>NC_080186.1:52377500-53092500 GCF_030028045.1 Hippopotamus amphibius kiboko
CTGTGTTGTACATTACATCTTTGTATCTCATTTATTTTATACATAGTAGTCTGTACCTCTTAATCTTCTACCCCTCTTTCCCCCTCCCCCATTCTCTCCCCCCACTGGTAACTAGTTTGTTCTCTATACCTTTAAGTCTGTTTCAATTCTGTTATATTCATTTGTTTCAATTTTTAGATTCCACCTGTAAATGATAACATACAGTATTTGTCTTTCTCTGCTCGACTTAGTTCACTAAGCTTAATACCCTCCAGGCCCATCCATGTTGTTGCAAATGGCAAAATTTTACTCTTTTCTTTTTTTAAGGCTGAGTAGTATTCCATTGTGTATATATACCACATCTTTATCCATTCATCTGTTGGTGGACACTTAGGCTGCTTCCATAACTTGGCTATTATAAATAATGTCGCTATGGGAGTTCCCTGGCAGTGTAGTGGTTAGGATTCAGCGCTTTTACTGCAGAGGCCCAGGTTCAATCCCTGGTTGGGGAATTGAGATCTTGCAAGCTGCACGGTGTGGCAAAAAAAAAAAAAAAAAAAAAATGCTGCTGTGAACAATGCGGTGCATATATCTTTTCCAAATTAGTGTTTTCATTTTCTTTGACTATATACCCAGGAGTGGAATTCCTGGATCGTATGATAGTTCTAGTTTTAGACACTGAAATTTCTAAAGCCATGAATGCAATGTAGCAGGAACACTATCACAGGCAATTACTTTCTGTTTTGTTGCTAAAGCTCTTGGATCTATGTCACAGTGATTTTTTTTGGCTTGAGTGTATGACAGAAAAATAATGTTTAAGTCAACATGTAAATCAAGTCATCTCCGCTGGCATTATTAATCTAGAAGGAAGTATTACATAGACAATAGGAAGAGGAAGGACATTTAGTCTATACTTTCAAATGGGACTTGATCATTTTAAAGTTGTTCACTGGCAAAATTTCTCACCAAGTTAGTCTAGACAACATGCTACTTCATAAAAGATAGCAATAATGAAGTTTGGGGTTTTTTGTTTTGTTTTGTTTTTCAGTATTTGCTTTCAGAGAAAAATCCTAAAAATTGTAGGGAATTCTGATGCCAGAAAATTATAAAATGTAAGAGTATACTTAGCAATCAGGGTGGCTTAGCTCATGGTAACTGGCGTATGTATAATTATAATTTGCATTCCAGTTATTTAAACTGAGATATCCTTGATCAGGTTGAACATACTGTGAGTACAAGATATCTTTTTCCAAGAAATAAGACAGAGGTAGTCTTTGGAGGATGGCCTCAACTGAACTGGTAAGTTAACTTTCTCCGGATTTTGATGATTTCTCCAGTTCTTCCATAATTCCTCAGTGCTCTGGCCATTTTCTGGTAAGTCATGATCTTCCGGTTGCCTTTTCTTTTCCCCCAAAGTTGGGCAAGTTTTTCTTTGTTTTTTGATACAAACTGAAAGATGCCTTTGGTTTGATCTATCCACTGAATACAAGATGCCATCTCGGGATTACACAGGGACTCGTGAAGGTATTCAAACAGTCGGAGCTTCTTCCTGCCTTTTCCTCCCTTTTGCTGGAGAAGAGTAGGCTGTACCAGCTGGTTTTCAGGGATGCTCTGCAGAGATGGATGAATATTTCCTTCAAGATAGAGGTCCGCAGCACTGTTTATTACTGTTCTCCAATTATAGACTGGTTCCTCTGTGGGCAGCACACCATAGCTGTTGGAATTTCCTCTGACATGAGATCGGTGGTTGATGAAAGCCAGGTAATTTTTGTAATCTGAGGAGTACTGAAGATCTCCAGTGGAATGTTGCCTCAATACTTCAAAAGCATCTTCAAATGCTTGACCCAGCTTGTCTTGTTCAACACAAGCCATACTTCATTAATAAATTGACAATTCAGGAAGACACTTCAGCTCTTTACCAAGTTGTTTCATTAATATCAGAATTGTTAAGACAGAACTGTCAAGAGCTCACTGGCAGAGTTGCATTAAGTAGCTGTTTTTAAGGAAGTGCTACAAAAGGGGATTTTTTAAAAAAGATACAGTGCCTTCATTATTTCTATTTCATGATATGGCCAGTAGACACCAGGGGCTATTATTTTGAAGAGGCGCAGAATATTTGCATCCTATGGGCCAAAAGCATTAGAACAAATCCCATGAAACACCCCCCCACCTAGCATAATTTGCCTCTCCTCTGGCCCACACAGCCCCACTGGGCACCTCTGACCTGCACAACCCTCGTCCATCTTTCTTTTTTTTTATTATTCTTATTATTTCTCCCCTTATTCTGGAGCCTATGTTGCTTTTCTTGCCTGAACTATTAACAGCCTTCACTCTGGTCTCTTTCCTCTCAAACCACTTTCTTCATCAGACCGAAAGCAGCATTTTGCTTGGTCCACAGCTATTAGATGACCCAGGGTCTTGCAAGCTCTGCCTGCCTGTGACTCAATATCAGACCTATCAATGTGGCTGTCTGCACCACTGGTCTCCTAAATTCCGTTAACAGTGCATCTCAGTTGAAAAACAAGGGTCTTCCCTGGTGGTCCAGTGGTTAAGACTCTGTGTTTCTATTGCAAGGGGAACTGGTTTGATCCCTGGTGGAGGAACTAAGATCCCACATACCCAGTGACACTGCCAAAAGATAAAATAAATAAATAAATGAATAAATAAATAAATAAATAAATAAATAAAAAACAAAAACACCCCTGGCACCTCCATGACTCACTATCTCCCTGGGATAGTGAACCCATCCTTCACTATCCAAATATATCAGTTTTCGAGTTGGAATACTATATTTGAATAGTGAGGAATACCAGTTTATCCAAATCAATTTGGCCCCCTGGTTTCCAAACACAGTAAGAGTTTGGATAGCAAAACATTTACCCTAAAATTCATCTGAATTGCTTTGCCTCCAACATTCTGATGGCAAGAGTTTGGGTAGTGGAGATAGCTACGTGTTTATTTAAGATTATGCTTGTGTACTTCTGCACTAATACATGGATATTATAAAAATCACACAAAAAAAGTCATTTTTAATAGATGAAATGAAACTAAATGCAAATAGCAGTTCCAGTCATCGTGCTAGTTTCCTGGAGTGTGTGTCCCGCTTTGGAGATCATTCCAACTGGTCAAGAATCAGGAGTGTCCTCAGGCCACCATGCAGAGTGGCCATAAAACAGGTCGATCTATTTCACTGGTTCTCAGAATAATTCTCTGCTCTCTTACATATTCACAGCTATTAGCCTGCCTCATGCTTGGGGTGACTGCCTTTTCTTCATGTAGCCTCGTTTTATCACTTTATAAGTTTTGATGGTATTAGCAAATTCGTAATAGCTTCTCCCTCTTCTGTTTCACAGTAGATCAAACATTAGCGTTAAATGGGCAGTTTCTGATTTCTCCTTAAAATAGAATCCTAATTGTGTTTAAAACTACCTTCTCCCTGGGTGGTTTCTCAATAATAATTGCCACAATGCTGAAAAGTTTCTGTCCTTCAAGAAGGAACAAGCTATATCTGGCCTCCTCTTGCCTCATCCTAAATTCCAGATACGCATCTGGCCTTGCTGACCCCAAGAGAGGCAAGCAGGGGCTTCACCCATGAACGATGGCTCCCTGTGTATTTGAGACTTTCAATTCAGTTTAATCAATATTTCTCACACCTTTCCATGTACCAGGTTCAGTAGTCTGTTTGAATCTGATGTTCCAGTTTACGTTAGTGTTGAGTTAGTGAGAGGCATTATTTATGTGAAAAATGGCTAATATCTAAGAACCAGGTCTTCAGATAACATTCAGATTTTTCATTTCATCTTCATATCCAGCCGTCAGCCAAAGGAAAATTAGCTTGTCTCTTATAGTGGTCCTCAAAATGTATTTGGCAAGTACAAGGTCTTTGCTCTAAGACTGTGCTTGGAACTATCGTGTGTGAAAGAGAGGAGAATGTTCTGGTTAACTTAGAGGCAGGATCCCCAGGTGCCAGCTATGTGACTTTCTCTCCCCCCCCCAACTCCTGATTCTATTCTTTGTAGAAAACAGGAAAAGAGCTGGGGTGGGGGAGGGATTGAAACACATGGACTAAAACCTCTGCTCTGTAAGAAACGATGTGAATGTGTGACTTTGAGATGGGTACTCAACCCCTCTTTGCCTCTGTTGGCTTGTTTTAAAGATGGAACCAATAATATTTACTTCTCGGAATGATGAAAAGCTTGGCTCCTCCTCTACTTCAGTCTCTCTGCTCCAAGCAGGCCCAAGTTTCCTGAGCAAGAACAAGGGCAGCCATCACAATTGCTCTCAACCCAAGCCAAGGTACGCAGGTGAGAAGGAAATTCTGCTTGAGGCGCCTTCTAGGCACCAACATTAATGGGTGAAAAAAAAGAGTGAAAACTTGGATGTGTTAGGTGTAAGATTTATGATCCATACTGACTCCTTCCTGTCAGGGAGAGAAAAACCACAGGTCTGTGGTACCCCAGATGTTCTCTGTAAGGTCTTCCTGACTAGTCCACTTTCTCCTAAATATATCCATGGCTTACTTTGTTTCTTTTCTTTTTCATTCTTTTTTTTTTTTTTTTTAACCATGCCATATGGCTTGCAGAATCTTAGTTCCCCAGCCAGGAATCGAACCCGGGCCCTAGGAGTGAAAGTGCGGAGTCCTAACCATGGGACCGCCAGGGAATTCCCTACTTTGTTTCTAGTAACTAAATTTTATGTCTTTCCCTCCTCCTGTAACAGAGTCCTTCTCCAGACTCTCCTTCTGATCGGTGCTGCCGCACTCCATGAAAATGATTGTGAATATGCTTTGCAATGATCACAATCTATTCACATGTGCGTTACTCCTACTGGGTCTTTTATACAGGTTTCCAGTAATTGTACATATCATGCTTTCTGACATTCATTAATCATTGTCTTAGATCAGCTTTGCTTTTCCTTTGTCTTCTTTCAAATATAACTGACCTCTACCTCATCCATTCCCCTATAGCTCTGGAAACCTGAATCGAAGACAGACGTATGTGACTGGGGCCTCTGCAGGGAGATCTTGGCTTCCAGGCTCTTTCCTTTTCTTCTCTACTAGCTAGTTTTGTTTTCTCAGAGTAAAGGCAACATTCCACACCAGCTATGCTGCCGCCTGGGATTCATTTCATTAACAGGCCGTTTGCCACTTGGAACTGTCCATGACTGGTGGCAGAGATGCCACAGCCCTTCCCAGTCATGAGGGTGGTGGGCATTCCAGCCTGGATTCTTTTCATGGCCCTTCTATCTTCTCCATTCTCACTGGGGGGTTTCAGAATCTGCATTGTTTTGAGATGGGGATGATGGTCAAGGTCCTGACTGGAATGATTTTGAGGGCCAGCCACGAGGAGGTAGAACCTGTAAACAAGGAATGTAGGCAGCTGGTGGCCAGAGCTATGAGTCTGTCTTCAACTCGGGGAACCTCGGGCTACACAGGTGGGAGGTGTGGGCAAAGGGAGGCAGATGCGTCAGGCAGCTCATTGTTCAGAACTGACACTTCAGCCCCTACAGCATCAGAAGTGTTTGCCAACGGCCCCACCCTTCTTTGGAAAGGATGAGCTATTGACTGTGAAGGAAACACAAATAATGGAGGTTATTTCTGTGCAGAGATAACATGAGCCAGGGTTCTTTTAGGTAGTAAGTCTTATCAACAATGGCTTCCTTAAGTGCCTCCAAAGTGTCTATCCATTAGGGCCAAAGGAGGTGCTTTGATTCTCCCTCGGTGGGGAGAGCAGTTTAATAAATCACCAAGTGGATGGAGCATCTAAATTCAATAATCGTGAAGTGCAGATAAATCACAGCTGTCAATGCTGACAGACTTTATTCATTCAAAACAGTTAAATTCAAATAGTGATACTTCTATCTAGCATCCAGATACACACGGCTCACAGCCCCCGGCTACTGGACTAGAATGTCTTCCCAGAGTTGGGCCTCATTCCTGGATGTCTGTTGGGAAGTGGGGAAGGAGGAAACAGGTTGAATTACAGCCAGAGAGATGACCCATTCCGGTGACAGAGAGACTGTGGAAGCTCAAAGTGAATAATTCATCGTCCTGTCGGCTGTGTGTTAGGTTTCATTCCTGGAGCTTCTGAAGGAAAGGAGATCAGCCTCTGGCATCTCACTCCAGCTGCACCACTGGGCCTTCCAACACATTATCTGTGGTTGATTTGCTTACCAGCAAGGTGAGGGCATGACACAATGGTACATGATAGTAGCTGGAAGGTTTGTAGATTTAAGTTGAGCCAAGACTGGGAGGATAATTCTATCTCCACCCCCCGATTCTTCCCCATAAAATATGGGGCTTTTTGGCCCCTATATTCAACCCTAAGTACGTTTCATGTAAAATGCAAGAAACTGTAACACTTATATTTATAAACATGCCAACTTGAGAATGGTTGGATAGGTATTTGAATTATTGATTGTTAAATATTTAAGCTGAATTCCTCATCCATCAGCTCTCATGAGAAGCCAGGGGACAGATTTATGATGCTGGAGTTTTTCTGGTTAGTTGGCAGCTGGCATCTCCATTAATTATGGCCCACACGGTAGGGTCTGTAGTGCTCACCGTAGCGCTCAAAATCAAAGTCCCTATTATTCCTTTTAAAGAGGGTTCGTGCAACAAGAGCTGCTGACTTGGAAGTGAAAAGGAACATGCCATCTCTGAAGAGTTGCTGCCACTCTCTGAGGTTTTGGTGGGTCTGATTGCATCTCTGACTATAGCGTAGCTGAAAGAGCAATGTTTTAGAGGCAGGCACACCTGGATTTCAGTTCTAGGTCCCTCGCCTTCTGATTCTGTGAACCTGAACAATTTACTTTATTCCTCTGAATCTCAAATTTTTATCTAAATACAAGAGAACAGGGGAGGGATAAATTAAGAGTTTGGGATTAACATATACACACTACTATATATAAAATAGATAACCAACTGTATAGCACAGGGAACTCTACTCAATACTTTGTAATAACCTGGAAGGGAAAAGAATCTGAAAAAGAATAAGTATATATGTTATTTATTATATTATTATATATATTATGCTATTATATTATATTATTTAATAATTATAAAATAAAGGGAATAATCATAACTTACTGGATATAAATATAAATCTATTTATACATATACACATATGTGTTTAGAAAGATAGGTGGTTAGATAAAGTGTAGTATAGTGCCTAACAAATCATAGTAAATAGCAAAATTCTTAAGCAATAAAACATAAACTTCATGAGAGGAGAGGTTTTAGTCTGGTTTATTCACTGTTATTCCACATTGCCTAGAACAGCACCTGATACAGAGAAGAAACTCAGTAAATACTTGTTGAATGAATAAAGGAGCACACTCCATGTTTCAGACACTGAGCCCTATGCCATTTAATCTTATGAGAACCCTAGAGGGAAGGTATTCTCATTTTCTGAGATAAGGTCTCTGAGACTTTGAGAGGTTAAGTAATTTTTCCGATGTCATCCAGCTAGTAGATGCCCCATGAATGTCAGTTTTCCACCCCTCTTCTCCTGCTGTCACTAAAAGTTGCAGGAGGTCCTGAGATCTGGCTCTTCTAGGGGTTACGGGCCCTGTGGTCATGTGATCACATATGGAAAGGCAAGCCCTGTCTCCCCACAACAGGGAGAAATCGGAGGCTCCTTTCTCCTTTCACAGATGAAGGCTCAAAACTTAGCAAGTGCCCCTAAACCATCAGAGGCTGCAGAAGAGAAGATGGGTGCCAACTTGTGATGCTCATGGGAGCTCTGAGGATGGGACAAGAGTGAGAGCACAGGAAGGAAAGTGCACTGAGGTGCCCAGGGAAGGGGAGCCCTTCTGCCCTCTCTAGGCTAAGGCTGTGGCCCAAACACCAACATAGCCCTCTCTTTGCTGAAGAAAAACACTTGGCTGGCAGGGAGATGTGAGGAGCTGTTTTTGGACAATCCTGTTTGCCAACTGGATTCATGAGAAGGACTTGAGGAGGGGATACTATCTTTTCTTACAAACGTTGTGGGTGTGTGTGTGTGTGCATGCGTGTGTGTCTGTGTGTGCGTGTGTGTGCGTGTGCGTGTCTGTGTGTGTCTGTGTGTGTGCATATCTGTGTGTGTGTGCGTGTGTCTGTGTGTGTGCGCGCGTGTGTCTATGTGTGTGCGTGTGTGTCTGTGCGTGTATGTGTTTGTGTGCACGCATGTGTGGTGTTTGGCACTGAAAGCATGCAGGCAAGGACAGCACTCTGTTTGTCCCTGTGCCCCTGCTCTTGGCACAACGTCTAGCACATAACAGGCACTCAGCTACTCTTTATTGAATAGATGGATCCTGTCCTGCCCTCAGTCTGGTTACCATGAGCTACGTGCCCTCCATCATCCAGGCATTGTGCCCCTTTCCCTGTGAGATGTTACCAGGCTCATTTCATAAATGAGGAAACGGAGCCTCTGGAAGTTTAAGTGACCCTCCAACGGTTATGTGGCTAGCGAGCAGCACAGGCCAGGGTTCAAACCTTGACTCTCAGCCTCCAGCTTGTACCCTTGGTAACAGCTATGCTGCCTCCGACACAGCTACCTCCTGGTGTGCAGCCGATCCAGGGGTTCTCAACCTCAGCACCGCTGACATTTTGGGCCAGATCATTCCTTCTTGGGGAAAACTGTCCTGTGCATTGTAGGGGTTTAGTAGCATCCCTGTCCTTTATCCACTGCACTCTCCCCATAATAAAAACGTCTCCAGACACGGTCACGTCTCCCAGGGGGTGGTGGGCAGTGTCTCCCCCATTGAGAACCACTGAAACCCCTCTGACTCTCCCCTGCCCCTCCATGCCAAAGTATGGAGAGGCCAATCCCTTGGGACATCAAGCCTATCCAGCTGCCTCCTGGACATTTCCATTTGAATGTCCCTCTGACCCTTAGTCCTTAACCAAACTCTTTGCCCCCTCCTGGCTCACATGCTTGTCCTTCTCTATTCCCTGCTTCTGTTAGTGTCACCACCATGCATCAATCGCCCAAGATGGAAATCTGAGTGTCACTCTTCTTTCACTCTTCACCGTCAACCACCAATCCGCCCCAAGTCCTCTCTGCTTTACCTCTTTTGCAGCTCTTGATCGGTCCATTTCTCTGTGAATCCACTGCCACCCATCATCATTTCCACCAGCATCCTAACGGGTCTCCCTGAGCCCCGATTTTGCAGGCTTTCCTGGATCTAAGTCTGTTCTGCATAGCACAGATCTAATCACAGCCTTCTGCAGCCAACACTTGTCAGTGACACTCAGTCTCTTCAGAATGAGTCTACGTTTCCTAGCAAGGTTTGTAAGGTCCTGGATGAGCTCCCCACTCGAAGCTTGCCCCTTCCCCTTTGTCCTCTGTACTCCATGCTCTGGCCACGTGCAACTCTTCCAACAGGCCAGGCTTCCTATAGCCTCAGAGAGCAGGATACGTGGCAGGATATTCCATTTTCTTTTCCACCGCTGCCTCCTTTCTTGGGGCCGAGCACACGCTCACCCCTTTGTCCATGCCTGGCTCACATCTAAGTTAGGATAAGAGAGGGTAGTAATTCAAGTAAAGATTCAGAAAGGGCAGTCTTTCCTAGCATCATAAAGCACAAGAGATACACTCAGAGAGCTCAGTTGGACATTCAAGCACAGAAGATACGCTGACAGAGCTCAGTTGGACAGTCAGGAGAGCTAAAGGAAGAGGGACCAGCTTGCAATAAGAAATAAGGTGGTCAGAGCAGGTTCAGAAGAGTCTCACAGAGAAAGAGTGACCTGAGCGGAGGTACAGAAGGTAAGGGAGTGAGCCCAGCACAGGAGAGGAGAAAGCCATCCAGACAGAGAGAAGATCTCAAGCCAAGGCCCTGCTGTGTAATTGTGCCCAAGCTGTGTGAGGTACAGACGAGGCTAGTGGTGTGAGCGAGGGGAGACTAGTGGAGAGGAGAGGGTGGGTGCTATTGTGTCTCTTCTGCTCGGCACAGAGCTGTTGTCCAATGACTATCTAAGCAAACTTACCCGACTGCCCATGGTGGCTTTAGACATACATCTTCCAGCAAAGCTTTTCTCCCGAAGAATGGACAGAAGCAGGTGGACGGTGACGGGGCGAGCCCCTTCTCTCTGACCTTCTCTTTCTCATCTATGAAATGAGGAGGTTGGGCTATCCTGCTCCAAAATGCCCTCACACCAGGAAAGGGGCTAATAATGTCCATCGTGCCAAATCACAGGCTCACGGAGATGCTCCTTGAGGGGGCAGGGAGTGAGAGCTGAGGCCCATTAGAAAACTTAGGTTTCTCTACCAGTGAACTTATCCTTCCTGAATCTCAACTCCTCCGTCTGTAGAACGGGAGTCCAAGTAGCCTCCCACGCCCCTTCTGAGTCAGTGCGAGGTTCTGCTGAGATAACGCATCCGTCATACTTTGAAGGTCTGTAAGTCATGAGACGCTGTGTGGGGCTGGTATTCTCTCTCTGGTCCGCTTACGCCCTTTCTGACCTCTGTGGCCTTGCTTCGTGTGCTGAAGGGGGAGGAGCACTTTGTCAAGCAATGAAAGCCCTGCTGATTGTGGACTGTGCTGCCTGAAGGCCAAGATGAAATCCAGGCGTGAGTCTTCCGCAGCTGGACGTGTGCAAGTGCAGGGAGTGTTGCCTAGCCGTGACGAGTGAGGGCTGTTAGAGTCAGGGGGAGCTGGGAGGCCTTGGGCAAGTCACTTCTCTGAGTGGCCTGCTGACATCCTTGCTCTGAGAACTGCCCTCCTCCCCATCACATAGAAGGAGTCACGTTTCTATCGTGTGACGGAGCCCCCTCAGCCCCCGTTGATTGGGCCAGAGGTGGTGACTGACCCAAGCTGGGCCTGTTAGATTCTTTCTACGCCGAAAACACACCTGGAAGACAGAACTTGGAGTGGGGCTAAGAACGGCCATGGGAAGGACTCTAGAACAGAAGGCTTTCAAGTCCTGCTGGTATAATCCTGGAGTTCTCCCCTGGTCTAAGGGCTAGTTGTTCAACTTTGCTTTGAAGTCCATGAGATCCCAATATATCCTTCCCCAGATGCCTTTTTTATTTGAAATCCGTTTCAAGCGAGCTCTGTTTCTTGCCGTCTAAACAGTTTCAGTTAGCTCTTAGACAGCCCTGTTCATCTTCCTATGGATTTCTCATGACTATATTCAGAACTGCAGTGTAAAGATGCTTCCTGACTTCTTGAAACCTGCTCTGAAATATTGGACAATGTTTTCCAAACTGTGGTCCATAGAATACTAGTTCCTGGAAGGGAATATTATTACATGGATAATGGGTTCCAAGAGAAACTCAGTTTAAGAACACTCAGGTAAACAAATTACAATAGGTACCATTTATTGGGGGCTTGCTGTGTGCTAGACATTGTTCTAGGTCCTCACCCTTTGAGGTATGTGCCATTTACTTGGTCCATTTTATAAATGAGGAAACTAAGGCATTAAGAGTTTAAGGAACTCATGTGAATTCACACAGCTGGTAAAGGGTGGATCTGGGTTTTGAAGCCCGGTGTCTGAGTCTAATAAAACTTGCTAAATGAAGGAAATATACTGTACCTGCACTGTTTAAATGGTAGACCCCAGCCACAGGTGGCCACTGAATACTTAAAATGTGGCTCTTGGGACTGAGGATCTGAATTTTAAATTTTATGTAAATTTAATTAATTTAAATGTAAATACCCACATGTACCAATGGCAACTGTATTGGACTGTGCAGGTTTAGACGACACCATCATAGTTGAACAGGCTTCTTTCCTGCAGGACTTCTCAGAGCCTTTAAGCATGAATGAGTACTGGGAGTATTAATGAGTATTAATAATGAGGAAAAAGAACATATCCAAGGGGATATAATCACAGAAAACCTCTTACAGTACCACAGTGTGTCTTAAGGGACAAGACTTCCACATAATATAGTGACCAATGGGGTGTATTAGTCAGGGTCAGCGTTTCTGGAGGTGACAGTTGACCGTGCCCCCTGAGGTAGATGTCTGGGGGACTGACACCCTGTAGCCAGAGCAGACACCTGCCCATGCAGTGTGACAAAGGCTGCTGGGTCCCCAGAAGCTTTCCTGAAACTTCCACCATGGGAATCACCCCTCTGGCACAGAAGCAAAAACATCTGTTCCCAAAAGCACTAAGGTGGTAATAGATCAAACTCATCTCAAACACATCCTTATGTTACACAGAAAGGATGAGTAAACTTTACACAGAATGGATGAATTTATTTAAATTAATAAAGACATACTTTACAAATTATGAAGCACTTTAACTTATATCCATGCTTCTCAAACTGTGGTCCCCACTGGCAGCAGCAGCCTTACCGGGAAACTAGTCAGAAGCGTGCGTTCATCAGCCTGCTCCAGACCTTCTGAATCAAACCCTGAGGGTGGGAGCCAGCACTCTGTGTTTTAACAAGTGCTGCAGGTGACTCCCATGCACCTTCAAGCTGGAAATCCTTTGCATGTTATTTGTCTAATTTCATCTTCAGAACTGAAGAAAGAGAGGTCCCAGGAATTTGAATAATACGCTCAAAGTTACACAGCTGGAAAATTGCTAGGCTGGAATGAGAACCCGGCTGTCAACTGGCAGATGGGACTAGCCCGGAGGTCTTCCAGATATCCTGTGGAGAGTCCCAGCTGCTGGTTGGCCCTCCTCTCCGCACTTGCCCAGGATTCAGAGGGTGTGGCGGCCATGGAGCAGAAGGGCCAGCGGTGCGTTCTCCTGTGCTCTTTGCTCTCCTACACGCACCCCCTGCCTCACCTCCTGACCCTATCTGGTTTATAAGTACACAGTCAGCAGCATTTCCTCTCTTCCCTCCTTGCCCCTCATCCTCCCTCACTGAGGCTTTTGTACATGCCTACTCTCTCACGTGGGAAAGTAGAAATTTAATAGGCATAATGGGGAGTGAATGGGATTTCGTGGGTAGGAAACGCTTAAACAAAGTAGATTTCTTTATCACAGGTCTTCTCAGAGCCTTTACTGTGTAGTGTGCGAAGCGCCACAAAGAGGATATAGCAGGTGTCATTCACTGACTCAGATGATCACAGAACATTTTTATTCAGAGAACAAAACCAGTGTTCTAGTGTTCAAAACTAGGAAACTAGTGTTCTGCAGGTCATTTCCCCATGGCAAGCACAGCATGAGCCCTAAGCGGATAGGACATGAGATAGATTTTGAGGGTCATGGTAAAGGATGGGGAAAGTTCCAGAATGCAGACTTTCCATCCCTTCAGTCTTTGCCATCTCCAGCACATCTTCAAATGTAGCCCTATCAGAGATCTTTCTAAAGTGTCAAGTTTATTGCATGGAAATGAGTAATACTAGGGAAATATCAATACTTGGGATTGAGGCCCAGCACTGGGTGCCCCACAGCGTTGCTGGGGCTGGGTACTGGAGGCCCCGTGGGGCCACTTGTGCGCTTTTTAGTTGCTAGATCTTAGGGAGATAGGGTGGCAGGTCTCAGGTGAGGGTATAGGATAGTTGAGTCAGGGAAGGGTGTGGGGGTATTTGGAAGGCTCAGGGTAAGAGTGTTCTGTCAACTATGGAATTATTTCAGTGTTTGATAATCAATACAGCTATTCTGGCTCATGCCAGCTAAATATTAGCCCTGAATTCAGGAGCAGGCTTCAGGAAATCTGTACCCCTTCAAGGTTGTATTATCAAATTAAACAGTGTATATAACATTTGGGGACATGATAAAACACAGAGCATAGTTCTCCACAAAAACAATGAAACTAATCAACTACACACAGTAGTGAACACAAGTTATGGCTCTGCTGTTCTATAACAAGGTATGTCCCAAATTTTGGATGAAGACCAACTCTGGTTCGTTTTAGGTATACGCTGATGTTACTTGGTGTGCTCAAAACACCGTATCTTTCTATAAGGGTGGTCACACAGCCCAGGCAGAGGCCCCTGGTTTCACTGGTTCCCCATCATAGGACGAAGAATATATAAATGAAACTCTGGAACCCTTAGTGCGGGTCTGGCTCTGCCACCAGCTGCATGGCCTTAGGAGAGTTATATACCTTCTCTGAGCCTTTGGAACTTGGGGATAATCATAAGAGAATATGCAGGACAGCTGATATTATGAATACATGGTACAAAACGTGATTTCAATAGAAGCTGCAAGACCTGAAAAATTGTTGCTAAACCTGGAAAACTAAAAAAGTTAACTAACAAGTTTAACTAAAAAACCACATGCA
This sequence comes from Hippopotamus amphibius kiboko, assembly GCF_030028045.1. Classification (NCBI taxonomy): domain Eukaryota; kingdom Metazoa; phylum Chordata; class Mammalia; order Artiodactyla; family Hippopotamidae; genus Hippopotamus; species Hippopotamus amphibius. Next base: position 52,391,642 of record NC_080186.1, read on the forward strand.
CACATACATACCAGCTCATTCTGGCTCACAGGCCTCAGCTGAGGAGTAAACTGCTGGTTTGGATTTGAATGTGGCAAGGAACCCAAGAGTAACTGCCTCCCCAACTCTGTACCCTCGCCTTCAGTTAAGGAAAAGCAGATGTGCAGGAAAGGAGGTAGCAGCTTGAGGGACAAAACCTGAGCTGGAAGAAAGTACACATAATCTCCAAGGACAAGAGCTCATGATCTGGCAATTAGGTGATGGAAACATAGTGTATTAGAAGCATGCATCACTCAGCATTTGCTAAGTAAGCAGCCACCCCAAAACTCAGTGGCAGTGACCACATATTTAGCTCATTGTTTTGTGGATCAGAATTGGGGCTGGGCATCTATGGTCTTGGCAGGGCTCACTCATGCACGCACAGTTGGATGCAGAGTTGGCTTGGAACTAGCGGGCCTATATTGGCTTTAGTTGAGATGGCTCATCCCTGCTCCACATGGAGTGTCATCCTGCAGTGGGCTAGTCCAAGCCTATTCACACGGCAGCTGAGCGGGATTCTATGAGAGAATAGAAGCCCTCGAGACCTGTTAGGTTCAGAACTGGTGCAACATCATCACTTCCACTGCGTCTTATTGGTCAAAGCAAGTGACAAAGTCAGCACAGAGTCAAGGGGTGAAAAAACAGTCCCTATCTCTTGATGGGAGGAGCTTGATACAACTTTTGATCAAAGCTTCTGCCCATCCTAGCCAACAGGTGTCATGCAACCCAGTAGACTCATGCAGGTGCTCTCTGCCTGGAATTTGAACATTAAGTGAAAGGAACCAGGTGGAATCTTGGGATTACCAGATGCAAATTGGTATATGTAGAATGGATAAACAACAAGTTCCTACTGTATAGCACAGGGAACTCTGCTCAGTATTGTGTAACCACCTAAAAGGGAAAGGAATTTGAAAAAGAATAGATACATGTATATGTATAACTGAATCACTTTGATGTACAACTGAAACTATTAAATGTTTTTAATCAAGTATACTCCAACATAAAATAAAAAGTTAAAAAAAAATACCCTGTGATAAACCATAACAGAAAAGAATATGAAAAAGAATGTACATGTAAAAATGAGTCACTTTTCTGTACAGCAGAAATTAACACAACATTGTAAATCAACTATAACTCAATAAAATAAAATAAAAAGATCCAGTAAAATTATTCCAAAAAGAAAAAAGAAAGAAAGAAATAAGAAAGGAAGGAAGGAAGAAAGGAAGGAAGGAACCAGGAAAGTGACATTGTGACTACAGAAATACTCTCCACTTGTTCCTACTACCGTGCTTGCCCGGGGCAGTCTAGCCACTTCCTTTCTCAAGCCTGGCAGTTAGTTTTACTTCAGCTCTGTACATTACCTCTTATGGTGGATGCTTTGGTGCACTGCCCAGATCTACCCCCAGGACTGCAAGTGTGGCTTGCTGATGGCCACTGATAAGTCTCATCCCAAGAATTGCCCTCTGCTCATGGGTGCCACCTCACCCTAGGTTATGCTCCCTCCTTGGGACAGTTCTGAAAGGCTATCCCTGTGGGATCACAGTTAACTTCTCCCTCTGCCGGAACCTGCCTTCCTCACTCCCTCATGGGTTTTGTTACCAAGAACGCTGTAGAAAAATCTCTAAGAGACTGTTTCTTGGGAGCTCAACATAACATATCCTATATCCCTTCAATAAATTCCATTTTTGCCTAGGCGAGTCAGCCAGATTCTGTTACTTACAATCCAAAACTGTTACAAGATATTTTAGTCCAGGATTCTTTTCACTGCACTATTTTCTAATTCTTGTTTACTATTAATTGAGTGCCTACTATTTGATCTCTCAAAATAACCCTGCCAAGTGAGTACCAATATCCCCATTTAACAGTGGAGATAATTTTAACTCAAGGGCTTTACATGAATTGCCCAAGGTGAAGAGCTGATAGGACTTCCTTGGTGGTGCAGTGCTTAAATATCTGCCTGCCAATTCAGGGGACATGGGTTAGATCCCTGATCTGGGAAGATCCCACAAGCTATGGAACAACTAAGCCCAGCCACAACTACTGAGCCTGCGCTCTAGAGCCCACGTGCTATGGAACAACTAAGCCCAGCCACAACTACTGAGCCTGCGCTCTAGAGCCCACAAGCCACAACCACTGAGCCCACGTGCTGCAACCACTGAAGCCCGCATACCTAGAGCCCGTGCTCCACAACAAGAGAAGCCACTGCACTGAGAAGCCTGCGCACCGCAACGAAGCGTAGCCCCCGCTCACCACAACTAGAGAAAATCTGCGCACAGAAACTAAGAACCACCAGAGACAAAAAAAGAAGAAAAAAAAAGGTGAAAAGAGGATAAAGCAGAATAGTTAAGAAACTTGACTTTGGAGCCAGGCTGCCTTGGTAGGATTATGATTTCCACCTCCACTACTTACTACCTATGTCTCCTTGATCTCTCTATGCCTCAGCTTTCCCCTCTGTAAAATGAGGGTAATGATCGTACCTGTCTCATGGGGTTGTTGTGAGGATTAAATGAATTAATATACGTAAGGTGTTTAGAACAGTGCCTGACAAACAGTAAGCCTTGCATAAGTGTTTGCTATTATTCCTGCTATTGCGGATGTTAGTGTTATCAGTAGTAATGGTATTAATACTCATCTTTCTGATTCCAAACCCTGGGTGTTGTGTCTACTATCTTCCCCAAATGAGGACTCTCTTTTTGCCCCTCCCCCAGTCCATCTTGCTCCCAGAATGCCAGAACTCGAGCAGTGAGCCCTGCATCTCTAATGTAAGGGAACAGCCGTGCCAGCTCTGCTGACAGGGTTCCTCTTGGTTTCACATTTTTTTTGGTTGCAGGTTTGATATACTGTCTCCTCCCCACTCAATGGCTTTGCTGCAAGTAATTGTCTTCTTGAAGCAACCTGAGAGGTGCTCCTGTCTGGGGAGTCCTGGCCTGACAGGGTTATAATTTGTTAACGAGTATTTATATACAATGGACTCCCAGAGTAAATGGGCAATGTGCTACCCAAGGAGCTGGTTTAATTATTAGGATCATCCTCCAGCCCATGCTTAATCTCAGGCCTGCCTCTGTTATCTGCACATCTTCTGATGGACACAACATAAATATCAGAATCAATAAATTATAAGTTTTCAAAGATGGAGGCCAAACAACAGTCACCTGGTTACTGGGTACCAAGCCAGCTTCTCCTCAGAAACCTTAATCCTGAAATAAGAAGTCTGGGCAGTGGGATGTATTCTTGTTACAGGGCACGCGCTGTCCTGAAATTAAAAGAATGTATGTTGGCTTTAAAATCTAGGACCTTGTAATTGCAAGGGGTGACTTGATTCTTAGTGAAAACAGGAGTTATTCCCAGGCGTAACCAATCTCTGTCTGGAAATCACAATGCCGGGGTGAATCTGAAAAACAAAGATGGACTGAGCATCCCCAAGGGCACCGAAGGAAGGGGAGCCACACAAGAAAACCATCTTTCCAGGACAGTCAGAGAGCTATGGAGGGAGCATAAGGAAGGGTATCTAAAGCCAGCCTGGGGGCAAGGGAGGGCTTCCCTGAGCTGAAGATTCTCAAGATGAGGATGAGGATAGCAGGTGTGGAAGGAGCCCAGCCATCTAGACAGAGGAGGAAGCTCTCTCAATGGCACGGATGCACGAACAGCTTTGGGAGCTGCAGGAATCTCTTAAATTCATTTCCCCCCACCTCCACCCCCACTCTTCCTCAGTGAGCGAGGTCAGACTCTCACCGCCTCTCACCTGAATCACTGCAGCCGCCTTCATACTGGTACTGCTATCTCCTGCCCTCCTATAACTTTCCCCACCACTGCTTCCACCCTCCCAAGTCCATCCTCTACTGAGTAATCTCATTCTCACCCCTTTTCCCAAAACCCTTTAAAGAGGCCTCCCCAACAGGATGAAACCCACTCGGTTTAGCGTGGTAGCCAGTGTCCTGTGTGAGCTACTCCTGCTCCCCCAAGGAGGCTTCTCTCCCACCCCTCCCCTATCTTGTGCTCAAAGGACACAAAACAAAAATTTGAGTGTCATCTGAGTGTTAGGCATGGCACTGAATGCTTTTGCTTTGTATATGATGTCATTTACCCTCATTTTACAGACAGGTCTAAAGGTGAAGCCAATTTGACCCCACAGTCATGCTCTTCCTGTGGCTGTCATTTGAATTAAATGTATGTTCAGACTTCTAAACTAATGATTGAAAAACTGGAGACATAAAACTATATGTTAGTAATATTAAAAGAAAAACATTTATTCACAATTATTAAATGAATAATCCATGTAGTCAAGTCCCTTTAAAGACCTGGAATTGACCCCTGACACCATGCTCATCACCTGACGTCAGCTCCTATCAGCCCTCCTCCTGCTCTCTGTGCTCCAGCCGCACTGGCCTCTTTGCTCTTCCCTGAATGGGCCAAACATGCTCCAATTGAGAGATGTTTTATTAGCTGTTCCTCTGTCAGGAAGTGCTTGTCCATCAAGTTTTTTCATGACTCATTTTTTCACTTCATTGAGAGTTTTCCCCAGATCTCACCTCCTTGGAGAGGATTCCACTCTCTAAGATATCCCCATCATACTTGATTTCTTTCCTGTTGCCCTTACTCATAACCTTACCACTACCTAATATATATCTGCTTGTTTACTTACTTGTCATCCTTACTCCACAGGGTTCTATAACTGTAGGACCTGTATCTCCAGAACCTAGAACAGTACCTGACATGTAATAAACACACAGTTAGTATTTAGTGAATGATTGAAAGAATGACTCCTAATACTCCAAGGCTTGACTATGACCTGACTAAGTGTTTTATAGCAACTAAAACACAGGGGGGTCATGCAGAAGGTGACCTGGGTTATTGGTGGACATTGGAAGAACAGGAGAAGTGGGGAGGCAAAGTGAGTTGTGTTCACCTAAGTGATTAAGGAAGAAAAAAGGCCCATGCGCCACAACTACTGAGCCTGCGCTCTAGAGCCCTCGAGCCACAACTACTGAGCCCGAGTGCCACAACTACAGAAGCCCGCACGCCTAGTGCCTGTGTTCCCCAACAAGAGAAGCCACCGTGATGAGAAGCCCGAGCACTGCAACAAAGAGTAGCCCTGCTCAGCGCAACTAGAGAAAGCCTGAGTGCAGCAATGAAGATCCAGTGCAGCCAATGAATAAATAAATAATAAATAAATTTATTAAAAAACAAGTTTGTCAATGAATTTACAAGTTGTCATTTCCTAAGCATGCATCATTTTGATTCTGTGCTTAGAGTGGAGCATGAGCAATCTGATTTCTGGTTCCCAATAAGGGTAAAAACTTTCTTGTGATTTCTCAAGGTTGGCTCAGATCCAGCCGTAGAGTCTGGGGAACTGAAGACTGAATGACTATTCCAAAGGCCTTCTCTGTAAAAGTGGTTAGTGTTTTGGCAAGCTTGCTGGAGATTCTTCACTATGGGAACCATTTTACTTCTCAGGGTGGCTTGAAATAGCTGGATGGTCAGGGGGTACATTCTGCAGCAGAGTTTTTCCATTTATAGGTTTGCAATGGTTTGTGGTGGCCTTCAAACCACTTCAACACAGTGGGTTTGTTAAATCAATGTAATAAGTTACATACAGCTTTTTAAAATAAAGTATATTAGAATAGAAACTATAATTGGCAATCTAGAATCAAAAATGTATTTCAAAAATGAAGGCAAAATAAAGACATTTTTAGATAACAGATGCACACTGAAGAAAATGCTAAAGATGTTCTTAGCAGAAAGAAAATGATCCCTCACAGAAGCACAGAGATGAAGGAAAGAAAGAAAAGGAATAGAAAAGATAAATTTTAGAGAAACAAATTAATGTATAAAACATGTAGAGACTTAAAATACATGACAACAAAACACAAATTTGGGAAGGTATTAAGTGGAGTAAAGATGTTCTAAGTTTCTTGCATTTCTTGTATTACATATAATGTTATATGTAATGATATATAATATATATTTTATCACAGTATTAGTTATGAGGCTAGATTTTTTTTTTAATTTTTTTTATTATTTTTTTGGGGGGTACACCAGGTTCAATTATCTGTTTTTATACACATATCCCCTTATTCCCTCCCTTCCTTGACTCCCCCCGCCCCGAGTCCCCCCCACCCTCCGCAGAGGCTAGATTTTAAAAGCCAAGTATGGGGACTTCCCTGGTGGTGCAATGGTTAAGAATCTACCTGCCTGGATAGAACTACAATCTGTCATACAGAGTGAAGCAAGTCAGAAAGAGAAGGACAAATATTGTATGCTAACTCACATATACGGAATCTAAAAATGGTACTGATGAACTCAGTGACAAGAGCAAGGATGCAGATACAGAGAATGGACTGGAGAACTCGAGGTATGGGAGGGGGCGGGGGGTGAAGGGGAAACTGAGATGAAGCGAGAGAGTAGCACAGACATATATATACTACCAACTGTAAAATAGTCAGTGGGAAGTTGTTGTATAACAAAGGGAGTCCAACTCAAGGATGGAAGACGCCTTAGAGGACTGGGGCAGGGAGGGTGGGGGGGACTCGAGGTGGGGGAGTCAAGGAAGGGAGGGAATACGGGGATATGTGTATAAAAACAGATGATTGAACCTGGTGTACCCCCCCCCCAAAAAAAAAAAAAAAAAGACAAGAGATAATGAGTTGGCAAGGGTGTGGAGAAAAGGTAACCCTCATGCACTGTTGATGGGGATGTAAATTGGTACCACCACTTTGGAAAAGAGTATGGAGGTTCCTCAAAAAATTAAAAATAGAACCGTATACAACATGATCCAGCAAAAACACTCCTGGGTATATACTGAAATGAAGTGAAATCAGTATAGGAGAGATCTGCAACCTCATATTCATTGCAGCATTATTTGTAAAAGCCAAGACGTGGAAACAACCTAAATGCCCATAAATGATGAAAGGATAAAGAAAATGTAGTATATAGCCACAGTGGAATATTATTCAGCCTTACAAAATAAGGAAATCATTCCATTTGTGACGACATGGATGAACCTGGAGGACATTATGCTACGTGAAATAACCCAGACACAGAAGACCAAATACTGCAAAATACTACTTATATGAGAAGTTTAAAATAGTCAAACTCATAGAAACAGAGAGTGGAATGGTGGTTGCTAGAGGCCTGGAGAAGGAGAAAACAGGAAGGTATTAGTCAAAGGATACAAGGTTTCAATTATGCTAGATGAGTAAATCGTGGAGATCTTGGGTGCAGCATAGTATCTTTAGCTTTTGGGGTTTTTTGTTTTTTAAGTTTTTTTTCCTTTTAAAAAGAATTTTATTGAGATATAATTGACATACAATAAACTGCATATATTTGAAGTATTAAAAAAAAAAAAAAAAAGAATCCACCTGCCAATGCAGGGGACCCAGATTCGATCCCTAGCCCAGGAAGCCCATGCACCACAACTACTGAGGCCTGTGTACTCTAGGGCTTGTGTGCTGCAGCTGCTGAGCCCAAATGCTGCACCTATTGAAGCCCAGGTGCCTAGAGCCCATGCTCCACAACAAAGAGTAGCCCCTGCTCACCACAACTGGGGAAAGCCTGGGTGCAGCAACAAAGACCCAATGCAGCCAAAAAATAAATAAAATTTAAAAAAAAATTAAAAGTTGAGTATGCATATTGTAACTCTAGGATAAACATTAAAATAATAATAAAGGAATGTATAACAAACAAGAGACTAGATAGGGAAAATAAAACAATAAAAAAATCTTAACCCAAAGAAGAAAAGAAAGGAGAGAAAAAAGAACATAGAAGAGGTGGACTGAAACAAAACCAAACAGGACGATGGTAGATTTCAATCCAAATAAATCAGTAATTTATTAAATTTAAATGCACTAAAAGTTCTAATTAAAATACAGACTGGATAAATCAAACAAAATCCCAATTAAAAGACAAAGACTAAGTAAAACAAACAAAGAAAATACTGTATGGTGCTTACAAGAGGTACACTATAAATATAAGCATATAGAAGAATTGAAAATAAAATGTGAAAAAAGAAATACAGTGCAAAGCTAAAAAGAACAAACATGGTATAGATATACATCATACATCAGGGTATAGATATGCATCAAACAAAATTGATTTTAAGGCAAGAAGTATTACTGGAGATGAAGAGTGATATTTTGTAATAACAAAGGGTCAACCTGCCACGAAGACAGAATTTTTGTTCCTAGTAACTTACACTCAACATATACAAAGCAAAGCTTGACAAAAAAAAAAAAAAAAAGAAATAGACAAATGTAGAATCATAATTATAGTGGGAGTTTTTTTTTTGTTTTTTTTTTTTGGCACACGGGCTTAGTTGCTCCGCAGCATGTGGGATCTTCCTGGAGCTGGGATCGAACCCGTGACCTCTGCATTGGCAGGCGAATTCTTAACCACTGCGCCACCTAGGAAGCCCCGGGAGTTTTTTTAAATAAAAGATTTATTGAGATATAATACATATATAAAATTCATTCTTATAAAGTGTACAGTTCCAGCGGTTTTAGGTATATTCACAGATTTGTGCAACCATCACCACTACCTAATTTTAGAACATTTTTTATCTCCCCGAATAGAAACAAAGACATATTAGCATTCACTTCCCCTTCCCCTCCTTGCCAAGCCCCTGGCAACTTCTATTCTCTATGCAGTTGCCGTTTCTGGATATTTCTTCATATAAAAAGAATGATGCAATACATGGCCTTTTGTGTCTGGCTTCTTCCACTTAGTATAATGTTTCCCTGTGTTGTACAATATAGCCTTAAACTTTATTTTATACATAATAGTTTGTACCTCTTAATTCCCAACCCGTATATCGCCCCTTCCTCCTTCCTTCTCCTCTCTGGTAACCACTAATTTGTTCTCTATATCTGTGAGTCTGTTTCTTGTTTGTTATATTCACTAGTTTGTTGTATTTTTTAGATTCCACATTTTAGTGATATCATTCAGTATTTGTCTTTCTCTGTCTGACTTATCCACTTAGCATAATACCTCCAAGTCAAGCTATGTTATCGTAAATGGCAAAATTTCCTTGTTTTTTATGGCTGAGTAGCATCATACATATATACAAAGATATATATATATATGTGTGTGTGTCTCCTTTATCCACTCATCTGTTGATGGACATTTACGTTGCTTCCATATCTTGGCAATTATAAATAATGCTATGAACATTGGGGTGCATGTATCTTTTCAAATTAGTGTTTTTTTTTCTTTAAGATATACACCCAGGAGTGGAATTGCTGGGTCATACGGTAGTTCTATTTTTAGTTTTTTGAGAAACCTCCATACTGTTTTCATAGTGGGAGATTTTAACAGTCTATTGTAATGATAGAATAGGCAGACCATAAATAAAATCAAAAAAGGTAAAAAAAGAAATAAATTACATGACTGAAAAAGTTAATCCAATGGATATATATAGAATATTACAATCAACAGTTACAGAAAACACATTCATTTCAAGTGTACTTTGAATAAATGATTGTAAGTTTTGATATACAGTAGTATAAGCCCTCAAACTTTGTTCTTCAAAATTGTTTCAACTATTTTTGGTCATTTACATTTTTGTATAAATTTTGGAATCAGCTGTCAGTTTTCAAAAAAGCCTTCCTGGGATCCTGAATAGGGTTGTATTGGATCCCTGGATGATGTTGGGGAGAATTGACATATAAATATGACACTGCTTCTTTCAGTCCAGGAACATGGTGTACCCCTCCACATGTTTACATCTTTGATTCCTCTAAATATGTTTCATGGTGTAGCAGTGTTGTACTTCTTTCTTTATATGTATTCCTAAATAGTATAGATGTTATCTTTTAGAAATATGGTCTTCCAATTTGTTGTTGCTACAAATATTTGATTATTGGCTTTGTATCCAGAGAACTGCTAAATTAATTTCTTAATTAGGTTTATCTTACATTCTTTTGGACTTTCTATGGACACAATCAGGTTTTCTCTGAATAATGACAGTTTCCTTCCTTTACAATATTTATCCTCTTATCCTCTTGTTTTAATGCCCTGACTAGGACTTTCTGTATAATATTTAATGAAGTTGCTGATAGTAGGCATTTTATTCTGATTTTCAGGAAGACGCTCTTAATATTTCACGTGAGTATATCTCCTTTAGGTTGCTTTAGGTTTTTTAAAAAGAACTTTGATGAACTGAGGATGTTCTCCTTTCCAATACGTTAAGCTTTTTTATTTGTTACGATAAATGAATATATATAGGGTTTTATTAACATTTTCACTGGAATGAAACCAACTTGGTTTTGCTATATTTCTTTTGGGGATTTTGCATCTATGTTTGCGGACAAGAGAGAAACTAAACAAGACTATAAATCCAGAGCGTGATGTGTTGACTGGGAAAAGACTTGATATTAGAGGAGAACATACCCTAGGAATACTCAGCCTAGTGTCTGAGAGTCAGAAAAAGCTTCATATTGGACAAGAGCTCTAAGTTAAAGGGTTAGTCCGAGTAAGCCGGTTGACGGTGAGATGAGTAGGTGATGAGAGACAGTGTATTCCAAGTAGAGTAAAGAATATGTTCAAAGGCCTAAAGGTGGAGAGAATTATTTGTGCTCCAGGAATTGAAAGACATTCAGTGTATCTCAAATAGAAGGGAGAGGAGGCCTGGAGAGTAGAGGAGACGTGCTCATGAAGGAGGCTGGCCATGTGTTTGGTTGGCTTTTTCATTTGTTGCTCACTTTCATTAACAGATGTTGATACTGTGAGTGATACTGAAGCAGTGTTAGTTCAGTGATTTCTTTTCCCCCTCTGCACTCACTAGTCCCAGGAGTTGTGTAGAGATGCCCATGGATCACATTGGGCGGTAAGGTGGGTGGCAGCACAGTCTCCTCTCCACTACCATTTTTAAACCACCATTTCAGCTAGAGCAGTCATTTCACACTTACCTGTCCTACAAAATGAATTTCTGTGTAACATTTCATCCGAAGGCAGGGTTCTGCAGCTTAAAATTATATCTATGTATATTTGAGTTAGATAGTTTCCAAGAAATGAACTATTATCTTCAGGAACTAAGAAATCTGCCCCTTGCAAAGGACATCAACTCTGTCCTTCAAAGGTAAGCAGGAGTGGGCGTCTCCTTGATAGAATGGCCAGACGTTTCCAACATGCCGCAAGTGAAACTTGACTTCAATGTTCCCGGAGCTGAATTGTAAAAAATTAGAGAAGGGGGGGCGGGGGAATGAGAGAGAAGAAAAGTCTAACGCGTGAGTATGAGTTTTTGCAGTGACCTTGGTAAAAACTTATTCTGAAAGAAGGGAAGCTGCAGAAACTCAGATGGGATCCTTCTTGAGAGGACTTTCTGAGCTAAAACAAGTTTCTCCTTGTTGCTTCTGCCTTTATCTCAGGGGCCAAATGGTGAGCAAAACCGAGCATCTCTCTTCCCACTCAACTTGTCATCACTCTCCCCACACCCCCAACCCTGACTGCGGAGGAAAGCATAAGCTGAGTTTAGCAGAAAATGCAAAAACAGTTCATTTTCCCAGACTTTGAAAGACAGCAATTAAAACCATCCCATACACCTTGAAAATTAATTCACTCTTTTCCAGTTAGGCTGATGGCCCTGTGAAGACAATAAGCTCACCTTGTTAATACACATTGGAACATTTACTCATTATTTCCCCATATCTACCTGTCTTATCTATCTTTATTTAGACTTTTACAAAGTAGTTATTAAATTGTGTGCACCAGTAAATACATTAACTTGGTGCAATTTCATGGAGATTTATGCACCTGCAAAGTCTAATATATTAAGTTCCCACAAAAGCTTGGCTTTTGGGGTGTGTTCTTTTCAAAAACTCTGTGGGGTACATTTTCCATGTGGCGGGCGATATGCAGGAACCAAAATCAATGGGCTTAAATTATTAAAATTCTAAGGACTGGCTACGGATCGTGTCAGGTATCATAAAACTTACAGTCCATCAATTTACTTTCAATATTAATTTTAGCCCTGTGCCTTGCCATGAAAACCGTGAGAATGGAAAGCATGTAACATCTCACTTAGAGCTGACACAGAAGGGAAGTGACTCTGAAATATAGACCCTCTTGGCCTCTGGGGAAGATTTATGTGGAGAGGATCACTCTCCTCAGAGTAAGACTGCAGGTGAGTGGCGGGTCTGCATTCTAAACACCTGGGGTAACTATAAAAACATAAATGGTATCAGGTTATTGATTTTTTTCTCTCTCTGGAACCCACAAATTAGAAAAGTCACTGCTAAAAATCACTGGTCTATCCACAAATTTTAATTAAAGCATAAATAAATCATTTTGGTTGCTGCACTTGCATATAAACAAAGGGGGAGATGGCATCCTTACAAATGCTTGTCAACATTTGGTGACTAATGGCTCGCAGTGAAAATACAATCTGAAGAAACTGAATTGAAAGCAGATTCTGGAGCTAACTAACATCCCATGCAAACCATCTAAAGCCATTATGGCAAGTGGCATTGAAACCACAGATCAGATTTTTGGGGGTGGGTGGGGGGAACAAGGATAATTTTGTTAAGTAGAGCAATACTATTTTTTGTTATTAAATAAAGTGAAGCCCTGTAATGAGATATTACAGCTGCTGCACTTTCGCCACATGATGGAGAAATGGATACCGCACCTCTTACAGCAAACGCTAACCATATGCTGCGCTGATCCCAAGTGTTGATTTTATTCCTAAATAAATACATAGCAAGCACTAATATAAACAGGTCTTTAGAAAACAGAGATTGAAGGGGATGTTTTGAGCATTCCTAGATCCCATTACATCAAAAAGAAGAAACTGAGATATTGAATGGTAAAGGAATTCCCAGGGGATTTCCAATATTGGCATGGGTACAGGAAGCCTGAACCTGGCATCCATGATGTGCTCCAGCTTTTGGAGAGTCACGTGGACTGTTCCTCTGTGAGCGTCACAGGAGAGTGCGCTCAGAATTTCTCTCCAGAATCCTCTGTGATGAGGAGGCAATCAGACACTAGGCCCTGCTGTTGCTAGAGGAGGGAGATTTGACAGAATGACATGTGGCCAACACATCTTAATACATGGTTCTTCTTGGTAGGAAGATGTACCTTATGTGATTTTTCTTATAGCTGTATCGGAAGAAGCTCAGAGAGAACAGAACGTGTGTTGTCTATATTAACACATTATTTATCAAATGTTAGTAAAGGAAGGATGATTTTTTTCCTTCCTTCATTCATTTTTGCCTTCAATTAGCCAACATCCACTGTGTACTTAACCATGTGCCCTGCATGATGTTAGCTATCTGAGAATACATGAAGGCATAATGCGAGATCTCCATCCTCAGGAAGGATTCAAGTTGAAATAAAATAGATTCAACACAATGTGGTAGATACTTTAATAGCAGCATCCTAAAGATACCAGGTTAGCAGAGGATACCAGAGGAGGGCAAGCTTAACTTTGGAAGAAAAGGCATGGGGGCCAAGGAAAGTTTCATATAGTGATGTTTAGACTAAATCTTGTCATATGAATGTGTATTTGCGAAGTAAAAAGATAAAATAAAAATTCCAAACAACTGAAACTTAACCTTTTGTGTGCTGAAACTTTTCTCTTTACCAATTGCTAAAAGAAGGAAATTCTTATTTAAAAACAAAAACTATACCGAAAGGCATAGAGAAGCCAGACGATCTAGCTTTAAATTCCAGCTCCGCCACTTCCTAGCACTGGAAACTTGGGCAGGTTGGTTAGCCTCTCTGTGCCTCAATTTCCTAATCTTTAAAGTGGGGCTAACCACAGTACATACCTCATATATATTTAAAAAAAAATAAATTTATTTATTTATTTATTGGCTGTATTGGGTCTTCGTTGCAGTGCATGGGCTTCTCACCATGGTGGCTTCTCTTGTTGTGGAGCATGGGCTTTAGGCATGCGGGCTTTAGTAGTTGTGGCGCATGGGCTCAGCTGCTCCACGGCATGTGGGATCTTCCCGGACCAGGGCTCAAACTCGTGTCCCTTGCATTGGCACGTGGATTCTTAACCACTGCGCCACCAGGGAAGCCCCCTCATACATTATTGTAAGAAGTAAATGAGGGCTAATGCCTGTAAAGATCTTAGAACTGTGCCTATCATGTAAAAAGCAGTGTAATCTCTCTATCTCTCTCTCATACACACACACACATTAACATACAGACCCACATTCACACACATTCTCAAGACACACATAGATCACTATAATTATTATGCTTACTAGATAGCAAACATTAATTGAGCATTGGTTATGTTCCAGTTCCCATGCTAGGCACTAAAAATAAGTGGAAAACAGAAAAACAGTCCCTGGCCCTAAGGAGCTCACACTTTTCTTTTCTTTTTTTTTTTTTTATTATTATTTTATTTTATTTTTTTGGGGGGTACACCAGGTTCAATCAACTGTTTTTATACACATATCCCCATATTCCCTCCCTTCCTTGATGCCCCCCCTGATTCCCCCCCACCCTCCCTGCCCCAGTCCTCTAAGGCATCTTCCATCCTCGAGTTGGACTCCCTTTGTTATACAACAACTTCCCACTGACTATTTTACAGTTGGTAGTATATATATGTCTGTACTACTCTCCCGCTTCTTCTCAGTTTCCCCTTCACCCCCCGCCCCCTCCCATACCTCGAGTTCTCCAGTCCATTCCCTGTATCTGCTTCCCTGTTCTTGTCACTGAGTTAATCAGTACCATTTTTAGATTCCGTATATGTGAGTTAGCATACAATATTTGTCTTTCTCTTTCTGACTTACTTCACTCTGTATGACAGATTGTAGTTCTATCCACCTCATTACATATAGCTCCATCTCATCCCTTTTTATAGCTGAGTAATATTCCATTGTATATATATGCCACATCTTCTGTATCCATTCATTTGTTGATGGGCATTTAGGTTGCTTCCATGTCCTGGCTATTGTAAAGAGTGCTGCAATAAACATTATGGTACAAGTTTCTTTTGGGATTATGGTTTTCGTCTGATATGAGGATTGCTACTCCAGCTTTCTTTTGACTTCCATTTGCATGGAATATCTTTTTCCATCCCTTCACTTTCAGTCTATATGTATCCCTTGGTCTGAAGTGGGTTTCTTGTAGGCAGCATATAGAAGGGTCTTGTTTTTGTATCCATTCAGCCAGTCTGTGTCTTTTGGTTGGAGCATTTAATCCATTTACATTTAAAGTGATTATTGACATGTGTGTTCCAATGACCATTTTCTTAATTGTTTTGGGTTTGTATTTGTAGGTGTTTTCCTTTTCTTGTGTTTCCTACTTAGAGAAGTTCCTTTAGCACTTGTTGTAAGGCTGGTTTGGTGGTGCTGAATTCTCTTAACTTTTGCTTGTCTGGAAAGCTTTTGATTTCTCCCTCAAATCTGAATGAGATTCTTGCTGGGTAAAGTATTCTTGGCTGTAGGTTTCTCTCTTTCAGGACTTTCAGTATATCCTGCCATTCCCTTCTGGCCTGCAGAGTTTCTGTAGAAAGGTCAGCTGTTATCCTGATGGGTTTTCCCTTATATGTTGTTTGTTGCTTTTCTCTTGCTGCTTTTAATATTTTTTCTTTGTGTTGAATTGTCGTTAGTTTGATTAATATGTGTCTTGGTGTATTTCTCCTTGGGTTTATTCTGTATGGGACTCTCTGTGCTTCTTGGACTTGGTTCATTATTTCCTTTCCCATGTTGGGGAAGTTTTCCACTAGAACCTCTTCAAATATTTTCTCAGACCCTTTCTTGTTTTCTTCTTCTTCTGGGATGCCTATAATTCGAATGTTGGTACGTTTAAGGTTATCACTGAGGTCTCTGAGGCTGTCTTCTAGTCTTTTTATTTTTTTATCTTTTTCCTGCTCTGTGGCGTTTATTTCTTCCATTCTATCTTCCAACTCACTTATTCGTTCTTCTGCCTCAGTCATTCTGCTGGTTAGAGCATCTAGAGTATTTTTAATTTCAGTTATTTTGTTATCCATTGCTGTTTGTTTTTCTGAGTTCTTATGAACTGTTTCTTGTACTTTCTCTAATTTGTTATCGAGATTTTGTATCATTTTTACTATCATTACTCTAAATTCCTTTTCAGGCATTTTTCCTATTTCCTCCTCATTTATTTGGTCTTGTGGGTTTTTTTCCTGCTCCTTTGCCTGCATGGTGTTTCTTTGTTTCCTCATGGTTGTCCAAGCTTTTGGGGTTGCTTGTCCTGGTGATAGAGGTGTTTATAGAAGACTGTCCAAGCCTCAGACTAATGTCCAAGTATTGGATTAGACGAATATTCAGTCGCCAAAGTTGACTTCTGCTCCCCAGGAGCGCGTCTTCTGCCCCAACTCCTGTTTTCTGTTAAGGGAGGAGGCGTCAGACTGAGGCGGCTCCAACGCCGTCAGCCGCCGTAAGCAAATCCACACTTTTCTTTTTTAATTGAAATAAAGTTGATTCACAATGTTGTGTTAGATTAAGCTGTACAGAAAAGTGATTCAGTTATACACACATATATATATATATACATATCTATTGTTTTTCAGATTCTCTTCCCTTAGCATATTTCCTTCATTTAGAGAGTTCTAACAGACTCAGACACAGGGCTTCAAAACCCAGATCCACCTTTTAACAGCTGTGTAAATGCACAGGAGTTTTTTAAACCCTTAGTACTTTAGTGTCCGCATTTATAAAATTGGCCAGATAAATGGTACATACCTCAAAGGGTTGTTGTGAGAATTAAACAAGTTAATATACCTAAAGCACCTAGAACAGTGTCTAGCACATAGCAAGCCCCCAATAAATGCTGTCTATTATTATAATTTGTAAAAATCAGTTTCTGATTTTTACTTGGAACCCATTATCCATGTAATAATATTCCCTTCCAGGAACTCGTATTCTATGGACCACAGTTTGGAAAACATTGTCCGATATTTCAGAGCAGGTTTCAAGACGTCAGGAAGCATCTTTACACTGCAGTTCTGAATATAGTCATGAGAAATCCATAGGAAGATGAACAGGGCTGTCTAAGAGCTAGCTGAAACTGTTTAGACGGCAAGAAACAGAGCTCACTTGAAACAGATTTCAAATAAAAAAGGCATCTGGGGAAGGATATATTGGGATCTCATGGACTTCAAAGCAAAGCTGAACAACTAGCCCTTAGACCAGGGGAGAACTGCAGGATTATACCAGCAGGACTTGAAAGCCTTCTGTTCTAGAGTCCTTCCCATGGCCGTTCTTAGCCCCACTCCAAGTTCTGTCTTCCAGGTGTGTTTTCGGCGTAGAGAGAATCTAACAGGCTCAGCTTGGGTCAGTCACCACCTCTGGCCCAATCAACGGGGGCTGAGGGGGCTCCGTCACACGATAGAAACGTGACTCCTTCTATGTGATGGGGAGGAGGGCCGTTCTCAGAGCAAGGATGTCAGCAGGCCACTCAGAGAAGTGACTTGCCCAAGGCCTCCCAGCTCCCCCTGACTCTAACAGCCCTCACTCGTCACGGCTAGGCAACACTCCCTGCACTTGCACACGTCCAGCTGCGGAAGACTCACGCCTGGATTTCATCTTGGCCTTCAGGCAGCACAGTCCACAATCAGCAGGGCTTTCATTGCTTGACAAAGTGCTCCTCCCCCTTCAGCACACGAAGCAAGGCCACAGAGGTCAGAAAGGGCGTAAGCGGACCAGAGAGAGAATACCAGCCCCACACAGCGTCTCATGACTTACAGACCTTCAAAGTATGACGGATGCGTTATCTCAGCAGAACCTCGCACTGACTCAGAAGGGGCGTGGGAGGCTACTTGGGACTCCCGTTCTACAGACGAAGGAGTTGAGATTCAGGAAGGATAAGTTCACTGGTAGAGAAACCCAAGTTTTCTAATGGGCCTCAGCTCTCACTCCCCTGCCCCCTCAAGGAGCATCTCCGTGAGCCTGTGATTTGGCACGATGGACATTATTAGCCCCTTTCCTGGTGTGAGGGCATTTTGGAGCAGGATAGCCCAACCTCCTCATTTCATAGATGAGAAAGAGAAGGTCAGAGAGAAGGGGCTCGCCCCGTCACCGTCCACCTGCTTCTGTCCATTCTTCGGGAGAAAAGCTTTGCTGGAAGATGTATGTCTAAAGCCACCATGGGCAGTCGGGTAAGTTTGCTTAGATAGTCATTGGAAAATAGCTCTGTGCCGAGCAGAAGAGACACAATAGCACCCACCCTCTCCTCTCCACTAGTCTCCCCTCGCTCACACCACTAGCCTCGTCTGTACCTCACACAGCTTGGGCACAATTACACAGCAGGGCCTTGGCTTGAGATCTTCTCTCTGTCTGGATGGCTTTCTCCTCTCCTGTGCTGGGCTCACTCCCTTACCTTCTGTACCTCCGCTCAGGTCACTCTTTCTCTGTGAGACTCTTCTGAACCTGCTCTGACCACCTTATTTCTTATTGCAAGCTGGTCCCTCTCCCTTTAGCTCTCCTGACTGTCCAACTGAGCTCTGTTAGCGTATCTCCTGTGCTAGACTGTCCAACTGAGCTCTCTGAGTGTATCTCCTGTACTTTATGATGCTAGGAAAGACTGCCCTTTCTGAATCTTTACTTGAATTACTACCCTCTCTTATCCTAACTTAGATGTGAGCCAGGCATGGACAAAGGGGTGAGCATGTGCTCGGCCCCAAGAAAGGAGGCAGCGGTGGAAAAGAAAATGGAGTATCCTGCCACGTATCCTGCTCTCTGAGGCTATAGGAAGCCTGGCCTGTTGGAAGAGTCGCACGTGGCCAGAGCATGGAGTACAGAGGACAAAGGGGAAGGGGCAAGCTTCGAGTGGGGAGCTCATCCAGGACCTTACAAACCTTGCTAGGAAACGTAGACTCATTCTGAAGAGACTGAGTGTCACTGACAAGTGTTGGCTGCAGAAGGCTGTGATTAGATCTGTGCTATGCAGAACAGACTTAGATCCAGGAAAGCCTGCAAAATCGGGGCTCAGGGAGACCCGTTAGGATGCTGGTGGAAATGATGATGGGTGGCAGTGGATTCACAGAGAAATGGACCGATCAAGAGCTGCAAAAGAGGTAAAGCAGAGAGGACTTGGGGCGGATTGGTGGTTGACGGTGAAGAGTGAAAGAAGAGTGACACTCAGATTTCCATCTTGGGCGATTGATGCATGGTGGTGACACTAACAGAAGCAGGGAATAGAGAAGGACAAGCACGTGAGCCAGGAGGGGGCAAAGAGTTTGGTTAAGGCCTAAGGGTCAGAGGGACATTCAAATGGAAATGTCCAGGAGGCAGCTGGATAGGCTTGATGTCCCAAGGGATTGGCCTCTCCATACTTTGGCATGGAGGGGCAGGGGAGAGTCAGAGGGGTTTCAGTGGTTCTCAGTGGGGGAGACATTGCCCACCACCCCCGGGAGACGTGACCGTGTCTGGAGACGTTTTTATTATGGGGAGAGTGCAGTGGATAAAGGACAGGGATGCTACTAAATCCCTACAATGCACAGGACAGTTTTCCCCAAGAAGGAATGATCTGGCCCAAAATGTCAGCGGTGCTGAGGTTGAGAACCCCTGGATCGGCTGCACACCAGGAGGTAGCTGTGTCGGAGGCAGCATAGCTGTTACCAAGGGTACAAGCTGGAGGCTGAGAGTCAAGGTTTGAACCCTGGCCTGTGCTGCTCGCTAGCCACATAACCGTTGGAGGGTCACTTAAACTTCCAGAGGCTCCGTTTCCTCATTTATGAAATGAGCCTGGTAACATCTCACAGGGAAAGGGGCACAATGCCTGGATGATGGAGGGCACGTAGCTCATGGTAACCAGACTGAGGGCAGGACAGGATCCATCTATTCAATAAAGAGTAGCTGAGTGCCTGTTATGTGCTAGACGTTGTGCCAAGAGCAGGGGCACAGGGACAAACAGAGTGCTGTCCTTGCCTGCATGCTTTCAGTGCCAAACACCACACACACACACACACAGACACACACGCACAGACACACATATCCACACACCCCCAGTGTTTTTAAGAAAAGGCAGTATCCCCTCCTCAGGTCCTTCTCATGGATCCAGTGGGCAAACAGGATTCTCCAAAAACAGCCCCTCACCTGTCCCTGCCAGCCGAGTGTTGTTCTTTAGCAAAGAGAGGACGATGTTGGTGTTTGGGCCACAGCCTTAGCCTAGAGAGGGCAGAAGGGCTCCCCTTCCCTGGGCACCTCAGCGCACTTTCCTTCCTGTGCTCTCACCCTTGTCCCATCCTCAGAGCTCCCATGAGCATCACAAGTTGGCACCCATCTTCTCTCAGATTTGAGCCCTCACCTATGAAAGGAGAAGGAAGCCTCCGACTTCTCCCTGTTGTGGGGAGACAGGGCTTGCCTTTCCATATGTGATCACATGACCACAGGGCCCGTAACCCCTAGAAGAGCCAGATCTCAGGACCTCCTGCAACTTTTAGTGACAGCAGGAGAAGAGGGGCTGGAAACTGTCATTCATTGGGCATCTACTAGCTGAGTGACATCAGAAAAATTACTTTTCTCAAAGTCTCAGAGACCTTATCTCAGAAAATGAGAATACCTGCCTTCTAGGGGTCTCATAAGATTAAATGGCATAGGGCTCAGTGTCTGGAACATGGAATGTGCTCCTTTATTCATTCAACAAATATTTATTGAGTTTCTTTTCTGTATCAGGCGCTGTTCTAGGCAATGGTGAATAAACCGGACTAAAATCTCTCCTCTCATGAAGTTTATGTTTTATTGCTTAAGAATTGTTGCTGTTTATTATTATTTGATAGGTTTTATACTACATTTTATCCAACCACCTATATTTCTACACACATATTTGTATATGCATAAATATATTTATATTTATATCCAGTTAGTTATGATTGTTCCCTTTTATTTATTTTATTAAAAAATTTTGGGACTTTCCTGGTGGTGCAGTGGTTTAGAATCCTCCTGCCAATGCAGGGGACATGGTTTCAATCACTGGTCCAGGAAGATCCCACATGCCGCAGAACAACTAAGCCCAAGTGCCGCAACCACTGAACCTGTGCTCTAGAGCCTGAGAGCCACAACTACTGAGCCCACGTGCCAGAACTACTGAAGCCAGCGCACCTAGAGCCTACATTCCACAACAAGAGGACCCACTGTAATGAGAAGCCCAGGCACCGCAACCAAGAGTAGCCCCTGCTCGCTGCAACTAGAAAAAGCCTGCATGCAGCAATGAAGACCAAACACAGGCAATAAATTAAAAAAAAATCTCTATTGAAGCATAATGGATTTACAATGTTGTGTTAGTTTCAGGTGTACAGCAAAGTGATTCAGTTACATATATACATATAGATGTATATATATTCTTTTTCAGATTCTTTTTCCTTATAGGTTATTACAAAATATTGTATTTCCTGTGCTATACAATAGGTCCTTGTTCATCTATTTTATATATATAGTAGTGTGTGTATGTAAATCCCAAACCCCTAATTTATCCCTCCCCCCCTTTCCCCATTGGTAACCATACATTTGTTTTCTATGTCTATTTCTGGTTTGTAAATAAGTTCATTGGAGCCCACAATTTTTTTCATTAATTTTTATTGGAATATAGTTGCTTTACAATGTTGTGTTAGTTTCTGCTGTACAGCAAAGTGAATCAGCTATACATATATATATATCCCCTCTTTTTTGGATTTCCTTCCCATTTATGTCACCACAGAGCACTGAGTAGAGTTCCCTGTCGGAGCCCACAGTTTTAACTCACAATGTCACTGACTGCAAACTCTGTCTTCAAACCTGAACACTGCACCTAGTCACAAGCCAGCTCCTTATCTTACACAATCCTCACACTCAACATGTACACGACCCTACACGTCTCTCTCTCCCTAAACCCATTCTTGTTCCTTTACTCCCTGCTGTGATCACCACCCAGCCAGTTGTCCAAGCCCAGAACCCAGAGATCATGCCCAACTCTTCTCTCTCCCTCACCCCCAAATCCTATCACCAAGCCTTTCCAATTTTATCTCTAAAAGTTTTTTTCAACCTTACCTCCTCCTTCTGCATCCCAACACTGACTCCTGGAGTTCAAGCCCTCGACCCTGCCCTTCTGTTTTGACTGTCAGAGCCCCTGAATCAGCCTCCAGTTTATGTTATCAGGCACCCAAGCTCCCAGAAGTTTCCAAAATGGAATCTGGCTATGGCCTACTTACACTTCCTCAAGGGGATCCTCATGGCTTCAGTGTATACAGCTTGACACTCATGGACAGTCGTGGTCCAGCTGAGTCACACATCATTACATCAAATGGTGCTGAACACCCCAAACCTCATCTTAAAATACTCTCTGCCTCGTATTTTATCCTCCATCAAGATGGAGCCACTTTTGTCCCCTATGTACTCATTTCCTTCCCCAACCACCTATACTCCGCTCCTCTGGCAAGGCTTCCCTGACCCCTCCTTCTGGCTCTTTCATTGCACACTTCACATCACATTGTGGGCAATCACCAGTCCCCTGAATTGCTGTCTCTTACGGCACTGCACAGGGAGCCTAGCACAGCTGTAAGGCACCGCACCGAGTGGAAATGTTACCAATATTTGTTGAAGGAATACAGTGCTTCATCAACTCTAACATGATGTTTTTGTGAGATGCACTATTATTTTATGTTCCACTAAGGAAGAAAAAAATGCTGCCAATTAAACGGATACTACATATACTTATCACATCTATTGCATGACACATCATCCAAATTGCAGAAATGTTAAAATGGGAAAGATGGGCTTCCTTGAATCCGCGAATTATGGCAACTAAAATTGTCTTTGTGGCTTTATCGAAAGAGTGCAGAGATTAAGGCATGGGCTCTGGAGTCAGACCATTTATTAGGTGTGTGAATCTGAGCAAGTCACATCCTTTCTCTGTGCCTTGGCTTTCTCATTTATAAAATAGAGTTAATAATAGCACTGTTTCTGCTTTGTCCTGCCACTTCATTCCTGCATTTTGGACTTTGAATGTTAAAGCCATTGCCTTTCTAGGTGGCCCATTGTGTTAGGTAGATGCCTGTTTGCCTAGTGTCACTTCCTTTGGTGAACCAACCCTCACCGCATTTGTTATCCTGCCCAATCCATCGACTCTGGTGGGACTGATGACCTTTGTCTCAGCCCAAAGGAGGTGAGGAGACTGAGGTAAGGGCGGGGGGTGGTGAGCAGTCAGGGACAGCAAGTCTGACCAATCAGAGCACACCATGCTGCCTGGACACAGTGACAAGGGGAAAAATAACACTCAGGTTTCAGGGCAGGCTGAAGAAGCTAAAGGACAGGAAGCAATTGTGAGAGGCCTGGCACGTGGGATCCACAGAAGAGTTACTCATTATTGTCATTATTAATTTGGTGAGTGAGCTAAAGTAACAAACAAAACCTATAAAGTTTATGCCAATATTCTAAATTTTAAATTAAAAAAATTTTTTTTCTGCATCAGGTCTTAGTTGCGGCATATGGGATCTTCATTTTGCGTGCAGATTTCTCTCTAGTCGTGGCCTGTGGGTTTTCTCTTCTCTAGTTATGGCGTGAGGGCTCCAGTGCAAGTGGGCTCTCCAGTTGAGGCATACGATCTTAGTGGTTGTGGCACGTGGGCTTAGCTGTGCTGCAGCATGTGGGATCTTAGTTCCCTGACCAGGGATCGAACCCTCCTCCCCTGCACTGGAAGGCAGATTCATTACCGCTGGACCACCAGGGAAGTCCCTGTACCAGTATCCTAATGCCTCCATGGATTTTCTGCAGGAACTAGACACTTGCTATAATCTAAGCTTTTTGGGGACAGAGATCTTTAACTGATTTTTTCACTGATATTTCCTAGAAACCTAGAGTAGAGGCTAGACCCACGTAATAGGTCCTCAAAAGCATTTGTGGAATGAATGACCTCTTCAGTTTTTCTAAGTTCCTCACTACTTAGATATAAGATGTCATTTGTGCTACTTTCAGTGTGTTTATCGCTAACCATCCTCCACCTTTCTCCTCCCTCCCTTCTCCCTTCCCTCCCTCCCTCTCTCCCTTCTTTCTTTCTTCTCTCTCTTTCTTTTTGCTTCTTTTACTTCTAGTCAGCTGTTACCTGAAAAGCAAGAACAGCCACTACATTAAAATTGCTTTTTCAGCCTAATACCCGCCCCCCTCCATCCCTGTCCATTTCCACTTGTCAATCACTATCCTGTTCTCCCCTCCTGAGGCACAACCTCTGCCCACAGGGAACCCAGGTGTTTCTCCCCGAGCTTATCATAACATCTGAAAAGACAGGATCTCACAACTTTAGAGGATGCCACTCACTAGTTTCCTCTAAGCTTTGCTCCTGGTGTCTGGCACTGACAGCTCACTGCCTTCAGAGATGCTCCTGAGAAGGGCTGGGCATCCTGTTGGTCCTGTTTTGCTTTGGCCTCTCTCCTGACTTGCTTGCATTCTCACTACCCATTCTTGGTGGTGCAAACCTCAGACTGAGATGGTTGATGCCATCACAGCCCCAGGGACCTCAAAGAGCAGCTCCCTTTCCCTTGTCACAAGGAAGTGCTTCTTGGAGAGAAGAAGGGGTTTCCCTCTTGCAGGTCTCATTCTAAACCTGCCACCACCACTAGGAGGTAACACCTGGGCTCACCTCACTGTCTGAGACCCTGGGGAGATTGGGATTGGACCATTGCTTACTGAGTATGAAGCCCAGGGGGACCCCAAGGACAGTGTCCAAGGGCAAAATCTCAATAAAACCTCCACAGGAGTTGATCAGACAGGTGACAACAGGGCACAAAGCACTGGAATAGAAAATCAAAACACTAGAATAACCAAGTTTGATTGGTGAGCAGAGGATGAAGCTGAAATCATTAATAGACCTGGGACTTCCCCAGTGGTGCAGTGGTTAAGATCTGCCTGCCAGATCTTCCTGGATCCCTGGTCCGGGAAGATCCCATATGCCATGGAGCAACTAAGCCCATGCACCACAACTACTGAGCCCATGCCCTGCAACTACTGAAGCGGATGGGCCTAGAGTCTGTGATCTGCGACAAAAGAAGCCACCACACTGAGAATCCCGTGCACCACAACAAAGAGTAACCCCTGCTCATTACAACTAGAGAGAGCCTGTGTGAAGCAACGAAGACCCAATGCAACCAAAATTTTAAAAATACATGTATATTAATAGCTGTCATCTTTGAGTACCTACTAAGAGTTTTACCTATATGATCTCATTTAATCCTCACAACATAGCATGGTAGACCCAGGCTCAAACCTAGGCTTTCTGCTGCTAATTTCTGTGCCCTTGACAAATCACCTCTGGGCCTCCATGTTCTGAGGTGCTAAAGCAGAACCACACAGGCCTCTTGGAAAAGTCCGTAACTTTTTCTACAGTAGAGGAGAGCCTATTAAGAGCAACTGGAAATCCAGTGATAAATAAGAATAGTCTTCAGGCCAGAGAGAGATCACTCTGCCCAGTACAGAGTGCCTCCCAATAAATGCCAGGCTTACTGGCCTCTTCTGTGACTCCACAGCTTGGGTGGAGGATAAATCTGGTACCCTTTTATATGTGGTGCCCTCTATAGGCTGCATCAGCCCTTAGGTTTGCCCATACACTAAGAAGTCACTGCCAGCTAATAGTAACAGCAATAACCACCAGAAAACAGTGGTTAAGAGTGCTGGCTCTGTAGTCAAATAGCCTGGGTTTTACTCCTGATTCAGGCACTTACTAGCTGTGTGACCTAGAGCAAGTTACTTAACGTCGCTGATCCTCATTTTCCTCTTCTATAAAATGGGGGAGTTAATAACAGTACCTAATTCATGAGTTGGTTGTATATAGTGTAGCTCCTGGCTTATTGTATATACCCATGAATGTTAACTACTATTATTATATTGAGCATATGTGCCAGAAACAGTACCAAACATGTTTGTGTACATTTTCTCATTTAAACATGTCAACTCTATGAAATAGGTGCCACCATTTTTTACAGATGAGAAAACTAAGGCACAGAGAAAATTTAATAAGGTGTAAAGTCACACAGCTAGTAAATAGTGGAGATGGGTTTTGAACCCAGGGCAACAGAGTCCAGGCTGTGTGCTCAGAACCACTACACTGAACTGTCCCTGGCCTACAACCGGGCTTTAGCCATGCATTCACCCCATGCAACCCTCAGCACAAATAATAAATAAGTTGTCCTCTTTGCATCTGCCCTAATTATTTGCAGCCTCGCCTACTTCATCTCTCGGGCCTGACATTTAGCTCCATCTACATGTGACCCTGGGCCTCTCATCCAGCACCGCTCTTTGGACACACTGGGTGGCAACCCTCCAGGTCTAGCACCCCATCCGTCTGTGTGATTCCTGCAAGCAGACCCTGGAAAGTTTGCTGCTTTCCCAAGAGGCACTGTTTTTATACTCCCAAGGCCCCTGCCATGCCTTGTGTAACAAATTCCATTGTATAGTAAAAGCTGTGCTACCTGGCACATTACTGCGTCATGGGGCATTGCTTAGTCAAAAATTCTAATTAACTAGGAGTTCTCAAATCTCTTCTTGCTACATTGAGGAAGCAGAAAAGAGACTAACATTCCTCGTAGCATACTTCCCTGAGATGTTAATTTTTGTGTTGCAGTGGATATTTGGAGTTTTACAAGACAAAAAAGCAAAAGTTGCATCTGTTCTAGTTAGCATTTGACACTTCGGTCTTATTCTTTGGGAAGGGGGCATAAATTCACTGAAGAGGTTGTGCCAGACAGTCTGGAAGAGGAAGGAAGAGACTTGGAAGGCAAGGGGAGAGGGTGTGCAGAGATGGGAAAAGGCATAAAAGATCAGCAAGTCCCCAGCTGTCTGTGGCCAGAGAGGGGATAAGAGCTGCTGTGTGGAGCTTCTTAGGAACCTGGATGTGGGGCGTGGTGACCCCAGCTTACCTGGGTTTCCTCTGTCCCAATCAGAGCACCTGGACCTGGCCCCTGGGAGGGGACAGTGGCCATCTCAGCAGTGACCAGAGGGGTCTCTGGCCCCACAAAAGCGTTCAAGAACTCGTCCACAGACTGGAAAGTCCGTGACAGACTGAATTTCCTTCCGACATGAAAGGGATGGGAGCTCAGTTACATTGAAGTTGACTTAACAAAGTAAAGGTGTGTGATATTTCTTGCTTCCTTAGTCTGTAGCCTATGATTCAACCTGCTACACACGTGAGTGCCTACTATGTGCTAGAAAACATCATAGCATTTCTAGACATATTTTAGCCTTTAAACTTCAAAACAACTATTCTGTGGCCATCAGAATTCGAACCAAATTTTGTATGACTGCAAAGTCTATGGATACCTTATTAAATCAAAAGAACTAAAGGAAAGAAATAGTTTGTTGTTAAGAGTGTTCCAGCATTGGGGCTTCCTAGGTGGCGCAGTGGTTAAGAATCCACCTGCCAATGCAGGGGACACAGGTTTGATCTGTGGTCCAGGAAGATCCCACATGCCACGGAGCAACTAAGCCTGTGCACCACAACTATTGAGCCTGAGCTTTAGAGCCATGAGCCACAACTATTGAGCCCATGTGCTGCAACTACTGAAGCCCACATGCCTAGAGCCAGTGCTCCGCAACAAGAGAAGCCACGGCAATGAGGAGCCCACACACCACAATGAAGAGTAGCCCCCACTTGCCGCAACTAGAGAAAGCCCAAGTGCAGCTATCAAGGCCTAACACAGCCAATAAATAAATAAATAAATAAATTTATTTAAAAAAAAAGAGTGTTCCAGCATTTATGTTATATGTGACTTTTAATGCTCACAACAAACATAATGTATTTTAAGTAGAAGAACACTTCCTGGGATATTTGTTCTGGCTGGGACATCAACTCCTTGTCTCTTCTCTAGATAACTTCTGAAAAGCCCTGTTTCTACTGCATGTTGTCACCTTCCTCAGTCCTAAGTTATTCATCCTTGTTTGAAGGGACCAGCAGAGACCAACAGAGACTGATAGACTAAGTTCTGGATTTCCAGAAGAGAGACTCCTCCTGGCCCAGCACAGGTCAACTGTTAATTCCTGGTCCAATCAGCTGTGGCCAGCAGCATGCCCTCAAACTGCTTAGCCAATCTAGTTCTCTCTGCCAAGTATTTGTAATCGGGTTTTAGAGATTCTAATTAGTCTATACTGGCCACTTGAACTGAGGACAGGTAACTGTGATGTGGGGAAGCAGCCATTGTTAGCTATACGTGCACACAGAAGCAGAGGATGCCAACCTGTAAAGATGGAGAAGAACAAAGCAGGCATATGTGGACAGGGAGCAATTAGAGACCATATGCTCACCCTCTGCCCTGCACATGCCTTACGAGGGCATGCAGGAAACTCACTCACCAGGCCCAATTAGAATGAAGTCCTTGCAGAAGGACTAGCTTAATGGTCACAACGCCTCAGGGACTTCTCCCCACTATTCTGTCAGAGCTCAAGCGATATCCCGTGCAGTCACCAGGAGTCAAGGAGTGTGGAAGTTTAGTTCTGGGTCACCCTTATGAGACAGGAAGGGGGCAGGGCATGACCTTTAAAAGAATGACGTAGCCCGAGGACACAACATAAACTGATTGGAACCAACTAGGTCCAAGACGGCAGACAAGTTGACTTCCACTAGACCTTGAGCCTCAGTATACACTCATTGTAACACATCAGCAAACTAAATGACACACCCACAGGTGCCATGACAGTTCCAAGGCCAACCATAAAGGTCAAAAAGTGGGTGGTGGCCCAATTCCTGGAAATCCCACCCTTTCCCCAAAATAGCTGGAATATTCCTCCCACTCATTAGCCTATGAAATTACCGACCCCTATAAAAACTGACAACGCAGCACCCTGGCACCTCTTGCCTTCCAAGGTGGCCCACACTCTGTCTATGGAGTGTGTATCTCCCTGAATAAACCTTCTTTCACTTTGCTATGGCTCACTCTTGAATTCCTTCCTGCGTGAATTCAAGAACCCATGGTGGGTGGCCGTCCCAGGTACTCAGAAGTGACCTGGGATGTGACCATCCTCTCAATGCCCCACTCTCTTTCCTGCAACACTTACACTGAGGGTGTGGCAATTTGAAGGGCCCAGTTTCGTGCAGAAGTATCTTCCCTTAGAGTAACCACCTAGGGAAGACCCTGGGCTTTGTCTTCTATTCTCTGTGCCCCAGGGCAGGTAAAAACAAAGCTCAAGAGCAAAATATTCAGCAAATGCCCTCTGAGGACAAAAAGCTTTCTCTGAGCTTTGCTTTTGTTTCTGGGATCCTCTCAGAATGTGACTGTGTAATTTCTTCCTACTCTACCAGCTCTTAGATACTTTCCAGAAATTTTTAAAGATTTTTTTAAAATATAGCATTTTTAGTTGTTTTCATGAAGAAAACAGGCCTAGATATCCAGTTTGTCATATTGACAGAAAATGGAAATCTCATGATTTTTTTTGAGGTCAGGGAATTCAAAACTACAAAGGTCTACTCCAAGAAGAAATCCAAAATAATTTTTAAAAATACTATGTTTTTGTGTGGCTCACTTTATTGTTCACAAAGTATTAGCACACACCTTACCTCCTGTCCATCTTTTTCTCTCCATTCCAACATCAACCAGTCTAGTTTAGGCTTCACTACCTTTAACAGCCTCCTATCTGATCCCTGACTCACAATTTTTCTCTCTTTAATTCATCTTACCAGAATAACATTCCTAAAAACAATACACAGAGATAAACCCATACACCTATGGTTAACAAATCTATGACAAAAGGAGGCAAAAATATACAATGGAGAAAAGACAGTCTCTTCAATAAGTGATGCTGGAAAAACTGGACAGCTACATGTAAAAGAATGAAATTAGAACACTCCCTAACACCATACACAAAAATAAACTCAAAATGGATTAAACACCTAAAGGTAAGACCAAACACTATAAAACTCTTAGAGGAAAACATAGGAAGAACACTCTTTGACATAAAACACAGCAAGATCTTTTTTGACCCACCTCCTAGAGTAATGAAAATAAAAACAAAAATATACAAATAGGACCTAATGAAACTTAAAAGCTTTTGCACAGCAAAGGAAACCATAAACAAGATGAAAAGACAACCCTCAGAATGGGAGAAAATATTTGCAAATGAATCAACGGACAAAGGAATAATCTGCAAAATATACAAGCAGCTCATGCAGCTCAATATCTAAAAAAACAAACCCAATCAAAAAATGGGCAGGAGACAGATGGCCAAGAGGCACATGAAAAGATGCTCAACATTTCTAATTATTAGAGAAATGCAAATCTAAACTACATTGAGGTATCACGTCACACCAGTCAGAATAGCCATCATCAAAAATCTACAAACAATAAATGCTGGGGAGTGAGTGGAGAAAAGGAAATTCTCTTGCACTGTTGGTAGGAATGTAAATTGATACAGCCACTATGGAGAACTGTATGGAGGTTCTTCAAAAAACTAAAAATAGCTTTCCTGCCCGTGGCCACTGCGGAGTAAGCATGGTTGACGTCTCTCCCGCCCCCACTGCCGTCATGTCTAAGTCAGACTCTCCCAAAGAGCCTGAACAGCTGCGGAAGCTCTTCATCGGAGGTTTGAGCTTTGAAACAACCGATGAGAGTCTGAGGAGCCATTTTGAGCGATGGGGATCGCTCACAGATTGTGTGGTAACGAGGGATCCACTCACCATGCGCTCCAGAGGCTTCGGGTGTGTCACACACGCCACTGCGGAGGACGTGGATGCGGCCACGAGTGCAAGGCCACACAAGGTGGATGAAAGAGTTGTGGAACCAAAGAGGGCCGTCTCAAGAGAAGATTCTCAAAGACCTAGTGCCCAAGTACCTGTGAAAAAGATTTTTGTTGGTGGCATTACAGAAGACACTGAAGGACCTTGGTGTACCTCAAAAAAAATTATTAAAAAAAAAAAAAAAGAAGAAGACACTGAAGGACACCACCTAAAAGATTATTTTGAACAGTATGGGAATATTGAAGTGATTGAAATCATGACTGACCGAGGCAGGGGCAAAAAGAGAGGCTTTGCTTTCGTACCCTTTGATGACCGTGACTCCCTAGACAAGCCTGTCATTCAGAAACACCACACTGTGACTGGCCACCACTGTGAAGGAAGGAAAGCCCTATCTAAGCAAGGGATAGCTAGTGCTTCATCGGGTCAAAGAGGTCGAAGTGATTCTGGAAACTTTGGTGGTGGTCGTGGAGGTGGTTTTGGTGGGAATGACAGCTTTGGTCATGGAGGAAACTTCAGTGGTCGAGGCGGCTTTGGTGGCAGCCGTGGTGATGGTGGCTATGGTGGCCGTGGGGATGGCTATTGTGGATTAGGTAATGATGGAAGCAATTTTGGAGGTGGTGGAAGCTACAGTGATTTTGGCAGTTACAACAATCAATCTTCAAATTTTGGACCCATGAAAGGAGGAAACTTTGGAGGCAGAAGTTCTGGCCCCTATGGTGGTGGAGGCCAATACTTTGCCAAACCACGAAACCAAGGTGGCTGTGGTGGTTCCAGCAGCAGCAGTAGCCATGGCAGTGGCAGGAGGTTTTAATTACTGCCAGGAAACAAACCACGCAGGAGAGGAGAGCCAGAGAAGTGACAGGGAAGCTACAGGTTACAAAAGATTTGTGAACTCAGCCAAGCACAGTGGTGGCAGGGCCTGGCTGCTACAAAGAAGACATGTTTTAGACAATACTCATGCGTATGGGCCAAAAATCCTCGAGGACTGTATTTGTGACTAAGTGTATAACAGATTATTTTAGTTTCTGCTCTGTGGAAAGTGTAAAGCATTCCAACAAAGGGTTTTAATGTAGATTTTTTTTTTTGCACCCATGCTGTTGATTGCTAAATGTAATAGTCTGACCATGATGCTGAATAAATGTGTCTTTTTTTAAATGTGCTGTGTAAAGTTAGTCTACTCTGAAGCCATTTTGGTAAATTACCCCAACAGTGTGAAGTTAGAATTCCTTCAGGGTGATGCCAGGTTCCATTTGAAATTTATTTAAAACCTGCTTTGGTGGAGAAGCTATTGTCTTCAGAAACCATGGTGTAGTTGAACTGACAGTTACTGTGTTGTGGCCTAGAGTTCACCTTTAAAAGGGTCACCCAAGCAAAGTCATGGAGTTTTTTTGGTCATTAATATGATTGTTGGCACATCCTATGCAATATATCTAAATTGAATTATGGTACCAGATAAAGTTACAGATGGGAATTAAGCTTGTGTATCATCCATTATCATGTGTAATCAATAAACAATTTAATACCCTCAAAAAAAAAAAAACTAAACTAAAAATAAAATTACCATATAAGCCAGCAATCCCACTCCTGGGCATATACCCAGAGAAAACCGTAATTCATACAGACACATTCACCCCAATGTTCACTGCAGCACTATTTACAATAGCCAGGTCATGGAAGCAATCTAAATGCCCATCAATGGGCCAATGGATAAAGAAGATATGGTACATATATACAGTGGAATATTACTTAGCCATAAAAAGGAACAAAATTGGGTCATTTGTAGAGACATGGATGAATCTAGAGACTGTCATACAGAGTGAAGTGAGTCAGAAAGAGAAAAACAAATAATCATATATTAATGCTTATATGTGAACTCTAGAAAAATGGCACAGATAAACCTGTTTGCAAGGCAGAAACAAACACAGGTGTAGAGAACAGATATACGGACCCCAAGGGGGAAAGGGGGAGTGGGATGAATTGGGAGGTTGGGATTGACATATATACACTAATATGTATAAAATAGATAACTAATGAGAAACTGATGTATAGCACAGAGAATTCTACTTAGTGCTCTCTGGTGATCTAAATGGGAAGGAAATCCAAAAAGAGGGGATAAATGTATACATATGGCCGATTCACTTCGCTGTACAGTAGAAACTAACACAACATTGTGAAACGACTATACTCAATTAAAAAAGATAAAAAAGAAAATAAAAAAATGAAAACAGTTCAACCACCACACTCCTCCATTTACAAATATCTTATAGCAGCTCACTGCTTATCAGATAAAAATCACTCTTCATCCTGGGAGGGAACACTGCTCTACATGAAGATTCACATTTACCTAACTTGAATCCTCAACACAGATAAACACATGCATCTGTGAGGCCTAATTCAACACTGATTTCTTCCCTGAATTATTCCCCACTACCCTTGGTCTCTATTATTTTTCTTTCCTAGGCAATGAAGAAATTTATGTAGTAACACACGATCTATTATTCTTTAACGGCTTTATTGAGATACAATTAACGTATCACATGATTCACCTATTTAAAATGTACAACTCAGTGTTCTTTTAGTATATTCACAGGATTGTGTAACTATCACCACAATCAATTTTTGAATATTTTCATCACTCCAAAACAAACCACCTACCCATTAGCAGTTACTCCCCATTTCCCCTCAATTCTCCAGCCCTAGGCAACTAACAATCTACTTTTGTCTCTACGGGTTTGCCTATTCGGAACATTTTGTGTAAATGGAATCATAAAATATGTGATCTTTTGTGGCTGGATTCTTTCACTTAGTATCATGTTTTCAAGGTTTATCCATGTTGCAGCATGTATCAGTACTTCATTCCCTATTGTAATTGAGTAATGTTCCATTGTATGGATATAAAACATTCTATTTATTCATTCATCAGTTGATGGGTATTGAGGTTTTTTCCATTTTCTGATTGTTATGGATAATGCTGCTATGAACATTCACATAAAAGTTTTTGTGTGGACATAATTTTTCTTTTTTTCTTTTTTTTCCTTTTTTGATATATAGCTAGGAGTGGAATTGCTGGGTCATATGGTAACCTTATATTTCAAAGAAATGCCAAAATGTTTTCCAAAGGAGCTACACCATTTTAAATTCCTACCAGCAATGGGTGAGGCTTCCAATTTCTTCATATTCCCTCCAACACTCGTTGTTTAATTTTTTCGTTATAGCTATCCTAGCGGATGTGGTGTGGTACATCATGGTGGTTTTGGTTGGCACTTCTCTAATGACTAATGACGCTGAGCATCTTCTCATGTGCTTGGTGGCCATTTGTATATCTTCTTTGGAGAAATGTCCATTCAAAGCCCTTGTCCACTTTAAGATGTGTTGTTTGTCTTTTTTATTACTGAATTGAAAGAGTTCTTTGTGCTTTCTAGATACAGGTTCCCCATCAGATATATGATTTGCAAACATTTTCTTCCATCCTGAGCACTGTCTTTTCACTTTTGTGATAGTGTTGTTTGCAACCAAAAGCTTTACAATTTGATATAATCCAATTTACCTATTTATTCTTTTGTTCCTTGTGCTTTTCATGTTGTATTTAAGACACTATTGCCTAACCCAAAGTCATGAAGATTTGCCTCAATATTTTCTTCTAAGAATTTTTATAATAGAAGCTTTGAAGTCTTTGTCTGCTAGGCCTACCATATGGGCTCCTACAAAGGCAGTTTCTATTGCCTGATCTTTTCCCCCTTTTCTTTGCATGTTATATAATTTTTATTGAAGACTAGACATTTAAACTAATACATTGTAACAACTCTGAATATTAATGCCTCCCCTCCGGCCCCCACCCCGTTGTGGGATTGTTATTGTTTGCTTGCTTGTTTGTTTGTTTAGTGACTTGGCTGAACAAACTCAGTGAAGTCTAATTCTCCTGCAACGTGCAGCTTCTTACGCCCTTGCTCGACT
The DNA here is from genome assembly GCF_030028045.1 of Hippopotamus amphibius kiboko. Lineage (NCBI taxonomy): Eukaryota > Metazoa > Chordata > Mammalia > Artiodactyla > Hippopotamidae > Hippopotamus > Hippopotamus amphibius. The sequence goes on from NC_080186.1 coordinate 52,426,214, forward strand.
TTTCTCCGTTTGTTTTTATCTTTTATCCTGGCTTCCTAGGGGTCACCCCTGGGTTGGCATGAACCACTTGCTGGTGAAAGGCGCTGCTTAACCCCTGTAGGCAGGTAGCTGCTTACCCTTTAACAATGAATGTGTATGGGGTTTGGGAGTCTCCATCACAATTCAAGGCGTGTGTTTTTTGCCCCACATCCCATGAGACACTGTAGTGTGGAGGCCCCCTCTCTGATCCCTTCTGAGAGGTGCAGCCATGCGCATTCACACAGGCTTCCAGATGGGCAGGGATGCGTGTGATTTTTGTTTTTAAACCTGGCTTTCTAGCAGTCACCCCTGGGTCAGAGTAGCTTATTGCTCAGTCACTGCTGGGTCAGAGGCTGTGTTTAAGTCCTCTGTGAGAGACACTTTCAAGTTCACCCCACATCCCACCCTGATTGTTCCTGGCCGGCGCGGCCTAGCACGTGCATACATCCTTCCTGACTCCACACTTGACTGTGATCCCTGGAGCGCTCCTCTCAGCTGTCTTTCTCCGCTTGCTCTCTACCGCACTTCTGCTCCGCCTTCGTTCCTGTACAATGGAGTTACCAGCCTCCTCTTCACTGCTCTCCACCAAGATCCCCATTGTTTTTCCCACTGCTTTAGGTATGGGGTTCTCCACACTGTTCCAAATGAAGTCAATCCCTCAGGCACAGCTGTGGAATTCGTCAGTTCTTATGATCACTTTTGCAGACACTTATTTTTATCAAAGTGACACCATAGCTCTGTGAGTGAGCACCAGATGAGGTGGCAGCCCCGGATCTTCTTGGCTTTCCCCTCCTGGCATGGAATCCCCACCTCCAAGCAAGTGGGGATGTGGGTGATAGGGCTCCAGTGTTCTCAGGCTGGGCACCAGGAGCACAGCTTCCATTCTATGAGTTAGAGCTAGGCGAGGAAGGGAAACTCCATCCTTTTAGTTGTGCTTGCCCAGAATAGAACTTCTGGAATATGAGGCTGGGGAAGATAAGATACAGTGGACTGCACCTTCCCATGTGAAACTTTAGCTCCAAATTGGGGGCTGGAGGGAGAGGGGGCCCCTGTCTTCTTAGCTGCACGTGGCTGGAGCAGAACTTCTATACCATGAAGCAGCTGTAGAGAGGGGTAAAAGAATGGGTTCTGGCTCAGATATCATGTCACTGTTCTTACCAAGATTTAGTAGATTTTTTTGAATGAATCTTTCTCCCTTTGCTGTATGCCCTTAGGACAATTTTCAGAGACTTTAAATGATTGTCTTTTATAATGTTCACCAGTGATTTGTTTTTCTTACTCCTCTATTCTGAAAGTTTTGAAGCCACACAATCTATTATTTGGTTACAGAAAGATAGACTCTATTCATTCCCTTGACAAATATTTATGGAGTACCAACTATGTGGCAGGCAATGATTTTGGTTCTGGTTGACCTCTATTAACTTACTGTTTCAGAGGTTTACATGCATCTAGCACTCATATCTCTAATGGGAGGGAGGGAGCCTCAAGGAAAGGGCCATGTCTGTTTGGTCTTTGTAAATCACTATGGCATGCGGCACAAAGTGAAACGTATAGACTTTTTTCAATTCATTCCTTCCTGATGTCCCTACTTGACTAATGGCATATTTTCAAAACTATGCATTTTTCTGAAAAACTTATTTCCTCTTGCCTTTATTTAGCAAATCATTCTGGATTTTCTATTATTGATATTTGTCTCTGATACCAAAGTCATTGTGTCACCATGTTTGAGTACCTAATGTGGACTAGGCCTTTATATATGCAATGCCACTAAAGCTAGCATTAATCTCATGGTTGAAGTATTCCTACCCCATTTTGCAGATGGGAAAGCTGAGACTCAGAAAGCTTAAGGGACTCACCTAATGTTATAGCAAGTAAGTGCAGAGCACAGACCTGCCTGCCTCCAAAGGCAGTTGTCTTTCCTTCATGCCAACCTACCCTGACTCTTGACTTCTGAGAGAAGAAAACTACAGCAAGTTTAAGAAAAATGGTTTTCAACACCTTGAGTCATCTACAACAGCATGTGCTTTGAAAGTCTGCTGATTTTCCCGAAGCAAATACGTGATCTGGCCTCTTCATGCTTGTTGCACAGAAAATGACTAATGAAGAACCACGGAGTAAAAAGGAGTGACCTCGTTACACCACCCCCAAACCCCCAAATGACCCCAATTAAGGCAATGATCTGGCTGATTTACAAACATGTAGCCCACAAAATGGCAAATATAACTCAACCACAACCAATCTGGCCCTCATTAGCTGTGTTGTAACAGGAACTTGTATGAATATCATTATGAATCACTTATTTAGAACAAGAATTTTGCTGAATTCAGAATTTTCTCCTACAGCAAAAAGAAAAAAAAATCAATTAGGAATGGTGAAATATATCTACCTCTCTGGGTTTTTAAAAAATTGATTTGATTTGAGCATCTTCAAAACCCTGCATCCTGAAGATCTTAGTCCTTCAGTGGGATTTGAGTGGTTTGGTTGGATCTTATTGGTTGGTTCCTTTAAACTAATCTAATCTCACACTTTCTCCACCAAGCTGCAGAATCAATAAAACGAGGAGGGATAAAACTGGAAAGAATCTGAGTGGAAGCCTCTGAGGAAAATGTGGGTTTCTTTCCTTCCGTGGCAGGAAGAAAAGTTGACATTTCAGTAAATTGTACTAGACTATAAACTTATTAGGTGTTAGAGTGCTTCTCCCCTAAGTTCTATAAAACACCTGGAATAGCATTACTTGCCTATCAGGAGGTCTTCAAGTATTAGTTGATTATTGCAGCCCAAATCTTCCCTTCATTGCTGTAGCTGATGGAACCAGGGTTAAGTCACTTTAAAGGTTTGCCCCTAAATCTGCTCTATTACCAGTCTTCACCTGCCTTATGGCTTATTTATACCTTTTTCTTTTTCTTCTGCATCTCTCTGGGAGTTCCAGTGTGGGGTTGGAATGTCTCACGTACAATTTGAGCTGCTTTCTGGTCTTCTCTCCTTTCCCTGTCCTCTGGCTGTTTTTCTGTTGTCTAGAGTGTGCTGTTTTTCTGCTCAAGTATGTTAATGCCCTTGGGGTTGGACTGAGAGGGCCCCAAGTACTAATTCTTTCCCCATGGTGGCTAAGTTTCCTATGCCATTTGTGGCAAGGAGAGGTAGAATAGAATTATTGCCCTTGGGGCAGCTTACTCTTAGAAGGAGTAAGGGAAGACTTCAGCTGACTAGGTCATTTTTTCTTACTAATCAGTTAAGCTTTTCCAACTGTCCTGGGAGGGAGTGAATAAAGGGGCAGTGAGAGGCCGAGAGTGTGACTTTCACTGAGTTCATTCCACAAAGAAGAAAACTTCAGGAGTGATGAAGAAGCATTTATCGCTTAATGCCCTGCAGTGTTTCGGTAATGCTGATCTGCCCTTGGCCTCTAATGCCACTGGGGCTCCTAGGTCTAGATCCCAGGCATTCACCTCTTTCTCTGACCACTTCACCCCTCTCTCCTTCCCCTTTTTCGTATACTGTTCTTTTCATAAGGAGGAGGCCCACAGCCAAATCAGGGTGGGGTGAGAGTTAGAGTTATAATTCTACCTATTTTTGTTTTGTTTTTCCAGTTTGCAACCAGTGTATTGAATGTTCTAAACTCAATAGAGCTCAAACATGAAAAATACTATTTCTTCTAGCTACTGTCCCTAGAAAAGATCTGTTGAATCTCACTCTCTCTTCCCTCAATGACATTTTAGGTAAAATCTTATGCTCATTTTTAGATATTAAAAAAAATGCAATTTAATACCATTGATTCATCTCAACCTTCAAAATCATATCCAACTGAATCATCTTCCTCCTAACTCAAGAGACTCATTGTCTACCATGGACAGGAGTGTGCTTTTCTCTTTACTTTTCTTCCTTTCTCTCATTTCCTCTCTAGTGTTTTGGGGCCTTAAAGAAGGGTGGGGTAGAGGGAAGCAAAATTCTTCTATTTAAATGGTGCTCTTTGGTCCTTCCACCCTTGGCAGTCAATGACCAGGCACTGCAGAAGCCTAAATGTTGGGTCTCCTATAGGCTCAACACTTTGAGTCCTTAATGGAATCCTGCAAGGACCTCACATGGCTCAATGCCTCCTATGGGAGATTCACTCAGGCATGATTTCTTATAATCCTCCGCCAACCCTGAGTGCCTCTTCCCATTGGTATTCTGGATGGAATACCTGGAAAACAGCTTAAGACTTATATGGTTACCTTAGCTAAACACAGAAGAAGTCAGTTAGATTCTCATAAGACAGAATTGAGCTAGGTGAGCTGTCTAGCCTGGGTGGGCAGCTCTGCTCCACAGAGTCATTCAGGAATCCAGGTTTCTTCATCTCTGTCTGCATTTCAGCCTTCAGGAAGGGGAAAGAGGAAGTCAGACTAAGCAGCTTTGTCATTAAAGTGATGACTTGGTAGTTTCCATACATCATTTCCACGTCCATCATATTGGCCTGACATTAGTCACATGGCCATACCTAGCTGCAAGGGAGGCTAGGAAAATGTAATCTTTGGCTGGGAAGCCATCTGAACACCTGAAACTTTGGAGGGTTTTTTAATGACTAAAAAAGAAAACAAAGAGAATGGATGTCAGGGCAGAGTTTAGCAGTCTTTGCCTCTGGCATATATAAGTACATCCTCACATTGTACTCCAAACCACATATCCTTCAAGCTCTGTTACTAAGTGTGGACCACAGCACCAGACTTCTTCCTCATTTCCTCTAGACTCCCAACGCCCCTCCCTGCAATATCTTTCTGCTCCCATTTAGCAAGCATCAGACCTATCTGTAGATCCTGGTACTCCAATTGTAGACAAGTTTCCACATTCTTTCTTACTGTGATACATGCAGTTCAAAATCACTGTGATAAGTGACATATATGTAACCTTAGGATGTTCTGGGAAACACATAGCAGAGACATCTCTAACTCATGTAGAGAGGGCAGAGCTGGAGAAGGCTGACAGTGATGCCTGGGAAGAGTTCTGAAAGAGCAGGAGTTCATCAATGGAAAGGTATTATGAGCAACAAGAAGAGCATGTGCAAAAGCCAGGAGAGAGAGAGAGATAGTACCTTTGCAGAACAGCAAGTTGGACGCTATTGCATGAAAGTCAAGTTTGAATCAGAATGGGAGATGTTTTTAGAAGATGAGGCTATGGAAGTAGGCAAGAAACAAATGATGAAGGCCCTCGTAGACTTCAACTTTATCCTGAGGACAAATGGGATCTAATGGAGAATTTTAAGGAGGGGAGTGACCCTCTGCATTTGCAAAAGACAACTCTGACAGCTGAGTGAAGGATACATTGAAGCAGGTAAGATTGGGTGCTGCTACAACAGTTGGGAGGTGATTAGAGAAATCCAAGAGAAAAAACTAAGAGCCTGAAATAGAATAGTGACAACTCTGCCTCCAAAGCTCACATTCTTTACACAATAATGATGATTTTCTTCTCTATTTGTTAGTTTGTGTACTATGCCATTCCACAAGGATTTGGGATGGCTTTCACAAATTCATTAAGTACAGTTAGCAAATAGGAATCCCAGTTTACAAAGTCAGGTGTATAAGAAGTATTACATTTCTTTGTTTTCTATATGTCAAGCTTAATATTTAATCCAAGCCTGTGTGGGTGGGCTGGCCACCCTTCCCACCTGGGGTCTTGCCACTTTTGTGAGCTCTACTTCCCTCTGCTCTCTCTCTAAGGCCACACATCCAAAGAAACTGTGGGAATCCCTTTGTCATTCTGGGGGACATCCTCTTCTTTCCAAGTTTCCCTCAGAAGCCCTTTCTCTGCATGCAGGACTCTTAGCCCATCCTCCTGAAAGACTTTACACTTTTCTAAACAAATCCAGAAAGGGAAGTCAACCATAATTTTACCACCTGTAAAGCAAGGAGGCACAGAACTTGCATGCTACTTTCAGAGAAGAAGGAAGAGAAGAAAAGTCATGAATTAACACGTCAAAAATTGTCCTGTCATGATACCATGTGATTTTTTCACATATAAATAATTCACAGCAAAGGAAAAATAAAATAAAATAAAACTAGTGAGAGAGTTAATGCCTTAAAAATTGTCAGCATTTTCCAAAGTTAGAGCCACAACTTCAGCTCTGAGCGATCTGGTCACCAAAGCAAAACTGAACACACAAACTAATATTGCAGCTGTTCAGGACATCTACTAAAGAAATCACACCTGTTTTTCAGGAGCAAATGATTTTATCTCCCCCTGGGATGAAAGGAGGGTTTCTCCACTGGATCCTTATAGAGGGTACGTTGCATGATACAGGCAATCCCATGTTCAACATCATCCTTCCAATAATTACTTTTGTCAGATTATTTCTTATAACAATATAGGAACCAGAGACTTTAAAAACAAAACAAAAAACCAACCAACCAAACAAACAAAAAATCTTATAGATGGTCCCTACCCATTGCCTCATGTTGTTAAAGTACCATGGTGGAGGTGTTGTACAAAGAACAAAGCAAGCACTTTTTAAGTTCCTAGAAGAAGGAAGGATAGAGGAAGCCCCGCATCCAAAGATCATGGGGGCTGGAATGAGGATGGAAAATACTCGTCATAATAAATGGATACAATAAATACAATCTCACATTCAAAACAAACTTATACAAAATACTTATAGGAAGTACACTAAATTATTATTATTAGTCGTTATTACCAGGTTATCATATTGTAGATGATTTTCTATATTTTGCATTCAGCTTGTCTACACTTTCATATTTTTATGATGAGAACGTTTTTAATATTTAGAGACTAGTTTTAGTTGTAACAGAAGACTCCATGAAAGTAGTGCTTAGTTTTTGTCACGCATGATGTAATCCAGAATGAAATGATATGAGGTCTGGGATTTGCTTCAAAATAATGTGGGGCAGAGGAAAAGTGGACAGGGGCAGAGAAGAGTCAAGACTGGCCATGAGTTGCTAATTGTTTACAATGGATGATGGAGGGGAATTGGGGATTCATTATGCTGTTCTCTACTTTAGTATATTCTTTAAATTTTCTATAATAAAAAGATGAAAAAGAAAACAAATAAATAAGGAAAGTGACCTTGGCACATTAACTCCTCCCTGGTTCTGTTTGCTCAATTGTAAAACAGAAATAATAGAAACACCCACTGCATAAGATAGTTGTGAGGATTAAATGAGTGAATATGTGTAAACTGCTCATAACAGTGCCTGAGACTTAAGTTATAATGATTGTATTATGATGGCTTAAACCAGGGGCACAATGACCTCTTCAAGATCCCAAGTTCCTTCCATCTTTGTTCTCTGCCATCTCATGCATGTTACCCACTCTCATGGTTATATGATGCTAAAGCTCTTCTGGGCATCACCTCCTTCTGTCATCCTGTGTAGAAGCAGAAAAGAGGTGAGGCCCTGTCTTTTTTGTGTCCTCTTTTAAGATTCAGGAAATTTTCCAAGAAATCCCCTAGCAGGCTTCCCTTTAATTCTCATTTTCCAAGATTGCATCACACACCCATGCATAAATCAGTCACTTACCAAGGGGATGGATCTACCAGGTTGGCAGTAAACTAATCAAACCTTATGCCCTAGAGCTTTGTGAAGGCCCCTGCAATATATGCTACACAAATGCCAGAAGGTAGAAAATCATGGTTCTATTCGGAAGGAAGAAAGTGAATAAGTGGCTAATGGACAGTCAACAGATAGTAATTTCTCACGGCATGTGAGAAAACAGTGAGTAGTTCTGAGGCCTGGTGCCTAAGATAATGTAGGGAACAGGAAAAGAGATGGCAGGTGATGGCCGGTGATGGATTGGATGTCAGGTAGGAAACACTGCATTTTTTTCCTGTGGGCACTGGGGAGCCAGGAAGACTGAGGCACAGAAGCTAAGGAAAAATATTACTAATTTTATTTTAACTCAGAATTTTCCTGAAGATGGTGTGTCATTCTATGCAAATTCTGTGTACATCATATGCAAATATACTTATTACTCCCTCAAATATTTTACACAACTGGAAGTCCTCTCTGCAAAAACAAACAAACAAATAAAAAACAAAAACAAAAACAAAAACTTGGTGGAAATAGTGGACTAATGGACTCACCAGTAATATCTCTAAGTGGGGAAGCAAGCTAGCCTTGGATTTGATATTTACACCTTAGCTTCATTTTCTACTAAGACCTCTTTTTTTTTTTAGCTTCTCTACTAAGTTCCTTTATGATTTGCCTTCAAGGACCTGGTGAATACCCATAGCCTTCACTGCAGTGTCTACCCTTGGTGCTGAGTGCAATTATCCCTATGTGAGATGAATTCCACATGAGTCTTTTGAGGAAGGCAGAGCCTTTTAAGGTATTATTTAATTACAAATGAGAAATGCATTATTTGATTCATTAAAGAGGACCCTGATGTACAGAGGCGAACCTCAAGCTGATGAACACTTTTCAAATTAAGATGCTGGGAGCTTCATTATTGGCATAATTGTTGCTTACTGGAAGGCCTGCACATGTGATAAAATGCAAATGGATCAGGAAGGAGAAATTAGGAAGTGTTCTTGTCACTTATGAGACTTTCTTGTATTTCTGAACAAGAAACCTCGATATCAGCCAGATCTTAGCTGAAAAAAAGGAAGCTTATGACTTGTTTCCATAAAAGTCAAGCTGCTCCTTGTCCTGCATTGGCAGAAGTGGTGTACAATGAGAAAGGTAATAAGCTCCCCCCACGGATCCGGTATGTATGGGGACGTCCTCCATGATACTCAGAGCCTTGCATAAATTAAGTATATGCTTGAATTTGTTGAATAGATAGTACCAACCCTGGGTTAAGGCAAATTCCAAGCCTGAGCTACTGAATCAAATTTTATTTTATGTGGATCACTAATTGTATCCTTCTTGTATCCTTTTATCTAAAACCTCTACATGCAGTTGCTATTCCAGGCACTGGGAACAAAGCATTGAATAAAACAACAAAACTTTCCTTTCCCTTGGAGTTTACATTCTGATGGAGGATAATATAAAACAAACAAGATAAACATGTAATATACATCGTATGTGTATGTAGTGATTGATGCTAAAGAGATAAAGTAGTTGAGGGGAATAGGGAACTTGGGAGGTGGTCGGAGAAGGTCTCAGATGATGACTCATAACTATTAATATTATAGTACTGTTCATGAATACTTCTGGTTCTCCTTCTGGGCACATGATAGATTATATTTCCTTGCTGTATTAGAATTAGAGATGCCCAGTGACTTGCTTTGGCTGATGACATATGAGTAGAAGTGATTTGTGCTATTTTGGCATGGAAGCTTTAAGAGCTAGTATATGATTCTTCATATGCTTTCTCTTTCCCTTTGCCACAGCAATGGTCCAATAGTGGCTGTTCTGTCACCTTGGGACCGGGAGTGAGGATAACATGGAGTAGAGCCCAGCCACCCCAAAATGGACATGCATTACGACTTGTTTTAAACTGCTGAAATTTAGGGATGCTTGTTACTGAAGCATAACCTAGCCCAACCTATCTGACACAATGGCAATTGATCAAAGACCTGAAGGAAATTGGGGAGTAAGAAGTGTGAATATTTAGGGAGGAGCACTCCCAGCATGGGTAATAGTGTAAATGTCTCAAAGTGGGAGTATGCTTGGCATTTTAGAGTCAAATGAGTGAGGAAATATAGTAATAGAAGATGTAATCTGAGAAGTGATGGATTTCCTGATCATGTAGGGTCTTGTGTACCAATGTAAGAACTTTAATTTTTTCTGTAAGTCAAAGGTCAGCCATTAGAAAACAAGTAACATGATCTGACTTAAAAAGTTTTAAAATATTCTACTTGGTTGTTGGTAATAAATTGTGGGGGCAAGATAGGAGCAGGGAGAATGGTAAGGAGGCTATTGTTTTAAATCTAGGTGAGAGAAGAGAGTCGCTTGAATCACTGTAGTAGCTGTGGATGTGGTGAGAAATGGTTGGATTCTGGATATATTTTTTTCTCCTTTTTTTGTTTTCTTTTTTTTTTTCTTGGCCTCACTGCATGTGACATGCAGGATCTTAGTTTCCTGACCAGGAATTGAACTCATGCCCTCTGTAGTGGAAGCACGGAGTCTTAACCACTGGACCACCAGGGAAGTCCTGAGTTTATTTTTTATATAAAACTGGTATAATTTGCCAGTGAATCAGATATGGGTTGGGAGAAAAAGAATGAAGTCAAGGATGACTCCAAGATTTTTGCCATAAGTAAATGGAAGGCTAGAGCTGCTATTTTCTGAAATAGAGAAGACTGAGGTAAGTTTGTTGGGGAAAGCACAGGACCTCAATTTTGGACAATGTTAAGTTTGGGATGCTCTTTAAGCTCCCAAGTGGAGATGCTGAGTACATAGGTCCATGATGGAAATATAAATTAGGGGTCCACTGGTGTATAAATAGTATTTAAAATCATGAGACTCAATGATTGAAAGCAAGCTCATGGGATCAGAGTAAGGGTGGCCATTTAAAGAGAGATGAGAAGGTATCAAATGGTGGCTGAGGAGAGTGGGAGAGTGAATGGATTTGGAAAATAGACTGTGACTGCCAGGCAGCATTAAAGTGAGCAAACGAGAAATCGAGGGAGACCAATGAGCCTGTGAGTGTGGTTTTCTCAGGCCACTTTCAGCTTGTGGGTAGGTAAAGAGATGGGTTTACACAGGTTGGTGGTTTGTCATAGTAGTCTGATGAGGAAACAAAGGGACAAGACAATGGAGAATTTATGCAAGGGTGCAATTGTATCATAATTAATGATGGAATTTAAGCTGGCCAGTGAGGAAATGAGCAGTTAGTGTTGGGTTGGCCCAAAAGTTTGTTCAGATTTTTCTGTAAGATGTTATTATGGAAAAACCCAAACCAACTTTTGGGCCAATCCAATAATTAGAAAACAAATTAGGATCAATGAGTTGTGCGAACAGTAGTAGTGGCGGCGGCTAACTGAGTGCCTACAATGCACCATCACTGGGGTAGGGGCTTAACGTGAACTAATGCTAATTTACAGCAACCCTGCAAGGTGGGTATTATAATTCCAAATTTATAGATTGCTAATAGACTGGCCTCACATATTGTGACCACAAGTGAAGCAATGAGATAGTTGAAATTCAATCAGTTATCATTTTAATATCCAATACACGATGCATATATTCAATAGCAATTACAAGGGTTACATGACTCTAGGAACCTGAAAGAAGTGGGGAGGTACTTACAAATCCTAAGGTTTTGCCAAGGAAATGTAAAACCAAACCAAGAGACTGGCTCAGGCAAGAGCTACAGACTTCCTAGAGCATACACAGAGAAATGTGTATAAATTGATTCCAGGGACAAGAGCGACACAAAGAGCCGCTTCTTGAAATTGATCCGCAACTATGAATAAAGTTCAGCACATCCATGCAGAGTCAACAGGAATCCAGTCATCATCCTGGCTGAACTCTGGAGTCTTTAGTGACAAATAAGGAAACTCAGAGAGGCAACCCATGTATTACACAGGGAGATGCACTGGTTTTCTAAGTGAGGTGTGAGAGGAGTCAGTCCAGGTAGCTGAAGCTCCAGGTTTCTTGGTTGAAAGTAACCTCAGTGACTTTCGATGATATTTGTCTAAACAAATAGAGAATTGTTAAATATTAATCTTACAGGCTGAGGAATCTATGCAAGTATTACGTGTTTCTAATGTTTACATGAATTTGGCCAAACAGAGTGACAGTCTTGTGATTCCAGCCTACATTGTGTAATCGAATACCTGATTAAACTTGTGATTTTCATTTGAAGTCTCACTGAGTTTAGGTGCTGTGTTAGAACATTTAAGGGAGCTACAGTTTTCCATATTTCTAAGTTTAATTTCTTAGATTTGTAAGGTTTTTCTTTAAACTAAGGAAATTGTATTTGTTGTCAGATGATTGAAATCCCTACAAAAGTAATCAAATACATTAAACTTTTAAATGCACTTTAAAATATTTGAAGACGTTTAATTAACCAAGTTGGTAAATGAAAGCAAACGTTATTCATAAGCTTCCTCAAAAGTGATTGTTAAAATTTACTAGCCTTATAAATGGATTAATAAGATTTTAAGTCTAACTTAAAAGCTTAGAGAACTCGAGTTTTTAATTTGTAACTTTAATTAAAAAAAAACCCATTAATTTGAAAAACCAAACTAAGCCTCTGATTAATCTTTCTGTGCACTAAAACTGCTCTTGAGAATACCAAAAAACAAAAACAAAAGCAAAACAAAACAAAAAACCTCCTAGCAGCAGAGATGAGGAAACTGAGGCAGGCAGTTACGAAGTGACGGAGCTGCGATCTGAAGTCTGCAAGCTGCAAAAACCCGTGCTTTTCTCATCACTCTTCATCGCCTTCCCCTGACAAATAATTAGACAACAATAACATACAATTAACACAAAAACTTTAAGAGTTCATTCTTTCTCCCATGTCCTGCAGTGCCTCAGGGTTATAATTATATCATTATCCCACAGTGCAGAGTGAGGTGGAGTAGGTGTTTAAGGATCGGACTGAATTAGTATGACTTTAATTATAACATACCCTGGAAATGGCTTTTCTTACTAAATCCCTTATGTTGGCATGTGTATATATACTTTGCCAGTTTCTCATAAAGGCAGAGTATAAATAGAGTGAAGAAATCCAATAACCTATGGCTGATTATTTAAACTATAAGTATGTTTGCTTTATAGATAAACTGGAGTTTCCTGTCCTCAAGCTTTTTCCTGAGATTGGTTCTGTGTGTCCCTAGGAAGAGGGATTGCATGGAGGGGCGTTCCCCTTTAAGCATTCTAATGAAAAACAAAATCCAACTCTCCAAACAGAGAAGATATGATAATTCTCATTAGCAGCCAAGCTACTGAAGCTTGTTCAGAGCACTCAGCCTATTATCAGGGATTGCACTCTAAAGAACCTACAAATTTCTTGCAGAACTGTTTTGGATTTCTCTGTCAGACAGCTTCTTCAGGACCAAAGGTCTGCCATTGTATCTGCATTTTCTGTTAACAAGGAGGAAGGCCAGTAATGGTTGTTGAAAGACACAGCTGGTGGCCTTCCCAATAATCATAAAAGCCCTTCCTCCCTGCTAAAAGATGCCCAGGGCTGCTCAAGTATCAGGCAGGCAGCCCCAAGAAGGGCTGTGGTTATCCTGGTCATCTTTGCCAGTGATAGGTATGGAAGTGCACATGGGACCTAGTTTTAGCCAATGAGACGTAGGGGTAAGACTGCAGGAGTGGGTAGGAGGCTTCTGGGAAAGATTTCTTCCTGATATAAGGGGGAGTGCTGTGAGCAAGAGCTTCTCTGACCATGCCCTTCCTCCTGACGAGGCTGTCCTTTAAGCAAGTGGTGCTTGGAATTTCAGCAGCCATCTGCAAACTAATGGTAAAAGGTAAAATTTCCACTTGAAGCAACATTTTCCTAGGAGAGATCAAAACTGTTTTTTTTTTTTTAAATCACAAATGGTTCTAAACAGCAGAACCTGATAAAGGACAGTGGACTCTGAAGGACCCCAGGAATCAGATCCTTACTGGACCAAACTGAAGACCCTTTGCTGACCAATGAACATCACCAATGATACTGACAAATCCTGGACAGGCTAACAGATTTATTCTGCTCTATCCAGAGTACTAGTTTCTATCCTTAGTTAGCCTTACCACCATGAACCGCTCCTTCTCATTTAGTTCTTAAAAACCCTTGACTTTTTCCTCTCAAGAAACTTCTCAGTGAATTCCTGCAAAGATCTATGTCCCTTTAACTATTAATTTAATAAACTTGCATTTAAAAATGAACAAACAAACAAAAACCCTAGGGTCTGGTTTTATTCGCTCACATGAGCGTAGGGAAGCAGGTGATTCTCCAGCTGTCACCTCATGCTGTTGCTGAATCAACCCTAAAGCCTCCCACCACTCCTAGACCTCCTGCTAAGTGAACCTGAAATATCCTATTTCATGCCAGAGATCCACAAACTATAGCCCATGAGCCAATAAAAAAAGCTTTATTGGAACGCAGCTGTGCTCCCGTGTTCATGCACTGTCTTTGGCTACTTTTGTGCTGTACATGCAGAGCTGAGTGGTTGCAACAGAGGGAGCGTGGCCTGCAAAGCCTAAACTATTTGCTAGCTGGCCCTTAACAGAAAAAGTTTGCTCACCTCAGTTTTAAGTGCTATTAGCTGAATTTTCTGTCATGTCACATTGAAAGCATGGTGGAAACGATACAGCTATATTTTGGCTATTTTTTCCATTTCCCAAGTCCTCCCAGTAAACTCCCGGTAAGATTATTCCTGTGCACACTTCCTGATGGGCCATGGACTGAACCCAATACCTACGTAATCTACAATCTTCTCCAACTGACCTTATCACTGTCCAGTCACCGCAGCTCTTTTTTGAGTCTGTGGCTGAGCCATGATCTGTAGCAAAAGGAATAGCACGCACACAGTCTGGAGCATTCTTATAATACTTCCCTTCCCCTTGGCTAGCTTCTATTCATCTTTTCTGGCTTAGCTCAAAGGTCATTCTCTTAAGAAAAGATTCCCTGACCCACCAAATAGGTCATGTCCTATTTTATGGTCTCATGGGATGCTAAATTTCTCTATCAGAGCACTTATCAAACATTGTAATAAGGCATACGTTGTGCAATTAGTTTTTATTCTCTCCCTTTCTTTTTAGAATAAAAGCTCCATAAGTGCAGGGACCATCTGCCTTGTTTTTCTTTATTTCCAGTGCCTAGAACTTTACCTTATATGTAAAACACACAAAATAGATATTAACAGAAATAAGGAATAAGTGAATGGAACAAATAGTGCCAATCGTATTTTGAAGGATGTGAAATCATGTGTCCTTTACTGGACAGTGGCTATCTTTCAGAAGGATAGAAACGGGGACTTCCCTGGTGGCGCAGTGGTTAGGAATCCGCCTCCCAATGCTGGGGACATGGGTTCGATCCCTGGTTCCAGAGGATCCCACATGCCTCAGAGCAACTAAGCCCATGCACCACAACTATTAAGCCTGCATGCCACAACCAGAAGCCCATGCTCCTGGAGCCTTTGCTCCACAACAAGAGAAGCCACCACAATGAGAAGCCCACACACCACAACAGAGTAACCCCCACTCGCCAACTAGAGAAAGCCTGCACAGCAGCAAAGACCCAAAGCAGCCAAAAAATAAGTAAATAAAATAAATTAGAAAAAAAAAAGGGAAGATAGAAACAACTCCAATGTGTTAGGTTGGTGTGTTTTATATGAATCTGAGAGTATCCTGATAAGTGTGCCAAGACCTGGCACCATGGCCACCCAGCCTGGCCAGCACTCTCCTCATTTTTCTACTGTGAGATGTCAATAGCTTAATCCATCCACCAGGCGCTCTTGCACTTGTGTATGTTAACCTCTGCTTACCTACAGAAGTAGCTGTACCCCTCACTAGCTACGTACCCTTAACTGGCTACTCAACCTTGCCTTTTCTTATCTGTAAAATGAGGACACAGTACATGGATCAGAGATTTACCCTCCCAGTGTGAAGAGGAAGTGTAAACTTCTGCCTAAACTCAGACACCATCAGAGAAATAAAGAGGAAGAGGGGAAACACCTTGAGAAGGAAGATGTGGTCCCAATAGTCCTACTAGCAGAACCCACAGAATATTTACCCGTTTTAAACCTAGAGACTGCATTGCCTTTCTTTTATCTTTTCTTTTCTCTTCTTTTTTTTTTTAAATTTTATTTATTTAATTATCATTTTTTGGGGGGTACACCAAGTTCAATCATCTGTTTTTATACACATATCCCCGTATTCCCTCCCTCCCTCCCCCACCCTCCCTTGAGTCCCCCCCACCCTCCCCGTCCCAGTCCTCTAAGGCATCTTCCATCCTCAAGTTGGACTCCCTTTGTTATACAACAACTTCCCACTGGCTATCTATTTTACAGTTGGTAGTATATATATGTCTTTGCTACTCTCTTGCTTCATCTCAGCTTCCCCTTCACTCCCCGCCCCCTCCCAAACCTCGAGTTCTCCAGTCCATTCTCTGCATCTGCGTCCTTGTTCTTGTCTTGTCACTGAGTTCATCAGTACCATTTTTAGATTCCGTATATGTGAGTTAGCATACAATATTTGTCTTTCTCTTTCTGACTTACTTCACTCTGTATGACAGACTCTAGGTCTATCCACCTCATTACATATAGCTCCATCTTATCCCTTTTTATAGCTGAGTAATATTCCATTGTATATATATGCCACATATTCTTTAACCATTCATTTGTTGATGGGCATTTAGGTTGCTTCCATGTCCTGGCTATTGTAAACAGTGCTGCAATGAACATTATGGTGCATGTTTCTTTTGGGATTATGGTTTTCTTTGGGTATATGCCCAGGAGTGGGATTACTGGATCATATGGTAGTTCTATTTGTAGCTTTTTAAGGAACCTCCAAACTGTTTTCCATAGTGGCTGTACCAACTTACAGTCCCATCAACAGTGCAGGAGAGTTCCCTTTTCTCCACACCCTCTCCAACATTTGTTGTTTCCAGATTTTGTGATGATGGCCATTCTGATCGATGTGAGGTGATACCTCATGGTGGCTTTGACTTGCATTTCTCTGATGATGAGTGATGTTGAGCATTTTTTCATGTGTTTGTTGACCATTTGTATGTCTTCTTTGGAGAAATGTCTATTTAGGTCTTCCGCCCATTCGTGGATTGGGTTATTTGCTTTTTTGGTATTAAGCTTCGTGAGCTGCTTGTATATTTTGGAGGTTAATCCTTTGTTCGTTGTTTCATAGGCAACTATTTTTTCCCATTCTGAGGGTTGCCTTCTAGTCTTGTTTATGGTTTCTTTCACTGTGCAAAAGCTTTTAAGTTTCATGAGGTCCTATTTGTTTATTCTTGATTTTATTTCCATGACTCTAGGAGGTGGGTCAAAATGGATCTTTCTTTGATGTATGTCATAGAGTGTTCTGCCTATGTTTTCCTCTAGGAGTTTTATAGTGTCTGGCCTTACATGTAGGTCTTTAATCCATTTGGAGTTTATTTTTGTGTATGGTGTTAGGAAGTATTCTAATTTCATTCTTTTACATGTTGCTGTCCAATTTTCCCAGCACCACTTACTGAAGAGGCTGTCTTTTTTCCATTGTATACTCGTGCCTCCTTTGTCAAAGATAAGGTGCCCATATGTGTTTGGGCTTACTTCTGAGTTCTCTATTCTATTCCATTGATCTTCCTTTCTGTTTTTGTGCCAGTACCATACTGTCTTGATCACTATAGCCTTGTAGTATAGTTCTAAGTCAGGAAGCCTGATTCCACCAGCTCCATTTTTCCTTCTCAAGATTGCATTGGCTATTCGGGGTCTTTTGCGTTTCCATACAAATCGTAAGATTTCTTGCTCTAGTTCTGTGAAGAATGCCATTGGTAATTTGATCGGGATTGCATTGAATCTGTAAATTGCTTTGGGTAGTACAGTCATTTTCACGATGTTGATTCTTCCAATCCAGGAACATGGTATATCCCTCCATCTGTTTGTGTCGTCTTTGATTTCTTTCAGCAATGTCTTAAAGTTTTCTGCATACAGATCTTTTGCCTCCTTAGGCAGGTTTATTCCTAGGTATTTTATTCTTTTGGTTGCAATGGTGAATGGGAGAGTTTCCTTAATTTCTCTTTCTGCTCTTCCATTGTTAGTGTATAGGAATGCAAGAGATTTCTGTGCCTTAATTTTGTATCCTGCTCCTTTACTAAACTGTTCAATTAGTGCTAGCAGTTTTCTGGTAGAGTCTTTAGGGTTTTCTATATATAATATCATGTCATCTGCAAAGAGTGACAATTTTCCTTCTTCTTTTCCAATTTGGATTCCTTTCATTTCTTTTTCTTCTCTGATTGCTGTGGCTAAAACTTCCAAAACTATGTTGAACAACAGTGGTGAGAGTGGACACCCTTGTCTTGTTCCTGTTCTTAGAGGGAATGCTTTCAGTTTTTCCCCATTTAGAACAATGTTGGCTTTTGGTTTCTCATATATGGCTTTTATTATGTTGAGGTAATTTCCTTCTATGCCCATTTTCTGGAGAGCTTTTATCACAAATGGATGTTGAACTTTGTCAAATACTTTTTCTGCATCTATTGAGATGATCATATGGTTTTTATCCTTCAATTTGTTGATATGATGTATCACATTGATTGATTTGCGTATATTGAAGAATCCTTGCATCCCAGGGATAAACCCCACTTGATCATGGTGTATGATTTTTTTTAATGTGCTGTTGGATTCTGTTAGCTAGTATTTTGTTGAGGATTTTTGCATCTATATTCATCAGTGATATTGGTCTGTAATTTTCTTTTTTTGTGACATCTTTGCCTGGTTTTGGTATCAGGGTGATGGTGGCCTCGTAGAATGAGTTTGGGAGTGTTCCGCCTTCTGCAATATTTTGGAAGAGTTTGAGAAGAATAGGTGTTAGCTCTTCTCTAAATGTTTGATAGAATTTGCCCGTGAATCCATCTGGTCCTGGGCTTTTGTGTGTTGGGAGATTTTTAATCACTGCCTCAATTTCTGTACTTGTGATTGGTCTGTTCATAGTTTCTATCTCTTCCTGGTTCAGTCTTGGAAGATTGCATTTTTCTAAGAATTTATCCATTTCTTCCAGGTTATCCAATTGATTGGCATATAGTTGCTTGTAGTAGTCTCTCATGATCTTTTGCATTTCTGTGGTGTCCGTTGTTACTTCTCCTTTTTCATTTCTAATTCTGTTGATTTGCATCTTCTCCCTTTTTTTCTTGATGAGTCTGGCTAATGGTTTATGAATTTTGTTAATCTTCTCAAAGAACCAGCTTTTAGTTTTATTAATTTTTGCTATTGCTTCCTTCCTTTCTTTTCATTTTTTTCTGCTCTGATCTTTATGATTTCTTTCCTTCTGCTCACTTTGGGGTTTCTTTGTTCTTCTTTTTCTTATTGTTTTAGGTGTAAGGTTAGGTTGTTTATTGGATAATTTTCTTGTTTCTTAAGGTAGGACTGTATTGGTATAAACTTCCCTCTTAGAACTGCTTTTGCTGTGTCCCATAGGTTTTGGGTTGTTGTGTTTTTGTTGTCGTTTGTTTCTAGATATTTTTTGATTTCCTCTTTGATTTCTTTAGTGATTTCTTGGTTGTTTAAGAGTGAATTGTTTAGCCTCCATGTGTTTGTATTTTTTGCAGTTTTTTTCCTGTAATTGATATCTAGTCTCATGGCATTGTGGTCTGAGAAGATCCTTGATATGATTTCAATTTTCTTGAATTTGCCGAGGTTTGATTTGTGACCCAAGATGTGATCTATCCTGGAAAATGTTCCGTGTGCACTTGAGAAGAAAGTGTATTCTGTCATTTTTGAATGGAATGTCCTATAAATACCAATGAAGTCGAGATAGTCTAATGTGTCATTTAAAGCTTGTGTGTCTTTATTTATTTTCTGTTTGGATGATCTGTCCATTGATGTAAGTGGGGTGTTCAAGTCTCCCACTATTATTGTGTTCCTGTCAATGTCCCCTTTTATAGCTGTTAGCATTTGCCTTATGTATCGAGGTGCTCCTATATTGGGGGCATAGATATTTACCATTGTGATATGTTCTTCTTGAATGGATCCCTTGATCATTATGTAGTGTTCTTCCTTGTCTCTTGTAATAGTCTTTACTTTAAAGTCTAATTTGTCTAAGTATTGCCACTCCAGCTTTCTTTTGACTTCCATTTGCATGGAATATCTTTTTCCATCCCTTTACTTTCAGTCTATATGTATCCTTTGGTCTGAAGTGGGTTTCTTGTAGATAGCATATAGAAGGGTCTTGTTTTTGTATCCATTCAGCCAGTCTGTGTCTTTTGGTTGGAGCATTTAATCCATTTACATTTAAGGTGATTATTGACATGTGTGTTCCAATTACCATTTTCTTAAATGTTTTGGGTTTGTATTTGTAGGTGTTTTCCTTTTCTTGTGTTTCCTACTTAGAGAAGTTCCTTTAGCACTTGTTGTAAGGCTGGTTTGGTGGTGCTGAATTCTCTTAACTTGTGCTTGTCTGGAAAGCTTTTGATGTCTCCCTCAAATCTGAATGAGCTTCTTGCTGGGTAGAGTATTCTTGGCTGTAGGTTTCTCTCTTTCAGGACTTTTAGTATATCCTGCCATTCCCTTCTGGCCTGCAGAGTTTCTGTAGAGAGGTCAGCTGTTATCCTTATGGGTTTTCCTTTATATGTTATTTGTTGCTTTTCTCTTGCTGCTTTTAATATTTTGTCTTTGTGTTTAATTGTCGTTAGTTTGATTAATATGTGCCTTGGTGTATTTCTCCTTGGGTTTATTCTGTATGGGACTCTCTGTGCTTCTTGGACTTGGTGAATTATTTCCTTTCCCATGTTGGGGAAGTTTTCCACTAGAACCTCTTCAAATATTGTCTCAGACCCTTTCTTTTTTTCTTCTTCTTCTGGGATGCTTATAATTCGAATGTTGGTACATTTAATGTTATCACTGAGGTCTCTGGGACTGTCTTCTATTCTTTTTATTCTTTTTTCTTTTTCCTGCTCTGTGGCAGTTATTTCTCCCATTCTATCTTCCAACTCACTTATTCGTTCTTCTGCCTCAGTCATTCTGCCGGTTATAGCATCTAGAGTATTTTTAATTTCAGTTATTTTGTTATCCATTGCTGTTTGTTTTTCTGAGTTCTTATGAACTGTTTCTTGTACTTTCTCTATTTTGTTATCGAGATTTTGTATCATTTTTACTATCATTACTCTGAATTCTTTTCCAGGCATTTTTCCTATTTCCTCCTCATGTATTTGGTCTTGTGGGTTTTTTTCCTGCTCATTTGCCTGCATGGTGTTTCTTTGTTTCCTCATGTTTGTCCAGACTTTTGGGGTTGCTTGTCCTGGTGATAGAGGTGTTTATAGAAGACTGTCCAAGCATCA
Organism: Hippopotamus amphibius kiboko; assembly: GCF_030028045.1. NCBI lineage: Eukaryota > Metazoa > Chordata > Mammalia > Artiodactyla > Hippopotamidae > Hippopotamus > Hippopotamus amphibius. Next base: position 52,447,076 of record NC_080186.1, read on the forward strand.
GACTAATGTCCAAGTGTTAGGTTAAAAAGATATGAAGTCTAGGAAACACATACATGTATAAGACACACGATTACTGAATCCATTAGGACATAAGGCTCTGGAAAGACCTGCCAGAACCCCAGTATGCTATCAGATATTCAAAGAGAAACCCAACAGAAATTGACAACTGAAACAGAACAAATCAGAGAGAAAAGCAAAAGCAAACTAACAAACAAATAACACCTTACACATACAAACACTAATCCAGGGAGATTTTGTAAGCTAGAATCAAATATAGGAAAGAGCTAGAGTACCACCAGGCAGAATGGAGATTCTCAGAATGAAATTAGACAATTGTACTAAGAACTAAGATAAAGACAAAAACCTAATATTAAATACCAAGGTGGTGCGTCATCTGGAGAATAGAGCAAGGAGTCTGAGCAGATCGATAGTGTTGCTTATAAGTATGTTAAGATAAAATAAACTAAAAATGGATGGAAGAAAGGGGAACAGAAGAGCGTAGTGTGATTGGAAATATGCAAATAAAAAGAAAGGAATAGAAATGTATAAAAGATAGGGATGAAAGGAAAGTATGAGAGATATATTGTCCATACTACCAAAAACTTAGCTAGAAATAGAAGTATATAAAAAGGCAAAAAAAAAAATTGAATAAAAAATAGCATTAAAAAAATTATGTTATAAAACTTGTAGATCCCTGAGGACTAAGATTGTAATTAATAAAGGAAAAAAAAAATCCAGAACTGATCCCAGAATGGACCAGTTCAATAGGATTGATACTAATATTCTGTTTCATTAGAGTCTCAGCTGTAAGTGTCCTTCTCCTCACCTTGGGTTTTTTTTGCGTTATTCTGTGACCAGCAGAGGTTCCTTTATTGTTCGTCTGTAAGCCTCGGTGTGTGGGGAGGGAGAGGGTACAATAGTGGCTCCTTTCCCTGGGAGGGAGTGAGCAGTGGCGCACTGTTGTTTCAGTCGGGCTTGGAGGTGCCTGTTGCAGAGGGACGCCGGTGGCTCAGGTGTAAACAGAAAGTCTCAGAGTTGGCCTCTCTCGGGTTTTTGTTTGTTTGTTTTTTTCTCGGCAGCCTCCCTGCTGCTGGTGTTCCAAGGGGTTTTAATCCAGCCCTGCCTGAGTGCCTGAGGGTCCTTGTTATCCCTGAGCTCCTTAGGTGGCCCGCAGGGCGTCTCTCCATGCCTGTTGCAGAGGCGCCAAAAGAGAGAGAGAGGCTATGCGCGAGGCTCCTCCCCCCCGCCCGGGAGCCTGCAGCTTCCAGCCGCCATCATGGCTGGGCAGCTCTCAGGGACGGGCACTCCTCTCCACGGACCTCTTCCCTCCTGTCCTCTCGGTCCGTCACTTTACTGGCAACAATGTTTCTCACCCTGAACCAGCTCTCCGGTTCCCACGCTCCCGCTCCCGGACCCTCTGTTCAGCTGTGGATCCATGTCTTGGTCCGGGAACGCTGAGCTGTGGTGCGGATGCTCCGTGTGTTTTTCACTCCCTCCTGTCTGCCACGGCTCCGCCGCTTCACCCTCTTTGAGCCCTCATAGATGCCTTCCTACTGGTTGTGTCGGGCTCCTTGCGGTCCTTTCTGGTGTCCGAGGCCGTCTGCTGGTGTTCAGCTGGTTCTCTGTGGGAACTATTGCGTCCTTTGGTGCATTCCCAATGCATCTGTGGAGAGGGATGCATTCCACATCCCTCTACTTCGCCGCCATCTTTTTTCTCTTCTTTTTAAAAAGAAATTGTTTCCTGCTAACCTTATTTCCATTTTCTGTTAAAAGCCTGGGGAGGGAAACCTTCAGACCATTCAGTGGTTGTTCCTACCCTTTCAGTGGCCTGAGCAGTGGAAGCTGCAGACCAGTCCTCAGTGGTGGGCTGAGGGCTCCCACCTTCTGCAGGAACTGCTGGGCAGGCATAGAGGCACCTGCACCTACAGAACCAACTGCAACTGCAGGTAGAGTAGCAGTGAACTTGGGAGCTGGAGCAGTCCATTCACCCTGACGTTCCTCCTTGGCCATGGCCTTCTCAGCGCAGCCTGATCTTCCTTTGCAGTCTCTCCAGCACCTCTGTAGAAGCAGAGATCAGGCATGACCTCACACGGGTGTGCACACGAGATGCAGAACTTCCTGAGCCAACATCCACCACCTCAGACCCATTGAGTGAGCTCCCTTTTTGCTGCAAGGATGGCAGTGTCCACAGGGAGGAGAGGAGCATCTGTGTTACAGGAAGCAGTGGTAGGTGGGTTAACCTACAACACCTCTGTGAGAGGCTAGTCATCTGCTCTGGGATCAGTAACCACCAGAAGACGCGGCCCCTGGAAGGCTGCCTGGATCTGGTTAGTGAAGGCTCTGGGAGGGAAGTGGGCAGCAACAGGAGTGGCTCCAGTGGCAGCAGCAAACTTCAGCACAGACCTCTGGGTAGTGTTCCTGGAGGATGTAACACTGATCAGCCAATTTTTAAATGGTAACTGTGGCACAAGCCACCTGCAGATGCTTCCCCCAGGCACCCTTCAGCTCTATAATGTAGATGCCATCACTTTTCCTTTTGTTGATGTATGGTTCCATTTGGAAGTCACAGTTGATGGGTTCCTGCTACTTGGAATTTGAGGACATCCTCCTCCTTCATTTGTGGGACATTAAGGGCTCTGGACATTGGGAACATTTCCCTTTAAGTGACAACAAGAACCCAGGGTGCTGCGGTATGGACCCCTCTCCGGGTAAGTGAGGAAAGGCTGCATCATCTTTCATTGGCAAGCCTGAACTTTTCTTCACCATCCACAGGAATGGGATCTTAGAGCAAAATGGGTCCAGAAAGAAAATGTCACTTTCATCTACAACATCAAGTTTCATTTAGCCTAAGCCAAAGTTTCTATCTCACTCCCAATTTAAAATTTCTGCTCTTTCCAACATCCCCCTATTTGCAGCCCTCAACATAGGCCTGAGTCATGGGCAGGAATCTTCAGAGGGGAGTGAGAAGTGTATGTCTGAGTATGTCTCCTCACTTCTACTGGTTCTCCAGATTTGGGGTAAAAGGGAGGGGAAGAGGAAGAGAGAGAAACATCCTTCTCTAGTGCTGCTGTTTCAGGTCTCCCCTGGCTACTCCTGCCTGTCTCTGGAGGCTTCCACACCCTGATCTTTGGCTGGTTGCCTGTGTGGATTGCCTGGAGGCACCTTGAGGACCTATACTCTGTGTAGCCCCTGACATTCATGTGAGTGACACACAATCCAGCTGATGTCTTGCTCTCCTCCACTCCCAGCTTTTACAATCACCCTACTGCCATTTTCTGCTTGGGTGAACTTCAAGGAGCTTTAAATCCAGCTACCTTCAAAATATCCTCTTGGCCCATGGAACACTTAGGCATCTCTTCCATGCTGAATAGTGGCGTCACTGCTCCTCTGCTGCTTTTTCTCCTTACCCTGCTGTTGCCTGCTCCTCTGCTCCTACCTTCAGGGCGCTCAGACAGGGCACGCTAGGTTCACATGTGCCCTCCACATCTGGGGAAGGGATCATGTGTCAGTCTCCCAAGAACTTCTTCCCTCTCCACTGCTTGGGAGGCAGCACATTCTGGGCCTGAGAGTGTCTATAACTCAGCCAGCATCCAGAGAGGAGTGAGAAGCCAGGCTCCCCTTCTTGCAGGCAGCCCTGATTTCTTGGAGTGGTTCTCTTAGAGCTACTCTCATTTGACCTAAGAAGTAAGTAACTCATGGGGAACGGAGGAGAGATGACACAACAGTTCCTATTCAACCAACAACTCATTAGTAAGAAGTTCCTACGTAAGCAAACTGAATTTGAGTTTCTTATCTTTTCTTATGTAGGTGGTGGGGTGCTGCAAGTCTATCTGGTTTAACTTTTAATAACATCTGCCTATGTACCTAGCATCTCCTCTTTAGCATGTGAGGGTTCTTTCAGCTTTGCTGTGCAGCTCAGAGTCCATGACAAGAGGAGCCCCGTTTATCATGCTGTTAAATAAATTTAAATATATCTAATATAATATTTTACCAAATTTTGATCTTATATTTTATAACTTGCTTTTTCTTACTTACAGGTGGATTGCAAATTTTACCCTGTTACTAAATGTGCTCTGAAATGTTATTTTTAATACCTGTGAGAGGGAGACAAAGAATCTCTCACAGCATCAGTAATATTCAGGATGGGTCTCAAAGGGTGAGTCATAGTTTTCTAGGGAGAAAAAAGGGAAACCTCATATTAAAAGATATAAAAGCAAGAAAGAACATCGCATGTTCTGGGAATTGGGAGGAGGAGGAAGAGACTTGATCTACACAATCCTGTGAAATTGGAGGGTAAATACTTATTACTGCTATGATTACTATTACTATTATGATTCATTTTATTTTCAAAAGAGGAAACTGAGGCTTAGATAGAGTAAGAGATCTGTCCGTGGTAAAGCCAGAATTCAAAGTTAAGACTTCTGGAAACTAAGAGGAAACAATGTAAGAAGGAAAGTCAGAAATCACGGAAACCCAAAGTCATGACAAAGACACATCCAAAGTCGTGTCCTGGAAGTGAGAGGGTGGAGAGGGAAGGAAAACCCTCTCTCTGTTATTTCCAATTCAGTCCCTTTTGTTCTCAGAGAGGCCTGGGAAGTTGACCACCAGCTTCCCTCATCTGATGAGTGAAATGTAATAAATGTGTGCTTTTCCTTTTTGTACAAATGTGAAATAGTTTCCAAAATTAGCCCTGTCCAACAGTTACAATCCCTAAGTTCCCAAACTCTCTCAACAGGAAACAAGCAGTGGACATCCAGATGTTTCTCCTCCCAGTGTTTGTCTGTGCAGTGTTTACATTTATCTTTTTCTTGTCAACTCATGACTTTATGAAATGCTTTATTATGGTGATTGGTCATATGTACAAAAGTCCTAGGAAGGGGAACTGAGGGCAGCCTGGGTACAGGGTGACACGTAGCTCCTTAGCCAATGATCCATCTCAGAAAACCGTTTCTGAGAGCCACACTTCCAGTAAATGCTCAGAGTTAAGGAATTCACCAAGATGTGACTCAGCTAAGACTGTTCCTTTTCTTTAAGAAGAGAATTAGCACAAGGAACAACCCTGATGAACTGCCCTTTGAGGGTAAGAAGGAGAAGGATCTGCCTGAAAACCGTGCACTCTACCAAAGGCTGTGAATACCAAGAGGACATCTCCCTGCAGGAAGAGAGATGGAAGGAAGGTGGGATAGTAAATAATAAATGGGTTCTATCACCTTGAGTGTCATTAGTTACCTCTTACCTTGTGCCAGGGACTGGGCTACAAAAGGTCAGTATTTTGTATACATTGCCTCTAGTAATCCTCAGAACAATCCTAAGAAGGAAGTATTATTTTCCTGCCCTGTTTATAGACGAGGAAACTGAAACCCAAGGCAGGTTAAGAAAACGAAAATGTTACATATCTAGTAACTGGCTGAGCTGGGAATTCAACCTGGGTCTCAGTCCAAAGAGATTATGCATTTGACTCACTATTATATTATGAGTACAATGGACATAATTCTATTATTTAAAAAAAAAAAAGGTGGAGACCCATTTTGTTCTGATTCTCCAAGGAGGAGACGGGACTTTGCCTCAGTTTCTAACAACACCAGAACTGTCTGTTTTTCTCTCTCTTACTAACGTTTTAATGAAGGTATTTCTCTTCCTTCCTCTATGGCAGTTATTTTGATGAGGTGGGGGGGTCACTTTTGATCACATTTTTTATCTTGCTTTCCAGCTGCCATTGTTTCATTCTTTCTTTGAATCCCAAAGAAGGATATGAAAGGCAAAAGCACATACCTGATTAGCAATGGAAAAAACAAACAAAACAAAACCAAACAGCTACAGGATTGGATCCTAGAAGTCTTTCTTCTTCCAGGTAACTGGTGACCAAAGTGATCATTTATCATATTTTCAATTGATATCACACTTGACTATTTGATTTTTTTCCTCCTCTTTAATTATGATTTTTGTCAAAACTCCATGTTCTTTGTCCCACTGTTAAAGCAAGGGAAGGAAGAAAAAACAAAGATAAATATAATCAACTTTATTTGGATCTGTTATGTCTCATTAGCAATTTTATGGTTTGGGTATAGAGTAATACTTAGTACAGAAAAGGCATTTACTCTTTCTGTTGTTTTGTTTTTTTTTAAACTAAATGTTTAATTGTTTTATCCCCTTTGGCCTCGCTAGAGAAAGGCCAATATCCTCCACACATATACTGTAAGAATGGGCATCAACAAAAGTCGAACATCTGCTCACCAGACCTGCCCCTCAGTCTTCTTCTTAAGCACCAGGGTAAGCATCTCAAGTTAGTCTCCAGTTCGACTTTGCAAGAATGCTGCAGAATCCTCTGTAGTGTTTTTGCCTCTCACCTTTCCTGGGAGTTTATTGGGGGCTTTGAAGTTCTCCTGAAAAACAAGGTCTCTGTGTTTCACTTATGGCTGAGCCAACCCTGGGGCCTTGGTTCCATCAGCTCCTTATTAAGTGTTTAGTAATTTCAGTTTCCACCTTTTGGTCTTGCTTGCTTTGCAAACATCTGGAGAGAATTAGCTCCCAGGCCTCTGTAACATACCCATTTTGTGGTTCTAGGGAGAATTGTGCGCATGGGGATGTTGTTGCTCTTAACGAGCTTTCTTTATGGTGTTCAACTGTAAAAGGTACCCTTGTTAATATTAATAGACAAAGAGAAAGTGAGGTTGTTCCACCTCTATTTAGCTCTTGCCTTCTTGACTGTGCGTGAGCCCTTCTTGCTGAGAAGGAAAGAATACATATCATGAAGAAGGGAATGAAGCGCGAGATAAAAGAGTACGTCATAAGAAGAATAACCATAATGTTCAGGCGCTTGAAATGAGTAGAAGTCTATCCCTGCATGAGGCAGTACAATAATTGCTGGCATTGCATTTTTTTTTTTAAGGAAACTTCCTTAATCTTTTTTTAAAAAATACTTATTTATTTGATTTTTGGTTGTGTCGGGTCTCAGTCGCAGCATGTGGGATCTTCATTGATATCCTCGCTGTGGCGTATGGGATCCTCTGGTGCAGCGCACAGGCTTCTCTCTAGCTGTGGTGCGGTGGGCTCTGTAGCTGCTGCACGCAGGTTTTCTAGTTGTGGCCCTCGTGCTCAGTAGTTGCAGCGTGTGGGGTTAGTTGCCCCACAGCACGTGGGATCTCAGTTCTCCGACCAGGGATGGAAGCCACGTCCCCTGCATTGGAAGGCAGGTTCTTAACCACTGGACCACCAGGGAAGTCCCTACATGTGCCTTTTAAATACTTTGAGATGTGGCTGGTATATATGTATTAAGGTTTACTGTAAGTATAAAACCACACTCTAGATTTGGAAGACTTAACATAAAAATTGTAAAATATCTCAATAGTTTTTATATAGATTATATGTTCAAATGATAATAATTTGGAGATACAAGGTTAAATTCAATTTTACCTCTTTCTTTTTAGTTATTTAATGTGGCTATTAGAAATTTTTAAATTATGTAAATGGCTCTTCTTTGTGTTTTGCGTCACGTTTCTATTAGACAGCCTTGCATTGAAGCACCAGACAAATGATTTAACAGGATATGACTCTGGACTTGCAAGAGTCCCATGACTGGGAATCCGTGTGACATCAACGTGAACAGGAGAGGTGTCAAAAGAAGCATTAAGAAAATGTCATCCTGAATCTCAACAACAGGAAAAGGTGGCCAGGAAACTACTGATTGGTAAGCTTTTTCTCGGTACAAAATTCTAGAACCAATGATTAAATACAAGATTTATAAGCAAATTAGAAAACAAGTGGATGAGTACAAGAAACTGGCCGAGTTCACTAGGAAGGCATATACCACATCAAATTCACTACCATTTTGACGAAATGGCTGCACTGACACATCTAGGGAATTATATAAACATGCCTGATTTCAGCAAACTATTGGACAAAACTTCTCGTGACGTCCTTGCAAACAAATTTCAGAAAGTTGTGTTAGAGAATAGTAATCGGGTAAAACCACAGCTGGTTGAATATGTGTATTCAGTCTTTAAAATTTACCTATAGGAAGGTTTATAGGGGAGGTCACAAAACTAAAAATTAATGGAATTAATATGATGGCTACCAAAATCAACACTCAGAAAAGAATGCCACAGTAATGGGACTGTGACATACAACTACCATACGTGTAAAGCACTTAGTTCATAAAAGGAAGTGTGTACATACAGCACTGAGGTAGCCTGGCTTGAAAATAATTAATTAATGAAAAGAATTAATTTTTTAAAACTAAATGTGAAATATGCTTGTGGAAAAATATCATAGGAAGTAGTAATCTCACTCGATTGTACTTAACTGGCCAAACCCAGAATATTTTGTTTAGTTTTTGGATAACTACAGTGGTTGGGGTGTGGAGGGGGAGGTTTTAACAATGAGAAAATGAAGGCCCTACAGGCTGACAAAGAGCAGTCATGATGGCTGTGACATGATAGCCGTGCTCAATGCTATCACTTGGAGAGTGTGGACATTCTGCTTTGATACAAAATACAGGCAGAGCCAAGAACAATTAGTGGAAGTTACAGGAAAGGTAGGAACAGGACTTCATGAAGAAGAATTTTTGGAGCTCTGCGTTGGGAGAGACTGGGTTCCCATGGCATTCATCAGGAATGTTAAGATACTTCTACACTGGAAGGAGACTGAAATAAGTGAGCTCTTTAAATTTCCAGTTCTAAAATCGGAAACCCTATTAGTACAGGGAGTCTTTAAATATTCTACACGTTTCCACTTTGGTGAAATCAAGCTAAGTACCATCTGGAAGTTTCTTGAAAATGATGAGGCATCAGAAATTAGACTATCAGGAAACCTCGTATGTGCTGGCTCTCTGTGTGTGTTTGGGTGTGGGGATGAAGCAAAGCCCTGTTTTATAGGGTTTGCCAATTTCTATGGTGTAAAGACTCCTACCACAGCAAATGTTAATCTACTCACAGTTTAACAATTGGCTCCCAAATTTCCTAAAACTTTAACATGGCTTTCACAGCCAGTATGAGCTGGCTCCAGTTATCTGCTACTAGCCCATCACCTGGCAGTCAGAAGGTGGTGTCAACAAGACAGATTTGATCAATCGAATGTTGCATATTGTTTTTTGTTTTTCATGTTTACTCTGGGTCACACACTGTGAAAGGTGTTAATATGTGACGTGGTATTTTCCCTCAAAGCATTTAAGGCCAACTAGCAGGGGAAGGGCATGGGTTGGGGGGACAAAGATTAACACACACAGAACAGATAGAGAGTATTTTAGGACATGGTGCAAGTGCTGACCACATATATCTATGCTGGTAAAGCAGTGAAGGCACAAGAGCTAATGTATATTGAGTGTTGAAATGCTCCATGTGTAGTGTGAGCCACTTCTCAAAACTCAAGACACATAATCTTAACCCTGTAAGGTGGCCGTTGTGCCATCGTGTGGATGAGGAACCAGTGCTCAAAAATATGAAGACATGAACCTGAGGCCACACCGCTGGTCAGAACACAAGACCCTCTGAATCCTTACATCCAGTTCATTCCACCATTCCCTCCTTTGCGTCGTCAGGGAAAGAAGAGGTGGACTGGGATGGTGTGGCTCCCGAACCCTGGCTGACCCAGAAAGCAAGGCAAGGCAGCCGGCAGAGAGGTCACGCTCCCGTGCCCTGCCCATCCAAGCTGCTCCCTCTGCTCCTTCAGAATGACTGGGACGTGGGCTTCAGTTTTTGTTAGAAGTTCCAGCTGTGTGAGTTAGGGCCGTAAATAGCTCCCTGAGCCTCAGTTTCTTCTTCCATAAAGTGAAAAGAAATACTATCTAATTTACACTTTGCTGAGATTAAATGTGTTAATTTTACAAAACATCTAGCACAACGCCCAGCACAGAGGGAGCATTCCATAAATATTAAAATCCTTTCCCTCTGCACAGGTGCGTGGTCCTCTCCCTAGCAGATCTGTCATATGTGTCTTTATGTCTTCAGCAATTAGCACAGTGCCTGGCAGAGTCCAGGTAAGTCTTGTTTAGTTACAGCAGTGATTCATTCCTCTGGGCCCAGAAATACTTTTTACATTAAATAAAACAAATATATATATACACACGTAAAGATCCATTCCAGTGTTGAGAAGTTAGTGTATACTTTTCTCAGGGCTGGTCATTCCACGCAGATGAGGACATCCTGATGGTCTGCTCTGCTCAGCCTGAAAGCTGCCTGTATCTGCTCATTAACTTCAGTGAGGTGTCATCTTTCTGCCATGATCTTTCCATTCTGGGGAGTTGTTTTGTCTCATTACAGAAACAAGTGATGGTGCTGGGGTTGCCACTAAGGGTCCAAGGAAGAGTGTCATACCAGATGCTAGGGTTCAAGTATGACAGCTCAAGGCAAGTTCAGTCAAGGAAACCAGTGGGGAAGGTCATAGGGCTGTTGGGGAGGCCCTCGGATTTTTACGAAGGACCTCCTGTCCATCACTGCAGCCTGAGAGGGTTGACCAGTAACTGCACGAATGGGAGCCGGAAGCCTGAGGCTTGTCACGGCTCCAGGGGGCTTGAAGAGAACAGAAAAGTGGTTGGCAGCAGACAAAGTTCCCTAAGATCAAGCAAAGGCACCCAACCGTGCTAATTCACTCTCTCCCTTAACTCATCTCCCCCACCCAGAGCTGCTCACCAGGGGTGCCTATAGGCAGGCACTTCCTGCTTGTGTGCACAGGAACCAACTATGAAATCCACTGATGTATTTTCTGTGGAATCTGGCTCAGATTTTAGCAGACAGCACGAGCTGTAGTCTGGTTTTTATTAAAGTCCATAAGTAAGAGAGTGATTCATACTCCAAAATGTTACAGACTTACTATTTACATAGTGAGACTCTGATTGAAAATTGTTTTGTTGTTTTCTGCTTTTCTCTATTTTGCAATTTTTCTCTAATGAACGTGGAATACTTTTATATTTTAAAAAATAAACATTTTTTTTTTTAAAAAGTAAGAGTTTCATGTCAGAAACAGAAGTATAGGCACAGAAACTTCTATTGCTAAAGGCTTTGAGAACCATATTCCTACAGCTCTGATGATCAGAAAGTCATCTTATTGGGCATTTTCCTCCACTTTCTGTAAACCTGTGTGATCTTTGCTTTGAGACTGCCAACTGAAGATTGAGAAATACACATTATAATGAGGGATGAATAATTGGTCGAATTCCCTAGCACCTACTGCCATTTGAGTTCTAGGTGAAGTGCTTGGAAAATGATGGCTTTTCAAAAGCTGGGCTTTCTCTGTATGGAATGACAGGATATGGGACAGGTCTCGGTCCAATGTTTGTTGAGCATCAGCTGTATGCCAGGCACTGTTCTGGGCACTGAAGATATAGAAATCATTCGTGTCTTCACTCTAGCTCGGAAGGCAGATATGAAATCGGTATTGCACTACCAGGGGTGACTTATGTACGGAAGGAGTGGTAAGTGGTAGGGATGGTTTCACAGAGCCCAGGACATTTCAAAAGGCTTCCTTTTAGAGTAGGAGTTTGCGAAGCAGACCAGACATGGTTGGGTGGTAAAGGAGTGGGTAGAGATATAGGGAATATGGCAGAGAGAAAAAATGAAAGTGTGATCAGGACCTCGGGACTAACTTATTTAAAGTTCTCCAAGACACAACAGTTCTTATCCCAAATGAGAATCGAGGCTAGTGGGCCACTCTGAGCCCCAATTCCATCCAACACCTATTAGTCCTGCCATGTACTCAGTATAAGTATGGTGATGATTCAAGGAAACCACATGACATCACCACCCAAAATCACTTGATGATCAGAGAGTTGTCTAACTGTGATGCTTCCTGTCCTGTTGGTGAAAGTGTAAAGCAAAAGCTAAACTCTTAGGCTGCCCATTCAAGAATGAGAAATTGCATGTTAGGATTAGCATAATAAATACTTATGTTTTGTATAACCTACCGGAGATGCTGGAATGGCTTTTCCTGAAAGAATTTACAATCTGGACGCTGTCCTACCACCTAGACCGGCAGGAAGGGAAGGGAGTGTTGCCACCAAAGTTGCTTGCTGTGTCATAGGCGGCCTTCCAGCCCAAGAAATAAAAATAATCGCAAGGCAATTTTAATCTTTACTGAGCTCTGCTGAAACATATCAGAGAGAATCCCAAATGCACAGCAAAACATCTTAAAATTGCCTTTCCCATCTCTCTCTAGTCATATATATCACACTTTTATAGCTCTCTCCTCCTAATTCTTTCCTCCTTCTCCCTGTATCCCTCCAAACTCTCTTAAACCCAACGACAAGAGCACTTGTCTTCTCTCCCCCAGCTCCCTTCCTGCCTTCTGAATTTATTCCTCCTGAGGCTGGTAGCTCTCTCTCCCTTTTCTAAAGTAAATCAATTTCACCTTTCCGGTCCACTACTCCAATCAACACCACAGTATTTTTATATTTGTGGCAGAAGTTTAATAGGCAGAATGGGGGATGCTTTGCAGAGGCTAGAATACCCGGGGGAATGATTTGTTTTTCTTGTCATCTGAACAGCAAGCATTTTTAGCCCCTGCTGGCAGAGTTTCTTTCTCGTGGCTCCCATATTTTAGGCCTTGCTCACCCTAAAAACATAAGGCTTCCCATATCAGAGAAGCTTGATGCAAAATGATCTTCATGAGCCTGTTTTCCCTAACTTATCTGTTTTTCTCTTTTATTCATAGCATATTTGAGTCTCCTCTCCTTTACTCCACGAAGGTGGTTAACTACAAAAATACTATTCATGATATAACAAAAAAAGAAGCAGACTCACAGATATAGAGAACACACTAGTGGTTACCAGTGGGGAGAGGGAAGCAGGGAGGGATTATATACGGGTATAAGCTATTAGGTATAAAATAAGCTACAAGGATATATTGTACAATGCAGAGAATATAGCCAATATTTTATAATTATAAATGGAATATAACCCTTAAAAATTGTGAATCACTACATTGTACACCTGTAACTTATATAATATTACACATCAACTATACTTCAATTAAAAAAAGGTACTGTTCATGTAGTGCCTGTATGCCACAAACCCCAAGAGCAGGGGCCCCGTCCATTAGCACTGTCCTTGGAAAATGCCATGCACTCATTTCTTATTGTAGTTAGTATTTATTGAAGTGGGTCGAATGTGAGCATAAGTTCCTCAAAGGATCTTTTAGTCCGTTGTCACTGATGTGAAACCTGGAGCACGTGGGATCGCATCTCACCCTGTCCCAAGCCACCATATGAGTGGGTGACCAGGGAGCAGTCTTCCCCTCTTAGGATTTTCTCCAATATCAACACTGCAAGCTGAGGATCATTGAGGACAGAAAAAAGCCATTTGTTTTTCCTTTCCTCAGAGAAGTGACCAGATGCAAAACTTTCAGACCCAACTCCTGAATTCTCTGAGCCCATTCTGGCATTTGAAGAGTTAATCTGCTGCCACCTAGTGGCTCTCGGCCAACCTGCAGGACCCCCAGCTCGCAGACGAGGAGTGGGCCAGGGTGGTGCGGTGGTGTTGCCTTGGTGAAGGGGCAAGGTTCCGCAGGGGCTTTGTCTTTCCACCCCCAGAGTACTAGTTGGAGGGGCTGGCTTTTTGAAAGCATATTCTCTTTCCCCTCTCCCTCCCTCTCTCTCTCTTCCTCCCTCCCTTGCAAATGGGGCCTGTTTCCTCTAGACCCGAGGCTAAGCAGTAGTGCGGGCTAGGATTTCTTGTAAGTTTTCCGCTGTGGGGTGCCGCAACAGCTGTGACCCTGTCTTGATTTTGATGTAGACTTCAAGGGCGCCGTCCCCAGCAGGGGGAACATTTTTACCTCAGGAGCCTATTCACATTGGTAGCCTTGGCAGGGAAAGTTCCAGAAGCTTTGATTACACAAATACCTCTGCTAGGTACAGGCCCCCATCTTGGCAACCTGGGGAGAGAGAATGTGCACGTGGGCTGATGAAACCAAAACGACCGTTTCCTTTGCTGGGGTGGGGGCTGGGGGTCTTTTTTCCTTGGCTGTGTTGCCTGGAAACGTGGAGGGTTTAATTAGGACTGGGGAGGTTGTGGGCTTCTGCAGCTGCCTCTGCTCTCCCCCAGGGTTACAGCGTGTGTGTGTGTGTGTGTGTGTGTGTGTGTGTGTGTGTGTATCCCTGGCAGAGCAGGCCAACGCTGGCTGGAGAAGTGAATTGTGTACCACGACAAATGTGACTTTTTTTATTTCAGTTGATTTTAGTTAATACCTTTGATCCTTGTAAACCACAGAGAGGCTGTGTGTGGTTTACATATCAGGTACTAGAGCTGGACAGCTGGGTGGAAGTGGTCGCTGTTACCTTCTTACTTACCTCCACTGAGGGCCAATCTTTGAAAAGTTTTCTAAATGTTCCCAACTACATCCAAGACAGACTGCCCTGGGTCCGTGTCTCCCTGGCTTTGTGAGTTCCAAGGGAGAAGTAAGGCAGAGCTCAGCCTGCCCCAGTGCATGTTGTCTTACTTTGTTAGGGAAAAAGAACAGACAAATTAAAATACCATCTATTAATCCTTTATTGACCTCAGTATCCTTTATTCACTTCAACATTACCAATTAGTTACTCTTCCATTTGGAAATTTTGAAGAATTGAGGAGAAACATTTTCTTTTCCATTTTTCTTTGGTATGTATGAATGTTTGTATTTATTTGTTTTTCAACTACAAATATTATACATATATATGTTCCAGTTATAAAAGAATTAGAGACAGAAGTGTAACCTCTCTCACTCAAAGGCAGATTTTCCAGCTGGAGTCAAGGTTAATCTAGGCACATTTTGGCCTATCTCTTCTTCCTTTCCTCCTCTTTTCTTTCCTCCCTTCCTTTTCTCCTTGCTTTAGTGGAAGATTCAAAGACATAGCCCCTCCCTTTATTGAGTTCTCAGAATTGAGCCATACTACGCCACATGTGTTAGTTCCTGGGGCTCCCATGACAAAGTACCACAAATTGGGTGGCTTAGACAGCAGAGCTGTGTTGTCTCCTGGTTCTGGAGGCTAGAAGTACAAGATCAAGGTGTCAGCAGAGTTGGCTCCTTCAGAGGGCTGTGAGGGAAACTCTACTCCATGCCTCTTCTCTAGCTTCTGATGGTTCGCTGGCAACCTTTAGTGTTCCTTGGCTTGTAGATACACCGCCCAGATCTCCACCTTCAACTTCACATGGCATTCTTCCTGTGTGTAAGCCTGTCTCTGTGTCCAAATTTTCCCATTTTATAAGTATACGTCATGTTAGATTAAGGCCTACACTAACGACCTTCCTTTAACTTGGTGACCTCTATAAAGATCCTATCTCCAAATAAGGGCACATTCTGAAGTACTTTGTGTTAGGTCTTCAGCATCATTTGGGGGACACAATTCAACCCATAACACCAGGTAAAGTGATAGCTATGCGTACTTGGTATTGTGGTCACATCCAGAAGGGAGCACCAAAAAAAAAAAAAAGCCAATAATGGGATATATTAACATAACTACTTTTTTCTTTTCCTCTTTAAATTTAATTATATTTAAATTTAATTATATAATTAAATAAATTTAATTAAATTGTATTTAAATTTATTATACATACACATATATGAAGGAGTCAAGTACTTAGTATGGAAAAATAGGCGTTAACAAGCCATGCAAAGCTTCCCACCTCCGTTGTACACTCTCCAAAGACAACCTCTTTCAACTTTTCTGATTCTGTTAATATTTAACTATGTTTCCAAATAACAGATTTATGTTGCTACATGATATTGCAATTATAGATATTATCTATTGACTTCCCAAAATGCAAGATGGGAACGGAGCTCTCTATAGGTGATGCACGTGCGCACAAGGGCGCGCACACACGTAGTGTTCCCCCTGCCCAATATAGTGGCACGGTAGCTCAGTTAGAGCAACATCCAGTGTTTCCATCACCATGACTGTGTAAATGCTGTAGGCAGCTAGGTTGTGTGGGATATACTGTACTATACAAAATACTTTTTCTTTCCTACACATTTTTCCCACCTAGAGTGAATAATTGGCTTATTTTTTTCACTTGCTTGGGTTTTAATGACCTTATCCCTAATCAAGTCCAAATTCTGCCCCAGTTGTGTAAAAGTTTCTCAATACATTCAAACACATTAGTAATTGTTGGTTTCATTTTCTTGAGATCTCTCCCAGAGCTGCACCAACTTGGCACTGGGGGTTATACGACTAGACTGTTTCCTCCATGTGGGCCTTTTCTCCTGGACTCATCAGATGTCCAGAGAAGACTCCTCAAACCCCTTCTTAGAGAATATATGTCTGGCTGCTGTGCTCTGGAAGCTGAGTGTGAGAAGAAGGCTGGAGCCCATATATTTACTCAGTCCATCAATATTCCTTGAATACGTCTGTTTCCGGCACAGCGATCTCCCACACCTCGACTCTCCCTGCATCCCCAGTTCAGAAACCCCCTGTTTACTGTCTCTGGAAAATAAATCTCTCCTGTCATTTACTGCTGAGAAGGAGTCAAGTGGCTGCATGGCATGGGCTGGGTGGGAGTGGAGCCAAGGGAAATCTACCTGCTTCTACATCCTTTCTGCCAACCCTTCTGCTTCAGCCTCACATTTACTCATTTCCAGAGATGCCAGGGGCACCAGCTCCTGCCCTTGCGCTCTGGGGGTTTCCCCACAGCAGGCTTTGCAGGTGGCTTTGTCCACCTTGTCCACTAGCTCAGTCAACAGTCCTTCACAGGTTTTGCTGTTTTCGCCTTTTCCATCCTCATTGCTTTTGTGTTAGTGGTTTTCAGGAAGAAAAGGAACTAAGTATATGGGTCAAATTTGCCAGCTTTAACTCTAAAGCCATTCTTGTCCTTTCACCAGCATGTTCTGGAGACAGTTTCAAACCCCAAATAAGTGATCCAATTCCTGACCTATCTAGAAGTTGTGGGTGAGTTTGGAAAGAAGAGAAGACATTCAGTATGCTCTGTGTGGTGTACGAACATGTGCATGTACACACACAAGTTCATGAGTACACACACACACACACACACACACACTCAGCCTAACTCTCCACTCTACATCATCTAGAGCCAACCTGGGCTGAATATTTGGAATTAGCTCCCGATTCTTATTTTGTTCTCCATATAATTTTTTTACCTTCTGCAATTCTCTCCTCCCCCCTCTCCAATTTATTCTTGACACTACAGCCAAAGTATTCCTTTTAAAAAATGAAAATCCTATTATCATATGTCATCCCCCTACTTGAAATCTTTCAAAGTCTTCTCTTTATCCTTAGGATAAAGTTCTGTACTCTACTCTTGTCCTAAAAGCACCCCCTCAATGGTTTGGGTGGGCTTGTATTAATCTCATGTTAATCTCCCTTCCCTGGCTAAGCTTGGCTTCTTTAGCTATTTCTCAGTGCTGCTAGGCCTTTGCACATGCCTTATACTCTGCCTGGAAATCTCTTGACCTCATTCCACTAAAGGTTCTATTGGGGAAATATGCTTTACCCAGGGGGATCTTCTCTGACTGTGTCTCAGCCCCTCCTTACATACACTCAGCTAAATCCTGCATTATACACTCCCATGACACCCTATACTTTTGCTTTGATAGCACTTACTTACATGCCCAGGCTAGACCAGAAGCATCTTGAACATAGCATCTTTTTCTGTCATGTTAACTTTGTCACCCTAGTATCTAGCACCAGATCTGGCCCATAGCATGTATTCCATCGATACTTATTTAATCAGTTGTACTTTTCACCTTAGAGTTTCCTAATCTTCACCCCCATCCTCACCCCAGCACACTCTCCCTTCTAAATGTACTGTTCTAATAGCAGAGAATATTAGTTAAATATTGAAAGTGGCCTGGAAAGATATTCATAATTCCCTTCCTGGAAAACTGGGCGTGGTGCCTCTCTGTCTCTCTCCCTTGTAGAAAACAGCTCTCGTTGTCTTCAGGACACTGGAGCAGATGACTAGGAGTCTCTCAGCTTATTCTGTTGGTTCTCAAAGCAGATGATCCCCAAGATTATAAAGAGAAAGGGAAAGACTGGATTTTTATTTTTCATATGCAATCAGGGAGGTTGGTTGTAGTGATTAAGTGAGCAAAGTCACATGAGGGCTCTCATAAAATAAACTGAATGGAGGTCCCCATTACAGAATTACAACTGCAGTATGACGTGTAAAGGTTGCCTCATTTTTTTTTTTTATCATTGCTTTTCTTTTATGAGAAAAAAATACAGCTCACAGAATGCAATAAATGGAAGTTTGAAACTGAAACTATTTGTTTCCTCATCTGTAAAATGAGAAAGTTGAACTAAGTGCCCTCTGAGGCTGTTCTGAGACTCTGTGACCTTATTCTGAGCCTTTATAAGAGTTGTTCACAAGAACTTCTAGGTTTCTGAAAATACATTGCTCTTGAGGAAATCAAAGTTTTATTGCAAGGTTTTTAAAAAAATATAAACACCTTTATGAACTTGGCAAAGAATCAGGTGAAGAATAGTGTGGATTTTCAATCTGCCAACAATGGTGCCATTCTAAAGACTTCGACAGTCAGCAGTTTAGTACTCACACACAACTACATAAGGGCTAGAAGGGCTGAAACCTTCAGCAGCAGCTTTGTAACTTTGTGTCATTGCCTGGAGGCAAAAATGAAATACCTGCCTAACTACGCAAGATTAAATATCCAAGACTTTTTTAAAAAATTAAATAAAGGTACAGTGTGATACTTGATATTATGAGTAAATATTTACTCCCTTGGACATTCTATCACTGGACTTCACTTTACTCCCCCACTGATGTTGGGTTGCTTTGGCCACTGAAATGTTTGTGGACATGAAAAACATTGTGCTTTCCTCAGTTTAGCTTTGATCTTGTGCACTGGTGAACTGCCATGAGATGCCCTGGGTAACTACTGTCTGGAGTCCAAAATAAAAAATATGGAGCAAATATAAGCTAAACTCACAGACCCTCCTAGCTGAGCTCAGCCTAACTCAGCTGAATCACAGTAGATCTGCAGACCTTTGAGCATAAGGATAAATGCTTGCTGTTTTAAGCCACTGAGTTTTGAGGTGGTTGTTACACAGCGTTATTGTGAAAAAGCTGACAAATACAAGATGCAATGTGGGTTCTCATGAGATATAATATGAAGGTTAAAGTATGGTTTCTGAAACTTGACACATCCTATTTTGAATCTCACCTCTGTTATTTACTAGATGTGAAATGTCATGCATTTGACTTAACCTCTCTGAGACTCTATATTCTCAACCGCAAAATGGAGATAATCACCAAAGTCATAGCACTGTTGTGTAGACCAAATGAGCTACTACATATCAAGCAGCTAAGATAGTGCCTGGTACAGAGTGAGGAGCCAGTAAATGTTTGCTATTATTAACAATTATAATCTCTATGAAATAAATCTTACTTTCCTGTTAACTTACATTATAAAACTAGATATAAAGACTTACTTGGAATATTTGGTGAAGAAGGATGAAGGTAAATATTCTACCACATGGCCGATAAGTTCATATGATATTAAAAGATACCTTGTCTACAGAGCAAGCTTATCTGTGTGTATAGAATAGTTTTGAATTACTTTGCAACAATTTCCAAATCTGAGCTCCTTTTACAAACAGAATTTACATTTCCATGTCCCAGAGTCTAGGATATGAAGTGTGGTGTCCAGTATTAACAATCTAGGTCCGACTCTACACTCTCAGCACCCAGAACTGTTCTTTAGAGTTCACATCTAATAGTTCATTGCTGTGGCACTTTGCCTTCATGTATTTAACAAACATTTATTAAGTACTAGGTATTGCACTAGGTACTAGAAGTAGGGAGTTAAACAGACATGGTCCTGCACTCATGGCAGTCATACTGTAGCTACGTATTGCAAACAAGTTTCACTCTGCTGTCAACTCTGATGGATTTAGAGGGGCTGCCCAGAGCACTAGTTAAAAACAATTCTATTGTATGTATGTACCACATCTTCTTACTCAGCCATAAAAAGGAACAAAATTGGGTCATTTGTAAAGATGTGGATGGACCTAGAGTCTGTCATACAGAGTGAAGTAAGCCAGAAAGAGAAAAACAAATATCATATATTAACATATACATGTGGAATCTAGAAAAATGGTACAGACGAACCTATTTGCAGGTCAGGAATAGAGGCACAGATGCAGAGAACAGACACGTGGACACAGCTGGGGAAGGGGAGGGTGGGACGAATTGGGAGATTGGGATTGACATATATACACTGCCGTGTGTAGAATAGATAGCTAGTGGGAACATACACAGGGAGTTCAGCTCGGTGCTCTGTGATGACCTAGATGGGTGGGATGGGGAGGGAGGGAGGTCCAAGAGGGAGGGGATATATGTATACATATAGCCGATTCACTTCATTTTACAGCAGAAACTAACAACACAATATTGTAAAACAATTATACTCCAATAAAAAAATAAAAATAAAACAATTCTAGGCAGCACTTGATCTTGGTGGGGAAGAGTCATGGGTTTGGAAGAAAGGAATGGTTTTGAATGCTTGCTAATGCAGGTTTAGCTGGGGACAGACACATATACAACAAAACATAATTTAATGCAGTAAGTGCTATTTGTGAGACAAGAACAAAGTAGCATCAAACACAGAGCAAGGAGTAATTAATTTTTCCAGGAGGGGAGTGGAGTAAGCAAAAGTTTAATTGAGGGGTGAAACTGTAGCTGGGCTTGACGGATGACCAGGAATTGAGTAGGTGATGAAGTGGGAAAAGATGATTTCAGGCCAAGAACACATCAGAGCAAAGGCATAAAGGTGTGTTGCTACATGAGATGTTGAGGGAACAATGAGTAGTCCTGATGGTTAGAACATGGGGTGTGGGGATGATGCTGGTAGCAATGAGTTACAATAGGGAGTTGGAACCAGTCTATAATGCTTTATCATGTGAGCCATAGGAATCCCTGAAGGCTTTTAAGCTGGAGCACCATACTGCCAATTACGCATCTTTAAATGGTTACTCAAGAAGAACTAGATTGGAGATAGAGAAAAACAGAAAGAGGCAAGCAGCAGAGAGGAAGCTGTTGTAGTTATGCAGACAGGGGACACTGGGCATCTAGACTGGGATGGTGTGGGGTGGGGCAGAGAGAGAGGATATAGCATCATCAAAGAGCACAAGAATGCTCTTCTCTCAAAAATGACCTATTATTTAAAACTTAAAAAAAATTTTTTTTAATTAATTTTATTTATTTATTTGGCTGCCTTCAGTCTTTCTTGCTGTGTGGGCTTTCTCTAGTTGCGGTGAGCGGGAGCTACTCTTCGTTGCAGTCAGCAGGCTTCTCATTGCAGTGACTTCTCTTGTTGCAGAGCACGGGCTCTAGGCACACAGGCTTCAGTAGTTGTGGCACATGGGCTCAATAGTTGTGGCTTGCGGGCTCTAGAGTGCAAGCTCAGTAGTTGTGGCTCATGGGCTTAGTTGCTCCGTGGCATGTGGGATCTTCCCGGGGCCAGGGTTGGAACCCGTGGCCCCTGCATTGGCAGGTGGATTCTTAACCACTGCGCCACCTGGGAAGCCCAAAAATGACCTATTGTTAGGGCTTAAATCAATATAAAGCAAATTCAATGGTCTAATTTTTTCATAGTTCTTTTTCTAACATTACTATTTGAATATGTCACTAAATTACACATATAAAGGGGACCTTGAAAAGTAACCTCAGAGTTTTAAATTTATCCTTGAGTCAATCCTGTAAAGTAGGTACTGAAATTTCCAGCTTACAGAGGAGAAAACTGAGGCTCGGGGATTTAAAAAGCCCAGGATCCGTGATCTTAGACTACACATCTTCTAAATGTCAAAGATAACATTTGAACCCAGGGCAACTTGACTCCGGGGCCAATGTTCTTAATCACTACACTATACAACATAAACAATTCTTTTTCCAATGTTATTGTCCATTTCCACTAATTGTTAAATCTCTTATATACCTCCTCTTTTCAGTCTGATATATCTTGACCCAGGAGACAAGCCAGTGAGTGTCAGAGAAGTATTGAAAGCAGGAGAAAAGTATGTCTGAAATAATTCAAATAACTTGGTCTTGAAGTCAAAGAAAAACCCTTGTTTTTTTCCTGAGTATTTGAGAATCGCGAATCTCTTACTCTATGGGAATCAATGCATTAATCCATCTACAGGCAGTGTACCTAGCACTGTACTGGGGGAATAAATCACCCATGATTCAGACCTCAATAGAGATACAGGCGGAAGAGCCCAGGACCATGAGACAGGAGACATAGTTGCGAGCCCTGGCTCTGCCATGAACCTGCCCTTGGCCTTAGACAAGTCACTTCACCTCTCCAAACCTTTGTTTCATTGTTGGCAATAGCCTGGATGATTATAAATGTCCTTACCATTCCTACATTTTTGCGCCCACCTTATAGGATTAATTGAAGGAAAAATAGAAGAGCAGTTAGTATTGGACAGAAAACTGTGGTAATAAAACACACTGAATTGCACGACTGGTTTAGCAATCACTTAGTGTCTTCTGAAACAGCTTCCTAAATATGCAGGAAGAGTGTTTATCATTCCCGCTCCTACGGAGCCTGACACTTCACCAAGAGAATAGGCTTTACAATGTCACGCTTTCTCAAAAATTGCTGCATTTGGAATCTTGTGGGATATTTAAAACTTGTTTTTAGAGGACCTGAGGCATTTTGAAACTGTTACTCAATGCTGTATCCCTCCTTCCTTTTCATCTTGTCTGGAGAATCCCAGTGGTGATTTTTCAACATGGCTAGGTATTTCATCGAGGTTTTTGGAGTTTAGGCAGTGCAGAGTTTCCTCTGAGGCAAAATATTTTGAACAGTGGCTGCATGGGCTCACTGTTTCCTGGAGCTAAAGACTGCAAATTGATTTCTGCATCCTGCTTCTTCCAGGAGGAGATGGTGGAGTGAGTGGGAACACAAACTTGCTTCATCCACTCCAAAAACGCCCTCAGATTTCTCGCAGTCATCCTCTTGGCTGCCAGAGGAATCGCAGGAGCAATTGTTGAGCCTTGCAACAGTGCGATCTCACTGCCTTCCGGCTCTAACAATCAAGAGACAAGTCTCCAGAGAGCACGGGCTCCAAGCAGTTATTAGAGATGATGGCATTCCCGGAGCACTGGGGCCGCCCGCTCTGCCCTCCAAAATAAACGGTCCTCTTATGGCTTCACACTCTGCGTTACTCCCTATATTACCACAGGAGCTGACAGATTGGGTGCCAAGCTGCGACTCACATTTTGGAGGGCATAAGAGCTGATCGTGCTGTTCTAATTCCAGAGCCGATCTTTTTAGCAGATTATGACGGATGACTCGCCACGGTGGTCAGCGCCTCCTGTATATTTTAGGTGGAATGCTTTCTTTTGACACATACTTTACAGAGACACATGTGTATCCTATTTTAATTAATGGAAGAAATGATTCATTCGCAAGTGAAAGATTTAATTAAAGAAAGGGTCAGCACGGGTCAGCCATGAATTGCAAAATACCTCTGATGTTTATTAGACCCTCCACCAGCTCTGCATGTTGTCTGGAGTGGTACATGGCAGTGAAGGCAGGCCCTGGAAAGAAAGAAAATGAAGTTTAATTCATCCATTCATTCAACAAATATTAATTGAGTCCCTAATGTGTTTCAGGCACTGTGCTAGGCTCTGCAGATAAGATGGTGAACAGTCAGACATGATTTTTGTCTCTATGGCAGCAATAATGCAGTAGGGGGACACATGAAAAAGTGAGGGACAAGCAAATAGAACACTATTATTACAGACGGTAGCATGTTGTCTGAAGGAAAAAGTCACTTGGGACTCTTCTCCCTGCAGTGTTTTGGTATTGTTTTTTAAGGATCTTAGTACTCAACTTTATAGCAAGGGTACTATTTAACTTTGGAATATAGATCTGAAATCAATCTGACCCAAGTCCGCTAGATGAAGTATCTTACCCCTAGAAGCAGCAGCTCTGCATACTGAGTTACAAAATACGTAGCCTGTCACAGCAGCTCCTTCCTATAAGTAGATAAACCTTGTGCTTTAGAATCAGACAAACCTGAATTGAAATCCCAGCTTCTCGGCTTAATCGCTTCTGGTCCGTGAATACCATAGTAATACACTTTGCTTTTCTGACCTCAGTTTCCTCATTTACAAGGAATAATAACAATACACAAGGCATTGAGTCAGTGTGAAAAAAATAAGTGAATAGTACCCAGGGCATAGCATTCATATTCGTTAATCAGCCTTAATATTTGTAATTTATCTTCTTACATTATTATTATTAGGAGTGATATTTTCCCCTCTCTTTTGAAACTTTCTTCATTTTATGTTTGTTCTGGTTCTCCTGTTATTTTCTTATCCCCTCATTTGATGACAGAGGTCACAATTTTTAAAGAACTGGACCCAGTCTGATATATGCTTAGTGATCAATAACTAACTGCCAAATGAATAGATAAAATTCTATCTCTTTTTGGAACTGGGTAGAGAATAAGCTGACAGTAAACAAAGTCTCTCAAAGGCTTCCCATAACACTTAGAATAAAATCTATATTCCTAATCATGGCAAACAGGAACCAACATGCCCTGACCTCTGTCTACCTTTCCAATCTCAACCACCAGCATTTTCCCTCCTGTATTCAGCTTGAGCCACCAGTCTTGCCTGGAATGCCCTTCCTCTAGAACTGTGCATGGCTCACTCCTTCCAGACCTTCAGCTCTTTGCTCAAATATCTTCTCTTCCCAGGGACTTTCTCTGACCACCTTGCCCATTCATTTTCTATCTCCTCACCCCGCTTTATTTTTTCTCCAAGCATTATCACCGTCAGAAATTACATGATATATTTCAGAGTTTACTAATTTGTTGTCTATCTCCCCCACTTATCACATGTGAGCTCCTGAGGGCAGGAACCGAGTCTGTTGATGTTCAGCCCTGGGTTACCAAGCCACTGAGTGAATCAAACAAATGAAGTATCTCTTTTCATCTTCCTAGGGAAATACACATATAAAAACCATCCAAATAGTTTCTATAGTACAGTAGCCTCCAAAATAAAAGAAATCTTCCCCCAAAATTTTTGCTTGCAGCACTGAACTTAACTTTTCACCACAGAATGGCAGGAAGAGGGAAAATCAGCTATTCTAGTGGTATGGAAAATGAAGACACAGCCAATAGGAGGTCTCCCAAAGCCCCAGTTTTAATAGGAGTCTTACGCATTTTACTTTCTCACCGTGAGTCTGGGCCTTGTAAGTTGCTTCCTTTGTACTTAAAAAGTAGTTTATTACTCCTGTTCTGAAAGCCAGCAAACATGGATTTTCTTTAGTTTTCACATGATCTGGCTCAAAACAGCAGGAAACTTGAATGTTTCGTTTGGCGTCTTTCACTGACTGAGAACAGAATTGCAAACAAGAGAGGAGTCTCCTTTTGCCCAGGCGGTCCTAGCACTGGAGAGGACAGACCAGAACCACGTCCTTCACGATGCAGTCTGCAAACAGCAACTGTGCTCGACTCTCTGGGGATTGGAGGGAAGGGGGAGACCCTGGAGGTGTCTCTCCCCTCGGAAGGCCTGAGCCTGGGGATGCGTGCGCGGTGTTGCCTGGTGTGGCGGCTTTGCCTGGAGCATTTTGACCCGCAAGTCTCTCCAAAGAGCCAAACAATGTCGGCTGTTCCTGGCAAGGCCGGGCCTGGCTTACTCAGATTCGTGTTTTAGGAGAGGTGCTTTGGGGTAACAGAACTGGCTCCATTTCCACCATGACCACATCAGCACTGGTTTCCGCTGTGCAAAAACAAAATTCTCAAAAATGTTACCATACCAAATCGTATGTGTCTTTTCTTTTATAAACAACTTTCTTTTTTTTTTTTTTTGTCTGTGGAAACTGTAATAAAGACCAACACCATATTCAGTTGTTTTCCAGAGAACCAACCCAACTTGGGAGACTTTCTCTCAGCGTGAGGTCCTACTCTTTTTTTCTAGCAGATATTCCTAAAACTTGACTCTGTGTGGTCAGGGGCATCGCCGTGGATCTTCAGGACCTCAGCGTGGAACCATGGGCTTCTTTCTGCTTCTGAAAGAGAGAGCTTCAGAACCACTCACGGAGCACGAGTGGGAGACAGCCAGTCAAGGAAGCGGTCTCACAGAGGATCTCAGTTCTGCTGGAGAAGGGAAGACTCCCTTGTGAAGGATGCCATGAATTTGGGGCCCACACATCCCACAGGCCATGAGAATACTTCACGAAGGCTTTGATATTCCCAGATGCTTAGACAATTCCCCGAAGCTCATTGCTTCCAAATGCCTTCCTTCTTGCAGTACGATTTCATCTGAGACAAGTAAGATGAAAGCTTACAACAGGATGTCATTCATTTTCCAACACAAAACAGGCAAGGGTGATAATATAAATGGAACAAGGATGTTTGGGGAGAAAATTCTTATTATTTGCACACATTAAAAATCACGAAATAGAGTTGAGCACCAGAAACCTTTCCCTTGTGGCTAAGAAGACACAGGTTACCTGCAATAATCCCCTGAGGGCAGATCCCATTCACAGCCCACTCCAGTGGAGAACTAACTGAGGGAATGTGTGTAGTACATTTTCATTCCCAGATTTCCTGAAGAAATGGTTAAAACTCAGCCCTTTTCAAATCTGACTCTGTCACTTACCAGCGGTGCCTCAAATTCCACATCTGTAAAATGGAGATAATAATATACTTATCTAAATGTTTTGTTATGAAAATTAAATGAGATAATTGGTGAGAGTCCTTGGCATAAGGTCTGACACTTGCTCAAGTACTCAATAAATGTTACTTGTAAATATAACTATTACAACAATTATAATTTATGACATTATTATTAAATCTAACATTTGTTTGTAATGATTCCCATCCATTTCATTTTATTTTTTCTTCCATTTTCACTGCCTTTTGAATTCAGAATGTCTGGTAGCCTGCATATTAAGTGGTGAAATTCAAAATCACTGTTCCTCGATACGAATTTCTCTGAAAAATACTGTAGGTCATGCTACAGATTCCTGTAAGCGTTTTGCTAATTTCAATAGCAAGATAACACTAATATCAGCATGCTTTTCTATCTAGACTATAAGCTCCTTTTTTAGCACCTTCTTTACTATTCCCTCTTCAGTTCCTAGCACAGGGGTCTGCTCAAAATGTTTGTTGAAGAGATAAATGTTCTTTGTTCATACGAGGGAAACAACAACAATAAAAACAGCAAGTACTTGAGTAGCCTCTACTTCTCTTCCATCTAACACTTTTCCAACAAAGAAATTTCCCTGGTACCTTCTGCAGAGCACAGGGAGATCAGCTCGATGCTTTGTGATGACCTGGGGTGGGGGGGGGGGGGGAGGCTAGGGAGGGTGGGAGGGAGGCTTAAGTGGGAGGGGAAATGGGGATATAAGTATACATATAGCTGATTCACTTTGTTGTACAGCAGAAACTAACACACCATTGTAAAGCAATTATACTCCAATAAATAGGTATAAAAATAAAATAAAATTACATTAAACTAAATTGTTTAAAAAAGAAAGAAATTTCCCTGGTGAGTGTTGAGTTTCTAAGATAGAGGTGATCATAAGCAAGGGAAGCTCTGTTCTTGCATTTCACTCTTCCTGGTGGTCTGTGTTAAAAATAAGGTCGCTCTTAGGAACAAAAGCGCTCTGACCGCCCAGTGCCCCTCCTTTGCTATGTCATTTGAAATACTGACTTGTTATTTTAGTAGTGTCTTTCTTAAATTAGGGTTGGAATTATTTTCTCAGCATCGTCCTTTTTCATCCATTCTAGAAAAGAGCTGTCATTGCCCCATGTTCCTAGTAATTGGATAAGTGATTCTTCCTAACCTTGAAACAACTAAATAGAAAGTATACCCAGTGACCTTCAATTGGACCGCCCTCTCCTTTTCTAATTGTCATGTGTATTCTAGAACTTTTTGAACAATGCTTCGAGTTCCTAAATCATCATATAAAGGGGTGTGTGTGTGTGAGTTGGTGAAAGATGGGGAGCTGGTGATAGAGGGATCCACCGCCTTCGTTTCTAGCTAAGTGAAGGGGCTTCCACTTGGCCACATGGAGAGAGCAACATGTTGGTACCTATACCCATAGTCTGAATGCTGACTTCCACAGGGAAATATAGAAGCTGAGCAATAGGATGACTGGCCACTTTGATGGTGGAAACGGGAGAGGGCTGCTAAGTTGGGGAAGTCCTGCACACCCTTAGTTTGATGGCACAAGGGATGAGTATTTCCCGTGGACCAACTATGGGCAATGCTGAAAAGAGAGCTACGCTCCAAACCTTTTACAATCTGTCCAGCTGAACCTCCTGGGAAAAGGGACTCCAACAAATGTGAGTCCATGGAGAATGGCCCCTCTTGAGCCAGGGTCTGTAGAAAGGAGAAACATCAAGCCAAAGGAAAATGTGCATTGAAGTTGCAGTTGGAGGGCCCAACTGGGAACTTCCAGAAAAGCCCTGGAAAACACTCCACTGGAGAACAGGATCGTTTTAAACATCTGTCAGGCCCAAGAGCATGAGGCCAGCCTATGATAGAACCAACTCAAATAAGGGTTTTCTTGACCTTTATCTCTTCTTCCCTCCCTTGCTCACATACCCTAGGAGTCAGAAATTGGATAGCAGGCTGGGTGGGTAGGGGAAGGGAGGGCCAGGAGGAAGAAATATGCAAGGCCTCACAGACCCTATCCCCCCTTGCTCACTATGACATATTTCATTTTTTGTTGGAACATGATCTGATTCACATTTTAAAAAATTATTCTGGCTACCTTGTGGATAAATGACAGAGAGGAGTAGAGCAAACACACAGACCAGATGCAGGGCTATTTCACTGGTCCACAGGAGGCAGAAGAATGCCTTGGACCAGGGTAACCAAGTGGAAGTGTAGAGAAGTGATTGAATTCTGAATATATTTTGAAGCTGGTGAGGACTTGCTCCCTGTGAGGAAAAGAGAAGAGTCTTCTTTGACTACAACGTTTTTGACTGGAGCAACTCTTTGAGTGAATGAATTCATTACTGAATGAACTGGGAGTCATTAAAGAGTTTTCAAGTAATCAGGTCAGATTTATGTTTCAGAAACCTCACTCTGGCAGCTTAGTGAAGGATGGATTGGGGACTGAAAGTCAGGAGACAAACTGAAAGGCTATTGCAATAGTCCAGGGGAAAGATATTGAGGTTCTGAGCTCTGCTAGTAGGTATGGAAAGGAAGGGATAGATTGGAGAAATCTTTGGGCTATTAAATTATTAAGATGTGGTGATATGATAATTGTGAAGGATGAGAAACATAAGGGCTCCCAGGTGCCTGGGTGAGTAGTAGTTCCACCCTAATGATGAAGAACATGGAAGAAAAAAGTATAAAGGAAGAAAAGAAAGGATAGATGTCGTGATGGTTAATTTTATTTGTCAAGTTGATTGGCCTAAGGGATGCCCAGATAGCTGGTAAAACATTATTTCTGGGTGTGTCTGAGGGTGTTTCAGAAGAGACTAGCATCTGAACCCATAGACTGAGTAAAGAAGGATTGCCCTCATCGAAGAGGGAGGACATCACCCAATCTTTGGAAGACCTGGATAGAACAAGAAGGTGGAGGAAGAGTAAATTTTCCCTCTGCATGAGCTGGGACATCCATCTTCTGCCCTCAGACATCTGTGCTCCTGGTTCTTGGGCCTTTGGACTTATGCCTTTGGTTCCCCTGGTTCTCAGTCCTTTGGGTTTGGCTGGAACTCCACCACTGGCTTTTCTGGGCCTCCAGCTTGCAAACAGCAGATCATGGGAATTCTTAGCTTTCATAATCAAGTGAGCCAATCCCTCATAACAAATCTTTTTCTATATTTATGTGTGTGTGTGTGTGTGTGTGTGTGTGTGTATATATATAGTATACATGCATTATAATATATAATGTATGTATACAATACAGTGTATGTATACAATATAATGTGTATATACAATATAATGTGTATATACAATATAATGTGTATATGTATATATGTATGTACTATTCATTCAGTTTCTCTAGCAACTGTGACTAATAGAGATGCTGAGTTCATTGTTGAATTTGTGGTGAACATAAAGATGTATCATCCAATCTTACTTCAAGGTAGGAATTTTGCCCCAGTGGCTGGGAGTACTATCAGCAGACAGCCTCCTGATGTCAGTCCCTTTAGGGTTTGCCTCAGCGGCAGAGAGCCCAAGGTCGTGTCCTTCCCAGGGCGCCATATTCAATATATGGTCTCATGGGGATACTAAGGTCCAGCTACTCTGTCTCATGGTGGAATAATGCTAACAGATCACACACACTCTAGAGCTCCCTGTGGACTTGGCTGAGGTTTTGTCAGCCCTGCCATCATAGTTTGACTTTTCCCTCTGGCTATTCCTGCTTCCCCCCCTGCCTGCCACAGGTGTTGATCCCAAATAAACATCCTGCCTGTCAATCTCCATCTCAGTGTCTGCTTCCAGAGAATCCAACCTGCGACAGTTGACACCAGAAGTGGTCAAAAATCACAGAGCAGGTGATTGTTGGGATTTGGGAGCTGAATCACTTCCTGGCTGACTGGCAAGAAGGACTCCATCACTGGTGGTAGGCAGAAGGCAGATGGACCCTGGCAGTGGGTGTTGATCCCATTGTTCACAAGCTCCTGGATGGTGAATTGAATTGATGTATCACAGTAGGGGATGGTGTAATGCATCAGGCATTTGAGAAGTATTGGGTAATTCCTAATTATAAGGAAAACGGGATTGGATACTTATTGCTAAGTGCCATTGATACTCTGGAAAAAGATAATAAAAAGCAATGAGAGAGGACTGGGATGGGGAGGGTGGGGGGGACTCGAGGGAGGGTGGGGGGGAGTCAAGGGAGGGAGGGAATACGGGGATATGTGTATAAAAACAGATGATTGAACTTGGTGTACCCCCCCCCCCAAAAAAAAAAAAAAAAGCAATGAGAGATCAACAAACAATTGAAAAACCAACTGCGAAAGCCAGAGGGGCTCCCTGGTCATTTATGATGAGGCTCTTATTTGCTACAGTGGGAGGGCAGAGTAAGATGAGGCCTAGACCCAGGAGTTCATAGTCAAAGTGGCTGAATTCTAGAAAAGGTTAAATTACCAACCACAGCATATCTGTTATGCAGGGTGGGGCCCTGGTTAGGAAAAAATTAAAACCTCACATTTGGGAGAATCTGACTGATGCCCCTTCAAATTCTGAATTCCCAGACTCCTCTGAACTCTGTCTTCAGAAATGGCCCACCTTCCCTAGTAAGAATGAGAACTTGAAGACAGTGCAGAGAACTCTGCCCTGCAAGACAAGTGCCCCCTCAGGACCTTTTCCCATTTCCCCTCCTTGCAGGTAGGCTTATAACTAGGATCGGGTCATGATAATCGAGCTGGAGATGTAGTAGGTCTTACAAAGAAAGAAAGCAGCTCTTCCCCAAAGGTGTAACAAGACATAACCAATATGTATAGCAGAAGCAGAGGCATAGGTGTGAAGCTAGTTTCTGAGGGTGCGTGATCAAGGGGATAGGGTTGAGTTTACTGATTTGGGAGCACTCTGCTAAAATACAAGATATAACACCCAGGTCAGGACTCCAAGAGATGATATAAAGTCTCTTCTAGGATAGCTCCTAAAAGTATTGGAAAAAGCAATGGACCCAACTAAGTGAAATCAAAATGTCAGAACTGCTGTGCCAGATTGTTGAGAAAGTTGTTTAAAAGGTTCACAAAAGTAAGCATGCTGGAATGGATATACTAAGTAAGGCTAGAAGGCTCACCAAATGGTTGTGCTCCATGAGAAGGCCAAGAAGATACACCGTTTACCAAGACAGGAAAGTATATGCTGACGAGAATGTCAGAATGTCTCTAAGACACAAATTTGACCTTATTACCCCCTGCTTAAAAACTCTTTAGTGACTTCCCATTCTTTTGGGCATCATGGAAATGTTCCAGAGCCTTGTTCAGTAGGACAAGGCTCTCAGTGGGAGAGGTCAGTTCAGAAGTAGACTCACATAGCAAAGGGCATAATGGGATACCCAAAGCAGTAGAGGTTTAGTGGTGGTGCTTAACTGCTTGAAGTCGAGTGGACACAATTATAATGAGACCATATAGAGCAATAGCCAAGAGGATTTGACCTGCAGAGATTTGCTAAACTACCTAATAATACATGGCATCACTCAAGGTGAAGTTTTCCTCTTCTAGTTACACTAGGATCATCTATCCTTAAGGATAGATGGGGGCTAAATGCAGTTACCCTAATTAAAAAAAAAGCCACAGTATCTTGTCTAGTTTCTGGACCTGAATCTGTTTTCAGACACAATCTCACTAATTCAACAGGAGGCCAGGTCTCCAGGAGGAAGAACCCTGTAACATCCCCACAAATATAATGGCAATGATTTCCCTACTACTTCTCCAAAGGGACCTATGGCCATGTACTTTGGTAACTACACACTGAGGAAAAGGAAATACCCAATATGTCAAGGACTGTTGGACACAGTATGAATACTCAGAGATCTGAATTATCATCATGGCGCCTCTCGTAGAGTAGGGGACTATAGAGGCCAGGTAATATGTGGAATCCTGACCAAAGTCCAGTTTACCTTGTGTCCATTAGATCCGTGAACAACCAGTGGTCATCTCCCTTGTCCCTGATGTATAATTAGATTTGATACGCTTGGTGCAACTGCCTATTGAGTCATTGATCTACAGGATAAAAGCTACCATAGGGGGTAAAGTCAAGTGGAGGTCTCTGAAAATGTCCTACCCCCACCACATCCAAAAGAGTAAATCAGAAACAATATCACATTCCAGAGGGATGGTGGAACTTAGTTGAGTAATCTATTGTCATCATCTAGGATGAATCTGGTCTTTGCAAAGGTTAGACTGGAGAATGAAATGAAGATATGGTGAGACCTCCATGAGAAGGCTACCAAGCCAACTGAGAAGTAATGGCAACAGAGGTAGGAAGAAAACCAGGAAAGAGGGCCTTGAAAATCAAGGGATAAAATCATCAGTGCCAGCAGAGAAATATAGTAAGGTCAGAAGTAGTCAGGTGTCCACTGAAATTGGTAAATAGTATATCACTAATGGCCTTAGCAATTCTAGCCAAATCAGTCATTTAACAAACATTCATTGTGTATGTTGCCTACTGCTGATAGGTGATTGAAATAAATATGATCCCTTCACCTGTGAAAATGTATAGTCTAGTAGATAGTGGTGAAAGCCAGATTTGTGTGGAACAAAAGGAAAGGAAATAAAATCAGTAAGTGTGTATTACTTAAAATTTGGAGATAATAGAGGTATAAAAACATATGGACCCTTAGAGCTACAAGTCCACACCCAGCTCCATACTCACATACTCATGGAGCCCAAAAGTACCTGCCTGGCTAGTTCCTAGCTGATTTCCACGTGAGCGGGGCCAGCTTACCTACTCTCAGCAGATGTGCCTCAAACATCTTGATCCTGAGAAGTTGTTGCTTGAGCTGAAATCTAAAGGATTATGTGTGAACTGTTCAGGGGGCTGGTCGGGGGAGTGGTGGCGGAGGAGGAGTGTTCCTCTTCCAGTTATGTTAGTTTGGAGGGAAGGGAAAAGTCTATGGAATTTATGCCTGATACCTCCAACTTTTTCAATGAAATAGAAGGCAGAACCATCTTAATGGCTGGATGTGGGCTTCATGGTATCTGGGCAGCCAAGTCTGGGTTGGCTGTGTTCAACTAAAGTAACCACAGACTTCTTCTCAGCCTGCTGGGGATGGCTATTGTATCAGACAGGGTCCAGTCAGGAAGATGGAAACCAGACTAGGTATTTCAAGTAAAGGGGACTTAATATAGAGAATTGGTGACAAAGGTGATGGAAAGTTGAGGTAGCCCAAATATTTGTAACCACAGAAAATAGCTATGAGTCAAAGGTTAGGAGAATGAAGGAGAAGAGAGAGGACCTAGAAGAGGTCAGAAGAGGCCCCCATCTAACTGCTGGCACTCAGACCTCAGGAGGGTGTGGCTGGCTGGTGCTGGTACTTTTAAGAGGGAAAAACACAACTGGTTTGGAGAGTGCCAAATGAAGCTGGGGACTGAAGCCATAGCTACACTTCGTTGTTGTTTTTCTTATAGTGACACCAGCATGAGAAATAGAAAAAGGCCCTTCTACTTCCACCTTCTGATCTCCCTCCAATTCTTCCCATTGACAGTCCGTCAGCTAATAGGAAGGCAACTGGCGAAAGTTTCTCAGAAGCATAGTTTGCAGAACCTGACGCCAGCATCACAGAGCAGAACATAGAGGAGTGGTTTTGGAGTTGAAAGGCAAGAGCTTAATACCACAACCGTATCAGAGAAAATGGGTGACTGGAGGGCCTGAAAGTTTTGGCTTAAACAAAGAGACTGGTGCACTAGAGGGCCAATATGTGTAGGTGCTTATATGGCTGGCAGGTATGAAATAGGACCAGGCATTTCTTTTCCTCTTTGTTGGCTGGTACTGGCAGTTGCTGAGATGCCGCAGAGCCTGATGACAGTGAGAATATAGCAGTGGCAAGGGTACTGAGCACATCTGGCAGGTGCTGCTTGTGGTCCCAGAACCTGCATCCTCTATGCAAAGGAGTTCAGGTGGACAACTACAGTTTCTTTCTCATGGTTAGGATTTTCCTAGGTAGAAAAGCATTAGAAGAGCTTTCTTGGGCAGCCAGACCATATGAACAAAATTTAGAGGAGATGACCCAGCAATCAAACTCCTAGGCATATACCCAGAGAAAACCATAATCCAAAAAGAAACATGTACCACAATGTTCACTGCAGCACTATTTACAATAG
This sequence comes from Hippopotamus amphibius kiboko, assembly GCF_030028045.1. NCBI lineage: Eukaryota > Metazoa > Chordata > Mammalia > Artiodactyla > Hippopotamidae > Hippopotamus > Hippopotamus amphibius. The sequence goes on from NC_080186.1 coordinate 52,481,772, forward strand.
CCAGGACATGGAAGCAACGTAAATGTCCATCAACAGATGAATGGATAAAAAAGATGTGGCACATCATAAAAGCCATATATGACAAACCAAAAGCCAACATTGTTCTCAATGGAGAAAAACTGGAAGAATTCCCTCTAAGAACAGGAACAAGACAAGGGTGTCCACTCTCACCACTGTTATTCAACATAGTTTTGGAAGTGTTAGCCACAGCAATCAGAGAAGAAAAAGAAATTAAAGGAATCCAAATTGGAAAAGAAGAAGTAAAATTATCACTCTTTGCAGATGACATGATACTATATATAGAAAACCCTAAAGACTCTACCAGAAAACTGCTAGCACTCATTGATGAGTTTAGTCAAGTAGCAGGATACAAAATTAATGCACAGAAATCTCTTGCATTCCTATACACTAACAACGGAAGAGCAGAAAGAGAAATTAAGGAAACTCTCCCATTCACCATTGCAACCAAAAGAATAAAATACCTAGGAATAAACCTGCCTAAGGAGGCAAAAGATCTGTATGCAGAAAACTTTAAGACATTGATGAAAGAAATCAAAGATGACATAAACAGATGGAGGGATATACCATGTTCCTGGATTGGAAGAATCAACATCGTGAAAATGACTGTACTACCCAAAGCAATTTACAGATTTAATGCAATCCCGATCAGATTACCAATGGCATTTTTCACAGAACTAGAGCAAGAAATCTTACGATTTGTATGGAAACGCAAAAGACCCCGAATAGCCAAAGCAATCTTGAGAAGGAAAAATGGAGTTGGTGGAATCAGGCTTCCTGACTTCAAACTATACTACAAGGCCATAGTGATCAAGACAGTATGGTACTGGCACAAAAATAGAAAGGAAGATCAATGGAACAGGATAGAGAACTCAGAAGTAAGCCCAAACACATATGGGCACCTTATCTTTGACAAAGGAGGCACGAGTATACAATGGAAAAAAGACAGCCTCTTCAATAAGTGGTGCTGGGAAAATTGGACAGCAACATGTAAAAGAATGAAATTAGAACACTTCCTAACACCATACACAAAAATAAACTCCAAATGGATTAAAGACCTACATGTAAGGCCAGACACTATCAAACTCCTAGAGGAAAACATAGGCAGAACACTCTTTGACATACATCAAAGCAACATCCTTTTTGACCCACCTCCTAGAATCATGGAAATAAAATCAAGAATAAACGAATGGGACCTCATGAAACTTAAAAGCTTTTGCACAGCAAAAGAAACCATAAACAAGACTAAAAGGCAACCCTCAGAATGGGAAAAAATAATTGCCTATGAAACAACGGACAAAGGATTAACCTCCAAAATATACAAGCAGCTCATGCAGCTTCATAACAAAAAAGCAAATAACCCAATCCACAAATGGGCAGAAGACCTAAATAGACATTTCTCCAAAGAAGACATACAGATGGCCAACAAACACATGAAAAGATGCTCAACATCACTCATCATCAGAGAAATGCAAGTCAAAGCCACAATGAGGTATCACCTCACACCAATCAGAATGGCCATCATCACAAAGTCTGGAAACAACAAATGTTGGAGAGGGTGTGGAGAAAAGGGAACTCTCCTGCACTGTTGGTGGGACTGTAAGTTGGTACAGCCACTATGGAAAACAATTTGGAGGTTCCTCAAAAAACTACAAATAGAACTACCATATGATCCAGTAATCCCACTCCTGGGCATATACCCAAAGAAAACCATAATCCCAAAAGAAACTTGTACCATAATGTTTATTGCAGCACTCTTTACAATAGCCAGGACATGGAAGCAACCTAAATGCCCATCAACAAATGAATGGATACAGAAGATGTGGCATATATATACAATGGAATATTACGCAGCTATCAAAAGGGATGAGATGGAGCTATATGTCATGAGGTGGATAGAACTACAATCTGTCATACAGAGTGAAGTAAGTCAGAAAGAGAAAGACAAATATTGTATGCTAACTCACATATACGGAATCTAAAAATGGTACTGATGAACTCAGTGACAAGAACAGGGAAGCAGATACAGGGAATGGACTGGAGAACTCGAGGTATGGGAGGGGGCGGGGGGTGAAGGGGAAACTGAGAAGAAGCGGGAGAGTAGTACAGACATATATATACTACCAACTGTAGAATAGTCAGTGGGAAGTTGTTGTATAGCGAAGGGAGTCCAACTCGAGGATGGAGGATGCCTTGGAGGACTGGGGCGGGGAGGGTGGGGGGGAATCGAGGGGGGGGCGTCAAGGAAGGGAGGGAATATGGGGATATGTGTATAAAAACAGGTGATTGAACCTGGTGTACCCCCAAAAAAAATAAAATAAAATAAAATAAAAAAAAAAAAAAAAAAAAAAAAAAGATGTGGCACATATATACAATGGAATATTACTCAGCCATAAAAAGGAATGAAATTGAGTTATTTGTAGCAAGGTGGATGGACCTAGGGTCTGTCATACAGAGCTAAGTAAGCCAGAAAGAGAAAAACAAATACCGTGTGCTGACTCATATATATGGAATCTAAAAAAAATGGTACTGATGAACCCAGTGACAGGGCAAGAATAAAGATACAGATGTAGAGAGTGGACTTGAGGACATGGGGTGGGGGGCGAAGGGGAAGCTGGGACGAAGTGAGAGAGTAGCATTGACATATATACATTACCGATGTAAAATAGATAGCTAGTGGGAAGTTGCATAACATAGGGAGATCAGCTCGATGATGGGTGATGACTTACAGGGCTGGGATAGGGAGGGTGGGAGGGAGTCGTGGGAGGGAGGGGATATGGGGATATATGTATAAATACAGCTGATTCACTTTGATGTACCTCAAAAACTGTCACAACAGTGTAAAGCAGATATATTTCAATAAAGAGCTTAAAAAAAATTGCGAGGCATATTTGGAAGATAGTCAAAGCACCTCCTCCTTTTAAACTTTCCTTTACAAGATGAGAAGAAGGCTTTTAAAACGTTTTTCAATCTATAGTTTTCTTATGTAGCAGAGGTAGCTAATTAGAAAATACAATGTGAAAATATCCTGTTCTCAATATCAGTAGAAATTATAAATATCTAGGAATAAACTTAACAAAAATGTGCATAACTTGTCCATGGAGGAAAACTTTGAAAATGTAAAGGACCAAAAATAGTACTGGAATAAGCGGAGAGAAATAGTCTATTGAAAGTTTAAGTATCATTAAAATATAAATTATTCTCCAACTTATCTATATATTTAGTAAAGTTGCTCCTCAAAAAAGCATCTGACATATGCTTAAATATCCTGAAAATTAATCATCCTCATGCCCTTTGATTCTGTTCATACTCATACAATTTGATGAGAACATAAGTTGATAAAATTATTCTAGAAACAGCTTGGCTGTGTGAATAAAGGATTCTTTTAAATATCTATATATTTTGATCCAGACTTTTACTTTTAAAAATCTATCTGAAGAAATAATCAGACAAGCTGATAAAATTTGCCTTCAAGGATGTTCATTATAAGATATTTGTAATTTACAGAAAATAGAAACACCCTACATATCTAGCTACGGAAGAAGAGAATTTAATTCTTAGATATTTATACAGAAATTAAAAAGTGTATTATCCACGCGTATTCAAAGACTGGGAGAAAGTTTAGGATAAATGTTAAGTGAGAAGAAGAGAATTCAACTTTTGCTATAATGAGATTCAAGTGTGCACATATGTGTGTATATGCACACATATGCTTCTACATACATAGAAAACATTTGGAAAGAAATTCACTGAACAGTTATCAATGGTTAATCCTGGGTGAGAAAATCATATGAAAATTTTACTTTATATCTTTTGTGTTTTAATTTTTACCATGAAAACATTTAATAAGAAAAACGCAATCAGTTCAAAAAGAGAGAAAGAGAGGCATTTGACTTCCTTCAATTTTTCTTTCAAAAATTCAGTAAGGGACTTCCCTGGTGGCACAGTGGTTAAGAATCTACCTGCCAATACAGGGGACACGGTTTCTTTCTTTCTTTCTTTTTTTTTTCTCGAGCTCTTTATTGGAAAATAATTGCTTTACACTCTTATACCAGCTTTTGAGGTACACCAAAGTGAATCAGCTGTATTTATACATATATGCCCATATCTCCTCCCTCTCACGACTCCCTCCCACACTCCCTGTCCTGGCCCTCTAAGGCATCACCCATCATTGAGTTGATCTCCCTTTGTTATACAGCAACTTCCCACTAGCTATCTATTTTACAGTTGGTAGTGTGTATATGTCTATGCTACTCTCTCACTTTGGGGGACATGGTTTCTATCCCTGCACCAGGAAGATCCCGCATGCTGTGGGCAACTAAGCCCATGTGCCACAACTACTGAAGCCCATGCCCCTAGAGCCCATGCTCTGCAGCAAGAGAAGCCACCGCAATGAGAAGCCTGCATACTGCAACGAAAAGTAGCCCCCACTCTCTGCAAATAGAGAAAGCCCACACGCAGCAACGAAGACCCAATGCAGCCACTAAATAAACAAATAACAAATAAACTTATAAAAACAAAATCACTAAGTCTTTAAGTGCCAATATGTGCTGGGCACTTTGTCACATTGCCATTTGGAGATCAGACACCCTGAATCTGAGTTGAGTATCTAGATCAGGGAGTGGTAGGAAATGGGGCTGGAAAGATAGGTTAGACCAGGTTGTTCATGGCCTTCTAGGTCAAATGCAAGAGCTTGGACTCCATCTTGCAAGCTTTCAAGTGTCTGAGGCGGTCATTATGGAGAAAAACTATGACTCTACCAATTGCCTGCTGGGAGAAAAAAAAAGATAATTCCATTCTTGTCCCTACCCTATTTGTGGAGGAAATGATTAAGCACCACTCTACTTTTTATAGCACTCGGTGGCTCTCCTTAAATTATGACAACTAAATCAATAAAGCATAAGTATTGAAATTCTCTCCTCTCTGTACAAGGTCCAAAGATATAGGAGCAAGCTGTATTAAAGCTGTGTCAGAAATAACAAAGTCACAGGAACTTCTGATAATAAGTAGGTAAATACAGTAGTTCCACCATCCATGGGGGATATGTTCCAAGACCCCCAGTGGATGCCTGAAACCGCAGATAGCACTAAACCCTATATTTACTATGGTTTTCCTTTATGTACATACCTATGATAAGTTTAGTTTATAAATTAGGCACAGTAAGAGATTAACACTAATAGCTAATAATAAAATAGAACAATTGTGACAATATACTGTAATAAAAGTTGTGTGAGTATGGTCTCTCTCACTCTCAAAATATCTTATTATACTGTACTCACTCTCCTTGTGAAGATGTGAGGTGATAACATGCCTATGTGTTGAGGTGAAGTGAGGTGAGTGATGTAGGCGTTGTGATGCAGAGTTAGGCTTTTCCTGACCTTCTGACGATACAGCAGAAATAGGATCATCTGCTTCGAGTGATCCTGGATCATCGAGCTATGACGATGTCAATGCTTTGATGTCAGGAGCAAACGATGTTGGTGGTTGGGGAATCCCAGGAGGGACAGCATGGGAGGGCATGAGATTTCAGAACAGTGCAGAATTCTAAAACTTATGAATTTTTTATTACTGGAATTTTCCTTTTAATATTTTTGGACTACGGTTGACAAGGGTAACTGAAACAGCAGAAAGTGAAACCGCGGATAAGGGGAGACTAGTGTATGGTTAAAAATAATTAGAGATACACTTTTTACTGGGGTGAGGCATAAAGGCTCATGAAAAGTCATCTTGTCCCCACCTTTGCTGCAGACAAAACTGGTCTCTGCAATATCTCTTATGAGTCCATTTAGCTTCAGGTTTGCATCATAAAGATGATTGTCCAAATCAAAATTCATGATCTTACCAAAACATTTCTGGTTGTTTATATTGGTGAGTTATGGCATGTACTGACTGAATTACCAAAGATAGAAAACATATAATCATCTCAGACTCCTCCCTTTCTCTCACTGACTACATCCAATCAGTTGTCAAGTCCTATCAATATTTATCTTCTGAATTACATTACTTAATTAGGTCTTCACCATTCTTGCTCAGCTTACTACATTAGGTCTCTCCCTTCAGTCTGCCTTTTAATCTATGCTCCATATGCTGGCATAAAAACGCAAGCTTGATGAAATAACTCTCCTACTTTAAATACCTTAGATCCTTTGTAGTCATGTAGCTCTCTCGTAGTCTAGGCCTGTATACTTTGTTAGACTTTTCCCCTGGAATTCCCCAGGACCATGCTGCCCTGCAGTCATTTCAAATGATGTATTTTGAGTTCCTCAAACAACCCTTACACTCTGTCATCTCCCTGCTTTTGTTTGTGATATTTCTACTGCCAAGAACTCTACTCTGATCTGATATCTATTATCTATTCACCTGATAACCCCTATTTATTTGTCCATCAAGACTCAACCAAGAGGTGTACTATTCAGGAAACCATCACCGACTACCCCAAATCTGAGTTGTAGGTCCACACTCTGTGTTCACATAGTACTCTGTGCTTATCTGTAGTGTGTTAGCTTTTATCTCACCATTGAATTTGTTTATATGTCCATCTCCATCATCATCCCCAGAGTTTCTTGAGGAAGGACATCAATTCTATCTGTCTGCCTAGGACAGATTCTTTCCACTAGAAAAGTACCATACCTTCATCCCAGGTGTCTCTACATAGACTATTCTTTATTCTTTATTTATTTATTGGCTGCATTAGGTCTTCGTTGCTGCACACAGGCTTTCTCTAGTTGTGGTGAGCAGCGACTACTCTTCTTTGTGGTGCATGGGCTCCTCATTGCGGTGGCTTCTCTTGTTGCAGAACACGGGCTCTAGGCCTGTGGGCTTCAGCAGTTGTGGTACATGGGCTCAATAGTTGTGGTGCACAGGCTTAGTTGTTCCATGGCATGTGGGATCTTCCCAGACCAGGGATCGAACCCGTGTCCCCTGCATTGGCAGGAGGATTCTCAACCACTGAACCACCTAGGAAGTCCCTACATAGACTATTCTTCATAGTGTCCTGCAGGCTTGGGCATGTGATCCAGGCCTGGCAATTCCTGGTACCACATCCTCTTGACGACAATGACTGATGTAGGCATAGGCATGTGGTTGAACAGAGTCTCCCATGATATTAACATATAAGTCCTGGAACGAAAAGATTCCTCTTTTCATTTTGAATTGAATGCTATAGTGATAGAGGCCTTAGACCACATACAGTCATCTTTCCCATCTCATGAAGAAAGCATGTCCACAGAGTTGAGCCTAACCCTAGAGAGGATGTACAGTTAGAATATGGTGCTAGAGCCCAAATAACATAATTCAACCCCTGAATCTAATATATGAGAAACAAGTGCATTCTGCCTTTCCCAGTTATATAAGCCAATAAATTCCCTTCTGTGCTTAAGGCATTTGAATTATATTCTGATACTTGCAACCAAGAATCCTGACAAATACATCTTCAGAATTTATGTGCCCTCCGAATCACAGTAATTGGCATATAGGAGTCAATAAAAACATGTTACATGGATGAACAAACAACAACAAGTGGTTTAGGAGTTACCTCTGTGTAAAGTGAATTCCTTCTGCCCCCAAACTGCTTAGTGTCTGCTGTTCATCAACAGCACCCCCACTTCCTGCATCTTGTTGTAGAGGCCACACCACTTGTGTCGACATGTGGTTTCTCCTTAAACAATATTTGTCTAGTTAGCAAGTGCCTAAAAGGTCTATTAATCTATAAACACTTGGAAAGACTCCAGTTTGTACTCTTATTTCCTAGTTAAATGTGTTAAACTCAAGTTAGGAAAGCTCTTATCAGAAAAGCCCATCATGCCTGGTCCAATTCACTGAACAAAAAGATTGAGCAGCCCTCTAACTGACATTGGACTTTTTAAAAGGAGCCTTGACTTAAGTGTGCTTGAGCCTTGTGATTGTGCGTCATCGAGTCTGAGGAGGGATTTTCCCTCCTGCAGGAATCAGTTGGGTATATCCTCCACTGTGTAGCTCCCGAGAACTCTGTCTTAGGTGGGAGGAGGTAGAGCTTCTAAACCATTAGTAGATCAATCCCCTTCCTTGGTTTTTAGACAATAAAAAGCAGTGCTTTTTTTTAATGAGCAAACTTTATTTGATTTTGAAACATTTTCTCCATATAAGGTAAATGTCCTATTCAAAGTTCTCTGTCCGTTTTTAAATACAGCAAATCTAATCCTCTTTCAACATACATGTGAAAGTCATAGCATTTTATATATTAAAAACAATTCAAGGTTCTTTGCATCAGAAACAATCCTGCTTGTACCCACTTAACTCATATAAATATTTAGCAAGGTCAGCAGCGATGCTTCTGAAATGTTTCCTTTCAATTATTTCTTAAGGTCAATAATCTAAAATCCCCCAAAGCATGATATATTTTTGTTACCACGTGGAGCTAAATCGGACTCCATATTAGATCTGTTTCTTTGACTTTAACCTTTGCTTTCTGTTGCTTTTGTTATTGTAATCATACGTGATGGCCTGCCTCCGGGAACACTGCCCCTCTGCCCGAATGTTGAACTAAAGTGCCTCTGTTCAGCCCACTGGTGGACAATCTGCCCTGCCCACCTGTGTGAATGGCTGAAATTAACATATCCCCTCACTGAGGCTGGTTATTCCCAGAGATCTTTTTTAAGACTGATGGCCCTTTAACTTTACTTCCCCACAGTCCCTCCCTCTCTGGTTCTATAAAACAAACTAGCATCCAGACCCCAACAAGATGGTTTTCTGAGGAGACATTAGTCTGCCATCGTCTCAGTCTGCTGGCTTTCTGAATAAAGTCGTATTCCTTGCCTCAACACCTCATCTCTGATGCATTGGCCTGATGGGCGGCGAGCAGAACGAGCTTGGACTCGGTAACATTTTTACAGCATTTACAAAGATAAATACATAAAGAAAAATAAAGCAAAAATTAGAATTGCCTTGTTCATGTGCTTTTGAGTGGTTAGGAAAATATTAAAGTATCTGATGGCTTCTGCTTGAAAAGTGAGTGTAATGAAAGAGCCAAAACCAGGCATGACACAGCCCCTAGCAGAGAATCAAAGAATATAGTGGTGTGGGCTCTTACATGCAGTGTAAGACAGAGTTCCTGTATTTACAAAGAAAACCCAGAGATTGCCGGGATTTTGAGCAGGGTGAAGAGGGTTGATTGCTCTGCGTAGACATTGTGAAGAATATGAGAAAGGATTTTTGTTCCTGAGAGGAAGGGGGAACAGGAGAATGAAGGGTTTAATGGGCAAGTAGTTGGAAGACTAGCAGAGAAACTTTTTAAATAAATTTATTTACTTATTTATTTATTGGCTGTGCTGAGTCTTCGTTGCTACGCGCAAGCCTTCTCTAGTTTCAGAGAGTGGAGGCTACTCTTGGTTGTGGTGTGCTGGCTTCTCATTGTGGTGGCTTCTTTTGTTGCGGAGCACAGGCTCTAGGTGTGCGGGCTTCAGTAGTTGTGGCTGGTGGGCTCCAGAGCACAGGGTCAGTAGTTGTGGCACTCGGGCTTAGTTGCTCCGTGGCATGTGGGATCTTCCTGGGCCAGGGATCGAATCTGTGTCTGCTGCATTGGCATGCAGATTCTTAACCACTGCACCACCAGGAAAGTCCCAGAAAAACTTTTAAGAACAGGTCTAAGTTTTCTTTTAATCCATCTATATTGCTCTATCTCCCATCTGTCTTAGCGAACTTGAGTTCACTACATTGCAGAGGTCTTAGGTGAATTATATATTATATCTTGTATACACACATATGTATATGTATTATACACATGTTATACGTATACATGCACACATCTGTGTGTATTATTATACGTATACACACATATGCATATTATTATATATACACAGACATGTATATGTATAAATACACATGTTTGTGGAAAAGAAAGTATATTTAAATTATTTTGGGTTCAATACCAAAGTGAAGACGACAAATGACCAATCACAAAGAGGCAGAATGGAAAATAAGAACTGAGCAGAAATATGTGACTGCATTCAAAGATGACTATAAGAAATTAAAGTCCCTGAGAGTTTGCACAAATTTTGAGAAGGGCATTAGACTTTCCCATGAGGCATGGAATGTGGTTCAGGTTAATCTTAGGAAGATGTAAGGGGTAAGGAAGCCCCAGGTAACAAAACATCTATATGATATTATTTCCCTGAAACCCCAAGATCTAAGAACTCAACTAACTAGGGATGGGTCATATTGATGATACAAAAGGAGAGTCTTTGTTGTTTATTCTATAAACAACACAAATAATAGAATTGACAGAAGTAACTCAAGGTGATTGAAGATAAGGCCAGAAAACAGAGAGGCATAAAAGTGTGGAATAGTAGCCCTTCAAATCATGGTAGAAATAGGAAGGAAAGAGTCCATGAGGGGAATTGTGAAGGGTAATAAATAACTATAGATAGTCTTGGGCAGAGAAGGTCCAGACTGAAAAAAAATCTACACATTCTGTATAGGAATGAAAATGGATTAATACCACATATTACTTCATTCTGCACGTAGACGATTCCTTTGTAAATAAGAGCTAGAAACTGTAATTATAGAAAACATCTCACGTGGTCTTTAATATTTAATTAGCTTCCCCACTGGAAATCAACCACATAGAAAAGAAATGCTTTCTCAATAGGTTAATATTAATTACTTAACAACCCTGACATCGATATTTATGGAATACTTAAGAAACAAGCATTCATGAAGTGGAAGCATGTTCATTCGTCTACTAGGAGGTTTACAGCATTTTTCAAAGTGTCAAATTCACTTTGCGCTCTGCCTCTTTATGTTGTGAAAATTTGAAATCACTGTTGATTTGAAGGCTCTTCAAAAGGCTCCTTTTTTATTCCTAGTTGAGAAAAAAAATCGAAACAGATTAATCTGGTATTCTTTAAGTATGTCATTTCTCAATCTTGCAAAAAGATGATAACCATATGAGGAAAGGAAATCTAATGGAGTAGAAGAAACTAGAGAGGTAATAACATCAGTGTATGACTGTCAAAGATACAAAAGTAAAAATTATTTCAAGACAGCAACCAGTCTTAAGAAGAAATGCTGGAGGAAGACAAGTATCTGATGTGATTTGAAGAATGTCACAGAAAATGCCTCACCAATAGAATAACTGTGTCAGAACCACAAAAGTGTGGTATTTAAGACTCCATCTCCTGTGCCTGGCAATCGTTCATCTGTTCATTCATTCTTTCAGCATTCATTCACATCCCCACCCTGTCCTACCTCGGCCTGGGTGCCGGCATACAATGATAAAGAAAGCCCAGTCCATCATTAGGAGCTCAGAGTCCAGTTGGAGGGACACACAAGTAAGCAACAATTTTCGTTTTCTGTGTTAAGTGCACCATAGAGAGAAATACTGTTGAGAACAGGAATTCTACGTTACCAGTGATAACTTGTATGTAAACATATGTTGAATATTAAATAAATACACATCTCAAAATATTTTTCTCCCTTAGTACCTGCAAATTCTTTAATTAATTATGTTGAGAACTTGTGTATAAGGGTGTAAGGTGCTCTAGACCCCAAAGCGGTTCCGGTTTTGACTCTTCCCCCTACTAGCACTGAGACCTCTGGCAAGTTTTTTGAGGCCTAAGAGCCTCGGTGGCCTCCTTTGTAAAGTCAGAGCTTTTGTCCTGATGATCTATCAGCTACTCGCTGAGCTTGACGGCTAAGAAGCTTCATTTAAAATGCAAATGTTATCCTCAAAGAGTGATGCATGAAGTGAATGGGACTTTATTGTGCATTAGTTAATTAAATTTGCTAGCCAGTCACCTTGCAGAGCCCTGAGAGAAAGGGACACAGGTAGAATTCATCTCAAAAATGGGAGTAAGAGCCTTAGATTTGAGTGGGTAAGAGAATAAGAGATCTTGGCAAATAGGGTCAGTGAAAGGCATTCAGGCTGAGGAGAATGTATGAGGGAGAAAGGAGAATCATAGACAAAATTTTTAACACATTATAGAAAAGTGTTTTTCAACTTTGTTTTCAGGATAAAGCATTAAAACATGCATATGTGATCAGACTGTCTATATCGGAAGGACTTAGGGCAACTGCTGGTTGAAAAAGGTCACTCGGGGACCTGTCTTCAGGCCATGCTGGCACTGCATTTACACAACCATTCTTAACTGGATTGTGGGTTTATGTAGGATAATGGATGTGCAGGGGGATGGGGGTGAGATTATATGGGACAGTTTAGGACCTAACCAAGTGACCTCTTGACACCAAGACTGACAAAAGAAGAGGAAGAAGGAAACTGGAAATCCTACTTCCCCTTGGAAAGCTCCCTCCAAATTACCACTCCCCTCAAATGGTCTGCTTAACCTTCACGCCTCTGCTCCATCTGGGAAGACATGATCACATCAGCTAGAGAGAACTGACTGACTCTAATTTCTTTACACACAAGAGCCCCTGTCCAGATGTTTTAGACCAGCAATCCTAGCAAAAGACAAATGTGAAGGCAGGCTGCATTCTGCTAATTGCCTAATCACCTAATCACCTGCTTTTGGTCTTCTTACGTAACCTAGTCCAAAATGTCTGTTCTTATCCCATCCACTTTTAATTTTTCTTTACATTTTTACAGTGGTTATAAGCTCATTGTTGTATTATTGTCTTTTTTTATATTATTATATTATTTTCACCAACCAAAACCAATTTACTTTTCAGGGGCTTACAAAGGGCCACACGCGTCATGGCTAGAGTGAGGTGATGGAGATCCACTGGCCCGCAGAATGGAGGACTGTGTGTAAGTGTCAGGCTTGAGCAGAGCAGTGTTGAGTCCTAACTGACCCAGTGTCAGGCAGCTACACACATTCACGGGTGAAAAAAGAGTGGTTGTGGAATAGTGTTCATATTTTACATGATACAGGTTGGATTTGATCTGTCCTATTATCTTGTGAACAAGAAGTTGAAAGTATTTGAAAGATGATTTGCCCCCAAATAAGTTCTGCACTTAAAAAAACTGAAAATACATGCACATCTCAAAATATATTTTACACAAAATACTTGTATGCCTGAAGTAGGGACGTGTTCGCCTATGATCAAGCTCCCTGATTTCTCACATCTGGAGGGTCTTTGGATGTGTTAGATCTTTGTGTGTTCAAAGTCCTGGCAGGACTCTGTAGAGTAAAGCTGCTTCTCTGTTTGGGGCCAACCCTGATGCCTGTAACCTTGATCCCTCCCTTCCCACCTCCTCCAGACTTAACTAGATCAATTGGCCCTAGTGTCCTATTCTAAATCCTCAACCAATCTCTTCTCTACTCTTTCCTCCCTCTCCCTATTCCAATGCTCAAATCTCTTACTTCTGAATGGAAACTCTTTTCTCTGAATTCTCCCACTAATTACCATCTCATTTCTTACCTCTTCATAAACAAATTCTTTGACTACACTATTTTTTGCTGTTTATATTGTTTCCTTTCCATTAACTCTTCACCTCACTACAGTTTACCTCCCATTTTGCATAAAGCAACAGAAACTAACATACGCCAAATTATTATTATTATTTTTTTAGTTCTTCCACATACCGAACACTATCCATTCTCACTCCTTGGAGAAGTGAAAAACTACATTTCCCAGACTCTCTTGCACTAGGGTTCTGTATGCAAATTAGGTTCTGCCAATTAATACATTCACAAAAGTTTTGGAAGACAAATATGGAACAGAAGCAGTCTTCTGTTGTTATTTCTGCTAAGAAGCAAGCTCATGAAATGAAAACTTGAGTGTCAAAAAGCAGAAGGCAATGATGACCAGACTCAGTATCTGGTTATCACATTTATGGGCGTCAAGAAAGTTTCAGCAGTGACAGAGGAAGTGGCTTCCTAACCCCAAATACCTGATCTCTGAATAGCGCGTGTGATGAGGGGGACTGAACTTAACAGTGCCAGTGGTGATTTCTTGATTCATGCTGCTACTCTAGCATTTCCAACCATTTTTAAGGAACCCAATTTCCTATATAAAATCTTTTTTCATTTAAAATACCTAGGGTATTTTCTATCTCCTATTCTGAGCCGTAATATAGTTTGTGAAATCAGAAGTGGTTATAAACAACTGACTCTCAACAACAAGAATTTGGGATTGGTTATCTTGATTTGGTTGGATTTGAAGGTAGAGATGATTCATTCTCCGCTGAGAAATGGGAACTGGCAGTCCATGAGAGCTGCAAACAGAGTTACTTAAATTATCACATTTTTGGACTTATATTAAGTACCTATTGAAGGCAAGTCTTTTGGTGGATTAGTATGGTTGGAATGGGGCAGACAAGGATGCTGAGTCAAGCTGGACACTTCTGAAGCCCTGGAGAGCTTAAAGAAGGCACTATAAGCTCAGGCCTCATACTGTAGAATATTTTTGAATTCTACAATCTAGGCAAAATTAGAGGATTAAAAAGTTATTGTAACTGACATCAAACACTATATAATCTCTTCTTTTCGTAAACTTTATTTATTTATTTATTTATTTATTTATTTATTTATTTATTGGCTGCGCTGGGTCTTCATTGCTGGGCACAGGCTTTCTCTAGTTGCAGTGAGTGGGGGCTACTCTTCGTTTCGGTGCACGGGCTTCTCATTGTGGTGGCTTCTCTCGTTGCAGAGCTTGGGCTCTAGGTGCGCGGGCTTCAGTAGTTGTGGCATGTGGGCTCAACAGTTGGGACTCATGGGCTCTAAAGTGCAGGCTCAGTAGTTGTGGCGCGCAGGCTTGGTTTCTCTGAGGCATGTGGGGTCTTCCTGGAACAGGGATGGAACCCATTTTCCCTGCATTGGCAGGTGGATTCTTAACCACTGCAACACCAGGGAAGTCCCAGTATGTAATCTCTTAAAGCCAATGGGATGACATGTCCACATAAGATGCAAAGGCTGATTATGTGAGTTTTGAAATGAAATTGAATTCACAGCCTCACTGTGTCTTTTATGGTCAAGATAGACTTTGATTAAGAAAGAGTGGACTCCCCCCTAGACCCCCCACAAAAAAAAAAAACAAAAAAGAAAGAGTGGACCCCTGAAAACTGAGATGAGAACATTTGAGTAAAGCCATATGAATATGAGTCCCTGAAGCCCCCCAATACCCACTAAGCCTCACTTGCCAGAAGAAGCAGTCCTTCCTCTCCATTTGATGAAGTTAGCTCTGCCTTGTGTAGAAACCCTGCACTGCCCTTCCCTGAGCATCTACTTTCAGGAGGATGCCACTTAACCTCATGCTCCACCACGACAATTTCCATTCTCTCTTGACTTATTAAAAACAAAAACAAACAAACAAACAAAGCCAACCGATATCACATCCCTGAGGGAACTACCTATTAATATCACCTTCAAAGATTTGAAGGACTCACCTGCAGCTTGCTTCAATTTGCATTTCCCAAACAGCAATTGCTCTGTTATTCCCCAATAAACTCAATTTCTGATAATTGGGGAAAAAAAGATTTGAATTGGGAAGATGATGGCAGCAGTGGATCTTGTTGAATCCACACATAAAAATATACAGAAAAATTGGTATAAGACCGAACATGATCAATATTTACAAGAACAGTGGACAATAAACCCCAGAATGCAAATGGGTGGGGGGAAAACACCAGTAAAATACTAACAACAGTAATAATATCTGTATGTTATTGGTGTCTGTGTTGGAGAAATCAGAGAAAAGCAACAGTGAAACTGATAGACCTAAAACCCCTACAAAAGGCAACAGACACCAACAAAAAGTGCAGCAGGCCAATTTGAGAGTAGCTTCAGAAACTCCTATAGCAGGTGAGTGTAAGGGGCTAGGAGTAAGGCCTAAAAGGGGCCGGGCAGTCTAATCCCTCTGAACTTTTGAAACAGATCTAACAGGGCTCCCTTTCAAGGCAGAATCCCACAGAAGAAACTGCTGCCAGCAGAATTAAATTTCAGTAGGATAGGAGCAACAGGAATAAATTTAAATGAGGTCTAGATCAAAGTGTGGAAGGAGAATAGAGCCAGAAAATTCTCAGAAAACAAGCCACCATATATTTTTTTAACACCACATGAAAATGACAGAAGAGGGAGCTCTATAAAGTTAGAAAATCTATCTGAAACAAGCCTCCTTTTAAAAGTTCAATAAGCACCAAATTTATATTAAAATAAATAACAGACAAAAAAAATCAAGATAAAGTCTCATAAAATGATACTATTTGAAAAGAAAGAAGTAGAATAATATCCCTACAATGAAAGCACACCTGAAAGATGGGCTCAAAGTCTAATATATTCTTTTTAAAAGCTAAAAGATACTAAGAAAATAATACAATATAAATCAGAAATTAGAAAGAGGAAAACTCAGAAGTGATGTGACAAAACTCAAGGAAGAATTACCAATAAAAAGAAAAAAAATTTAATGAAAATTACCACAGGAAAAAAGTAAGAGCAAATAAAACAATGTCTTAAAAATGGAGGTTAAAAAGAAGAAAATTTTTTAAATTCAAAAAGAAATAAGGAAAAATCTTAAAAGTCAGGAAAAGTGGTAAATATTGAAGATAGGCAAAGAAAATCCAACGTATGGGTAATAGGAGTCTCTGAAGAAACCCAAAGCAGGAGAATAGACCAAATACTAAAATAGTTCCTAAAATAAAAAATAAACATATTTGAAATTACATGTTGAAAGAATACACTGTGTGCCTGACAAAACATATCTAAAATAGTCATGCCATTTATAAAGTTATTGCCTTACTTGTATAATAAATTCTCTCTGTCCCTATTGTTGGAATGTTTTTATGTCTCCTGACTGGACACAGTTGGTACAAGGAATGGTCCCAGGAAACAGACCCTCAAAGATCTGAAAAATAGGATTTGTGGATTGAGTTGGTCATGTTTTCTGGTCTGGAATAAAGTGCTGAACTCTTTGCCAATGGAAAATAGGATGTTAGGTAACCCATGGCATGCAGTGGCATTCATAATTAATGAAATTACGTATCATCTGTGGTTGATTATGGTGAAGTGTCTACACAAGAACTAAAACATATTCTAGTAAATTTACTGAACTTTAAGGAAAAAGACCTTTCAGGCATCTAGGCAAAAAGCATACATGACTTATAAGGGAAAAAATGATATTATCATCAGATTTTTCAACAGCAACATTTTATGCCAGAAGAAACTGGAGCAATATACTTAAGATGCTCAGAAGAAGAAAATGTGAGCCAAAGATTTTATATACAGTACAACTGACATACAAATATATAAGGTACAGACTGTTATCAACATGCAAGGACTTGAGGAATATTATTCCCATGACCCCTCCCTAAAAAATCTACTAGAGCTGCCCAACAAATATGGTAGCCACTAGCTACATGTGACTAAATTTTAATGAATTTCATGAAGCAAAAGTAAAAATTCAATTCTTCATTTAAACTAGCTACATTTCAAGTGCTCAAGAACTATAAGTGACCAGTGGCTATAACATTGTATAGTGCAGGTAGAAAACATTTCCATCGTCACAGGAAATTCTATGGGATGATGCCATCTTAGACAATGAGCTTCAGGCAACCAAAATGACTTGGGAATCATTGACTTTTAGACCAGTGGTGGGTAAAACAAATACTAATTGAATAAATGAGACTAAATGAGGATTAAAAAGGAGAGATTATGTACATAAAAGCTGCATAATTTGACAATCTACATATAGTAAAAATGGGTGAGATGGAAACAGTATATGCAAAATAAAAATATTTTGAATTATATTTTCAGTACTCATAATTGCTGGTGGTAGTATTACCATTGCCGTTCTGAGACTATTGTATATGCAATGTGGGACAAAGCAGATGAATAATTATGGGATATTCTGATTCTATCATGTCCTTGAAAACCAGGATTCTCAATGTGGAAGAAGGAGATGCAGATGTAATACAGAAGAGGTTAAGTAAAAGATCCTGTAGCCTAAAGTTAAATTGGAAATATTAGTATGAACTAGAACCCATAACTGACTCAGTAACAACGGGCATCCCTATGGCCCTGATTGTGGGTTTGAAATACCATTTCTCATTAGAAGAAACCAGGGGAAATTCCCTGGCAGTCCAATGGTTAGGACTCCATGCTTTCACTGCTGAGGGTGTGGGTTTAATCCCTGGTTTGGGAACTAGTATATTGCAAGCCGCGTGGCATGGCCAAATTAAAAGAAGAAGGAGAAGGAGAAGAAGAAACCAGGGATTTGGGGGAGAAGTGACAGGTTCCAGGTCTGGGGAAGAATATATACAAGATGTGCCTGGAACATCATGACATACCAGATAGCAAGGAAGCTCTCAAAGACCATAGGGGTCATGTCAACAAGACTCAGAAGCCCACTTGAAGAGGCTGCTATTGGCCGATGGGAAATATTCAGTTTCAATAAAAATCACAATAAATCAAAACTCCTCAAATATGTTTAAATCCATGAGTTATTTATAATAATAGTAAATGAAAAATCAACTCATTAGTCACCTTCTGAGGATGAAAAGGAACTCAGCGTACTTCTTTGAGAACTGGATAAAGGAAAGGAAAGAATCAAACATTTATCTTGCCTTTTCTACATGAGTTGGTTAACGAGTTAATACACATGGGCAAGTGTCCCTTCATAAAATTATTCCAGCTAACATGAAAACAGAATGATAAAATATCACAATTTTGAAACCTCCAACAAGTAAGTGGGTCTAGACCTTGAGCCTCACCAGTGATTGGAATCATAAAAAAGTGAAAATCAGATATTATTGGGTTCTCTAATGAAAGAACAAAATGTCACTTATAGTATTGCCAAGGGATTGAATCTGAGTCCAATCAGACCTCTAGATCCAGCTGCCAATCTGCAGGAAATACAAAGGGGGAAGAAGCATGTGGAATTGCTCCCTGAGTATGCAATAAAAAAAAAAAATCCAGACTTTGGGAAACTCTACAGTTCCAACAGGCTGGGATAAATTGTATACACTTTCCAATAGGCATGATAAACTGCAATATTTAAGAATGCACACTTAAGTGATAAAAGCATAAAAATGCAAGGAAGCGACCTCTATGGAGAAGTCAGGATGGTTATTACTTGTGAAGGGAGGAAGAGGACTGTGATTGGGTTGAGGCAGACATAGACGCCTCTGGGATGACTGGCCAAGTTCTATTTCTTGAGTCATGTGTTGGTTACAAAGATATTCACCTTAAAGTAATTCAATACACTATTTCAAAAATAAGATTTGAAAGATGCTGGGTGGTGATTTTTAACATTGCCCCATCTAATTCACCACTATAACCATGGCAGAAGATGTATGGGTTTTGGAGAATGACAATGGATTCTCTTAAATTTAGTCATTTTGCAGCACTTCAACTGCAATTGCTTTTTCAAATATGATCTTTTTACTAGAGCAAATCAACACAGACCCTGGCACTTGGTATGCAGTTATCGATTGGATAAATTTTTCGTTCTTTACACCAATAAGCAGAGAATACCAAAAGAGTTTGATTCATCTGTCAGGAAAGCAGTTCACCAGACTGTTTTACCCCAGGGTTGCAGCAACTCTGACTCTCTGTCAAAATGTAGTCAACAGAACATTGATTGCCTCACCATCCCACTGGACAGCACGGTAGTTCAATACATTGACGACATTGTATTCTTGAGACATAGTAAATAAGAGGCAGCTGTAATCCTAGACTCTTTGACAAAATACCTGTGCATGAAAGAATGTGAGGTCAACCTCATAAAAATCCAGGGCTCAGTACAGAAATGCTTAGAAAATCTCTTCTTTAGTGGCAACTCATACCACATTTGGACAAACTGCTGGACACATTTACCAAATAAGACCTGAGGATTGTCAACTTTGATTAGGTCCCAGAGCAAGCTATGATTCTCCAGCTGGTCCAGGTTACAAAGCAAGCAGCTTGGACACATGGTCTAGCAGAATCTTGATGCTCAAGTTATATGGCTGACGAGGAAACAGACAGTGCCAGTAAAAGAATCAGAATACAAGCCCCTAGGGCTTGGGGCAAAGCCATGTACTCTTCCACAAATATGTAGTCTCTTTTTGAGAAACATCTCCTGGCTGGTAGAGACTGAATGCTTGGCTATGAGACACCAAGGGACTATGTGACCTGAGTTGCACATTATCAACCGTGTATTGTCTAATTCATCAAACCATAAAATTGGGCATACATCATAACAGTCCAAAATTAAGGGGAAGTGTTAAACATGAAATTTTACTAATGCAGGTGGTAAAGGCAGTGTAAACTGCCCGGGCTGGTCAACCACACTCCCTGTGCACCTACTCCAACGTTACCGCCACCTCTTCTCCAACTCATTCAAATAGCTTTGTGAGACTTTATTTATGAAAAGTGACTTGAAGAAGCCAAAAGCATCTGCAGGAATATGAACTAGCTAAAAGTTGACTGAGGAAACAGTATAACCTACTTAAGGGTGACCCTGAAGGACAGTAAGGAAAGGTAATTCTTTCAGTAGACAAAACCTCAAGCAGTATGTGTGATTGCCGCTTTGCCTGGAAGGAAAAAGAAGGGATGCCTATCTGTAGAAATTTGTGGGTAGTGCTAAATTGTTTATCTCGATGGTCATAGACTTGGGAGGAACAAGATAGGAAGGTCGATAAAATGAGGATGAATGGGAGAGAGTTGTAATGTCAGACCTCACAGAATGGCCCCAGAATGTGAGAATATTTGTGTTCCATGGGGATGCTCGTCAGAGGGCACCCACTGCAGAGGAGGCTCTCAATAACGGTAGGGGAAGATGCTCTGATCGGTGAATATCAGCCAGCATCTTTCCTAGTAATGCCAGAGCTTGCTCGATGTGTATACAAATAAAGTCAGTGGCCGAAGTGACAGAGATGGTTGTTATCTATGGGTTCAATAACAGAGAAAGACTTCTTACCATGTTGTATCTAGATGGCACTGTGGCTGAGTGCTCACTCTTGCAATAGTAGAGACCCAAGCTTAGCCCCCTAGCTGATACCATGCCTTGGAAAGAGTAATTAATCTGGCAGCAGATTAATTGGACCACTGCATAATGGAGAGGACAAGAATTTGTCCTCACTGGAACAGAAATTTGTTCTAGGTATGGTTTTACCTTTCCTGCCTGCAGGGAAGTATCATCACCGTACTCTACCTTAAGAAGAATTATTAATGTTGTAGAGGGGAGAGATTAGAGATGGGAAGATTAAGTATCAATACCATTTAAAAAAACAAAAGCTACTCAAAGTCAGGTTATATCTGCCATGTACTATCACAATCCCTGTAATTCCCCTGCTGTAGCACTTTTTATGCTTCGTTACAACAAAAACTCATGAGAGCAGGGCGGTGTCTATGTCACTCTCCATCATATTTCCAGCACCTAGCATTGTGCCTGGGACATCACAGAGCTCGACAGATATGTGTTAAATGTTTGTGGAATATCTTCTACATTTTAATATTTATCAAAATGCCTTAAAAGTATTTTGGCCGAAGTAGGCGCTAAACAGACATTTGTTAAGTGAAAAAAAAAATTATGCTCCGCTAGATCAGAAACCAGCCAACTCCAGCCTGTGGGCCAAATCTAGCCTGCCACTTGGTTTTGTATGGCCCATGAACTAAGAATGATTTTTACATTTTTAGAGGGTTGGAAAAAACTAAAAGAAGAATAATATTTCACGACACACGAAAAGTATGTGAAATTCAGATTTCAGTGTCCGTAAATAAAGTTTTATTGGAACAGGGCCATGCTCATTTTTTTACATGTTGTCTGTGGTGCTTTCATGCTACAACAGCAGAGTTGAGTAGTTGTGACAGAGAACGTATGTCCTGCAAAAGCTGAGAGTGTTTACTATCTGGCCCTTTACAGGAAAAGTTTGCCGACCCCTGCACCAGACCTTCCACAGTACAGAGCACACCAGTTCTTCAGACACTGGTTAATACGGTGCTGCCTCCCTCCTTGGCAGCACTTCACTTCAATTTCTTCTAAAGAAAACAAACTTTGTTTCTTATATTCCATGGCTTCGGGGTAAGGCTTGTTCCAAGACTTGCCAGAGCCCTTAGACTCCTTTGTGCCATATTTGAAACACGAGATATATAGAAGCTAGGATAGATAAATACACAGAGAGAGATGGAAGGAGAGCCATAGAGAACATCAGAGGAAGAGATGGGGCTCCGCAGATCGGCACGCAGGCTCCTAAGGGAAATTGTACTCCTGTCAGCATCATTTCAGAACCATGTAATGTGGCCTTTTCCAAAGCTTCTTTCTATTTTTATTATAGCAAAACATTTATTGTGATTACTGAGGGAATTGCTATCTTAAAACTGCTGTTTACTATGGTAGAATTTGACCTGTGTATGCTGAAGCTATGTTTTAAAATATACACTGAAGTTTATGAAGGAAACGTTGACTCTTCCCAAAGACAGAAAGTGAAGAGTTTCTTTTCCTGAAATAATCATTTCATTAAATTACAAAAGTGGACATATTTTTGTTATTTAACTTCTTCCTCACTCTCTATAAAATGCATCCCTCCATTTTATCTACTATTCATGTAGAATAACCACATGCCAGTAACTGATTTCCCTTTATTTTGTACTACACTCCAGCAATTCTTTATCATTTAAGTTTATTACAGGCAGGCAGAGTCTGATCCCAATTAGAATCACAAGGACTGTTTCCTTAATACTGTACATACATAATAGCATTTATCCTGGCAATTTCCATGCTATTTAATCAGGCAAGATTCAATACCAAAAGAAGGAGAAGGAGAAGGAGGAGAAGAAGGAGAAGGAGAAGAAGGGAAGCTGATTTGCCAAAATGAGACATTTGTTAAGTGAAAAAAATTATGTAGGTACTTATTAGCATAAGTGCCTACAGTCACATTCTATTTTTTGAAGCTTATAGCTCTCAGGGAGCACTTCTTGTTGGAAGTTCTATTTAAAAATTAAGGAAGGATTATGATACTAGCATCCACCTGATACAGGAAAACAAGAAAGGCGAGTGGAACAATTTAGAAATCACAACTTTTAAGCTAATTGCAGTTTCTAAAGTAAACCTAATGGTACTGCACAGAACAAGAACGCCTCTAATCTTGGCAGCATTGTGATTTCAAACTGCTAAACCACACGGTATATTCACTCTTCCTTTGTGTGGGCTTGCATATTTACCTTCACCAAGGATCGTTCTCTGTGCCTTAGTTGTGTATTGCAGCACTCATGATTGATGAATTATTGTCGAGGACAAACTAAGGCTCTTGCTTTTTACCAAAACAACTTTTTATGGAACACAAAATGTTTTCCAGGGGAGACATGCAGATTTAGCATTATGCATTTTTGTTAATGGGTTAAGGAGGATGGTCTAATACAAACAGTGAACAAAATGAGAGCCAACTTGGGAAAGCCACTGCAGGTAGATGACTTGAATTAAAGGTAAACCTAATCAAATTCTCCTGGCCTTAAAGCTGTCTTCTAAGGAAAATACCAGTGCTACTGATTGTTTTTCAGAAGTTAAGACGGCAATCTGTCAATTGTTTTGTCCTTTACTGAGATCACTAGAAGGAAATACTGTACTTCTAACTCAACCCAAAATGTTACTTCTTTTTTTTTTTTAGATTTTAGTTTTATTATTTATTTATTTTAGGCTATGTTGGGTCTGTTGCTGTGCACAGGCTTTCTCTAGTTGTGGCGAGCGGGGGCTACTCTTCCTTTCTGTGCATGGATTTCTCATATTGCAGTGGCTTCTCTTGTTGTGGAGCACAGGCTCTAGGCGTGCGGGCTTCAGTAGTTGTGGAGCATGGGCTCAGCACTTGTGGCTCAAGGGCTTTAGAGCACAGGCTCAGTAGTTGTGGTGCACGGGCTTAGTTGCTCTGAAGCACGTGAGATCTTCCCAGCCCAGGGATCGAACCCGTGTCCCCTGCATTGGCAGGCGGATTCTTGACTACTACGTCACCAGGGAAGCCCCAAAATGTTACTTCTAAAGAAAAATTATGTATATATGGCCATGAAGACCACAGAACATGGGACAAACAAAAAAATATTTGTTTGTCCTTTCTGAATTGTCTTGATCTCTTTCTCCACACCCTAACAGCCCTCCTCGTCTATGGAGCCTTGTAATCTCAGCCACAATACAGACGAGGAATTCTTATTGAGTCTGCTTCAACACCTGAAAAGACTTACAACTTACAGGTACTGCTCTGTGATACGATGCACACCCACTCGATACAAGTGTGTTAGAGTGTGCCAGGACTGAATATATAAATCTCATGAACACTGCGATTTAATAATTGGCGGTCCATCTTTGGTCCCAATAAGCAGGAGAAAGGATTTATAAAAACAAAGACAAAAAAATCTGATGAAAATAGGAAAAAAAATTATTATTTGTTAATTCTGAGTGGTGGGTACAAGGATGTCTAAAAAGTTTGCTCTATTTTCCTTTATTTGGAATGCTTCACAATTTTTAAAAATTGTTTTTCTATGGGGAAAAAAAAAGCTAAAGAAGTTCCCAGGTGCTCAAATTCTAAATGAAGAAATGAGAAGGAAGAGGGAAAATAGCACAGCGTTTTTCTTTTTCAGGGGTAGTAAGTTGAAGAAAACTCTGAACTGCTGTTGCATTGGAGGGACAGTGATCTAGGGGGTCCCTGGGAACAATATTCTTATTCCACTGAAGGAGGTGAGCCAAGATACTTATAAGCTCTAGAGAACCTTTAACACAGGAAGCTATTTATCATAACAAGCTTGGTTGATACTGTTCCCATACTGAACCAATTAGGTTTGCCTATTTCGTCATACTTCATAACTTGGGATGATAGGTTTCCAAGTATGGTACAGCGTAGTAATTGAATTTTGATCAAACACACATGGCCCATAACCCAGTATGTGAAATTTTCAGAACAGTTCACAGCTTTTAAATATCCAGTCAACATGTTGCCAAAAGTACAGGATGTACTTGATGCAAGGGGGAGAGAAAGGGGAGGGCTGACTCTTGGTAGAGCTGTAAAACAAATATTTTTGTTCTTGTTCTCTTCTTATTTTCCAAATAGCAGTGGAGAAAGACCATGGGATATCATATCATAACTCAAGTCTTCCCCTCGCTTGCTCTGTGTGCATGAACAGCTTTGAGTCTCATTTCAGATCACCATTTATTTTTTGCATGAAATTATTTTCATGTCACAGGCCTGTTACACATGACCTGCTACATTTCTCATTGCTGCACTAACCAGAGTACTTCTTGACAACCTACTATATGTTAGGCACTGGGTATACAGGTCAACTCTTTTGAATAAAGAGACATGATCCCTATCTTTCATATGATCTACTGTGGATGGTGAGATAGATATAAAATAAATAAAAACATCAATCATCTTATCACTATAAACTGTGATCCTTAACAGGAAGGAAAAACAGGGCATCAGAGGGACAAATAGTGGATACCTAATTTATGCAGGAGAGAGGAAGGAAGTGGGGAGGAGAAGCAGGGCACACATCTCCAAGAAAGTACCATTGAAACTGATTTTTGAAAGATGAGAAGTGGATCCAAGAGACAGAATGAGTATTCCCAGGAGAAGTCAGCACAAGGATAAGCTTTGAAGTAGGCAGGACTTTGGCAAGTTCAAGGACCTGAAGGCTAGTAAGCTCACTGAAAAAGAGGCTCAAAAGATAGGCTGGAGCCAGACCACACTATGCCATGTAAAGGATTATGCTAAGTGCAGCCATTGAAAAGTGGCTGGCCAGGGAGTGACGTGATGGGAGGCAGACAAGACAAGAAGCAGAAAGACCAACTAGACGGCCTTGGCAATTGTCCAGGGGGGAAGTGACAGTGGCTTGGAATGGCGCAATGGCAGAGATGAAGAACAGTGGACAAATCTGAGAGATATTTGGGAGACGTGACATGACTTGGAGATAAGTGGACGTGGGAAGTGATAGAGAAGGAGGTTCCAAGGACATTTCTAGGTTTCTAGCTTGAGCAACTTAACGAATAAAGTCTAATAAATAACAACTAGTTAGTATAACTCATAAGGCTACACCAAACTATAGAACTCCATCCTTCTTACAAGCGCCCGTTTCTGTGGTGATATTCTGCTCTCATTTGATTTTGTAGCAACAGATGCATTAATCAGCTGGTGGGGATATAGAAACTTTCCACCTACATGCATATCAGGCCTTCCTTACCATAAGCAGAAGAATGTCTCTGAGATATGAAAGTCAGACTTTAATATAAACCTAGAATTTTTACTCTCAGCTCTACAGACACAGTCATAGATGTCTGGCCATTGAACTAGAAGAACCTGAAAGAAAACAAATTTCACCTTTCAAAATGTTTAGAAACCAAGCATCTTTATTCATTCATGAGATTTTTTTTCCTGAGCATTTTTAGTGTGAGGGGTAGGAGGTAAATAAGACATATTCCCTGTCTTTGCAAAGAGTATATTCCATTAGGGGAGAAAGAGACATAAAAATAGGCATAATACAGTGTAGTATGTTACATAGATCAAGCAATAGAATTACACTGAACAGATGACAGGATGATTCATTCTAGGGGGAGACTGGCACATGGGCATGGCTATGAAGGACTTCAGAGGGGTTGCATTTGAGAAGTCTTGAAAGACAAGAGTTTGCTAAGTAGAGCAGTGGCTGGGGGAGAAATTCCAAGAGGAGGTCACAGCACAAGCCAAGGCATGAAGGTCCTAAAGAGGACAGGGTACTCAGAGTTGGACACCTCAGGGTGAAACCAGAGGGTGTCTGATCCAGTCTGGAAAAGCCATCCTTCCACTCGGAAGTCTGAAAAACCCTACCAGTCTAGTGTGATTCATCCTCCCTCATTTGACCCAGGTAGAGAATTTTCTTTTGTGTGGGCCCCAACCAACCAAGTCCTCTTACTGTGACTACTGCCTAAAGATGAGTGGTCTTCTCTCCCATAATCATAATTAGTCCCATCACTGGGCCAAGGTCACAGGACCTGGCCTTCTACAGTGCCTAGAAAGATGTGACCATCAGACTTCCCTTGTGGCCCAGTGGTTAGGACTCAGCATTTCCACTGCAGGGGGCATGGGTTCAAACCTTTGTCAGGGAGCTGATATCTTGCATGCTGTGCAGAAAAAAAAAAAAAAAAAAAAAAGGAAGGAAGGAAAGGAGGAAGAGAAAGAAAGAAAGAAAGAAAGAAAAGAAAGAAAGAAAGAAAGAAAGAAAGAAAGAAAGAAAGAAAGAAAGAAAGAAAGAAAGAAAGAAAGAAGAAAGAAAGAAAGGCCGTGGCCCAAGGTAATGTTTCTTTGGGCTGGAGAATACAGACAATAGAATGGCTGTGACCTCTAGTCTCAGTCTGGCTAATTGGTACAGCTGCCCCTACACAACAAACAGTCATATAGTGAGTGACCGCCATCAAAAAAACGTGTGTGTGTGTGTGTGTGTGTGTGTGTGTGTGTGTGTGTGTGTGTGATCTTTAAATTTTGATAGCTATTCAGACAGTCCTTAGGGAGAGAATTGGCAGCTTCGGCCTGAGGCTTCTCCCCCACCTGTCTCCAGGCACCGCAAACACAGCTGTGTAAGAAGGAGACAGTCAAAGCTTCCAAGGAAAAAAATGGTACAGTGGGTGGGGGACACGACAAACAATGGGAGCGCCTTTCTCACAAACCCACTTGGGACAAGTCCTGTCTAGCAACTGCAAAAATTAGCAAGGAGGATACATCAGGCTTTTTTTGTTTTGTTTTTTAAGAAAAAAAACTTCACCGTGAAGTAAAATCATTCAAGACCCAACTCAACGGCCGCTTTAAAACCATTTTTCAAGGACAAGACAGAGCACACCATTCAAGCTGAGGGGAGAACAAGGTAGCACGTGTTTCTGGCAAGTTTCACATTCAGGTGTTGTCCTCGCAATGAGATGAAATGGAAAGACGATTTATGCTCTGTCACAGAACTCGGAGTTCCTTACACGAAACGCAGGAGTCCCTGGGAAAGTGCCTAGAAACTTCTTTATCTGGATTTCTCCAGGCTGCAAAGCACAGGCATTTTTAAAGTTCAACTCTTTAGAAAAAAAAGTCAGCAGAGGCAAGACTTCAACAGATGTTAACAGTTCTAGAGTGGTCAGGGGGCTGCCGCTCCCCGAAGAAAGGGGAAATTCGAAGAGGGAAAGAAGTCGTTTTGGAAGAAAACCCAAGCAAGGAGGTATTTTCGGTATCATTTTAATCACAAAATAGCACGAATGCGGTCTGTGCCTGCGTGCTACCCAAACGTCGATCTGAATACCACTGAACGCTGGTTTGAAAATTTCCATTTTTGTAATTTGCTTTCCTTTGTTAAGCCAAGACTTGAGAGAAACCTGGCAGCCGTCTCCAAGACTGGCACGATTTCCCCTCCGATGCACTCGGTTGGTGGGGACGTGGAGGGGACCGCACAGGAGGGAAGGCGAGCGAGGGAAGGAGGTGGATCGAGAAGTGCCCGCCGGGGGCCGCGGAGGGAGCGGGCCGCAGCCTCGCAGTCAGAGGGTTTGGCTCCACCTGCAGGAATCCGAAGGCACTCGAAGCAGAGCCCTCTGCTGCCACGGAAACCAGGGGTGG
The DNA here is from genome assembly GCF_030028045.1 of Hippopotamus amphibius kiboko. NCBI lineage: Eukaryota > Metazoa > Chordata > Mammalia > Artiodactyla > Hippopotamidae > Hippopotamus > Hippopotamus amphibius. Next base: position 52,510,240 of record NC_080186.1, read on the forward strand.
GGGAAACTCAGACAACTGCGGGAGAATTTCCCAGCTAGTGGGAAAGGGGTGTGAGGAGCTGGCGGTGAGGAGTCGGGAGGTGCGGATCTCCAGGACCACGTCCACAGCGGCATATCAGGTTCAGCGCAGGGATTCGTATTTGGCGGAGAAAAGACTTCATGCCTCCTCATGTAAGCTGTGATCGATTTCACTGGTTACATGTAAGCCCTGTGTGGGGACAAGGGCAGTTTCTGGTCCCAGTCCAGGTCCAGCACGTAGCCAGTGTGCTCAACTGCTGAATGAATGAACAAATGACTCTAACCCACTGGATAATACACTCGGTTAAACAACAGGGATCTAATGTGATAACAAACGCTTCCCTCCCACCCCAAGTATATTTATGAGTTGTCAGGCATTTTGTTAATGGCTAGTAATTGCTTAAAAAAAAAAATCCTGTACCATCTACACTGTTCCAGTGTTCCACCTCCAATATGGGTAGCACTAATTGAGAACCACTCATTTCATCTGATGCCCTGAATTTGCAGATGAGTGAACAGAGGCTTGATGAGTTTTTGTTGTTGTTGTTGTAATTGTTTTTGTTTGTTTTTTGTTTGTTTATTTTCCCTTGGGGTCAACCAGTTTGTTGGTGATAGAAATGGTTTAGGGCTAAATTTTACTGACCTTCTCTCTGGTGTTTGTTTTCTAAGGCAAGAGAATTGTTCTGCTGGACCGTGGATTGACCTGCACGGATACGCTTAGGCGATGGGCTTTCTCAGGCGGAAGCTGGCTTCCCCACCTACCTGTTGTCCTGTCCCTGAGCTTCTGTCTCAGCTTCTATGAGGGGCCAAGGCAGCTCCTCGTGCTGCTTTACTCCAAAAATCAAATGCTGCCTGGAGCTGGTGACAACTGGTTGCTAAACTTATTAATCCATTTTTTTTTTTAAGCCTAAAGGACAGAATCTTTGAGCTTGCGGGTTTGTAAGCTACAAACAGGCAGGTGCTGTTTTAGCAACACAGGTGTCTTATAGCCAATATTTAGCACATCTACTTGTCCAAAGTGCTTAATAAGCAGTTATTGAATTTCCCAATGATAGTTATAGATGAAGATGATATTTACCAATTGAAAACGAATTTTTGCTGAAGGCAGTTATCATTCATACTATTTTTTAATTTGAAAACTGTAGGCAGTTTTCAAATTAAAAAAAAAGTGAAGATTCTTCCTGTAAATGAGACTCCATTTGCAATGTGCCAGATAAATGATGATGTAGTGAAAGATGGAGATCAGAAGATCGAGATTCTAACCACAAGCCATCTATAAAATGGAAATAAATAATACTGTCATGACCTCCAAAAGGATTAGACATGAATCATTATTACAATAATAATCACAATATTAATAATAGCTTTGAGCTATTATTAAGTGCTTACTACATTCCAGGCTCTCTGCTATCCACTTTAAGTGCATTATCTAATTTATCCTTACAACAACTCCATGTGGGTTACAATTATTATCCCCATTTTACAGAATGAGAGAACTGAAGTTCACAGACATTAAGGTACTCATGTACACTGACAGCTTAGTGGCGAGGCCAGTATTGGAACCCAACTCCTACCTGATTCTCCAACCCCTACCTGATTCTCCTAAACATTATGTTAATGAAATAGATACCTATTGGCTGAGTCCATGCTGGTGGCATTCAAACCTCTATCTCTAGTTCTTCATTCTCCTGGGAACTCTATACTTTTATTCCCAATTACTGAAATAATATCATTAATTGTACATTCTACTACTGTTTAAATTTAAAAGGACCTAAGCCAAACTCCTTTTTTTTCTTAAGCATTTACTGAGAACCATCCATATTCAGACCACCAAGCTTGGTCTAAGGCAGTGATTCTCAACTGGGAGGTGATTTTGCCCTCCAGGGGACATCTGGCCATGTCTAGAGAAAATGTTGGTTGTCACAACAGGGTGGGGGTATACTATTGGCATCTAGTGAGTGGAGGGCAGGCGTGCTGCTAAATAGCCTGCGGTACACATGACATCCCACCACAGCAAAGAATTATTTGGCCCAAAATGTCAATAGTGGTGAGGCTGAAAAACCTTGGCTTAGGAAAATATGGAGATGAATCAGGCAGATGTCATCATTCATCATCTGTTATGGGAGATGTATGTATAAATTTGAAGCACAAAGTTTACATAGATACTTGTGTGGTGACAAAGGGTAAGTGCCCCAAAGCCCATAAAGAGTTATGGGGGTTTAGTGTGGGCTGGAGAAGGCTTGGTGGAGGAGGTGGCACTTGAGCCAGGCACAAAGAAGAGATAAGATCTGGATTCTGGATAAAAGGACAAACAGTATGCAGGGTGTGGGTGTATGTAAGGAATGTTGGTTTATTTTAATTGGAGTGGAGGAGGTGTGAAGAGGAGTAGTGGAGAAAAGGAGGTAATGTTTTGCTGGGGCCAGATCGGAGCGCCTTGAGTGCAAAGAGAAGGACTTTGGGCTTTATTTGTAAGTAATGGGAACCATTTAACATTTTCACATGGGGGAGTAGTGTGATCAAAATGTTCTGGGGAGGTGAATCTAACAGCTGAATGAAAATGGATTGCAGAGAATAAGAAGCTGGAGACAGGAAGACGTTAAAATACTGTCACATGTCTTGCTTTTAAAAGGAAACCACTTAGCTATTTTAGTTTTTATTAGTAGCAACCAATAACTGAGTGATTATTGTGATTCAAAGCCAAACACTATATATACAGCCTCACTTAGTGCTCTCACTGTCACAAGGATCTCCCCATTTCTTAGATAAGGGATGGTCAGCGTGGAAAGGAAGTGGCAGTAGGATCTGGCTACCAAAGCCTGTGCTCCTAACTGCTTTGTGTGCTGCATGCAAGGCTGCGATTCTTAACCTCTTGACCAAACCAGACTGTTCTTTCTAAGGCAGACAATAAGACAAGGCAGCCCAGGCCCCCACTGGGAATGGGAAGGTCTAGGATAAACAGCCTCAGGAAATCTGCTTCTCCTTGGCAGACAGAGCTGACTGTGGAGAGAAAGGGAGGGTTTCTCTGGGCTAATTTTGGGGGCGTGGGGTACATAGGCATATGCCTTTTTACAAACACACCTACACGATAGATTCCTTTAATTTATTTGGAGTTAAATTGGTTCCTCCCAAGGGGATGGTAAAAATGAGAGCAAAAATGGGAACACGATCTTGGACGTCTGAAGCAAAGATCGAGCTCCTCATGTTAGGCCTCTCCTGGCTGATGAGGTAGCAAGCAGAAGACATGAAGTGAGGGATAGAAAGGCTGTGACTCAGAAATTCCTTGTTTACTTGGCTCCTGAACAGATTGCTAACTGGATCCAGGTGTGTGCTCTGGTTTTGTTTTAGAGCATTTCGGCCACGGCAGGGAAGGAGAGGAAAGGTGTTGACCATATCCGTAGACAGAATGGGTGGCAGCATTAGAATTGGCGGAGGTGCTGACAGAGACGTGTTCATACACACCAGCTGGGACCAGTAGCCAAGTGGGCATTTGGTGACCTGCAACTAGAGTGTCTTTGGTCACCCAGGGCACTAGCTTTTGTCATGAAAGAAGATTCATTGCAAGAAGTTAGAGAAGGATAGGACCAAAATGGTGTCTACCACCAAGTAGCCAAGGATCAAAAGGTAGAGTACACATGAGAACATCCTTGAATACTTCCAGAACTATCTGGAAGGAATTGAGGTGATGGAAACTCTTACAGAACAGGCAAGGGAAGGGTCAGAGAGACTTTGATGGCCTTTGATGGCCATTCATTTGATGGTGATTCTCCAACATGGGATAATTTTTAAACTGTTTTGGAAAGCTTGTGATCCACAATTTAAAGGTAAAATGTTCCAGGATTCCAGGGTTCCAATTCTTTCTAAAGTTCCACAACATTAAGCAAACAAAAATTCTTGCCACAATCTCTTAGATTTGACAGTCTGAAAAATAGACTTAAAAAAACTCAGGACATAATCTCCTCTTTAGACTAGAACTCCTCAAGGTCAAAGATTGAATTTGCACCACCGAATTCAGGAAGTGCTCAAGAAGTAACTCCTGAGTTTAACTCAGTTCTCCTGAAACATCAAGAGTATTCACTAAATGCATTAATATGATTTTTAAATCCAAATTTTATTTTTACCTAATTAAAAAAAAAAAAAAAAAGCCTAACCTTATGTGTCAATATGCCTGTTTTCACAAAGCCTTTGCCCACAGTCTGTAAGTTGTCCTAATACTAAGACCAAATGCCAAAAACCGAATGTTTTTTCCTGGAGAAAATCTGGAAGAGGCAGTTATACTAAAACATACTACTCAGAGGATCTGTTTCATTGTTTTTGCTTGTGTAAGTGGGATCATTAGGCCTCTTCAAACCAAACAATGTCCTGAGAAAAGAGTGAAAGCCAGTCTTCCCTAGTGGCACAGTGGTTAAGAATCCGCCTGCCAATGCAGGGGACACAGTTTCAACCCCTGGTCCAGGAAGATCCCACATGCCATGGAGCAGCTAAGCCCTCACACCACAACTACTGAGCCCATGTGCCACAACTAGAAGCCCACATGCCTAGAGCCTGTGCTCCGCAACAAGAGAAGCCACCACAACGAGAAGCCCATGCACCACAACGAAGAGTAGCCCCCGCTCTCCGCAACTAGAGAAAGCCCGTGTGCAGCAACAAAGACCCAATGCAGCAAATAAATAAATAAATTTATTAAATAATAATAAATAAATTAAAAAAAAAATGAAAGCGAGAAACCCAAGTTCTCATTGCTGTGGCCTCTCCATTTTGTTGCCCTGCGTGGGATGTCCCATATGAAGATGAGGAGTGAGACTCAAAGCACAGCTCTCTGGGCTTGAGGGGCTCAGACAACTGAAAATGTCCCTGGTCGCTTCACACACACCCCACCCTTCAAACCAGCTAGCTTGACTCCAATCTGGTAGATGATGTGTTACTTAACCTTGAAGTATCAGGTTAGCTTCAAGTCATTACTGAGTATTTACTATGCATGTGGCACAGAGTTAGAAGATACAGAAGTAAGAAAAAAGGCCAAAATAGGACCCTGGCTCCCAAAGTTTGTCTTATAAGCTAGTTGAAGAAAACACAGTGAATAGGGTGAATGAAAGACAATATTTGTTCCTCAGACACTTACTGAGTGCCTACTTTGAGCCAGGCCCTGTGCTAGACAACAGGGGTCCCAAGGCTGAATTGGTTCCATTTTGTTCAGTTCAACGCTTGTTACTCATTTGGCATGTGCTTACTGAATGTATTTGTAGTAGACCACTGCTTTTCAAGCCTTAATGTGTATGTAAATCACCTGGGAATTTTGATTCCATAGGTGAGGGGAAGGCTTGAGATTCTACATCTCTAGCATACTCCCAAGGAATGCCAGTGCTGTTGGTCCCTGAACTGCTCTTCGTATAGTAAAGGACTGTACAATGTCTTAGTCCTTTGCTATACAGAGGGAAATAAGATAGCCATGGCCCCTGCCCTGATGAAGCTGATATTCTAACAATGAATATAAACATTAAACAAGGAATTACAATAAAATACAGTATTAAGGGATGTTCAAAGTCTTTAGGGGAACATTTTGTGAGGGGACCTAATTTCACCTAGGAATCAAAAAAAAAAAAAAAAAAAAAAAAGGCTTTCCTGAGGAAGTGATGTTTAAGCTGATAGGAATATGCAAACAATAAGTGAGGAAGAATATTTCAGGTAGAGGGAACAGCATGCTTGAAGGCCTGGATGTAAGAGAAAGCTTAGATAGTCAACAAATATTTATTTACTTTTACCATTTCCAGGCTCTGTGCTGAGTATAAGACCCTGCCCTGGATGAAAGCACAGTGGGGAGAGTCAGACAGAGGACTTCAAAACAATGCAGCATAAGTTTTTTGGGTTTTTTTGTTTTTAGCCCTCTTTCTTATATATTGCTCTTTTTTTTTTTAATTTTTGTTGGAGTATAGTTGATTTACAATGTTACATTAGTTTCTGGTGTACAGCAAAGTGAATCAGTTATGTATATACATATATCCACTCTTTTTTTAGATTATTTTCCCATATAGGCCATTACAGAATATTGAGTAGACTTCCCTGTGCTATATAGTGAGTCCTTGTTAATTATCTATTTTATATGTAGTGTGTATATGTCAATCCCAGTCTCCCAATTTGTCCCTCCACCCCACCCCGCGGCAAGACTTGTAACAGTGGTGAGCACAGGGTGCCAGAGGTGTCCTGAAGAGGATTATCTAACCCAGCCCAGGAGAGAAGACATTTGAATGGAGCCTTTGGAGATCAGTGGGAAGAAGGCAAGAGAAAAAGATGTGCCAAGGTGAGAGATCTGGTCCTTGCTGCTGAGGACACACAGTCTAGTGGGGAAGTTGGCAAGGTGTGTTATATTATCCTAATTTTAATACAATACAATCATTGCCTGGGAACAGCACCTGGCACACAGTAGGCACTTATTAACTACGTGCTGAACAGATGAATATCCAAATGCCATGTGAGTGACGGACTCAGGACATCCTAGATATAACTGGTAGCTAAGTTGTTGCCAACTCCAAGTGCCCTAAAAGTTCAGAGCACTGGGTTGTGAACAAGAACTGGGCTTGAAGGAAGGCTAGAATCTGTGGGATGTAGATATCCATCCTGAAAAGGAAAAACTACCAGTTCACTACTGGGAGTAAAGGATTAAAAAACACAATGAGCACAAAGCAGGGTTTCTTAATCCAGGGCCCATGAAGCTTCTGGAGCACCTATGAAGCCCCAGAGATTATATGCAAAATCCTAGGTGCATATATATAGGACTATTTTTCTGGGCAAAGAGCTTAGAACTTCATCAGATGGTCAAAGGAGTGCAGTGACCCTTACTAGGTTAGGACCCTCAGGGAGAGAACAGGTAGCTTATTCTAGGTAGCCTCTGAACCACTTACTGATTACAAAAAATTGTGGCAATGGAATCCCAATACAGAAAACCTCTGGTGTTAAGTGCACTTGATGGTTTCAGTCCTGCCTTTGAGTAGCATTTTAGCAATGTCCTTGCTGCTATTTATCAATCCAGACCTGTCCATGTCATCAGGGTATCCTCAGCAGCTGAAGGAGGTGCCTCCTTCCAAAGGCTATTAATATGCATCCAAATCCTCCCCCTTAATGAGTTTCCAGTGCGGACAATGGCCTTTTGTTAGATTGTCAACTGTTGACATTTCTCTGATCTTTTCTTACAGCTTCTGTTGAGTAGCAATTGCTGCAGCCACCTGAACATTGAACAGGCAATTAATTGGAACAGATTTAATAAACGTACTGGAGTAGGAAACTGCATGTTTATGGTCTCCAGTACTTTCGTGGTCATGCATAATGGACCAGGCATTCTTCCACCCGCCTGCTTATGCTACCACAGTGAACACAAAATTTACATATCTGGAAGAAAACAGTATTTTTCTGAAATATTCATCATAGATGCAGGAAATTTGTCTGTTATGGGTAAATGTCTCCATGGCTTGATTTTGCACCCCATTTATATTTTGGTTACAGATATCTACGGTGTTTTCGCTTACCAACTTCCTTCTAAAATACACTGGTGGTAACTGAAATGGCCCTTCTTTCATCAAGAATTGGGGATTTACAAAATAGCACTGAGCAAGCCCTCTGTTTGAAGATGTAGGCAATGTTTAAATTGTTAGAATAAAATAAACTTAGAGCCGAAACCTTAGCAACCAGCTTGCACTAATAGAAGTATAATATTCAGAATGAGGGGAGGGATAGGCCCTGTCTCCCCAGGGCTAGACACACCACATAAGAAGTATTTTTTATGCAGTACTTAATGCCACATTAGAAGAGGATAACAGCAGGCACAGGAAGCTGGGCTCTTGAAATGAAGGCGAATGGCAGCAGCTAACATTCGCAGAGTCCTTCCTAACGGCTGGGCCCTGTGCTTTGCATTGTACATCTAATCTCACAACCATCCTATGAGGGCACTACTATTATCTCCATTTTACAAATAAACTCAGGTCAGGCAGATAGTAAGTGGCAGAGCTGGAAGACACTTGTTCTGCCTGACTCCAGTGGACCCTCAGCGCGGGCAGTTGGTGTATTTTCAGCTAATCTCACTAGAAATGATTGGTATTTATAACAAGGAAATCGTTACCACTGTGTGTGTGTGTGTGAGTGTGTGTGCGCGCGCGCACGTGCACACACATCAGTCATTTCACCAGTCAGCACACACACACGGTGAGGGCAGTGACCATGTTACTTATGCACATATCTACTTCTCAGGTTTAGCAGCGAGCTGGACACATGGTAGGTAGGTCTTTCTTACATCTTTTGCTGAATAAAATACTAATTTCAGAATGCTTCAAAAACCAGTTCGCCCATTAGATTATTGAGAGTGTAGGGGAAAAAGGATATTCTGGGGTGGGGGTCGGGGTGTAAAGTCATTTTAGAGGACACTTTGGCAATAATGATCAAAATGTGTAAACCCCTTTGTGTACACACATATAAATTGTACACATATACAGAGATACATATGTGTATATACATATAAACATTTATTCACAAAGATATATATATACACACAAAGACATATATACATTTATTTACAAGGATATACACACAAAGATGCATGTGTATGTATATATGTATATACATTTATGTGTGTGTATTCATTACAGTTCTGTTTATATTAGGAAAATAAAATGGAAACAACCTAAATGTCCATCAATAGGGGAATGATTTTTTAAAAATTATGATACAACCATACAGTGCAATACTATGCAGCCATTAAAATATTGGAGTAGATGTATTAGGTTAACTATATAAAACTGTCAGTTCCTTCCTGTTTAGATCTACAGAAATAGCAGTTTCATATGGTTCAATTTCACCTGTGTACAGATATGAACAATTTCTAAGCATATGAGAAACTGAAAAAAGCAAGTTTCAAAATGATATATTTATGTTAAAACATACAAAACAAAAATATAGAAAATAAACAAGAGAGATACTCACCAAAGAGTGAACATGGTTATTTCTGAGCCTTTTACAATGAGAATTTTTTATAATTTCTTTTTAAAATGTGTTTACTACGAGTGATTCCAAAGTGTTTATATATTTTGTAAGCATTTTTTCTGATCTACAAATTCCAAACACCCATGAACTCACCATGTTTTCCACTGGCAGAGATGAGGAGGGTAATGAAGAATTAGCCTCAATTATTCAGGCAAAGAAACTCAGATTATTGTGAGAACAAGGCAAAAAGCAGAAATTTGTCTTGGATTATCTCGAGACAATTGCTTGAAATTTTCCTGCTTACTTTTCCTGTTTGAACCTGGCTTTTCACATTAATGTGAGGTGATCTGTTTTTCTGTGATTCAGAATCTTACAGAACTTGGCAGGCAAAGAAATATAAAGAAAGGAAGAAAAAGGAAAGGGGAAAAGTGGGGGGAGCGAAAGAAGATGGGCAGAACTTGAGAAGGCTCTGTAAAGTAACATAACACACCCCGTACCCTCTGGGAACAAAGGAACAAAGCTAATGGGAGACAACAGATGTTCTCCTTCCCAAACCATGAAAGCATAACACTCTACACCCAAAACTCCTCCTCACTCCAAGGAGTGGCTAATACCTCTTACTGGCATATCTGTACAACAAAGGATTTTTTTTTTCTGTTTTCTTAGATGATGGATGTTAAAAGAAAAATCACTGTTACCAGGTACTTACCAAGTGTGAGTTATCCAAATTGTCGGTTTCTCTTGATTCTTGTTTCTCTAAATCAGCTCCATTTTAATCGTACATATCCATGAGTTTTTGACAAGTAATACACTCATATAACCAGCACCGTAATCAATTTTGGATGAGGTTCCATCATCCAGAAACATTACTTTGTGCCAGTCAATCCCCACTCCCACCTCTGGCTCCAGACAAACACTGATCTGCTTTCTATCACTATAGATTATATTTGTCTTTTCTAATATTTCATATAAATAGAATCATACAGTATGTACCCTTTTGTGTGTGTCTTCTTTAACTCAACATAATGTTTTTGAGATTCATCCATCTTACTGTGTGCATTTAGTGTTCATTCCTTTTTTTTGCTGATTTCCATTGTATTCCGTTGTCTGGCTATGCTATAACCACAGTTTATCCTTTCACCTATTGAAGGACATTTTGGTTACTTCCAGTCTTTGGCTATTAGGAAGAAAGTTGCTGTGAATGTTAGGTTGACTCTTTCTTACTTTTGCAGTAAGCAAGGGTTTTTTTTTCTTTTCCCCAATATAAGGTCATTTCTTTTAAAATTAGCAATAAAATAATCAAATTTACATTTAAAAAACGAATAACCAAAAAACCCTTCAAATCTGATTTGAAACTGATTTGAAATTAAAATTGTGCATTTGGTTGAGGCATACAGATGGGAGATACAACTAATATATCTTAGACACCTACAAAGTGCTCATTAATATGCATAGACTATCTCTTAAATCGTTGAAAGAACACTAAACTGTGAGGTAGCTATTATTCTTACTTTACTAAATAAGGAAATAGGGGCACCAAGAAGTGAAAGAACTTGCCCAAGGTCACAAAGCAACTAAGCGGCAAAACCAGGGATTTGCACACAGACCTGCCTGACTCCCAGCTGATGTTCTGCAACCCTGCTTCTCACTGCTGCATCTCTGGCAGGAGACTCGGTAGACTCAAAGGCAGACAGATCTTGATTCAAGATTTTGTGTTGACCTAGAAGAGGGAAGCAGAAGAAAGGAAATGGCAGTGACTGGGTAAAGAGAGAAAAGAAAAAGGAAAGAGGATAAAAGAAGAGGAGAGAAGGGAGCATTCTCTCCATCTTGACAGAATAAGAAGGAGTCTGAAGATCCAGCAGGAAGCTGGGCTCCCTGGAAAGCACCTAAGGGCTGAAACATTTCTGCTCACAGTTGAAAGCAAAACCTTATCCAGCCCCAGCAGCTCCTTCCTTCTTCATCTGGGCTCTACCTCTCGACCAACTGTGAAGTTCACAGGAAGCCAGGAGGGGGAGCACCTTTTCAGCTGGGTCAACACTGCTATTTTGCATGGAGCGAATGCCACTCACATTTGTGTCTGAAGTCAAGAAAAAAGCTGTGCTTGGGATTAGAGAAACTGAAAACAAGTAAGATGACTCCTTCGAAACAGTTTGAAAAGTGTAAAAGTTTAATCATTTAGCTCAAAATTCATTCAATGCCTACAAAGAGAAATAGGAGCCAGAGTAAAAGAAGGAAATGCAAAGACTGTGTGGCCCTCAATATGTGTCAAATACCGAGCTATCAGCTTTGCCTGTTCTGAGTGAGTTGATCTTCATAATCCTATGAAATACGTACTATTTTTATTTCTATTTCACACATGAGGAAATCATGCCTCAAAGAGGTTAAATATCCTGCCCAGGGTCACACAGTGAATGGCAGAGTCAGGACTCAAACTCACTAACCACCACTCTGTCCTTTTCCCAGGCACTGTGTATACATTTATACAAAAATGTGTAAAATATGGTCCCGAACTTCGGAGAGCTCATGGGTAAACACGGGACAATACTTTCACTTTGGGAAAGTGACCTAAAATTTCTCATTAAAACGGGAACTAATAATCCCTTTCTTGCTCTCATTACAAGGTTTGTTTAGTCTAAAATTTTTTTTGAGCATCTATTACGTGCCAGGCATAGTGCTGGAAGTCTCTCTTGGAGTTTATATCTTAGAAGGAAGAGAACGCAATAATCATGTAAAAAACAAATACATAAGTAAGAAGAGAGAAAGGTAGAGAGAAGGAGAGGGGAGAGGAAGGGAGAGTGAGGGGAAGGTAGGAGGAAGGAAGGAAGGGAGGGAGGAAGGAAGGCAGGCAGGAAGGCAAGCCTTTTGTATAGTAATAAGTGCTGTGAGAAAAACTGAGTAATGAAATGAAGGGTGATTTTAGATTGAGGGATGGTTGTACTTTGCAAAAGGTGGTCAGGGATGTTCTCTGTAAAGTGATGACATGGAACTGAGACCTGAACAATGAAAAGCAGGCAGCCATGTGCATGTCCAGACACACTGAGTTCACACCGGGAAGTCAGTGTGGCCCAAACTTGGTGACCGAGAGAGAGTGATAGGAGATAAAATCAGAGAGGTAAGCAGCGGCCAGATCATGGAGGGATAGGAATTTGGGTTTCATTGCAATAACAGTGAGAAGTTGTGGGAAGATTTTGAGTAAGGAAGTGACATGATCTTATTTTCACCTTTAACAGACCATCCAGACTGCTTAGTGGAGAATGGATTTGGGGAGGTCTAGAGAGGAAGCGGGAAGGGCAGTGAGAAGGGCATTGCAGTAGGCTTGATGCGACAGGACACCGGCTTAGACAATGACAGCAACAGTGAAATGGAAACTACTTATTGGATTCAAGATTTATTTTGGAGGTGTAGGCCACAGGACTTGCTGATGAACTGAGAAATTAAGGGTATCCTTCAGGATTTTGGTTTGGACAACTGTTTGAATGATGAAACCCTTAGCTGAGAAGAGCATGTTTGTGGTTAATTTTAGAATGGAAAAGCATTTGCAAACTACAAAGTGCTTTCCAAAAGCAAACCAACACTGTAGAAAGAAGCCACCATGAGTCCTATAGTTGGAAAGAGCCAAAGTCTGCCAATGCCCTGAATGAGCTTGGAAGTAGATTCTTCTTTGGTCCAGCCTCCAGATGAGAATGCAGCCCTGATGCCATCTTGATTGAAGTCTTGTGAGATCCTGAACAAGGGAATCAGCTAACCCATGCATATACTGCAAACCCACAGAAACTGTGAGATAACAAATGGGTGTTATTTCAAGCCACTAAGCTTATGATAATTTATTACATAGCAAGAGGAAATTAATACAGGTGAAGAAAAAATTATTGACTGGCAGAAAGCCCCAAAGTGCTTTTGATATAAACCTAAAAGACAGGGACTAGTATGATCCCAGCTGAGCCCAGTCACACCTGGAGCTCCATTCCTGGGCCATGAGCAGCTTCACCTTTAGGGAAAGGGGATTTGATGATAATTTGATAATTAATCTTCATCATCCTCTCTTCCTTGCCTATCACAACAGTCTCATGTACTGAATTACTCTATTCTTTTTCAATCACCACATTTGGTTTTGCTGAACTTGTAGTTTATTTAACTCAGGAAATGCTGTATCTATAAGGCTGGCATCTCTTTGGCTATAGAAATAAGGAGTTCCCGCAAAACTGAGACCATAACACCCGCCTGCTTCTTGAAATCCTCCCACACCAGAGGACCCCAGGGTTGGAAGAGAGAGCATGTGTCATGCAGTTAATCCCCCAGCAGATGTCTGAATTCTCCACAGCCTGTCTGCCATGGCCTCCTGCTTGAACACCTCCCAAGGAGGAAGTGTGGAGACAGACCTGATTCTAAATTCTGACCCTGTTTCCCACCACCTGTTGATCATGGACAAGTTTCTCAACCTCCCTGAGCCTCAGTTTCTTCATCTGTAAATTGGGGATATTTGCACCTTTACAGAGGTGTTTTGGTTGATCTAGTACATGTGAAGAACTGACCCTTGCTTCTTTCTCCCTCTGTCTCCCTCTAGTGATGAAAAACCCCAGCTCAGTTCATTTTCTCCCTTTTCTGATTTCTTTTATCTTTTACTCTCTTTAAAACAGCCATTTTGGACACCTAATCATATGCTGTGTTTTATTATTTCTCAATTAGTTTGTATCCATGAGTCACGACCTCCCAAGGAAGCTGAGGACGGCCAGCCATATTTTATACTTCTGGGGGTTCCCCAAAGGAGTTAGGTCAATCCAGGGCATACAGCAAGCACACAGTAAACCAGTAAAACCTGCCAAATTAAATTAACAATCCATCATCATCAGAGTAACTTAAAACTGGCTATACTCAATGAACTGTCATTTAATTGGAGTTTCTCGTAAAAGGGCTCCCTTTCTACAATATGCATTTTCAAGTTAAAAAAGAATACTGACTGCAAAGACCTTTGCTTTTAAAAAGAAATCTTTTCATGCACCTCACGTTTGCATTTGAAATACAACTTCCTAACCAGGGAAAGAAAGGAAGTAAACTAAAAACGAAGCATCCTAAATTGTACAATTAAGATATTGTTCCCTATGTCTAAGACCCAGACATACTGAGCCTCAGAGTCACCCCTTTTCTTTCTCATACACTTATCCACTTTTGCATCCAAGAGTTAAGATTTTTAAAGACTGATTTTTAAAAGAAATGAATCCCAAGTCTCCATATGAACTGTAAGATTCTCATTTCAAGTGGATACAGGTTAGAATATGTTTGACCATAAAAGCAAAAAGGCTGGAGTAAAGTGCCATGAAGAATCTATTGGAAGAAATGGGATCAGATAGATGTGGTGCACTTCTCTTAAGTGCATATCACTTAACTGCATAATCAGCTTGTGCTCCCAAGAATTATGCAGTCTCTGTCTGGCCCCCATTAGATTGAATGTGTTGCTACTCCAGTTAATTGCATATCGGCAAATTGCATAATTCAGCTATATGCACCCTGAACCGAGTTCCAAATGCCATCCGGTACAATGTAATCAAACTAGGGAAGTGAAGAGCTGGAATACTTATGAGATTCTGCCCATTTGTCACATTTGGTTTGGAGAGTCTGTGCTGTAAACAAGGCTGCGCATTGGTCATAGGGCTGTGTCCTTTGCATTCCTGTCCACCCCCTTTCCATCACAACACCACCTCATGTCCCCATCCAAAAATTAATTTTAAATGGGTCCAAAAGGAAACAGAATGTCAGCATGTGAAAATTTGATTAAAAAACAAATATCTGTCTCATAACTATGGTGCTTTCCTTTCCAGGACTGACGTTATTTACGTGGCAGAGCAGAAAATGCAGGGACTAGTCTTGATTCTGCCATTAATCAGCTGGGCAAGTCTTTTGGTCTCTCTTGGCCTCAGTTTTCTCTTCTGTACAATGGAGAGAGCAGTGCTAACCTTGTTATGAGGGTTAAATGCGACGCTGCTTGGTAACCTACAAAGCAATGTGGGAAGCTGTTACCAGATGCAACAGAGAGAGGAAAATGGGCTTTGTATCAAGAAATACAGAGAGTCTATCAAGCTGATAGAAATATTCAATAAGGATCTGGAGCAGCAGAAAGTGGTAACACAGAAATGAAAAGAAGAAAATGCTGCTGACTCTATGGCAAACCCTTCAAGGGTCAGACATTGCCCTGGGTTTCAGTTCCGTTCTTACTCTGTAAAGATTCAGAGCTCTTTTTCACACACGGGCACACACTCCTTGCAATGAGATCCTCATTACACTGCCTGTTGAGCAGAAACGGCAGCATATCTACATTTATCCAGTGATAAGTGTAGGGGCTGGTTGTAAAGAAAAAAAGCACCCATCACACAATGCTTAAAGCTATCCAACTATCACAAGAAGGGGTGTGACCTGCAGGTGACTGCATCTTGGAATCTAGAGGAAATGCTCACATGCCAACTTGCATCATTGGAGTGTAGCCCAAAGACTTCAAAGGTCTCCTTTGCTTTTTGCAATTTTCCTTCCATAGATGTTTTATCCTCAACTTTTATCTATGAAGACTATGAGCGATGTTTCTTAGACAGCTTTCCTGCCTATAAAATGGTCCTCCTGAGTCACCTGGAGGAGTTTTTAAGTCAATGGTTGCCAAACTCTAGAGTAGTTGGTGGCTCCTTTGTTGGCTGTGGAGTGGTTGAGAGGAGTGAATGCTTAGCTCAGCCTCTTACTAGGTATATAATCCTGGGAAGAGTACTTAATCTCATTGTCTTGCTTTTTTTCTGCAAAATTGAGCTAACAAAAGTACCTAACTTTCAGAGCTTCTGTGTGGGTCAGATGAGATCCTGTGTGCCAAGCAAAAGGCACAACGCTAAGCTGTGCTACACTTTACTAGCAGAGAGCCCCCAGATTACTCAAGATAAGCTAATGTGAATTACGCATCAACATCTTTAAAGAATTCTGAAATAACATTTATTTTATCAAAAATGTGGTGGTTTTAGGCAATTTAATCTGCATGTTGTTTGTCTCACTTAAGTGCCCAATAAAGTATTTTTGCTGTGGAATAAGGACATCATGGCATAAAGTAAAATGTGAGCACAAATCATTCTGGAAAATTACTTAGGAAAGAAGTGAGTCACACTTCCACTCTGACCAATATCATCAGGTGCAGGCATATTTCACAGTTTGAGAGGACAGTGATAGTGTGTCTGCAAGGAGCTTGCCCAGAGAAGGCACTTAAATGTTGGGTGAATTGAATTAAGTACTGGTTGAGTTGAATTAAGGACAGAAATTCAACTGATCAGTTGTTCCAGTTGGAAGAGTCTACTATTTCTCAAGAGATGGATCAAGAACTGAACAAGCCTTTTAGTCTAACATTCAAAACTTTCCAAAATCTGACTCTTTCATTCATCACTATACTCTTGGTACCTAGTACAGTGCCTGGTAGATAATATGTGCTCAATAAAAAATTGTTGAATAAGTTAATGAATTTGTTAATTAATGATTCCAATGTTTGTTTCTAGATCATCTTCCACTATCTTCCAGCATGAGCTCTTCACTATATCCAGGCTGATCTACTCATTATTTCCTAAACACTAACTCATGCATTCCTATCTCCAAAACTTTGCCCACAAACCATCCCCACAAGCAATGTTCACTCCTTCTTCTCTTATGCAGATTTGTCCCACTTTTTGAGGTGTGATGTTTTGAACTGTGTTAACTTGACTAAGCTAGAACTACATTTCCCAGGATGTCTTTTCCTGCATGATTCCAGGTTAGAGTTGACCAAAAGAGGAATTTGCAAGAGTTCTAGAAGATTAAAATCTTGATTAGATACAGCAAGAGACAAAAACAGTGGTGCTAGCAGGTTCAGATTTGTCTTATTTCCCCTGCTCCATGACCAGCTCTTCTTCCCAACTGCTGGCCCAGATGACCACCAGCTCCCCCAGCCCACCAAACCACTTTGCTGGGCTTCTCCATCAGTTCCCCTTGGTGGTACCATCTCAGCAGGTAGATTTATCCTGGCTTCCCAGGTTTCCTTTGCAATTCCTACTTATTTACCAGCGCCAGTGTTTCAGGAAGGCTACTTAGTGACTTTATCCCTGATCCTTCAGTTCCCATATCTGGATTTTACTTCCCCAGATCCTCCCACAATTAAGTAATGTCTAACTGCTATAATAAATTACTTATTCCATAACACATAGTGGTTCTGCTTCTCTAATGAAATCTTGACTTATACACAAGGCTCAGTTCATGTAACAGTTCTTCCTCGATAACTTCTTGACCATTCCAGAGCATTTCCTCTATATTTCTCCAGTACGATGTGTTTGTGACCCTCCATTGGCATTATTCACACATTGCTTTGTACTGCATTTACATCCACATATGCCTTCATGGTGCTCAGAATATGGGTGGTATTTAGTAAGAATTTAATGAGTAAATGAAAGTTTACACAGCATATGTGTCACCATTCTCCCCTCTCGCACTCACAGCAGACATTATTAATTGATCTCAGCATGCTTTCCCATCATTCTTGAGCTCAGCCTCACAAACCTTCTCCATGCAGCGCTATAGATGGATAACTGGAGCTGGCCTGGAAGAAGAAACCTATCTGCCATACTGAAATCTTTGAGAATAATGACTTATACTTCTTAGGCAAATTAAATAAGCATAGAAGGTCACAGTGCGTGCACATAGTGAGCTCAGTAAATGTGAATTTCCTTCCCTACCTCCTGCCCCACTACACCCATCTTTCCCACAATAGGTACCCAATAAATATTTGTTGGATGAGAGAATGTCAGTACAACCTTCACAAAGTGAGCTATATGAGCTCTACAAACCAAAGCAACTCACACAGATCTCACTTTTTAAAATAATGAATAAACAAAAGGGCAGCTAGAGTGAACTTCCTGCATTTTAAGAAGGCCACTCCCACCATTTATGGTTCTTTCAGAGCTAAAGAAGACAAAATACAAACAGGCCCAGGCTTCTACCAACGAAAACATGTTACATGCTGTTAAGTACTTGGAAAGAGGGAAAAAGCTTTCCAGCTTCTGTCCTTCTGGTGTGATTAGCCCACTTCCTAGTAGGCACATAGGAGGAAGATTATGGAAGAAAAAGACGTTTGGAGAGAAAGTTTGGATTCAAAGGAGTCAGGTAGAATTATTAGATAGGAAATACAGAGTCTAGAGAGGAATATTTTTTGTACATTTCTGAGAAGGGAATCAACATGAGGACATGATTGACTTGACCCTTGGAAATATTATTTTTGGTTTGTTCTCTTTTCCTGGCTCTGCCTTGCCAACCAAGGCCCATATCTCTAAGAATTCTGTGCTTGTTCTTTCCATTCCATTTTCTGTTTCTGTGAATATGATGTGATGATGTCCCTCGTCATCCCAATGATCAATAATTGAAAGCATAGATGTGAAAAAAACAAAAACAAAAGAAGCAGTGTATTTATTCCAATGGGTGAGAAGGTAAATGAAATAAACTTACTCTATTGGATAGACAATGCCCAAAATAAACCTTTGTCCCTAATCCTTGCAATGCACACATAAAACCTTGGTGCTAAGCAGAAAATAAAATGGAATATTGTCCTTCCACATTCTTTTTCTCACTTGAAAATTGTGTGTCTGGTTTCTGTTGGTTTCTCATTAGGAGAACAATTTCAAGAATATCTCAACTTAATTGACATGTATTCACACACCCAAGCCTAGGGTATGCATAACCTAACATGTAATATGCTGCATCCATTTTCTGCTTCTCCATCAATCAAAATGGCACTAAGCTTTGGGTAACTGTTCAACGTGAGACATTCTCATTTCCCCTTCGTATTTTGGGAAGTACTATCATTAGATAGATCCACTATCTTCAAGATTTCTCTAGACTAAAAGCCATGTGAAGAGTGGATATTGTTTCTATTTGTTTGCAAACAAAATTTGTTGCAATCCCCAGGGACTGAAACAAGGCCTGGTATAGAGTATGTGATGAGTACACGTGTGCTGGATGAATGAATGAGTTTTACTATATTGGTGTGACAGGCAGAATAAATGCACCCCTCCAAAATGTCTCCAATGTAATTCCCAGAACCTTTGAATATATTGTCTTACTGCAAAAGGGACTTTGCAGAGAAGTGTTTAAGAATCTTGGGACGGGGCGATCATCCTGGATTATCTGGTTGGGGCCCAAGGTACTCACAAGGGTTCTTATAAATTAAAGAGGGAGAAGGGAGAGTCAGAGTCAGAGAAGGCAATGGGATGACGAAAGTAGAGGTCAGGGTGATGGAGGGCCAAGAGCCAAGGAATGTGAACAAGCTCTAGAAACTGGAAAAGGCAAGGAAAGAGATTCTCCCCTAGATCCTCTAGAAGGACACAGTCCTGCAGATATTTTCATTTTAGCCCAGTGAGACCCAATTTTGACTTCTGACCTCCAGAACTGTAAGATAATGAATGTGCATTGTTTTAGGCCAGAAGTTTGTGATGCTTTGTTACAGTGGCAATAGGAAACTAATGCATTAGCATTAACATTAATAAACCACAGAAGTCCTTTTTTAAATTGAGATATAATTGACATATAACATTGTATTATTTAATGGGCAATAATCATAATGACAGCCAGCATTTATTGAGCACTTAGGGAGAACCACAGTACAAGATGCCTTATAGACATATCTTATTAATTCTCGGAACTATATCATAAGGTAGGCATTATATTCCACTCAATTTACAACTAAGGAAATGCAGGCCTAAAAAAAGTGAAGTTACTTGATCAAGATCACACAGTTAGCAAGTGGCAGAACAGGAGTTGAACTCAGGCGATCTGAGTCCATGTCATACTGAGGTAGGAGATAGATGGGCCCCTGGGCTGGACAACTGGTGTTTGTCAAGTGGATTAAAACTGAAGCTTTGTTTTCACCCAGACACTCAAAGGACAAAGCTAGTGGCAGAAGCTGAGCTCTGCTAAAGTAAAGAGATAAGGTGCCCACTGCTGAGGTCAAGGAAGACTTCCCTGTCTGCACATGCGCAGGAAGGCTCCTTGGGGGTCAAAAAGAGAGGGGGTGCCACCCTGTAAGAAGTGTGGACATGCACCTGCAGGCCTCTGCGGTGGGATCCATCTTAGCAAAAAGTTGCACACGCATCTTGGGGAGGGTCCTAGGACCAATCAGGTGCGAGAAAAGAAACAAAATATTTGGCCAAAGGTAAACAAAGACTGGGAAGGACTGTCCTATGTAAGTGATTTAACTCACCACCTTACTATGCTCCTTGTTCAGGATGCCCGCACTCCTCTCCGGGTGTGTGTTTCTGCCCTGCTTCTGACTTAAATAAATAAACTGTGTCTCTGTGTGCTGTGTCTCTAATAATAAACTTTGTACCTGTTTTTGCAGTTTTTGCCTCCTTGAAACATTCTTGCTTTCAAACAGGGTTAGAATCAGGGAACTTTGCTTTTAGCCTCAAGCCCCTGGTGGACTGGTGGCTAGCTAGCATTCAACCCCTGGACAGGGAAATAAGATCCTTCTTCAAGACTACTGTCCATGAGAACAATACCATCTCCCATGCTTGTGTTGAGAAGTGTGGAAAATAATAGAGAACCACAAGACATAGTCTCAGCCTTCAAGAAACTTACAGATAGAATGGGAAGGACCATTCCAGCACAGATGCCATGCTAGAGAGAGTAATATCACAGATGCTAAAGCATGTTTGACCTACATTTAAGGAAGAGGATAAGACAGCTGGAATATTCAGGATTGGGTATAGCTGTACCTTGAACGGTGCCTGGACCGTGTGAGGCAATACATAGTAGAGTTTCCTTCCAGCGGGGGGAAACAGAATGAAAGAAGGAACAGTGACAGCACGTGAGCATGGAAATGGGGAAAGAAAATGGAAAGCCTGAGAGGGGGAAAATCTGAGAAAGAAAAACAAGAAGATAAAAGACTTAATTATTTTTATGGGAATGGTACCATTTATTGAGCACCTATTCCACCCTAAAGGGAATATTCACATTTGCTATTTTATTTAATCCTCACAAAACCTCTGCTAAATGAGTATTATTAAACTCATTTTTACAAAAAGAAATTAAACATCCGGAGACATTAAGTAATTGCTGAAAGGCACATACCCAGTAAGTTTGATTCCAAAATTCATGCTCTGTCCTTTGTTTCTTTCTGCCCCCGCGATAGTCTCAGCTCTTCTCTGAGAAGGAGCAAATTTCCACTGAAGTAAGAATGACAGGCAGAGCTGTCTTGAAAAATGGAAAGAGCTGCTTCGGAATATGGGTTTTATCCAGGCAGCTGTTTAAGGAGCGTTATTGACAAGCCTTGGGCTAAGCAAGGGCAATAGAGAGATCACAGTAAAATGACACTCATCTTCCCTGCCTGGACTTATATTTAGTGGGGGAAACAGAAGAGTAAAAAGACTTTTCCAAACCAATTTCAGGTTAGCATTTACTTTTAGGGAGGGTTTGGGAGGGGTGGAGCTTTAGTTATATCATAACCTTTTATTTCATAAGAGAAAAAAGAGAAATCTGAAGCAAGTTTGGCAAATTACTAACATATTTAATCTCAATGCTGAGTATACAGATATCTGATACATTACTTTTCTTCATTAGTTTGTAATGTGTCACAATAAGGCTCAAATCAATGAACTTAGGAAGTATTGTTTTTATTTATTTATTTTAAATTTATTTATTTATTTATTTACTGGCTGCGTTGGGTCTTCGTTGCTGCACGTGGGCTTTCTCTAGTTGCTTAGAATGGGAGCTACTCTTCATTGTGGTTGTTGTGGAGTATGGGCTTCAGTAGTTGTGGCTCACAGCCTCTAGAGCACAGGCTCAGTAGCTGTGGTGCACGGACTTAGTTGCTCCACAGCATGTGGGATCTTCCCAAACCAGCGATTGAACCCGTGTCTCCTGCGTTGGCAGGTGGATTCTTAACTACTGCACTACAAGGGAAGTCCCAGAAGTATTGTTTTTAAAAGAGATCATCACAATCCTAAGTCATTAGTGCCACGCTAGTAGGAAGCATAGGTTGCTACAGAAGGGCAACAGAGGGGCATCTAACCCAACTTAAAAAGAAGCCACAAAAGACAAGGAAATGGAGAGCTTCCAATAGATCATATCCCTGTGGATACTTTTGTTTTAGCCTAGTGAGACCTGATGGGACTTCTGACCTCAGCCATGTCTTCAAGAACCTGTAGGAGATACCTGGAAGTGGGTGGTCAGAGTGTTTCAAAGCAAGGAATAGCAGTAAGCAGACATCTCAGAGTAAGGGAGAGCAGGGCATGTTCCTATGATCTCCAGCGGTAAACTCACAAGTCCTGACTGTGCAGGGAGAGGGGAGGGGATTGATGGTGGCTGGGACTCAACCAGGATAAACCTTTTAATCTAGGAAAAGGAATTTGAATTTTATGGTAAATGAAATAGGGAACTTCTGGGGAGTTCTAAGCTGGATAGAGATGATCAGATTTCCTTTTCCAAAAGACCATTCTGATGGGAATAAGAAGTTAGACTGAGGGGAAGGTGGGACTCAACCAGGTAGACCAAGCAGGAGTTTATCACAAGATCCTCGATGAGGGATGTCCAGGGCTCTGAAATAACAAAGTTGCAGTGAAGATGAGGTAATATTTACAGAGTATTTATGAGGTGGAATTTAAAAACTTGGTGATCCATCAGATGGAGGGAGGAGACGGCAATCAAAGATAACTTCTTTCCTGGTGAATGGGCTGCTATTTTCTGTTTTAAGGAACACAGGAGAAATAATTTTTTTAAATGAAGATGAATTTCCTACAAATGGTGCTGGAATGACCAGACATCCATATGCAAAAAAATAAATCTTGACACAGAACATAAACCTTTCACAAAAATTAACTTAAAATAGACCACAGAGCTAAATGTAATAAAACTCCAAAATAAAACTCCTAGAAGATAACACAGGAGAAAATCTAGATGACCTTGAGTTTGGTAATGACTTTTTAGATACAACACCAAAGGCATGATCCATGAAGGAAATAATGGTAAGCTGGACTTCATTAAAATTAAAAATTTCTGCCCTGCAAAAGACACTTTTAAGAGAATGAGAAGACAAGCCACACACTAGGAGAAAATATTTGCATAAGTTATATCTGGTAAAGGACTATTATCCAAAATATGAACTCTTAAAACTTAACAGTAAGAAAAAAACAACCACATTAAAAAATGGGCTGAAGACCTTAACAGATACTTCACCAAATAAGATATACGTGTGGAAAATAATTGCACTAAAAGGTGCTCCATATCATATCTCATCAAGGAAAAGCAAATTAAAACAATAAGATATAACTATACCCCTATTAGAATGGCCACAATCTAAGACACCAACAACACGAAATGCTGGTGAGGATGTGGAGCAACAGGAACTCTCATTCATTACTGGTGAAAACATAAAATGATACACCCACTTTGGAAGACAGTTGAACAGCTTTTTACAAAACTAAACATACTCTTACCACACAGTCCAGCAATCATGCTCCCTGGTATTCACCTAAAGGTGTTGAAAACGTATGTCCATAGAAAAACCTTCACACCTATGTTTTTAGCAGCTTTATTCACAATTGCCAAGATTTAGAAACAACCATGATATCCTTCAGTAGGTGAAAGGATAAATAAACTGTGGTATATCCAGGCAATGGAATACTATTCAGCGCTAAAAAAAGAAATAAGCTATAAAGTAATGAAAAGACATAGAGGAACCTTAAATGCATATTACTAAGTGAAAGAAGCCAATCCGAAAAGGCTACATATTGTATGATTCCAATTATATAACATTCTGGAAAAGGCAAAACTATGGAGAGAGTAAAAAGATCAGTGGTCACCAGGGGTTAGAGGGGAGGGAGGGATGAATAGGCAGAGCACAGAGGATTTTTAGGTCTGTGAAAATACTCTATAGGTTACTATAATGGTGGATACATGTCATTATACATTTGTCTAAGCTCATAGAATGCACAACAGCTACACTGAACCCTAATGTAAACTACGGACTTTGGGTGATTATGATGTGTCAGTGTAGGTTCATCAGTTGTAACAAGTGTACCACTGTGGTGAGGGATGCTGATAGTGGGGGAGGCTCTGCATGTGTCGGGGCAGGGAGTGTATGGGAACTCTCTATACCTTCTGCTCAATGTTGCTAAACCTGCTCTAAAAAACTAAAGCCTACTACATTTTTTAAAAAATGAAAATGGAAAAAAATTTTGAAAATGTTGCATATAGGTCCTGAGAAAACGTAAGCAGAAATGTTTTAATGGGTAGTTTAGTATTATTATTACTTCATCCTCAATTTATAGGAGGAAACTGAGGCTTTGAGGGGTGAAGGATCTTGCTCAAGGTCAAGCAGTACATTAAGTGCAGAAGGTAGAATCTGAACCTAGGAAGTTTAACTCCCAAGCCCACACAGGTAGCCATTGTGAAATGAGGTTTGAGGCCTATCTTGGTTTCCTCTTGCTGCTGTACCATTTTAAAAGTGGGAAAAGTAAAGGGACCTAAATGGCAGTATGCCTTCAATACTTTACTTAAAGGGGTAAAATGTTGATATCAATAGACCATGATAAGTTGTGTGTGTGTGTGTGTGTGTGTGTGTGAGATATGTGTATGTTATATGTATATGTATACACACATGTATGTATGCATGTACACATGTGTAGATGCATATTGTATACATGTATATAAGCATATGTGTGTATGTATATGTTACATGTGATATGTGTGTGCATGTGTGTGTGTATGTATGTATATTACAACATCAAGAGCAACCACTAAAGAAAATTATGCAGTGTGATGTGTTCAAAAGCATTGAAAATAAAGGAAAATTGACTTTTTTAGAAGTTTAGGTAATACTCGGAAGGGATAAAAGACAAATGAGAAACAGGGAGAAAACAGAAAACAAATAACAAAATGACAGAAGTAAGCCCTAACATATCAATAATTAATTTAAATGCAAATGGTCTAAATACTGCAATTAAAAGACAAAGATTAACAGAATGGAAAAAAGGTACAATCCAACAATATGCAGGCTATAACACACTTTGAGCATAACAACTTGTTTCATATTGCTGCTGTAACAAATTACCATAAACTTAGTGGCTTAAAACAATGCACATTTATAATCTTACAGTAGTTCTGGGGGTTATTAGTCTGCAGTCAGTCTTACCAGGCTAAAATCAAAGTGTCAGCAGAGTCACATTCCTCTGGAGGCTCCAGGGTAGAATCCCTTTCCTTTTTTCCTAGCTTCTAGAGTCCATCTACCTTCCTTGGCTCATGGCCCCTTCCTACTTCAAAGCCAATGGCATAGAATCTTGAAATATCTCCTCTCTGACCTCTGCTTCAGTCATCCCACCTTTGGCCCTCCTGCCTCTCTCTTTCCTTTATAAGGACTCTTGTGGTTGTATTGAGCCGACCCAGATAATCCAAGATAATCTTCCCATCTAAAGATCCTCACTTGAATCACATATGCAAAGTCTTTGTTGTCATGTAAGATTCTGGGTATCAGGATATGGACATCTTTGGGGGGCTATTCTGCCTTCCACAGGTCTCTAGGTAGAAAAGATAGGCAGACAAATGATTCTTTCACAAATATAGGCTCAATAAGAAAGTTGTGGCCTGATGTTTCATTCGACGCTCCTGGGGCTAAATCCTTCCTAAGGACCAGTGTTCCTGGGGAAGTAAAGGGTGGACATTTCCAGATTCCACTGTTTCTTAGGCAGAGGCCACTATGCCTTGCAGGTCTGGTTTGTACTCACCTAGGGTTTGGGTGGGGTTGGACCTGCAAATGGCAGGTTTTACTACAGGCAGCAGAAGCAAGCAGGGCTAATACTTCTGAATTTAAACTGAATGGACAGAGATGGGGAAAATTTGAAAAAGATGCTTGTCAGATATTCCTAAAGACACTATGGAAAATTCCAGTGTGAAGAAAAGTCCATAAGCATTTAATTTGAGGGAGTTCCCTGGTGATACAGTGGTTAGGACTCTGTGCTCCTAATGCAGGGGGCCCAGGTTTGAACCCTGGTCGGGGAACTGGATCCCACGTGCTGCAACTAAAAAAGATCCTGCATGCTGCAACTAAGACCCAGTGCAGCCAAATAAATAAATAAATAAATAAATATTTTAGAAAAAGAATTTAATTTGACCGAAAGCAAAACAAACAAATCAAATAAAACCATGTATACATATATACACCTCAGAACATGAAATAGCTCACTTTAGGAAACCACAAACTAATCTTTCCATAGGAGGCTAATCTGGGAGTCAGCTAGGCAAAGGTCATTCTCACCTCTCAGAGGAAACTCTAAATTCTCCTTTAAGGAAAAAGAATGCTTTTCATAGTCAGTGAAGGGTATTGTGGAAGTACAAGGCTAAGCATTGTACAAAATGAGGAAAAAGGCTGACTTACAGGTTTCTTCTAGCTCAAGGTTCTTCTAGTCTGGTCTCAGAGTCAAAATCGTGTTATGGCTGGATGTGCCCACAAAAGTCATAAACCAAACTGTCTTCATGCTAGGGAATCCCCTAAACTGACCACAACAAATGGACCTCTGGCCTCTGCTTAGGAGAGAGAACTTATCTATTTTATGGGCCATCTAATGGTAAGAGAGGGCTTCTACGCTGAACTGAAAATCTCCAACCCCTACCAATTAGTCTGGTTTTCCTCTTTAAGTTACACTGATAGCTACATTCCATCTTTTTTAAAAGTAGAAACCAGTTAATGTAAAAAAGACTGACAATACCAAGTGTTGCTGAGGATGTTGAAAAACTGGAGTTCTCATATTCTGATGATGGGAGTGTCAGCTGGTACAACCACTTTGGAAATTTGTTAGTATCTGCTAAAGTTAAAGACATACCTACACTGTAAGCCAAAGATTCCACTCCTACATATGTACGTGAGACAATTAAGAGTATATTACTTTAAATATATATCTAACAAAAGACATGTGTAAGAATGTAAGAGTGTTCATATCAGCTCTATTCATAATAGCCCCAAGCTGGAAACAGACTGATGACAGTAGGATGGATAAATAATTTTTGGCATATTCATACAATGGAACACTACATCACAATAATTAAGAGGAAAAGAAGCCAATCACACAGAAAAAGCATACCATATGACTCCATTCCTATGAAGTTCAAAAACAAACTAACCTATGGTGACAAAATCATAGAAGACTGGTTATCTGTAAGGGGTAGATATTAACTGGGAGAGAGTACAAGGGAACCTTCTGGAGTGCTAGGAATATTTATCTTCAGCAGTGGGGTAGTTAAATGGGTGTATATGGATATAAAAACCCATCAAGTTTTACATTTAAGATTTAGGCATTTTATGTATACTGCAATAGAATAGTCTTTTAAAAATGAAGTTACTAGGCCCTTGTAATTTTGTTTCTTCTTTTTTGATTAAAAAATAAACTACACTGGGGCAGTTATAAAAGAAATAGATCTGTGGTCAGTTGTCCACTCACACAGGATTAATGAGGTAGAAGGGTGTAGTGATCAGAATGGACGATGGGCTTACAAGTCACAGACTTGGTTTCAAGCTTGCTAGCTGTGTAAGGATAGTCAAGTCATTTAATCTCTAACCCTCAGTCTCATTATGTATAAAATTAGGACACATAAATGATAGTATGGAGCTTACAGAAGTGTTACAAGTACTACATGAAGTAAAAAACATAAAACATTTAAAAGCAATCATCTCTCATTTATTAAATACATACTATGCACCAGACACTGTGAAATATATTATTTTATTTAACCCTACAACAATCATATAGGGAAGATAATATCTCCATTTTAAGAATAAGGAAACTAAGATCCTAAGAGCTTGCCCATAATACATGGCAGATTTATCTGATCCTGAAGTCCATGAGTTTAAAGAATTACCCTATGTGGCCATTGGTGTAGTTGGATGGTGGGTACATAGTGAAAAGTTGCATCAGAAACTAGCCTGAGTTCTGCAGAGGAGCACAATATTTAGCTAAAGCTTCCTGTTAAGATCTTAGAGGATGGCAATCTATACCTATACCTTTATCCCTGGAAGGGAAGCCAATTGATCTGCCTTACAAGGTGACTACGAGGATTAACAGAGATAGGTCGGGAAAGTGCATAATGACACATCATAACACGAAACATATTAAGCGATGTAGTAGCCTGCCCACCCCCCCCCACCCCCGCCAATTCCTATTCTTTCTAATAATCTACTGGCTGGTCTTTTTTCCAAGAACTACCTCTAGTAATCGCCCATTCCGAGGTAAGAATTTAATGTTTATAAAATTCTTATGCTGTGCCAAGCACTGGGATCATCGAGGACGTGAATAAATCAGCATAGGCTCATTTCCTCACCCACCTCCTGTAGACTAGAGTTAGGGTTGGAAACGTGTTTGAGTGACAACACCTAAAGTAAATGATCTAAAGTAGAAGGTTATTTAATTCAGACTAATTTATACTCTTGTTAACCCATTCTAGTGTTTTGTATTTTTTGAGCACCTCATATTCCAGGAAATGTTCTAAGCACTGAGGATACAGTAATACATGAAACAAAGTCCCTGCCCTCACCAAGCTTATATTCAAGTAGAGGAGAGAAAAGGAGAATACAGAAACATACGTATTTTCTAGTAGCAGTAAGTGCTGTGAAGAGAATGAAGCAGGATCAGGATTCAGAGGGTGACCAGTAGGGGGCCAGGGTAGTGTTTTAGAAAGGATGGTCAAGGACAATACTTGAGCAGAGACCTGAACAAGTGAGGAAGCAAGTCAAGCAAAGACCTGGGAAAGAGCACTCCAGGCGAAGGAAAGAGCCAGTATGGAAATCTTGAGGTGGGAACCAATTTGGTATATTTGAGGCAGCACAGGAAGGCATTGGAGAATTGGCAGAAAAGTGACATTTCTGATTTACTTTTTTTTTTTTAGAGACTTTAAAAAAAAATTATTTATGTAATTTATTTATTGGCTGCTTTGAGTCTTCGTTGCTGCACGCAGGCTTTCTCTAATTGCTGCGAGCGGGGGCTACTCTTCATTGTGGTGCACAGGCTCCTCATTGTAGTGGCTTCTCTTGTTGTGGAGCACAGGCCCTAGGTGCGTAGGCTTCAATAGTTGTGGCACATGGGATCAGTAGTTGTGGCGCATGGGCTTAGTTGCTCCATGGCATGTGGAATCTTCCCAGGGCAGGGCTCGAACCCGTGTCCCCTGCATTGGCAGGTGGATTCTTTACCACTGCGCCACCTAGGAAGTCCCTGTTCTGATTTACTTTTTTTTTTTTTTTTTTTTCCTTGGCACACGGGCTTAGTTGCTCCGCGGCATGTAGGATCTTCCTGGAGCAGGGCTTGAACCCGTGTCCCCTGCATTGGCAGGCGAATTCTTAACCACTGCGCCACCTAGGAAGCCCTGATTTACTTTTATCATTTGGCTGCTGTGTGGTAAACATACAGTAGGAAGGCAAGAGCAGAAGGGGCACACAGTAGGCAAGTAAATAGTTGAGAATTAATGAACAATAAATTCATTTTTTGAACACCTTTTTAAAGACTTGCTGCACTTATTTAAAGCAATTTGTATCATGTCTCACTCAGATTACTCAATCATAAATCATATAAAGAAGACATGCCATTCTTCCTAATGTTTCTTGTGCTATAATAATAAATGAATTTCATAATTCATTCAAATAAGTCATCAAATTTTGAGGTATGTCTGAAAATCAAAGATGGGACTGTGAGCCTTCATAATCAGACCCTCTAAAATATAAAATTAGCTCACATGATTAGAAGTTCAAACACTATACACTTTCTAAAGTGTTCTGGTAAAACAACGTTTTTCTTTGGCATATGCAGTCCAAATAGCTCTAACCTTAATCATTTTTCAAGTTTTAATCTCCACATGCTTGGCATATTCTGATAACATTGACAGGTTAAAAGCAACACTCTGTTGTATGCATAGCGATTGCTTGCAATTAACCTTAATTTAGGCTGGAAGTAGACTGAACAGCTGCTTCCTAGCAACATTTCTAAATTTATTAGATAAATATCTCCAGAGAACTTCAGATTCAAAAGCAACAAAAAATCTGCAACATTGCCGCCTTCCCTTAGTAAGGAGAGTCTTAAAGCAGTGCAGGTGCCAGTTAAGACTACTTTCTTGAGAAAAGAGACATTTGGGGCTTTTATTACACAGAGTAGCTGCAGACAGTGATAACAGAGATAAGAAAAATGTAGGTAAATAATGTCTAAAGAACACATCCTACCTTCCTTCTGTAAAAGGAATTTTTGAGGCCGCTGGTATTTTACTGAAGGTGTAACCACACTATAGCCCCACTGTGAGGAACCCCTTGCAAATTCCAGATGGGACTCCTCAATGTTAAACACGATCTTTCCATTCCTTTAAAATCTGTTTAATAAATGGTGACTATTATCCACGTTATCTTATCTCTGAACATTAACTGATAATATTATCGCTATTTATAAGAACATGGGCTCAGAACTGTTACAGTAACAAAAGAAGTGGCAAAGACTGGAGTCATCTCAGGCCTGATTCCCAGGTCTGTGCTTTTCCCATCAAACTGTGCTGCTTGGATGACAAACCTTTGATATCACGCATTAAATTTGCCTTTTTTTTTTTTAATGTATCTATCCTTTAAAGTCAGAATCATGTCAGAAATTGGGGTAAGTGTATCTTGAAGAGGGAGAAGAGGAAGAAGAGAAAAACCTTTTCTTGGGTTCTTTGTGCTAATTTACCCATACTATTATTTATGGTGTCAAATATATGCATGCAAATAATGCATGTTTACTGCGGAAAAATTAAAAAGTTCAGATAAGCTGAAAGAAAAACTAACTAAATAAAAAAACACCTGCAATCCCACCACCCACAGATGTCTCTAGCTTCATTGGACCTCAGCAAGACTAAAGCATAGCGTGACAGTGTGGTCCTACCTAACATCTCTCCTCCTGTCATACAAACATAATCAGACTTTTGGTTTAGAAAGTGTTACAAATATAAGATGAGGTAAGGGCAGAAAAATCTTTAGATTTTTGACAATAACCTCTGCTCTATCATAGTCTCCTTTTAGTATTTACAAAACATTTTGGCATTTGCATGATGTAAAGTCGAGGCTTGAATTAAGTTCTTTTTCTCTTTTTAAACCAGTAAAATATCTGTTAAGCAAAATGACTTAGTATAGGCAGATAATTCCATCTTTACTGAAAAGATTAGACAATATACCAAGAAAAATCTCTAGTACACAATCATTAGCAGTATATGTCATGTCAAAGAATGAGATGATTGTAACTATCAAATTGCAGGAGTATAGCAGTTAACAGCTATAACTGCTAGTGTAGCAGTTAATAGACCTGGGTTTAAATCCTGGGTGTACCACTAATTTCATGACCTTGGGCAAGTGATTCAATCTTTGTGGGACTCAATACTTACCTGTAAAGTGGGCACTTTACATTATGACAGAGATATTTGAGGAAGACTCTATACAGCTTAGCAGAACATCTTACATAAAGTTCTTGTAACAGGAAATTTTAACAAGTTAAAATCTTGAAACTTTAAGACTTCAAGCCTTAATGTTTTAATAAATATTTTTTCTTAAATCTATTTAAGATAGTAAATAACATTGTTTCTTCATCAGACAATGACTAGCTTTAAGAGCATGGCTGCATTTACTAAGAACTAAGATATTAGGCTCTAGGGGTTGGGGTGGGATGAATTGGGAGATTGGGATTGCCATATATACATTACTAATAAGAAAAAAAATCAAGTTGTATACCTTAAATATATACAGTTTATTATCTGTCAATTACATCTCAATAAAAGTTCTTAAAAAATAAAAAAAAATGTTGAATATCATAAAGCTTATGGATTCAAATAAACACTTCTAATATCTAAAAAAAAAATGGATTTTTCATCATTTAGCCTGATTTTCAAAAGCCATTAACTCTAAAAATACATGAAGAATTAGAGTATTAAATCTTACCAAATTATAGTAGAGTAGCTATCTTTTTTATATAATAAATTGTTATAATTTTTTAGACTTTATTTTGGTAAAATCACTGTTTTCAATAAAGGTGCTAAAAAAAAGAAAAAAAAAACGAACTGTGGTGTATCTATACAATGGAATACTGTACGGCAACAAAAAGGAATTAAGTTCTGACATGTGCTCCAACGTGGATGACCTGAAAAACATATGCTAAGTGAAAGAAGCCAAACACAAAAGACCATATATTGCATAATTCCATTTATAAGGAATGCCCATAAAAAGAAAATCTATACATATAGAGAGTAGATGAGTGGTTGCCTGGGGCTGGGGTAGGAGGAGGGACTGACCAAAAATGGGCATAAGGATCTACTAGGGTTGATGCAAATGTCCTAATATTGGATTGCGGATTGTGGTGATGGTTGTACAACTCTGTATATTTACTAAAAAGCACTGAATTATACTCTTAAAATGAATGAAATTTATGGCACGTAAACTGTGCCTCAATAAAGCTTTAATATTTTAAATTAAAAAAAATATATGCAGTTTATTGTATATCAATTATATCTCAATAAAAGTTCTTAAAAAGAAAGATATCAGGCTCTATTTTAAAAGATATAGGAATAAGTACCATGATGATTAACTCAACTACAAATGCACTATTCCAGGACCCCATTGGGTACTCAGCGCTGTATAGAATTTTTATTCATTCCTAATTAGTAACTTTTCTCATTTTCCAAATTTACCTCCCTTCTCCTTCCCTTTCAGCAGCACAGAATAAAGACCATTATGAATGAGCTTCCTATGTACTCCTTAAAATTCTTCTCCTCTCATCGTGAAGAGGGCAATTAGATAATTCAGTCGACTATCTCACATCTTGTGAAAACTAACAGATATGCTATTATTACCCAATCCCACAACCAGCTTCCTTTCTATAGCAGCTATCCTGTTCTCAAAGTTTGGCTTTCTTTCTAGCCCACGGGATGTGAAGAGCAGCAGTGAGCACTGGCAGGCAGTGGTCTAACTGTACAGCAAGGGGTAGCTGCAGGTGCCTGCAGCATTTTATCTGTAGTTAGTCTGCACCAGAATAATTAAGAGTTGACTACAGTTTTGCTTGGGTTTGGGCTATTTTATTTCACTCTTTCTCTATTACCCTGGTTAACTAAGACTGTATGTATATATTAAAAACTTTAATATATGATTACTTTTTGACTAAGAATGACAATTCTAGAGAAAAAAATCCGAAATGACATTATTCATTTGTTAATAAGTTAAATACCAAATAATAAGGAATTACATAAATAATGATACAGACATGGAATACTCAGCAGCCATTAAAGAATTTTGTAAAAGATTATTTACTGAAATAGAAAAATATTTGCAATGTGAAGAAGCAGGCTACAAAACAGTATGGATAATAAATCATTTTTGTGAAGAAAAATGAAAATACATGCATGGAAAAATCACTAGGACACACATAAAAATATTAACATTGTTATCTTTGAGCTGTGTAATAAATTATTTTTTCTTTTTGGTGTTTCCTCAAAATTTCCACCTTAATCTTGTATTAATTTTGTAAATAGAAAAAAGCAATATGGATGCTGATTTAATGAGAGAAAAGAAGGAAGGTGCCAGAACCCTGGGGAATATCTACATTTAAGATATTTGAATGAGAAAGAGGAATCAACATTTTAGACTTGCACTAATTTTTCTTTTTTTTTGCTAGTTTCTACTTTAGCTTCCTAGTTGCCTAGAAGCATATTTATAGTCAGTATAATAATATTTATTTAGCCTTAAGAATCTAGGTTAAAATAAGGGAAAAAGACACAGACATTTTTTGTAAAACAAAACAAAAACATACCCCCAAGCTAATATTTCTTATATTCTTAGCAGTCCCATGAACAAATTCTGGCCATAGACACAACAGAATCTTTGAAATCTTAAAGAGGTCCTTTAGTTTAATACAGTGGAGGTAAGAAATCTTCCTGGGTAAAGAGGTACTCCTGGAAATTGCATTAATTTTTTCAGGCTAAAGAAGTACCATTTGTAAATGCTTCTATAGAACGCTGTTTCTATAGAATTAAAATAATCCTTTCCATTTTACTCTAGAGGGTTTAGGAGTAATCCCAGAAATGACTGAGCTAATCCATCTCACAATTTTGGCCACTGTTCTAAAAGTAGAGTTATCACATAAAACATCTCATATAGAGGCCTTAATATATAATTCACACACACACTTCTAACAAACAGCCATAATACTACAGTGTCCCATGAAGCTACAAACAGACAAAAACAGAACTGAATTCGCATGCTTTAAATGCATCCACATAAAAAATAAGACAGAAAAACCATTTGTAAAAGAATTACATGTATTAGGCAACAAGGAATTACACAAACTGGAAAAACTAGTGTTTTTAGGAATTTAGGAAATTATAGTGAAAATAAAGTCTAAAGGTTTAAGAGTGTATCATGAAGGGACTTTATTTCTAGATTTTACCAACAACTCTTTTGGAGGACAGCTTATTTGAATAAATACTTTTGAGAAGCACCTGCTTTGAAACAGACTTCCCACCTGGTCAAGGTAACTGTAATAATTATGTAGGAAGCAAGATTAGTTTCAAGATTGACTGCAGGTATTTCTCATTTAACTGTACTTACACAGCTGTGGAAACTTAAAGACGTTTAAATCTGAACTTAGGTGATCCTGAAGTAAACTTCAAAGCACTGTCTGCAACCAAAAGGAACTAGGGAATATCTGAAAATGGGCATCTAACTTAACTGAGGCCAAAAACATCACTGTCAAAAAGTGGACCCCCAGGACATAATAAGCTCCTTCAGGGCAGAGATGTTGGTGTTTTGTTCACTGCTGCATCCCAGAATCTAGAACAGTGCCTCCCACATGATAAGACACTTGGTATTTTCATCAGTGAACAAACCAGAGACCCTTCCTGGTGTATATTAGGAGTCAATCCAAATTAACTTCTTGTATCAATATTTAATAATCTTCCAGCAACTGGAGAAGCTGCTACCAAATGACTAACATATTAGGATGAGTCAAAAATTATCTGCACTCCAGTTATAATAAAACTGTAACTTCTACAGGCAGAGTGTGGATAACTTTTGACTCACCCTCATATTATGAAGCTAACTGTACTATACTGTGTATTTTTGAATAAAATGACTGATGAAAAATTATGGTTTTTACTTTTGAGAAGCCCAGATCCCAGTAATTTTGAAACTGGTGTGCCTGTTACTAAAGTAAGAGTATGACAGCATTATGAGGACATAACATTTCATGTATTTCCATCTTCTTAAAATCCTTCTAAACACGGTAAGAAAAACCAGTGCTAATCTACAGGTGCTGCTTCCTCCAGACACTGGTGCAACTTAAGACACTTGTGGTGGCATCTGCCGGGCAGTGCAAACAGATGGAAGACATTAATCATCTGGTTGGTGTGCCCACCTTGTCCATCCAGCTTCAAATATAACTGCACTGAGCTAGATGAGTCAGCTTCTGGTCCTCCAAAAGCTAGTGCATCACTCCCAATGCAAAAAGGAAAAAGTTCATACTTCAGAGCCCTGAATCAATGCCAGGGTATCCATGTTGCCTCAAGGTTTCAGACGCCCTGATGATCTTTAGCTCCCTGGATACCAAGGCAAAGACAGTTCTGAAAGCTACAGAAAAATAAGTGGGTTGTCATATATAAGACTGCAGCCCTAGGCAATATAAATGGTATTTGTCACACCATGGATTAACTGCTTTGAAGGATCAAAATGCAGAAGACAGCAACATTCAACATTTAAGATGGTTTTCTTAATAATAAAGCACTAAAAAATGTGATTAGGTCATACTTTTATTTTTCAGAAGTGAAAAGGACAAGTGGCAACTTGCCTTTAGAAAAGACACTGACATCAGGGTAATAAGGCATCTATCTCATAGAGACAGTGGACTCTATGAGATAGATACTCTAAAAAAGACTCTATTATCATATAGCTCTCAAAGAAAGTTCTATTAAATAAATCTCAGAATAATATGCTTTTAACTAACAACAAAACAAAAACATCAACAATAAAAAAATTAAAAAGAATCCATAAAGTGGTGTGTGAGAAGGAAAAAGGAAAATCTGGAAATCCACATACTGAAAGTTCTCCATTACAATCAAGGAGGCCCAAATCCTAAAACAGAAAAAAGAAATATGTTAAAGCACAATCTTTTCAAAGAATCCAATGAGATTTTTATAGATGCACATTTTAATGCTTCATTTATTCAAGACATTTTTTCTTACACTGGGAGCACTTCTGTATGTACTGCAGGAGATTATATGAATGGCAATGCAGAGATATGCCTTCTCAATGCACCTTTCAAGTTTTAAATTTTAAATTTGAGTCTGGAATTACAATTAAATGTTTATATAATAGGCTACAGAAAATGGCATTGTCTTTTAAATTACATTTGCTTAATTTTTACACATTATAGTTTTAAAACAATCTATGTACTTTAAAAAGAGAAACAACAACTTACAGTGTGAAAATAAGGTTATGTAAAACTACATAACCCTTCTCATAAAGTAGGAGTAACAATTTCCAAAATGAAGATACTTAATACAAAATGAAGTAGTTGGTGGGGGGGTGGGGTGGGAGGTGGAGAAAACCAGTGGAATGCACAGAAGACCTAGGTTCTAGATTCAGTTTTGCACTGATTAGTTGTGTTTTTTAGTCTCAGCTTCCTTAGGTCTCAATTTCTTCCCCTGGTAAGAAGAGGCAGATGGATCTCTATGCTTCATTTCAATTTTAAACCTGAAGACTCTCACAGTTTATAAGAAAAGATCTGAAAAACTTTTTGGACAATGAGCTCTATAAATTCCTCAAATCTTGGCAAGAAGGGTCTGTCACTGTTCAACTCTCATGACAATAATCCTATTTATATACTAAACATAGAAAATGAATGTCTGTTCCCTCTCTGGACTCTAGAAGCATTGTCTTGAGACAGAGTCAACTGAAAATCCTAAGATTATGACTGTGGCCAAAACATTCAGCCTATATTTCTCTCTGCCTTCCCTGAAAGCTGCTAGACAGTGCTAAGGCCAATTAATAATTCTTGTGGGCAGGGCCAAACTTCAGGTTAAAATAAGTGCTTACAGTAGTTCAGGGTTGAAATTCTATCAACTTTCAGATTTAAGAAAGGAGAAGAGAAGAATGAGGGTTAAGGATCATATTGACCCTAAGGAGGATGGACAGTAGAAAAGATATGCTTTATTATCTGTAACACACACTTTCATCATAACCATTACACAAAACTATGGGATATCTTTTTGCTTTGATGTTACTGTTTTCTTGTGAACTTTGTCCTTTAACTATATTCACTGCAAAGAAACAATCTGAATTGAGAACTGCAGGAGCAATGAGCATATACAAAAATGCTTTATAAAAGATTAAAGACCTGCATTTCCTGATAAGCAAAAAGACAGATTTACAATACTAGATGATCTCTTAAATTTCCCCTGGTTCTCAAATTCTCATAATTTTATACAGATAATATACTATAATTAAGATTACATATACATATCACTTACTGTTTCTTTTAAACAATATTCATGGATATAACTGTGTTTTTCTAAATGTTTCATTGGTAATACTTAGTCTTGTAAGTCTGGTTCCATAATAATCTATAATGTAACTACTTCCATCTGAAGGTCCAACAATCTACAAGAGAAAATTTTCCAAATTTTACAAAAGATACTTCAAAAATACTTTGAGTTTACTTTTCTTAGGTGTTAATAAGATTATTTCAGTAGTACCAGAAATACAACGCAAACTAACTCAAGCGAAAAAAAGTAATTTAGTCGCTTATGTAGCTGAAAAGCATTCTGGGGAAGCTCACAGGATCAAGAGAGCTGCAGGAACTAAGGCCTCAAAGACTGAAATCCCGTGCCCCATGAGACGCTTAGTTTGGTCTCCCTGCCTCTTCATGTGGCTCTTCTTGCCTTTGTTCTGCAGACAGGCGCTCCCAATTGGTTGCCAACAGTTCCAGATACACATCTTCACAGCCCAGATACACATCTTCACAGCCCAGCAGCTCCCAATAGAAATAAAGTTAAATTTTCTTCCTCAGTGTTTATATACCAATTTCAGGGAAAAACTGATTGATGTGCCTTTTTTTTATGCCTGTTGCTGAACAAATTACTGTGTCCAACAGGATTAATAATGGCCGGGCCAGGCTCCCTCTGGGAGATGAGACAGTATGACTGACAGTCCTACCAGAACCACATGGAATGGAAAAGGAAGAGACT
The DNA here is from genome assembly GCF_030028045.1 of Hippopotamus amphibius kiboko. Classification (NCBI taxonomy): domain Eukaryota; kingdom Metazoa; phylum Chordata; class Mammalia; order Artiodactyla; family Hippopotamidae; genus Hippopotamus; species Hippopotamus amphibius. Next base: position 52,548,468 of record NC_080186.1, read on the forward strand.
TAAACAAATAAACAAACAAAAACAAGAAAACACCCCCCCTTCTCATTACAACAGTCTTGTCCATTTAATCATGTTTGTGACATTCCACTTAACGTGATCTCTACAACTTAACTTTTAAGATAATAATCTTCTAACTATAGCCTTAGGGATACACAAGAATTTACTAAGGTATATGTAGGCCCAGATAGTTTCAAGGGAATCCATTTTGAGATCCTTGATTCACATAAATACTCTTTGTAAAACCGATCCACCTGGTACCACACTAGGGTAAAAGCATCATGCTAGGTCCTCTGCCCACTTCCCTTTCACTGCGGTCCTTTCTGCAACTTGACAGCAGTAAAGCATACCTCCCATCAAAGCAAACCCTGAGTCTTATGATGGAACATTGCCTTGAGGTATAAAAATCTTTGATGTATCAAAGAAGGGGATAACTCAAAATACTGGTTTTGGGGAAGTCTCTTTTAATCAAGAGTCAAAAACTATGCTCTGTCACATCTTATTCAAAGGATGCATTCCTAGTAAAATTTTACTTTTTTCAGCTTAAAAATAATTTGCTAATATTTGTAACATGTTTATGCTATTTTGATAACTGCATATCAATAATTATAATGACAACTCAATCCAGAAATCACAGAAAATTTTTTAATATCTTAATGAATAATATGGTCAGTAGAAGATTTTCAAGTATAAAAACATAGGGTAAAATTCTGTTGGACAATGGGAATAGAAATAAAAATTCAAGGAGAAAAAGAAACAATGTAAAAATTATAATGGTTAGTGAAGTGTTCATTCATGTCTTTTTTAAGTGAATGATATTTTAAATTCCATGGTATTTATATTCTGTTGGATACATTTTAAAATTGATATAACAGTTTTATTTAAATATGTCAATATTTGCAAACTAGAAATGATATCCTTTGCAACTATTTAAACTTTTGATGGAAAACTTAAATGTCAACTTAAAACATGTGAAGGGTAGGGATTTAAAAAAAAACCCTTTTAGGGGTTATGCAACCAGAGTTTGAAGAACACTGCTGTAGAGCATTCTTCATTTTTAAAATAAATTTGGTTTTAAAAACTATTCAACAAATACTTAATTCCTACAGTCCAGGCACTGTGCTCGGCATCATACACGGAACAGTGAGTAAGATAACGATCTGCCAACAGGGAGTTTATTCTAGTGCACTAGAGATGTTCACATATAAATAATACATACAAAGCACTTATGTACTAGATACCATGCTAGGTGCTGTCATGTACTTGGACTTCCTCCAAAGGTTAAATTGCTTCGTTTTGATATTTATGAATGTTATTTATGAATTTAAGTAAAAATTAAAACCTTTTTAATGGCAAGGTCACAGAGGAGAAACTACTATGAGTATTAAGGGAAGAAAGAAAAGAATGGGTAACTAGAATTTACAACACGTTTTGAGACTATATAAAGGAAACAAAGAAAAAGGAAAGCCCAACCAGTAGAAATATAGGTTAACGCATACGGTAAAAACTTGCCTAATTTGGAATATGTACATAGATTGGAACTGGGCCTTTTGTCCTATTATCTTTTTCTTCCTATGCCATCTCCTTTGACAATCTCACTTATTCCTGTTGAAAAAAAAAAGTATTCACAAGTTGGAAATAAGGAAAATATATGATTGGATGGCCTTTTAATATCATGCATTTCTAATAAGCCCACCTGCAGCTCACCTGACTCTCTCAGAAAATATAATTATTTAACCAAAAATTGATTAGGGCCCAAATGTTTTACAATCTTGTCAAGTCAGCAGTTAACATATAGAAAAATGATACAGTGTTGTTTTGGTCTTTTGTTTTGTTTCCCTTGTGCTGTAGAGAAGATAGGCCCAAAGTTTATAGTTTTATTACCTGCTATTACATGATTCAATTGTGCATCTTATTTAACAATCTTATCACAGCATTTCTTTCCCCTCAAACTATGTGATTCTGCCTCCTCAACAACTAGTTCTATGGTGGTAATTCCATCCTTTTCCCACAGATTTGGTTCAGCGTGGGCATGTAATCAATCACCAATGAGATAATAATCTATGAAACAAGTTCAATGGGAGGCTTATCAACTTTTAAGAAGATATGTGTGAGAGGAAAAAAGGTGATTTTCCGCCTCTGAAAGTAACTATATAGGAAGTGATGCTAACCAAAGCAACCGAAGATGGCAAAGAGAAGGAAGGAAGAAGAGAAGAAAGGAGGGAGAGAAGGAAGGGAAGGAGAGAATAATAGACTTGGGTCTTTCACTTTGTTTTTAAGCTCTAAATTAACCCATCTTAGAACTACCATATCTCCAGAGTCTTGGTATATAATATAATAAACTACCATGCTATTAAAGCTAATTTAAATTGAGGTTTCTGTTATTATAGCCAAAACTCCAGATAATGCACCTGTCTTCAATTCCTCCTACACACCAATGCCAGATAACCAAAGCACAGCAATCTGCTGAAACAATTTGATGAGCTGCTCCAAAAACAACGAAATTAAGTCAGTGTGGTAAAGCACTAGACTGAAAGAAAATGTTGAAGAGAAAACTGCCAATAACTAGTTGTAGGATTAATCCTCTCTGGATCTCTGTTTTTCTTATCCATATAATGAGGAATAGAATAAGCTAATCTATACAGTACTTTTAAAGTTCTATATCTTATTTGACTGACATTTAAATGCAAACACCTCTCTACAAGGTATTGTCAAGATTCTTTTCTAACTATTATCCCAACAAAGAAGAAACTGTTCTCCTTACTGAATTTTTAAGAAAACTATCAGCTGTAAAGGTTTCAATTATTTAAATCCATATTCCCTCACCAAAATTAAAAATTAACCTGTTTTTAAGCATCTATATTATATACTTACGTATAATACATGTGCATATATTATTGTATTGTTAATTATAAAACTACAAATTTAAAAAAGTAGACTCGCTCCATCTTGTGAGAGCACCAGAATCACAACCAACTGCTTGAACAATCGTCAACAGGAAGACACTGGAATTCACCAACAGGGAGGCCCCCCACCCAAAGACAAAGGAGAAGCCACAATGAGACTGTAGGAGGGCGCAATCATGATAAGATCAAATCCCAGAGCTATTGGGTAGGTGACTCACAAACTGGAGAACAATTATACCACAGAAATTCATCCACTAGAGTGAAGGTTCTAAGCCCCATGTCAGGCTTCTCATCCTGGGGATCCAGCAACTGGAGGAGGAATCCCCAGAGAATTATACTTTGAAGGCCAGCAGGATTTGATTATAGGACTTCAACAGGACTGGGGGAAACAGAGACTCCACTCTTGGTGGGCACACACAAAACAGTGTGTGCACCAGGACCCAGGGGGAAGGAGCAGTTATCCCATAAGGAGACTGAACTAGACCTACCTGCTGGCGTTGGAGGGTCTCCTGCAGAGGTCGGGGGGGTGGCTGTGGCTCACCACAGGGACAAGGACACTGGTGGCGGAAATTCTGGGAAGTACTGGGAAGTTCTGGGAAGTTGGCATGAGCTCTCCTAGAGAAGCTATTAGCCCCATCAAAGAGCCTGTAAGCTCCAGTGCTGGGTTGCCTCAGGCTAAACAGCCAACAGAGAGGGAACTCAGGCCCACCCATCAGCAGACAAGTGGATTAAAGTTTTACTGAGCTCTGCCAACCAGAGCAACACTCAGCTCTACTCACCACCAGTCCCTCCCATTAGGAAGCCTGCACAGGCCTCTTAGATAGCCTCATCCACCAGAGGGCAAACAGCAGAAGCAAGAAGAACTACAATTCTGCAGCCTGTGCAATGAAAATCACAATCACAGAAAGACAGATAAAATCAAAGGTCAGAGGACTGCATACCAGATGAAGGAACAAGATGAAACCCTAGAAAAACAACTAAATGAAGTGGAGATAGGCAACTTTCCAGAAAAAGAATTCAGAATAATGAAAGTGAAGATGATCCAGGACCTTGGAAAAAGAATGGAGAAGATACAAGAAATGTTTAAGAGAGACCTAGAAGTATTAAAGAACAAAGAAACAGAGATGAACAATATAATAACTGAAATGAAAAATACTCAAGAAGGAATAAAAGCAGAATAACTGAAGCAGAAGAAAGGATAAATGACCTGGAAGACAGAATGGTGGAAATCACTGCCACAAAACAGAATAAAGAAAAAAGATTGAAGAGAAATGAAGACAGCCTAAGAGACTTCTGGGACAACATTAAATGCACCAACATTTGCATTATTGGGGTTCCAGGAGAAGAGAGTGAAAGGACCTGAGAAAGGATTTGAAGAGATTATACTCAAAAACTTCCCTAAGTGGGAAGTGAAACAGCCACCCAATTCCAAGAAGCACAGAGAGTCCCGGGCAGGATAAACCCAAGGAGAAACATGCTGAGACACATAGTAATCAAAATGACAAAAATTAAAGACAAAAAAAAAATATTAAAAGCAACAAGGGAAAAATGACAAATAACATACAGGGGAACTTCCATAAACTTAACAGCTGATCTCTCAGCTGAAATTCTGCAAGCCAGGAGGGAGTGGCATGATATATTTAAAGTGATGAAAGGGAAGAACCTACAACCAAGAATACTCTACTCAGCAAGGATCTTATTCAGATTCAACAGAGAAATCAAAAGTTTTACAGACAAGCAAAAGCTAAGAGAATTCAGCACCACCAAACCAGCTCTACAACAAATGCTAAAGGAACTTCTCTAAGTGGGAAACACAAGAGAAGAAAAGGATGTACAAAAACAAACCCAAAACACTTAAGAAAATAGTAATAGGAACATACATATCAATAATTACCTTAAATGTAAATGGATTAAATGCTCCAACCAAAAGACACAGACTGACTGAATGGGTACAAAAAACAAGACCCATATATATGCTGTCTACAAGAGACCCACTTCAGACCTAGGGACACATACAGACTGAAAGTGAGGGGATGGAAAAAAGGTATTCCATGAAAATGGAAATCAAAACAAAGCTGGAGTACCAATACTCATATCAGATAAAAGACTTTAAAATAAAGAATTTTGCAAGAGACAAGGAAGGACACTACATAATAACAAGGGATCAGTCCAAGAAGAAGAGATAACAATTATAAATATATATGCACCCAACAGGAGCACCTTGATACATAAGGCAAATGCTAACAGCTATAAAAGAGGAAATCAACAGTAACACCATAATAGTGGGGGACTTTAACACCCCACTTACACCAACGGACAGATCATCCAGACAGAAAATCAATAAGGAAACACAAGCTTTAAATGACACAATAGACCAGATAGATTTAATTGATATTTATAGGACATTCCATCCAAAAATGGCAGATTACATTTTCTTCTCAAGTGCACACAGAACATTCTCCAGGACAGATCACATCTTGGGTCACAAATCAAGCCTCGGTAAATTTAAGAAAATTGAAATCATATCAAGCACCTTTTCTGACCATAACACTATGAGATTAGAAATCAATTACAGGAAAAAAACTGTAAAAAATACAAACATATGGAGGCTAAACAATACACTACTAAATAACCAAGAGATCAATGAAGAAATCATAGAGGAAATCAAAAAATACCTAGAGACAAATGACAACGAAAACATGACGATCCAACACCTATGGTATGCAGCAAAAGCAGTTCTAAGAGGGAAGATCCTACCTCAAGAAACAAGAAAAATCCCAAATAAACAATCTAACCTAACACCTAAAGGAACAAGAGAAAGAAGAACAAACAAAACCCAAAGTTAGTAGAAGGAAAGAAATCATAAAGATCAGAGCAGAAATAAATGAAATAGAAACAAAGAAAACAATAGCAAAGATCAATAACACTAAAAGCTGGTTCTTTGAGAAGATAAACAAAATTGATAAATCTTTAGCCAGACTCATTAAGAAAGAGAGGGAGAGGATGCAAATCAATAAAATTAGAAATGAAACAGAAGTTACAACAGACACCACAGAAATACAAAGCATCATAAGAGACTACTACAAGCAATTATATGCTAATAAAATGGACAACCTGGATGAAATGGACAAATCCTTAGAAAGGTATAAGCTTCCAAGACTGAATCAGGAAGAAATAGAAAATATGAACAGACCAATCATAAGTAATGAAATTGAAACTGTTATTAAAAATCTTCCAACAAACAAAAGTCCAGGACCAGACAGCTTCACAGGTGAATTCTATCAAACATTTGGAGAAGAGCTAACATCCATCCTTCTCAAACTCTTCCAAAAAACTGCAGACGAAGGAACACTCCCAAACTCATTCTATGAGGCCACCATTACCCTGATACTAAAACCAGACAAAGATACTACAAAAGAAAATTACAGACCAATATCACTGATGAACATAGATGCAAAAATCCTCAACAAAATACAAGCAACAGAATCCAACAACACATTAAAAGGGTCATACACTATGATCAAGTGGGATTTATCCCAGTGATGCAAGGATTCTCCAATATACGCAAATCAATCAATGTGATACACCATATTAACAAATTGAAGAATAAAAACCATCTGATCATCTCAATAGATGCAGAAAAAGCTTTTGACAAAATTCAATAAGCATTTATGACAAAAACTCTCTAGAAAGTGGGCAGAGAAGGAACCTACCTCAATATAATAAAGGCCATATATGACAAACCCACAGCAAACATCATTCTCAATGGTGAAAAACAGAAAGCATAAAACAAAGCATGTCCACTTTCACCACTATTATTCAACAGTTTTGGAAGTCTTAGCCATGGCATTCAGAGAAGAAAATGAAATAAAAGGAATATAAATTGGAAAAGAAGAAGTAAAACTGTCACTGTTTGCAGATGACATGATACTTTATATACGAGGGTGAGACAAAAATTATCCACACTCTGGCTGTAGAATTTATTTTAATTAACTTTTAGAAAAGACAAATACATCACTTTTCAACATAATCTCCTTGCTTTTCAGTACACTTTGTCCATCTGTCAACAAGCTTTCGCATTCCCTCATTAAAAAATGTTTTAGGCTGAGCTGCAAGCCACAAATGCACTGCTGTCTTCACTTCATCAGAAGTGAATCTTTGTCCTTGTAGGGCTGCTTTCAGGGGACCAAACAGGTGAAAGTCCGAGGGATCAAGATCAGGAGTACAGAGAGGATGCTTCAAGACCTCAAAACGAAGTAATCCACAACAGACTTAGGTTTCGAAAACTTTGTGCAAGATGGGTACTGAAACAACTCACGAAAGAGCATAAACAGAAGCGTTTGGATATCTGCAAACAAAATTTGGACTGATACTCTAAGGAAGCTGAAAGTTTTTTAAAGAGAATAATTACTGGTGACGAGACATGGATTCGTCACTACGAGCCTGAGAGTAAATGGCACAGTAAGGAGTGGAAACATCCTCAATCACCAACCAAGATAAAGTTCAAAAGTCAACCATCAGCTGGAAAATTGATGCCTACAGTCTTCTGGGGTTTTCAAAGGCCAGTATTGGTACATTATTAGGAAAAAGGTCAACAATCAACAGTGCTCCTTTTTTTTTTTCTTTTTTTTTTGGCACACGGGCTTAGTTGCTCCATGGCATGTGGGATCTTCCTGGAGCTGGGATCGAACCCGTGACCTCTGCATTAGCAGGCAGGTTCTTAACCACTGTGCCACCTAGGAAGCCCAACAGTGCTCCTTATAGTGAGATGCTTATTGAAGAGCTGAAGTCTGAACTTCGGATTAAATGCACAGGACTGCTATCCAAGGGTGTTGTGATTTTGCAAGACAATGCACATCCACACACTTCTGCCTACATTGTTGACACTCTGCAAAAACTTCATCTTGTGGCGTTAAAGCATTGTCCCTATAGTCCTGACCTTGATCCATCGGACTTTCACCTGTTTAGTCCCCTGAAAGCAGCCCTCTGAGGACAAAAATTCACTTCTGATGAAGAAGTGAAGACAGCAGTGCATTCACGGCTTGAAGCTCAGCCTAAAACATTTTTTAATGAGGAAATACGAAAGCTTGTTGACAGATGGACAAAGTGTACTGAAAAGCAAGGAGATTATGTTGAAAAGTGATGTATTTGTCTTTTCTAAAAGTTAATTAAATTCTACAGCAAAAGTGTGGATAATTTTTGACTCACCCTCGTAGATAATCCTAAAGATGCCACCAGAAAACTATTAGAGCTAATCAATGAATTTGGTAAGTTGCAGGATACAAAATTAATGCACAGAAATCTCTTGCATTCCTATACATTAACAATGGAAGATCAGAAAGAGAAATTAAGAAAACAATCCCATTCACCACTGCAAAATAAAGAATAAAATACCTAGGAATAAACCTACTCAAGGAGGTAAAAGACCTGTATTCAGAAAACTATAAGGCAATGATGAAAGAAATCAAAGATGATACAAACAGACAGAGAGATATACCATGTTCTTGGATTGGAAGAGTCAACATTGTGAAAATGACTAAACTACCCAAAGCAATCTACAGATTCAATGCAATACCTACCAAATTACCAATGGAATTTTTTACAGAACTAGAATAAAAAATCTTAAAATTTGTATAGAGACACAAAAGACCCTAAAAGACATAGCAATCTTGAGGGAAAAAAATGGGAGCCAGAGGAATCAGACTCCCTGACTTCAGACTATACTACAAAGCTACAGTAATCAAGACAATACGGTACTGGCACAAAAACAGAAATATAGATTAATGGAACAGGATAGAAAGCCCAAAGATAAACCCACACACCTATGGTCAACTAATCTATGACAAAGGAGGCAAGGATATACAATGGAAAAAAGACAGCCTCTTCAATAAGTGGTGCTGAGAAAACTGGATAGCTACATGTAAAAGAATGAAATTAGAACACTCCTTAACACCACACACAAAAATAAACTCAAAATGGATTAAAGATCTAAATGTAAGACCAGACACTATAAAACTCTTAGAGGAAAACATAGGAAGAACACTCTTTGACATAAATCGCAGCAATATCTTTTTGACCCACCTCCTAGAACAATGGAAATAAAAACAAAAATAAATAAATGGGACTTAATGAAACTTAAAAGCTTTTGCACAGCAAAGGAAACTATAAATAAGGCAAAAAGACAACCATTAAAATGGGAGAAAACATTTGCAAATGAATCAACAGAGGATTAATCTCCAAAATATAAAAATAGCCCATGCAGCTCAATATCAAAAAAACAAACAACCCAATCAAAAAATGGGCAGAAATCTTAAATAGACATTTCTCCAAAGACACACAGATGGCCAACAAACACATGAAAGATGCTCAACATCACTAGTTATTAGAGAAATGCAAATCAAAACTACAATGAGGTATCACCTCACACCGGTAAGAATGGGCATCATCAGAAAATCTACAAACAGTAAATGCTGGAGAGGGTGTGGAGAATAGGGAACCCTCTTGCACTGTTGGCAGCAATGTAAATTGATACAGCCACTATGGAGAACAGTATGGAGGTTTCTTAAAAAACTAAAAATAGAATTACTATATGACCCAGTAATCCCACTGCTGGGCATATACCCAGAGAAAACCATAATCCAAAAGGACACATGCACCCCAGTGTTCACTGCAGCACTATTTAAAATAGCCAGGTCATGGAAGCAACCTAAACGTTCATCAACAAATGAATGGATAAAGAAGATGTGGTACATATATACAACGGAATATTACTCAGCCATAAAAAGGAACGAAACTGGGTCATTTGTAGAGACATGGATGGAACTAGTGTCATACAGAGTGAAATAACTTAGAAAGAGAAAAACAAATATTGTATATTAACGCATATATGTGAAATCTAGAAAAATGGTACAGATGAGCCACTTTGCAAGGCAGAAATAGAGACACAAATAGATGTAGAGAACATATGGACACCAAGTGGGGAAAGCAGGGGGAGTGGAGGGTGGGATGAATTGGGAGATTGGGATTGACATGTATATGCTAATATGTATAAAATAGATAATAAATAAATAATAAATAAATAAATAAAAACTCCGTGGAGATTTAAAAAAAATAAAGTTAAAAATTTTTTTTTCTTAAATATTTCATACTGAGAAATTTTTTACTCAGTTAAATATGCCTATGTCCATTTGTTCACTGACAACAGAGTATGAAACCTAAAATTATGTGTTTATTTCTCTGCTAAGAAATAGCCTGAAGCCAAATTCTATAGCATGAAGTACTTCTGTTTGACAAGCTGGGGCAGATTTCTGAAATCTATGGGGAAAAGAAAGACCATTTAACAATTAATTGACCAAGAGGTTGCTACAGGCCTTCATCTTCCAAGAGGGGAAACAGCACAGCTACTACACTGAGGGAAGCTATTTTGTACAAAGGGTGCCAAAGTCTCTTCTGTAGGAAGTCCTAAAATCACAATAAAGCAACTTCATATCCCTCTACATGAGTTTCCTGTAGCTACTGTAACATATTACCACAAATTTAGTGGATTAAAACAATAGAAGTTTACTCTCACAGTTTTGGACACTAGAAGTCTAAAATCAAGGTACTGGCACAGCCACATGCGCTACAGAGACTGTAAGGAAGAATCCATTCTAAGGCACCCCTTGTCATTGCTTGGCTTGTGGTCACATCACCCCAATCTCTGCCTTTGTCTTCATACCACCTTCTTTTCGTGCGCATGTTTGTGTCTTCTCTTCTGTCTCCTATAAGGACACTTGTCACTGAATTTAGGGCCCATTCAGATAATCTAGAATAATCTCTTTCATATCAAGATACTTAATTTAATCACATCTGCAAAGACCTTTTTTCCAAATAAGATAATATTCACAGGTCCCAGGGATTTGACATAGGTATCTTTTGTCCTACCACACTCTCGTTCTATGAAGATGGTTGGTGGTGGTTTGGAGGAATTGGGTGAAATTTAGTTTCTTCTTTCCTGTCATTTCTCATGGTTTTCACCATGAAATTTTATTTGCAGCTTAAATGCAAAAAATCTTTAATTGTTAACTTAAAGGAGTAGGCTTTTCTGTAGGTGCAAAGTTTACAGCAAGAAGAGTAAATCAGAAAACTAGAAGTACATTTAAAGTCAGGAATGTTAAGTAGTGATCACCAAATTTCCTGTTTTCCTGTTCGTAATTTTTGCTCTCCGCTATAATTCTCTATAATCCCACTCACCTACTCACATGGGCACCCACACAAATAATGGGCATGTACTTAACTTGGTATATGATTTGGATGCATATTTATTCTTAAAAAACATGTGATGTTCTCTGAATATGCATTTTTAATTTATCCAAATGATATTGTTTGTAGATCTTGTTCAATTTGAAACTATTTTCATAGTACACTAAGACATTTCCATGTAGTTGTATGTACATCTAGGTGACTGGCTGTAATTGCTGTCTAGTGTTACAGAGGATACATCCATTCTCCAATTAGTGTCACATCTAGGTTAATTCCAATTTCTTGGTACCACAAACAGTGCTACCACAGACATGTTTGTACAATGTCCCCTTGTGGACAGGAGTATGAGTATTTCGGGGTAAATGCCCAGAAGTATCTCCTTATTTACACATTAGTTATTTGGATGATTTTGTGAATCACCTTTAGTTTACTGGGCTCATTTAACTATTATTAAGTTCCCTATCATTTTCTTGTTGATTTGTATATTCCACATATCAATTCCTGTTGCTAGTATTCTTTAACTGAGTCTATTAACTGTTAACTTGGTCTATGGTATCCTTTTTAGAAAAAAGTTTCTTAGTTTTAATGTACTAAATTCAATGACTTTTTTTCTTTATGGTTTATGTGTTTGGAATCTTATTTAAGAAGACTTAACCCATCTAAGGTCATGAAGATATCTTTTTGATTAGCTTTATGTAAAAGTTTTTCTTTTCCTAGGTATACCCCCAAAGAATTGAACAGGGGCTTAAACAGATACTTGTACACAAATATTCATTGTAGCATTATTCACAATAGTCAAAATGCGGAAGCAACCCAAGTGTCCATCAACAGATGAACTGATGAGAGAAATGTGATATATACATAAAATGGAACATTATTATTCAGCCATAATAAAAAGGAATGAAATTCTGCCACATGCCACAATATCAATGAACCTTGAAAACATGCAAAACAAAACAAACCAGACATAAAAGGACAAATATTGTATGAGTCCACTTATATGAACTATCTAGAAAGTAGGCAAATTCTTCAAGAGACAAAGTAAATAGAGGTTACCAAGGACTGGGGGGCAGGGGGGAAGGGAATGGGGAGTTACTGCTTAATGGATACAGTTTCCATTTTGAGTGATGAAAAAGTTTTGGAAATAGATAGTGGTGACAGCTGTACAACATTCTGAATGTAATTAATGCCAATGAACTGTATACTTAAAAAAGGTTAAAATGGCAAATTTTATATCGTAAATATATTTTACCACACAAAAAAGAGCTCACTTTATTTGAACTTTAACAATGTTGTAGTTTTGCTTGTAATGTATAAACTTTTGATTTTGTTAGTGGAAAATGTAATTTTGTTTGTATATATTTAAGCAGCATTCTAATAAAAATAAATTAAAGGAAAAAACATGGTTACCAGTTAAGCACTTTAATACCTAAACTTTATCAACAGACTTGATCCCTCATTTATTGGCTTTGCGTTGTTGTTGAAGTCAGAAGGCTTAGGTAACTCAACTATCTTATAAATATAAAATGTTATGAATGAATTAAAGAATGAAGGGCAAAAACGAACACTTTATACAACTCTATCAATGTACCATTTTTCTATTTAATCCACTTATGAGTTTCTCCATATAAAGAATGCAAATATTAACACTGGCAAAATCAAATTATCTCCTGAAGACCTATTAACCTGGTGAAAAAGTAAAATGACACAGCTGTCTGCAATTAGAGGATAATGATGCAACCTGTGTCCATCCCAATTCTCCAAAGAAATAAATTCACATTCTCTTAAAGTCAAATTACACGTTTGTGTCCGGAGCTGACTTCTGTATGTTGTTAATTTTAATATGAGACCATTAAAAACATCTAATTAGTCACATTTTAATTAAGCACCAAAATTCCCACACAGTACCAGAAGTTATACATTCAGATCCCTTGACTTCATCTGATTTAAAGACCGGCTAGTATTAATCCTAAATGACGAATATAAACATCATTCCTCAAGAAATGAGTAAGATTCAGCACTACATCTCCTGAGGAAAACATAGCATTGGGCTCAGTCTCAGGACTACTTTGTTTTTTGAATACTCCTTTAATTCACTAAACAAAAATCTGCCCAAAGCTAAGTGAAATCTACCTAATTAAGATCACGTGACAAAGCAGAGCCTACGCAAATTATCAGTCTCCTCAGTTTTCCAGTTGATTTCCTCAGTAAATCACACCAGGGTTAAATAAATATAGAGAACTATTTGGAAAACTTGGTATCTATTTTTTATATATATTGCTGTCCTACATCTCGTGAACTATCACGGACTTTGACCAACTTTTTCTGTACTGGAAATAGATTTAGGGTGATTACACATTTAGTCCTTCTTTTGATCAATAGCATGTATTTCATGGGGCAAGGGTAGAGGTTATCTCTTTGACAAAACAAACTGGCTTACACAGAAGTGAACCTATAACCTGAGCCTTATTTATGCTCTAAACTGAAAAGACTACGCTTTTAAAATTTTAGTAAAATTCAAGAATTTAAATAAGATAAAATCAATATAACTCTTATTTTCAGCCTGCAGTTCCCAAGGAGACACTTCTGATAGTAAGTGGGATGTTATTCTCACACCACTTTTGGGAGAGTAAGATTCTAAGTTTCTTTAGGGCAAGGACCCCAATTTATTATACCTAATTGGTGCTCTCTAAACCCATTTTCACTGATGGTATAAAACCTACTATTTATACTTCATCATACCAACTTTCATTTCTGTTCATTACCTCTTAACTGACCTATGAAATTGAGAACTTTAAAGCCCTAAATAAAAGCAATCACTTTTTAAAAACTGAAAAAATTTTTAGCCTTTCATCTTCCCTGTAACTGGCACAAAGCCACACTTTTCACAAGGTATACTGCATTCAGCTCAAATCAGAAAAAATTTTCAGAGTATACTATGTTGAGCATACTATTAGTGCTATAGGAGATTAATAAAAATCTTTTTTTTCCTCAAGAAATTTAAGTGTGAAAAATCAAACCTGGTGTGTAAATGTTAAAAAAATACAAAAGCAGTACATAGTCCAGTGCTAAAATGAGTTACATATATTAAATGTCAAACTAATGAGATATTTAATAAATTTATTTATAAAACTCATAAATGTCTTGGAGATTATATTGCTTTTGTGTATTTTGCTGCTTATATAGTTATTAGTCCTTTATGGAAATCTACTTTGCAATGTTAACAGGAATGAAAATAAAAGTAATTTCTTCCACAATGCATAGAACTTTTAAAAATTGTCACAAAGAACCCTGACACACTTCCTTCTAACAACTTTCTACATTCCAATGCACATTTCCATTTTCCCTCTACCCATCTTCATCTTTCTGATTTGTGGCTGTCTTGTCCCCACTGAACAAAATAACACTTAACCATATTAGTGGTTCTGGTACAATTAAAAGTGTTCAGTCTGTGTTTGAGAAACGAGGTTTAAATAAAATCAAATATCTCACATTTTTTGATAAAAAACCAATTTATCTAATCTATCCTTCATGATCTATATCAATATATATAAGCACAAAAGAATGAGTGTTTTAAAATCTTCAGACCTGCCTTATGAATATCTACAGCAGTTATATACAATAGTTGCCTATTATTGAAAAATTATGCTATGCATGCATCACTGATTTATATTTTGTTGAATGCACAAAAGAACTGAATTCAACGTATTGTTTTATACCACTCATTCACACAGAGCTATTTGCATATTTTTTAAGAATAACAACCAAAAAAAACAGAAGAAATTTTAGAAGTTTACTAACAGATAAACTCATGAAAGTATTTTTAGTAAATATAGCTACATTTAAAGCTTACTTTAGTAATATATGTGTTACACTTTATATTGGTTCAGTTCAAAGATGAAATAACTAGACCTATTTTTTTAAAGAGGATTTTCCTGGATTTTTGTTATAAACACTGTGAAGCAAAGTATGTTTTTACAGGTCTTGAGGTCATGCATAATATGTTTCTGGGATCACAGCCCAAAAGAATAACATTGCAATTCACTGGGGAATAATATTTAATGGCTAAAAGAAAAAAAAAAAAAAGAGGATAGAGAGAATGAGGAAGGAAAGAAGAATAAACAAAAAGATGATAGACAGAATGTAAAAGGTTTATGAGAAATTGAAAAAATATATTCAGGACAAAAATATTAACATAGTTTATGATATTCATAGAAAAAATTTACTTGATTGGCAGAAAAAAATTCTCTAAAACCAATGTAGTCAACATCATATGTTAAGTATATTAAACAACATATAGAATAAGGCTACATGTCTTATTTGGCTACTTTTGAAAAAAGATTTCTTTTTCCCCTAATCTGAAAGCAGTCTAAAATGGCCATCCTCATTAAAATGTCTTATTTAGGGAAATTTACTGTAGAATTCAAACATTCTAATTCTACCTCAATAACTTGCTGATGTGATAGTCTCAATTCTAGATCTTTAAGAAAAAGAACTGTTAGTTCTGAAAAGTTCAGGTATACATGTACCAGAAAATAGTGGCTGAATCAAATAAGCTCTGTAATTTGATATAAATAAAGCTACAAAGCACTGATAACACCAAAGAATCTAGTGAAAAATATTAACGAAATGGTTGGGTTTTAAAAACACTGAATTCTGTATATCTTGAAGAATCCCAACAATACATTAAATTCCTTGGATCCTCATTTAAAGTGAGAAACCCATTTCCAAGCATATGTGCACAAGTACCTTAGCCTCTTCATGCCTGCTTGCCTGTCCCACAGTCAGAAAAGGCAGGATATTTGGTTAGGCATATGTTTATGAATAAAGACAGGAAAATTCCAACTTTAAAACCAAATATTTTCCTTGTTTAATTCTGGTATCTTATTGGTCCATATGTTGCCTCCTCCTCACAGTATGGTCCCCTCCTCACAGTATGTTACCAAAAATCTAGATTTTGACTTTCTTTTAAAGCATAAGGATAACATCAAGCAGACAGAATTGAGGAATGGAAATACTGTATGAGAAAGAAGAGCAAAACTGATGATAATCTAAATACACACTGACACACTTGCTGAAGACATTAGGTGCTCCATAAATGCTTACTGAAATGCTGTTTTGTGACATTTGTTGTGATAAACTCATCTCTTCTCTAATTTAAGAATCCTCATGAGTTAACCACAACCAGTTCAGTATAATTTAATAGAAAACATCTGGTAGCACTCTCAAATGCTTAAGGAGAGCATTTCATAAACCACCGCAGCAGGAGAAAATGAGGCTAACACAGAGAAGCAGAGATGGAGAGCAGGAGAGTTGTGAACACATCATTTGATTATATGGATTTGGTCTTGCCTGAGACCAGCCCCACTCCTGGATTTTCCAGAGTGCCCAGATTCCTTTTATTTTTTTCGCTTAAGCTAGCTGAATTTCAGTTTCTACAATTTGCAACCAAGAGGACACTAGTATAGAGTATCTGTTTAGTGCAAAACAAATCTTGTTTCTGCCTCCACATATTCATATGTAAATATCAGATTCCCATCAGTATCCTATTATAGTAACTGACAATGTAGCTGTGAGTAACAGGAAAAAAAAAAACCAATAAGTTTGAAATATAACCTCGATCTCTCTTAGAGATTCATAATACAAATTATAAAGCTTCTGAGAAGTTCTCTAGTAAAGAAATATAACTCAGTTGAACTCACATTTACAAATCACATTTGAGCATAGAATCCTTTTTCATGAAGTTCTTATGTCTTTTAGGACTACTAATTGGTAGAGTACAGGTTGGGAAATGCTACCTGAAAACATGGCCATGATCCTTTAAATCTAGCATCTGAAGAAAAATTTAAAAAGCATTCTTAACTGCTTTCTAACATGGTTAAAATACATCACAGAACTCAAATTTGAATGTAAAAGTAGTTTATCTTCTAGATTGTAACTAACTTACCTGCATTGAAATAAGAATGAAATCAATTAGGCTCCCAATTCCACAAAACCCTACAGTGCAAAACTTTAACAAACCTAGAAAAGAAGGTAAAGTCATTTACAACCTGGAAAGTCTTATAAATATTAATAAACTTTTACGTTTCCCAATAAACCATTATATGTACCACAAACACTTTATATAAAGAATATAAAATTAACACTTTAAATAAATAAACAAAAT
Source organism: Hippopotamus amphibius kiboko (assembly GCF_030028045.1). NCBI lineage: Eukaryota > Metazoa > Chordata > Mammalia > Artiodactyla > Hippopotamidae > Hippopotamus > Hippopotamus amphibius. The sequence continues at coordinate 52,565,778 of NC_080186.1, forward strand.
TAACACTTAAAAAAAATCAAATCTTCACCTAAAAATATGAGAAAAGTTTAAAGGGCCTTCTACATAGAAAAGCCACAAAAAAATGATTAATTCACTTGACAAATAAATAATAGGCTCTAAAATAAAAGCTCAATATAATCTTACAAAACTTCTTAAGAGAAAAGGCCTAAGAAAATAAATCTTTAAATCTCAATACACAGTTAAAGAACAACTTTTAGTCCTAATATCCTTATTTATTTATTTAGACTTAATACCTTATGGATCCAAATTTTAATATATATTTACAGTAGAAAGTTCAAATAAAGGTTGTCAAGGCACAGAAAAAGTAATCAGAAAAAACAATTGATCTTGCAGTTAAAGACCAAATTCTGTTAGTAACGCTATTATCTTCAATTTATCCTATACTTTTTTCCCTAAGCATCTTATGTTTTTTTATTAGCTCTATAGTCAAAATGAACAATTCTGTGAACTATATACACCTCTGTCCTTAGCTCCAACCTTAGATCTAAGGTGCTAAAATAGATGATAATAGAGCATAGAATCTAGGACATACAATGATACAACACGAAAACATGATGATCGAATCAGAAGAGGCAGATTGGGGGTGGGGGTGGGATGAGTAATCTCTCTTCTATATTTAAACTTGAGTTGGTTTCCAGACATCCCATTTGAGAGATGAAAATGGTATGAAGCAAGACTCTTCGCGAAAGGGTAGTTCTAAGCATCAACTACAAATAGATGCCAGCTAAAACTGTAAGACTGGATGAGATCACCTCTTGCACACATTTGGAAATACACAAATAAGACTGAAATATGTAGGTAAGTTAGATGCTTTCCCCCCTTATTAGTATTACATATAGAGTAGAACAATGTTATAAGTACCAGGATAATATATGTTGGAAATAATTTAATAACTATTAAAATATAGATACTATACAAAAGGAAGCTTTTGGTTTTCTTCAAAACACTTACTACCTACCTAATGTTTTATATTTGTTTACTATCTGTTTCATGGAAGCCCCCTTAGGGGAGGGTCTTTTATTTGTGTTGTTTAATTCCGTGTCCTTAATACCTACAACATTGCCTGGCACATGGTAGATGCTCAATATTTGCTGAATGAATAGATAAATTTTCTCAGCTTTTCTGTGTTTCCTAAAGATCCCTAACTTTTTATCCATTATCTTATACAACAACTCCTTTAATTATTTTTTTCATTCACTGAATTTTACTATAGTTGCCCAAGGAACTTTATCCACTCACTCAGTACATGTACATATCCATTAGCTCACTTATTTCTGAAATACATCCCTCTTCACAGAGCATTTTGGAAATATCACAGTTTCCCTTCCTTCAATTTGTTTATAAAAAGAATATTAAGAATGGCCCCAAAAAAGTTTGTCTTTAATGAACTGCTACTCTATGAAGAAAATGTGTCAGGGCCTTTGCCCTTGTCATGTCCTCTTCCAATGATGTTCTTCCAGTAGCTCTTCTCATCTCAGGCTACTTCTTCAGGGAAGTTTTCCTAACCAAGCATGTTGCTCCTCCAATAGCCCCAGTGCTCTACCACATCTCTCCTATTTACTTCTGTCTCAGTACTGGTTAGAAATCATTTGTTGGTTTGTTCATTCATTCTCTGTCTTCCTACGCCATGTAAACTCCTAAAGGCAGCATTCTTATTTGTCTTATTTAAGTCAATTCCTTGAATAGTACATGACAGAAAGAGTTTGATAAATATTTGTTGTATGACTATGAAGAAATCAGAAACAATCCAAATGTCTAACAGAGAGAAAGTGTCTCAAGAAATTAAGATACATCTAACAACAGGAGAAAATAGTATGCAGCCATTTAAAAAAATGATATAGAAGTATATTTATTGGCAAAGTAATGTGATAACACTCAAAACACAGAATATTCTGTTACTGAACCTCTTCTGTGAGGGTATTTCAGAAGAATGAACACGAGAGGTTTCTGTTCAGGTAAAATATTAGATAAATTAGACAAATATCACATAAAATATTAGATACATGTGTTTGGAAGTTTGATAAATGTTATCTACTCCCTGAGTAACACATTTAAGAAACTACAGACAGATCCAAGATGATATTTAAGCATTTAAGGAATCTGCAAACTTATCAGTGACAGAAAGCAGGTGAGTGCTTGCTTAGGAAAGAGCAGGACAAGGATGGCCAAGAGGCAGGGATTACAAATGGGCATGAGGAAACTTCTAGGAGTGACAGGTACGGTCATTATCTTGATCGTGGTTGTTTCACAAGGTATATACATGTCTAACTTATAAAACAATACATTTTAAATATATGCACTTTAACATATGTCATTTATACTTTAATAAAGCTTTTCTTTTAAAAAAAAAAAAGGAACTGGAATTCCCTGGCGATCCAGGGGTTAGGACTCCATGCTTCCACTTCAGGGGGCCCAGGTTCGATCCCTGGTTGGGGAACTAAGATCCTGCAAGCTGTGCAGTGCGCCAAATAATAAATAAATAAGTAAATAAATAAAAATAAGGATCTAAGTTGACTGTTTTAAAAAAACAAATTCAAAAGTTAAAATCACTATGACAACTTATATCTTATCTCACTCCAAACTTGCAATATTAACTATGACCCATCTATTTCTACAAATTTCAGACAAAGGATGACTTTACTAATGAAGTTAATGATAATGCTATCTTAAACTTGTTTTAGCTTTTCAAATATAAAAATAACTTATGAAAATAAGATAGAAAGGACACTAAGGATTAAAAGAGATAATGAAACAAAGTAAAAATTTAGTACATGGTACACAGCAAACATATGATGTTAGCCCAGCTGCTACTTGTGCTACCACTATTTCTACTACATTACAATTATTATAATTGAGAAATTTAGACAGCATAATTTTTTTAATAAAAATTTAATAATAGCACCATCTAACCTAGCCTCAGCTCTTGCAAATTCCTTCTGTCTGTGTTATAGTCAAACGAACTATCCAAAGTTCTCTTCCAATATACTGCGCTATCATATCTCCCTCATCCATCACTGCATTTATACCTGCCATGCTGTCCTCTGCCTTGCCTCCTCTTCTCCCCCCCCGCCCCCGCCAACTATTCCCAATCATCTAGCTAATTCTTAATAATCTTTTAAAAATTCTGGAAAGTTTTCTCTAATGTCCCCAGGATGAATTTAATGGCATTCCTAGATGTTCTCCAGCACCCTGTCCTTAACTTTCAGCAGAGCACATATCCCATGGTATGATTTATTATATATTTATTTGTATGACTCCTCCATCCTTCCATGAGCAACCTGAAGTCAGGGCTGTGTCATTCCTGTGCCCAGTCAATATGACTACTGAAGGAACAAAAGATATCAATAGTAAATTGTCTTATCTGTAAACAAACACTGATCAACTTGAAAAACACAAAGTAGTAAACATTCTAAACAGCATTTATTAAAACTGAAAATGAGCAGGACCTTGTGGGGCTCCTGGTCATGGAAGCCTTTCTGTCCCCCATTTTCTTGTTTCTAGGGAAAAGAATCCACCCTCCGTGACCTCCTCTTAGTTCCAAAGGGCAGATCTGAACAGTTGCTAATCAAGGAAGGAGCAGCCAAGAAATGACCTGAGGCCAGGAACCACAGAAGCTCATCAAGATTACCTGAGACCAAATTAGAGGAGTACAGACCCTGCACACACCCTAATCTTATTAGCAGTCCCACCCTCGAACTATTGCTGTAAAACTCCTCATCAGATCCCCCCGGGTTGGACACCCAGTTTTTGAGCGCAGGAGCCCACTGTGTTCCCCTTTGCCTGGCAAAGCAATAAAGCTACTCTTTTCTACTTCACCCAAAACTCTGTCTCCAAGATTTGATTTGGCACCAGTGCAGAGAGGCCGAGGTTTTGGCATCAAAATCAATGCAAACCATTAATTACTCTTACAGATTTCATTATTTCGAGCACCAATACAAGTTTTTTAAAAGACTGGGGGGGGGGGGGGGCAGTATTTATGAACTACCAAAAGTAGACTGCCTTTTTTCCCAAATAAAAAAGTTATTACATCTCTTTCTACATACCCTATTTACTAATCTTACTGTGGAAGGAAATATTGTATTTAGATTTTAAAGATGGTTTTGAAATTCCAAATAAAAGTGTTTCTAATCAAGAAGGATCGATTTTTATCCTAAACCATTACTACTGTAGATATAGTCTTCCAAAGAGATTATGCTGCCAGATGACATTAATAAAGCTCATGTTTTTACTGTACTTTATTTATACTATAGTAACACACTTTACATTTAAATACACAAATTCAATAAGTGGACTTAGTTGGGTATAAAATAAAAAGCATAGAGATTAATTTTTGGTATTTTTTGTTTTATTACAAGTTGTCTATATAACTGTTTTAGAGAATGCAGATTATTTCATACTGAAGTTGCTGTTTGCCAAATCACAAGTGTTCTATAATGATTTGGTAATTAGTTATCCCTATTCTTTTGTCTGTCTATACCTATAAAGGAGAGCTTTCAAATCTTAGAAGAGTTTAACCTACAAATCCCTTTATTTTTATTTGTCCCTACGATCTGTGGCTATTATATACTAGTCCAAACTGGTAACTCTAAACTTAAAAAGAAAAAAGGAATAATATAACTGCAGATTTTTAAGTTTGGGGCTTAAAAACATGCAACACTTTGTTATTCTCATAATAAGAAAATGTTTACACTTAAAAGTAATACTACTATGGAAAGAGTCTCTCTCCCCCATTAACTGCTCCAAAAGAGCTATTATCTTTGAGAATCCATAACCTTTTTTTTTAAACTCTTTATTGGAATATAATTGCTTTACACTCTTGTACCAGCTTTTGAGGTACACCAAAGTGAATCAGCTGTATTTATACATATATCCCCATATCCCCTCCCTCCTGCGACTCCCTCCCACCCTCCCTGTCCTGGCCCTCTAAGGCATCACCCATCATTGAGTTGATCTCCCTTTGTTATACAGCAACTTCCCACTAGCTATCTATTTTACAGCTGGTAGTGTACATATGTCTATGCTACTCTCTCACTTCGTCCCAGATTCCCCTTCGCCCTCCGCCCCCCCCAACCCTGTGTCCTCCAGTCCATTCTCTGCATCTGCATCCTTATTCTTGCCCTGTCACTGGGTTCATCAGTACCATTATTTTTTTAGGAGAATCCATAATCTTTTAATGCTACAGACGAGCAAAACAAAATATGTCAATTAATGCATATAAAAAAAAATCGCAGATGTTAACACAGTTAAAAACACAAAGACAGAATATTAGAAAAATAAGACTTCATGGTGAAAAAGGCTTCTAGCTAAAGTAACAGTGGTAAAATGAGAATAAATCAATTAAAAGAAATATGCTATACATAAAGTAATAGTTGTGGGCTAAAAAGAAATTTGAGATACCTAGAAAGAAAATTTTTCTTAAAGGAATGTTTGGAACTTATCAAATTTAATTTAATCTCACCCTCAACACATTTCCCTTATTTAACCCTAAAGTAAAATTTATATAATAAAGTATAACATTCAACACTAAATTACTTGAAAAGAGACCTAATGTATAGCATAGGGAACTATATTCTATATCTTGTAATAACCTATAATGGAAAAGAATCATTAAAAGAAAAAAAATATATAAATATACACACACACGTACACATATATACATATATATGACTGAATCACTTTGCTGTATACCTGGAACATTGTAAATCAACTATACTTCAATTAAAAAAATAAATTACTTAAAAAGAGCAAATTTCACATCTGCATGATCTACATTGTTTATTTGGTTCTTATAAAATTCCAATAATCATAAATGGTGAGATAGGATTAAGATGGTGGAGTAGGAGGATGTGGGCTCACTCCCTCTTGCAAGAGCACTGGAATTACAACTAAATGCTGAACAATCATCAACAGAAAGACACAGGAACTCACCAAAAAAGATACCCCATATCCAGAGACAAAGGAGAAGCCCCAGTGAGATGGTAGGAGGGGTGAAATTGCGTTAAAATCAAATCCCATAAATGCTGGGTGGGTGACTCACAAACTGGAGAACAGTTATACTGCAGAAGTCCACCCACTAAAGTGAGGGTTCTGAGCCCCATGTCAGGCTTCCTAACCTGGGAGTCCAACAATGGGAGGAGGAATCCCCATAGAATCAGACTTTGAAAGCCAGTGGGATTTGATTGCAGGACCTCCACAGGACTGGGGAAAAAAGAGACTCCACTCTTGGAGGGCACACAAAAAAGCGTGCTCACCAGGACCCAGGGGGAAGGAGCAGTGACCCCATAGGAGACTGAACCAGACCCACCTGCTGGTGTTGGAGGGTTGCCTGCAGAAGTGGGGGGCAGCTGTGGCTCACCGAGGAAACAGGGGCACTGGCAGCAGAGGTTCTGGGAAGTGCTCATTGGCCTGAGCCCTCCCAGAGTCCACCATTAGCCCCACAAAAGAGCCTGTAAGCTCCAGTGCTGGGTAGCCTCAGACCAAACAACCAACAAGGTGGGAACACAGCCCCACCCATTGGCAGACAACCAGATTAAAGTTTTACTGAGCTCCACCCACCAAATCAGATTAAAGTCTTACTGAGCTCCACCCACCCAGCCCTACCCACCATCAGTCCCTCCCATCAGGAAGCACACAGGAGGCTCCTAGATAGTTTCCTCCACAAGAGGGCAGACAGCAGAATCAAGCAGTATCAGCAGTATTTCATCTTGTGGAACTGAAAACCACAGCCACCGAAAAATAGAGAAAATGAAAAAGCAGAGGACTTTGTACCAGATGAAGGGACAGGATAAAACCCCAGAAAAACAACTAAATGAAGAGGAGATAGGCACTCTTACAGAAAAAGAGTTCAGAATAATGATGGGGAAGATGATGGAGGACTTTGAAAAAAGACTGGATGCGAAGATCGAAAAGTTTACCAAAGACCTAGAAGAATTACAGAGCAAACAAACAGATACGCAACGCAATAACTGAAATGAAAAATACACTAGAAGGAACCAATAGCAGATTAACTGAGGCCGAAGGGCAAATAAGTGACCTGGAAGACAGAATGGTGAAAATCACTGATGTGGAAAAGAATAAGGAAAAAAGAATGAAAAGAACTGAAGACAGCCTAAGAGACCTCTGGGACAATGCTAAATGCACCAACATTCACATTATAGGGGTCCCAGAAGGAGAAGAGAGAGAGAAAGGTCCCGAGAAAATATTGGAAGAGATTCTAGTTGAAAACTTCCCTCACATGGGAAAGGAAATAGCTACCCCAGTCCAGGAAGTGCAGAGAGTCCCAGGCAGGATAAACCCAAGGAGAAACACACCAAGACATATAGTAGTCAAAGTGACAAAAATTAAAGACAGAGAAATGTTATTAAAAGCAACAAGGGAAAAATGACAAAACATACAAGGGAACTCCCATAAGGTTATCAGCTGATTTCTCAGCAGAAACTCTGCAAGCCAGAAGGGAGTGGCATGATATATTTCAAGTGATGAAAGGGAAGAAACTACAACCAAGAATACTCTACCCAGCAAGGATCTCATTCAGATTTGATGGAGAAATCAAAAGCTTTACAGACAAGCAACAGCTAAGAGAATTCAGCACCACCAAACCAGCCCTACAACAAATGCTAAAGTAACTTCTCTAAGCGGGAGACATAACAGAAGAAAAGGACCTACAAAAACAAAAACAAAACAATTAAGAACATGGTAATAGGAACATACATATCAATAATTACCTTGAATGTAAGTGGACTAAATGCACCAACCAAAAGACACAGACTGGCTGAATGGATACAAAAACAAGACCCATATAGATGCTGTCTACAAGAGACCCACTTCAGACCTAGGGACACATACAGACTAAAAGTGAGGGGATGGAAAAAGATATTCCATGCAAATGGAAATCAAAAGAAAGCTGGAGCAGCAATAGTCACATCAGATAAAATAGACTTTAAAATAAAAAATGTTACAAGAGACAAGAAAGGACATTACATAAAGATCAAGGGATCCATCCAAGAAGAGGAGAAAACAATTACAAATATATATGCACCCAATATAGGAGCACCTCAATACATAAAGCAAATGCTAATAACTATGAAAGAGGAAAAGCAAGGCAGAAATAGAGACACAGATGCAGAGAACAAACACATGGACACCAAGTGGGGAAAGTGGGGAGGGTTGGGGGGGGGGATGAATTGGGAGATTGGGATATCAAAGTGTACACTCTAAATATATGCTGTTTATTGTCTGTTAACTGTATCTCAATAAAAGTTCTTAAAGAAAAAAAAAATAAATAGCCAAAAAAAAAAAAAATCATAAATGGTACTGAGGAAGTATTTTAAAAAGCTATCTATAAATACTACCATTACTTTTCATAACCATGAAGAAAGATTAAATAAGACTATAAGAAAAATAGAGTTTTAGGCTCTATCTATAACTATTTTCATACCAGTCAACACTGCATTATCCAGTTAAGAATATTTTTAAATGGCAGTAATCATTTTAATTGAATACCAAAATTGCTTAACCTTGGATTCTTAGTAAAAATTAAAACAATTAAAAACATTTAAATTTTTTTAAGTCTACAAACACTGTAATTTTATGTATTAGATTAAGTTGATAAAACATCAAAATCTTTCACATTAAGATAGCTTAAACACAAGCAAGATAGGGATAAAAATATTTGAATGCTTAAAGAGATAAAAGAACTTTCAGTTAAAAATAATGAATTTGACATGCCCACTGAACTCCTCTCACTTCAAGATCCCACTAAAAGTTAGTAAAGGGATTTTTAAAACCTAAACCCAACAGAATAAAGAGAACGGAAGATAATCGAGAAGCTGTAAAGCAGATGAATGAGAAGTGACAGACAATCTTAAAAAAGTTGTATCTTAAGCCAGCAGTCAAAAAATTTGTTGAATTAATGAACATCCAAAGGTTGTGATAATAAAGTTAAAGATTAAAAAAAAAAACTTTACTCTGAGAAATAAAGTCAAATGTAAAAATTACATTTGCAAATTTATAGAATCTCAGCCTCAAACTGAAATGTTCTCTTTGACTGAAATTAATTATTAGATTGGAATAGCAGTGGTTGGAGAAAGGGAGCGAGCTCCTGGCAGGAAACTAACATTCACTATACAGAGCTTTATATGGAGTTTTATTACCCAGAGTTTTATTTTGGAGAAAAAAAAAATCACAATATACAAACCAACATGTTATTATGTGCTGCAGCAAGTCAAAAATACTAACTTACATCATATGACATGACAGCTCATCTGATACATATCACAGGACGCTAAAAAGTCACTCATTAAGCCAGTTATTTACAGTATATTTACTATACAAAATCATCATAGAATAAACTGTTATAAGAAATAGTGTTTCTTCTTCCCTCCTTCCCTTTTCTTTTTAAAAGTTAGAAATCATTTTACTTTTTCATAATAAACCTAATTTCTCCATCTGACCATCTGTCCTTCTGCCCATCCATCCATCCAACATCTAAAAAAATAGACTAAAATATTTTTATTATGGCAACTTAGAGGCTTTCTGTGCATATTATACGGTTTTCAGGTGTGTTATGGAGAGGTATGGCTGCTGTATAACAAATGGCATGAAAGTGCAGTTACAGTATCACTCAGGCCAGGACTACTGTATTCATCTCTTTTTAGCTTCCTTTGCCACCAGTCTTTCTCTGTTCTAAGCCATTTCCCACAATTTCTCCAGTAACGTCTTCCTGAAATACAAATCTGACCATGATCCTCCACTGCTTAAAAACTGTTATGGCTTCTGATGTTTAAAGGGTAAAGTCCAAACTCCATAACAAAACACTTGAAGCCTTTTTTCTTTTTTGTCTGTGCTGGTTGGCTTGTAGGACCTTGGTTCCCCAATCAGGGATTGAACCTGTGCCCACGGCAGTGAAAGCGCCGAGTCCTAACCACTGGACTGCCAGGGAATTCCCTCCCAAAGCCTTTTATAATCTGACCACAGGCTACCTCTGCAATCACTTTTCATCTCTTGCCATCTTTCTTCCTACACCATAGGCTAAATTATTCGCCATTCTCTCAACACGCACACATGCTCTTTCACACCCTGTGCTTTTGCACATGCTGTTCCCTGTAGTGCCCTAAATCTCTAATCTGTTCATCCTTAAAAACCTAGTGCAAAACGTCACCTCATCCAAGAAGTTTTCCCTCACATCCTAAGGCTGACTAAATCAGTCCCTTTTCTCTGCTCTCACAGCACTTTACTACAGTTCTGTAACAGTGCTGTATGACAAATTGCCTACCATTTATTTCTTACTTATTTTCTTCTAGCCAATAGGAGCTGTGATCTTCATCATTATTTCCTGAGCACTTTGACACTTACTTAACAGGCAGTAAATGTTGAATAAATATTTGTTAACTGAAAAATTTCACGTATACAGTATTTTAAACTCTGACTTCTACTTATGACCTTATAACACTTCTACTTATGACCTTATATGAGTTCCAGGTAAGGCTAACAGAAACATAATTCCCATCAACTCCACAGTGAAGATTCCTCTTTGATCTCTGGTGGGTAGCAACATGGAAAGAATAAGATTAGCTTTGCTAGCTAGAAAGCAGAGCATTCAGAAACTTTAAATTTGCTCAGTGAAGGGCTAATATAGAAGCAAAGTGCTACAGTAAATAAAGCATGATCTCTTGAGCCAGAATATCTGGGTTCAAATTCAGGTCACTAGCTGAGTGTCCTTGGGTAAATCTCTTAATCTTGTGACCATTTCCCTACCCATAAAACAACAATGATAGCAACAAATATGTCACAGTACAAAGCAATGCCTCCAGAGTCAGTAACTCCCTTAACCTCTCTGGTGACAATTTCCCTACCTGTTAAAGCAGATTTAAACAGGATGATAAACTCAGAGTTTTAAGGCTTAAATCAGGGCAGGCATGTGAAAGTACTATTTAAACAAGAGCTATCATCGAATGTAAATAGTTTTCATAAGCATTAGTAACTATGGTAAATGTAAAGATCACAGATGGGAGGAAGGTGTGGGAAGGGATGCTAAGGGTAAGAATCAGCCTCCATACCAGCTCCTGCTGGTTGCTGTCGTTTCAACCCCAACTCCTCCCGAAGGAAGTAGTTTCCATTTCCAAAGCAACACTGACAGAGGTTCAGGTAGAAGGCAAATATTTTTTGGAAGGACAGGGAAAGATATGCATTTACTCATAAAACATTTATTGAAGGTACACTGTATACGTAGCACTAGCAATGACAACTCAAGTCTACTGTCCTAAGTGGTGACTACACTATATTGCATGTGTGCTTTCACAAAGATGAAAAAAACAGGAAAAGTCAATATTTCTTACCCAAGTTAACTACAGATCTAATTGCTAGCTCTATACTCACAGAAGAATGTTGACTATTCAACTCCAGCTACATGGAACTTATAACTATTCACAGTATGCAGAGATTTAATCTATAAGAATAGATACATTTACCTACAAGTTTCACAAGAATTTTTTTTTTTTAATGAAACATACTCACCTAAGGCAGGGTATCCAAGGTAAAATCGATCTGCTCCCAACCATCCAAGAAAAAGAGACAGTGCAACCGCCACTTTGTATGAATAGCCATTTCTGCACAGAATTAGAACATGAATGTCACATTCATGTACTTCCAACATGTAAACGTTTTAGAAAATAAAACTGTTGATTATAATTTGTTAATTGGTTCATTCGTCCATTCAATTAATGCTTTTTGGGTGGCTACTGAGTGCCAGGCACTATCTTAGGCTATTGTAATATATTAATGAACAAAAGAGACAAAGACCCCTGCCCATAAAGAGCTTACAATCAAGTGGCAGCAAGCAATAAACCTAAACATATTTAAAAAGGAAATCGTGTGTTAGAAAGTCATAAACACTATGAAAAAAGAAGTGGATTAGGGTGTACAGGGAATCCAGAATTCCAGGGGTACAGACAAGGGGCATTTAAACAGGGTGACAAGAGTAAGCTTCATTGAGAAGGTGATATTTGAGCAAAGACCTAAGGGAGGTAAGAGACTTAGTCATGCCATGCCTGTGAGGGAAGAGTGTCCCAGACAAAAGAAATTGTTGTTACAAAGGCAGCATATCTGATATGTTTAAGGTCTATTAAGGAAGCAAATGTAGCAGGAGTGGAATAAGAGAGGGGAAGAATAGTAGGAGACAAGGTAAGAGAGATAACAGGGTGCAAAGAGGGCAGATCACGTAGGACCTTGAATATCATCGTTAAGTAAAAACTGTCTTTTACTCTGAGAGATATGTGAAGCTACTGCAGAGGTAAGTAGAGATGTGGTGTGATCTGATTTAGATTTTAAAATAATCACTCTACGTGCTGTGCTAAGAACAGACTGAAGGGGAGTATTTGTGAGCTACTGTCACAATAATGTACAACAAACCTTCCCAGATCAAGAAGAGAAGGAACCAGAATGGAGTTGACAGTGAAGCAAAAGTAAAACCAAAAGAGTGTGATATCTTGGAAGTCAAGTGAAGGCAGTGTATTAAGAAGAACAGAGGGATCAACTGTGCCAATTGTGACTGATGAATGACATAAGAATACCTGAGAACCTACCACTAAATTTAACCAATAGGAAATCATTAAGAGACTTCAGCAAGAACAATTCTGGTAACGATGAGGGCAAAAAGAATAGAGCAGGCTCAAGAAAGACTGGATGGGCCATAGTGGTGCCTGTGACCCTGCCGCCCCTCTCCCCTCCCCCCCCAGCACCCACAAACCTGGCTCCCCACCTCATTCCTCCTCCTACCCTCACCGCTACAGCAGTGCCCACCACCCAGGCAACCCCACATGTGGCAGAGGGACCAGCCATCCTGGTGCCCCCGGTGGTGAAGCCAGCAACGGCAGCGATACTGGCAGCATCAAGGCGCCAATAACTCCAGGGGAACACGCAGTGATGATGAGGGCACTGGCGATACCTCTGACAGAGGTGAGGGAAGGTGGAAAGAGCCAGTTCGCAAATATAGCCAGAGGCAGCTCAAGTAAGAGAAACCAAACTATAACTTGTGCTATAGCGCCACCTACTGAAAAACAAGAGAAAGGACTCTAATTACCAATCTGTTGAACTGTTAGAATCAAAGTAAATAAAGCTTTACCTAAGTAAGAAAGGTATTCACTACTTCAAATGCGCCAGCAAAGGAGCAACTCATCAAGCACCATGAAAAACCACAGTAACACAGTATCAGGAAAAGACAAGTCTCCACAAACCAAACTCAAGGCCACAGAAGACTGTGGTCTGATAGAGAATTCAAAATAGCTATCAGAAAGAAACTCAACAAGCTACAAGAAAACAAAACAGCAGTTCAATGAACTAAGGAATAAAATTAATGAACAGAAGAATACTTTATCAAAGAAACTGAAACTCTAAAAGAGAATCAAACAGAAGTTATGGGGCTAAAGAACTCAATAAACGAGATGAAGAATGGCATTAGAAAGCACTGGAAATAGAGTAGACCATATGGAAGAGAGAATTAGTGAGCTCAAAGACAGAAATTGAGAAATGATTCAGGTAAAAGAGGAGAGGGAACTAAGACTTTTTTTTTAATGAAGAAACTCTGCAAAAACTATCCAACTCCACTAGAAAAGGCAACACAAGGAAAATAGGAATCCCAGAAGGAAAAGAGACAGCTTATTTAAGGAAATAAATAGCTGAGAACTTCCCAAATCTGGGAAAGGAACTAGATATACAGGCCGTGAAGCTGATAGAACACCTAATTATCTCAATGCAAAAAGACCTTCTCCAAGGCACATTATATAAAACTGTCAAAAGTAAATAACAGGGACTTCCTAGGTGGCGCAGTGGTTGAGAATCTGCCTGCCAATGCAGGGTACACGGCTTCGATCCCTGCCCCAGGAAGATACCACATGCCGTGGAACAACTAAGCCCGTGTGCCACAACTATTGAGCCTATGCTCTACAGCCTGTGAGCCACAACTACTGAGCCCCTGTGCCACAACTACTGAAGCCCACGTGTCTAGAGCCCATGCTCCACAAGAGAGGCCACCACAATGAGGAGCCTGCACACCACAACAAAGAGTAGCCCCTGCTTGCCACAACCAGAGAAAGCCCGTGTGCAGCAACAAAGACCCAACACAGTCAATAAAATAAATATTTTTTTTTAAAAAGTCAATGACAAAGAAAGAATTTTAAAGGCAGTAAGAGAAAAAAAGTAACCTACCTCCATTAGGCTATCAGCAGATTTCTCAGCAGAAACTCTACAAGCCATGACAAACTCAAAATATTGAAAGATAAAAGCTGTCAGCCAAGAATACTCTATACAGCAAAGGTATCATTCAGATAATAAAGGAGAAATAAAGGCATTCCCAGACAAACAAAAGTTGAGATAATTTATTACCACTAGACCTGCCTTACAAGAAATATTGAAAGAAGCTCCTCTACCTGGGAAAGGCAAAAGTACACAAAACTTTGAGTAAGATAATAAATAGAATCAGAAAACTGCAATTATAATATCAGAATAGGTTGTTAAACACAATTATAGCAAAGGTTAAAGGGCAAAAAAAAAAGCACTAAAAATAACTATAGCTATGTCAGTTTGGTAACAAACTTTTGTGTTGAGACATATTTATGACAACAAAAACATAAAAGCAGAAGAAGAAAAGGATGGAACCTGTATAGGCATATGAGGATAAGATATTACCATCAGAAAAAGCACTATTTTATCTTTAAAATGTTTATACAAACCTCGTGATAACCACAAAATAAAAATCTAGAGCAGAGACACAAAACATAAAAAAAAGAGAATACTGAGAAAAACATCATAGAAAACCACCAAACTAAAATGGCAGACAGAAATGCAAGGGAAAAGAAGCAATGGAACGATAGAACAAACAGAAAACAAAAGATAAAATGGCAATACTTGGGACTTCCCTGGTGGTGTAGTGGTTGGGAATCTGCCTGCCAATGCAGGGGACATGGGTTCAATCCCTGGTCCAGGAAGACCCCACATTTCGCAGAGCAACTAAACCCATGAACCACATCTACTAAAGCCCGTGTGCCCTAGAGCTCGTGTGCCACAACTACTGAGCCCATGTGCTGCAACTACTGAAGCCCATGTGCCTAGAGCCCATGTTCTGCAACAAGAGAAGCCACTACAATGAGGAGCCCACTACAATGAGGAGCCCCCGCATCTCAATGAAGAACAGCCCCACTCACCACAACTAGATAAAGACCCAAGGCAGCCAAAAATAAAAAATAAAGTTTCTTTAAAAAAAAAAAGGCAATACCAAGTCCTCATATATCAACAATCACACTAAATGTAAATGGACTGAATTCACCAATCAAAAGTGAAATAAGTCAGATGGAGAAAGACAAATACTGTATGACTTCACTCGTGTGGAATTAAAAAAAAGAGAAAAACAAAAAATAAGACAAGAACACACAGAAACACAGAACAGACTGGTGGTCAGCAGAGGTGAAGGGGGGTGGGAGGTGGGCAAAATGGGTAAAGAGGATTAACGATATGATGATGGATGGAAATGAGACTTAGTGGCAAGTACCCTGTAGTGTATATAGAAGTTGAATTTTAATGTACACATGGGACTTACATAATGTTATAAATCAATGTTAACTCAATAAAAATTGGGAAAAAATGAAGAAAAGAAGTACTAGATAACTCAAGGAGCTGCTGCAAAGAGGACTAAAGAAATATAAAGGTAGCTAGAGTTACCGTTTTAAAGTCACATCTGCATGTCAGTCTCCTGCTTACAACTGTGTATTTTGCATTGCATTCACAATCAGGACACTTTTGGGGAATTAGGGGAGATGGTGAACAGCCCAGAAATCCTGCATATGCATCTAATATTACAAAGATGTCATTTTTTACACTGAGGGCAGTAGCGCCCCCTTTACATTGTAATGGGACACCAGACTAGAAGTAGAGAAATAAATTGGGAGGCTTTGTAGAAACTCAAGCTATAACCTACTTGGCCAGTAGCAGTGGGAGACACAAGGAAACAAAATTGGGAAATACTAAGAAGGCAGAGCAGCCAGACTAAATGTGGGGACTGAGAGAAAAGGAGAATGACTCCAAAGTTTCTGCTTAAGAAACTGGGTAGAACAGCTGCATTCACTAATACAAAGGAGGAAATGACCTGAAGGAAAAGACGATAGATTCAGTTTGGTACCTTTAATATAAAGACGGTGAGAGAAACCAAAGGGGTGGAATGAATGAAAAAGAGAAAAGGGCCAAGGATATAATCTTGGGGATATCAAGATTTAAGGAACAAGGAAAGGAAAAGGAATCAAAGGAAACTGAAGTGTGTTTTATACTGGAAGTCAAGGAAAGAAACTATGTTAAGAGAAAGGAATGCCAAATACTGTGGAAGGATTAAGATATGGACTATAAATATCCATTTGATATGGCAACAAAGATCGCTGGCGAATTTCAGTATGGCCAAAAGCCATATTGCATTAGACTGAAAAATTCATAAAAAGATAAATATTATAGAAACAAGCCTCTCAAAAAGCTTGGCTGGTAAGGGGAATGAAATTAGAAAAGCAGTTATCTATATAAATAAATCAACCTAAAGAATAATCTAAAAACTGGTGGTATAGCAGATTTGTCTAATTGTTCACCAAATCACTTTGCTTTTTCTCGTGGACTTACAGCTAAACTACAGGCATACCCTGTTTTAGTGTGCTTTGTGTTACTGCACTTTGCAGATAAACTGTGTTTTTTACAAACTGAAGGTTTGTGGAAACCCTGAATCAAGCAAGTCTACTGGTGTCATTTTTCCAATAGCATTATTTTAAAATTAAGCTATGTACATAGTTTCTTTAGACACAATGCTATCGCACACTTACTAGACTACATATAGTATAAATATAACTTTTATATACACAGGGAAACAAAAAGATTCGTGTGACTTGCTTTATTTTATTGGTCTACAACCAAACTCACAATATCTCCGAGTTATGTCTGTATATATTCTAGTTCACTTTGCAGTTAAGTGCAGCCATCACTGAGTTTTGGCCAATGAAATGAGGACAGAAGTGATGTATGGCATCATTTTATGTCTGGCCCATAAAACATTCCTACAGGGGTTCCCTCTCCTCTTTCCCATCTGTTGGCTGAATGGAAAGGACTCTAAGGACTAGAGGAAGCAAAGCCACAAGATGAAAGGCACAAGACTCCTGCATGACTGCATGAAGCAACTATCATCTCCTTCACCCCATTCAGACCTCCAAGCCAACACAAACTGGACTATGATGTGAGTGAGAAATAATATTTATTGTGTTAAGCACTGAAATTCTGAAGACATTTGTTACAACAGTTAGGCTGCTCCAGCTAATGTAGGTGGCCAGAATAAAGAGATGTGTGACTCGGTAACCAATCAGACATAGTTACTAGACCTCAGTTGTTTAACAGTACATTATAGAATGGCTATATTTGCAATTTTCAGATGGAATTTTAATCAAGTATCAAATATTATAAAAGAATATGCCAACAGGAGAAGAAAGAAAACACAAAACACTGGAAAAAGGACACTCAATGAATAAAAATTTGTCAGTGAGTCTTTATTCAGTAGCCCACCAGCGGCCAGCTGTTTGGCGAGCATGTACTGAATATCCTGATAAAGAAAAGTGATATATCAGGTTATCTTACTTTTGTGACTTATTATTAAAATTATCCAGCAACCGAACTCCCCTCATTCTGATTCAATGCTCATCAAGCAAATTCTATTTTGGAATCGTAGAATTGGGGAATAAGCTGGCCAGTAGACTTGGAATATCTGGTTTCCTTGATAGTTATATTTCTTATCACAATTGACATCAATGTCTTGTGAGCATGATTAGTATAGCTCAGTTGCCCTGAGCCTAATGTACTCAGAGATACCAGAAGAAAAATCAGAGTTAACTTGGAAAGTAGCAGATCATTGTGGTGTGACCATTACAGGTAATATGAACCTCCAACATCCAACCTGAGTGGTTAGCTGTTCTTAATAGATGATTTTCTTAGTCTTGTATTATAACCTATGATATCTTGGACCAGCACTTAACAAATTATTTGTCATTTGGAAATATCAATCTGTAAATTTAAAAACTGACTAAACCATATCTAAGTACTTTGGAAATAATTTTAACAATTTTTATCTTACTAATGAGAAATCTTGGAACCCAAGAAGCTTAAAGTGATTAGATTACACAGCAAGATAGACTCTAAAGCCCCTCATTAACTCAGTGAGGTAGGGTCAAAGGAAAAAAAAAAGACTAATAGTAATTTCTAAGAATTCTAATAGAACTTGTAGAAAGGGTCAAATAGTGGTTGTTTTTTGATACAACTGCAAAATAGGTGCCATCAAACAAAATATAACAATGTATAGTAAAGGTGAAAATATAATATAAATTATAACATATTACAGCAGTTAAAAATGGGTAAAACTAAATCATGTTTTTGGTACAAAGCATAAACATAAGAATAAACTGTTAGCTTTACTACGGCAAAAATAAACAGCAAACCTAAAAGTTCTTTAAACAAAGAATATTCCCAACAAAATAAAGCCATTTGTCTTAATATACCAAACTACCTTCTGAATTCTGTTTAACATTACTATTCACCATCCATACCTGTTACAAAGAATGAAACCAAGTTTCCAAATGCAAATGATGAATAATTAGCATTCTTTTAATACTACAGGTACACAATCCCTCATTTGCACTCTAGAAAGTTCTCAAATTTTGAAAACAGAATTTTTTTCATAACCCATTTGGTAGCATAAATTGACTGAACAGACATGGCATGAAGCCAGTCGGTCAATTTATCCCACATAGTGAACTACTGAGCTTTACTTGGTTGGTAAATTGCATTTATCAAACCACATGCACACTTAAAACAGAGGTTTTCTGACAAAAGCAAAAAGATTAAAGTTATATTAGTGCAGGATTCTCCTTATAAATTAACTCTTTACCTCTTCAGTCTATTCAGTCAAGACACAACATAGGCAAGTAATCTGAAAATTTAGCTTCAGTAATGTACTTACACATTACGGCAAGATACGGGCTTCAGAAAACCAACTTCATTTCCAGTAAAATGTGTTTCATTGCCACTAAAATCCTTACAAGTTATGTTGGGTGCTGGAAAACATGGAACTAAAGGCAGAAAAAAGCAAGAATCCATTATTTTTTTCCTGTGGAAAAGTATGTAATTATTATTTTTTTTAAGGCCAGCAAAGCATACAAGAAAATATGTTAAAACAAACTCCTTCTTAACATATGAAACTTTAACTTAGATAGGAAAAGCTACATTACATATATTCATGTATAAGATAAAATAAAGATAATATGATAGAGTAGTCTCAACACAAAAGCATAAGCACTGCCACACTGGGTTAGATGCATGACCCATCGAGTTCAATCTCCTGCCTCTGACAAAGGTGATAAGGGGAAGAACTGCACAATATTACTAGCCCTTACTTCATCTCTAAGATAAAGAATATTTCTCAAAGTTTTGTTAGTAACTCACCAGGTAATTTGTTACATTTAATGTAATCTGAATTTGTATTTTCAGTTTATAAAATTCTTATAGATGACAGCTACAATAAACTAAGATTCTTCTATCTATTCTAAATAAACTCTTTATACATTCTAAATGTATTTCTCTATTCCCTCTAGGATTTGATGCAGTATATTATCTCTGCATTTAGCAATTTTGATCTTTATTCATACCCCAGATGA
The DNA here is from genome assembly GCF_030028045.1 of Hippopotamus amphibius kiboko. Lineage (NCBI taxonomy): Eukaryota > Metazoa > Chordata > Mammalia > Artiodactyla > Hippopotamidae > Hippopotamus > Hippopotamus amphibius. Next base: position 52,585,517 of record NC_080186.1, read on the forward strand.
CATAAGAGGAAGTAACACTCATAGAGCTTACTAAGTGCTAGGCAGGCACTGTCCTGAAGTCTTTACGGCCTCATCATGTAAAGAGCAAGAACTCTGGGATAAGAATGACGTATCTGTGCATTGTCTCTTTCTAAACCTTGGACTCTTTACAGATAAAAATAGCACTAAGATCATAATAAGACAACTGTGGGGATTAAATGTGATATAATATACCTAGCACAAGGCACAACATTTAGTAGGTACTCAATAGTGCCTTTTCCTTCTTCACTGTTTCTGACTAAAAGGTACTCACTCAAGTTTTTAGGCTAGTTTCAGAAAATGCTTCTATGTTTAGCATCAATAATTACAGATTTTTTTTTTGAGGAAATGAAAATAGAACTTGGTACAATTGTCTAAAAAAACCCCCACAGAGACCCCAGAGTTTTATTATGAGAGAAAAATGGTATTTATTTTGTCTACTTTAAGATTTCCGACAAATCGTTCTTTTTTAGGCTAGAGTAGTACATTGAGAGAATGATTCCAGGAAAAAACCATATAGTGACTTTGCACCCTTTTGTTGTGTTACTGACAGTTCAAACTATATCATCCCATAAACTTTATTTATTTATTTAATATATTTACATTTCCAACGCAAAGCGGTGCTTATGCTAAAAGGCATAGATTCAATACAGCTGAGAACCATTTAAACAAGAAAAAAGTAATAAAATGAAGGGAAGAGGGAGAGTGAAGAAATAATTAATTAGGAAACAACAAAGGAAAGACACTGTAATTGAACACAAATTTAGCTCAGAGCTTCCTGGTAGTTAAGGCAAAAACCTTTACAGGGCTACTGTGATATAACTGAAAGGCATACTAATTCACCTCCAAACCACTGTGCGAGCTTGGTTTGGTTCATGACATGAGGTTAAGAGAACATAATACAGAAGGTCCTCAAGAACTTTCACAAAACAATAGAGGTTTTCCACATAGCCATTTCTCACACTGACTCCAGATATAAGCAAGGGCTTATAATGTTAAGCTCTATAGAGATGGGGCAAAGTTAACAGATGATTTATATGTAGCTGTTTGGTCATCTGCATTGATAACAGGGATAAAACATACTGACTTTTGTGAATGAATTATTACATTGTCCCTTAAGTTGTATCTCTTGATCTGCCACCTTAGGTCATGCTTTAGACTAGAACTATATGGTAGAAAACTCAAAACTGAGATTAGCATATGTGTGAAATGCTAATATATACTCTATGTTACTGACTGAAAGGAGATCAATATGCTCTATTTCAATGATGGGCGAGTGATGGAAAGCAATTTTGCTTTCCAGGGGATATTTGGCAATGTCTGGAAGTATCTTTGGTTGTCACTACTGGGAAGCTGCTACCGGCATCTAGTGGGTAGAGGCCAGGGATGCTCTTAAACATCCTACAATGCACAAGACAGCCTCTTCATAATAAAGAATTATCTAGTCCCAAACGCTAATGGTACTAAGATTGAAAAACACTGCTCTAGATCAGTGGTCTTCAAAAAATTTTTTTCACACACTCCCTAATTTTTTAAAATCGTACACCCCCTCACGTTTTTTTTTTTTAAGAACTTTTATTGAGATACAATTAACAGACAATAAACAGCATATATTTAGAGTGTACAATTTGGTATCCCAATCTCCCAATTCATTCCCCCCCAATCCTCCCCGCTTTTCCCACTTGGTGTCCATGTGTTTGTTCTCTACACCTGTGTCTCTATTTCTGCCTTGCATTTCCTCTTTCACAGTTGTTAGCATTTGCCTTATGTATTGAACTGCTCCTACATTGGGCGCATATATATTTATAATTGTTATCTCCTCTTCTTGGATGGATCCCTTGATCTTTATGTAATGTCCTTTCTTGTCTCTTGTAACATTTTTTATTTTAAAGTCTATTTTATCTGATATGAGTATTGCTACTCCAGCTTTCTTCTGATTTTCATTTGCATGGAATATCTTTTTCCATCCCCTCACGTTTAGTCTGTATGTGTCCCTAGGTCTGAAGTGGGTCTCTTGTAGACAGCATATATATGGGTCTTGTTTTTGTATCCATTCAGCCAGTCTGTGTCTTTTGGTTGGTGCATTTAGTCCACTTACATTCAAGGTAATTATCGATATGTATGTTCCTAGTACCATTTTCTTAATTGTTTTGTTTTTGTTTTTGTAGGTCCTTTTCTTCTATGTCTCCCGCTTAGAGAAGTTCCTTTAGCATTTGTTGTAGGGCTGGTTTGGTGGTGCTGAATTCTCTTAGCTGTTGCTTGTCTGTAAAGCTTTTGATTTCTCCATCAAATCTGAATGAGATCCTTGCTGGGTAGAGTATTCTTGGTTGTAGGTTCTTCCCTTTCATCACCTGAAATATATCTTGCCACTCCCTTCTGGCTTGCAGAGTTTCTGCTGAGAAATCAGCTGTTAACCTGATGGAAGTTTCCTTGTATGTTATTTGTCATTTTTCCCTTGTTGCTTTTAATAACATTTCTCTGTCTTTAATTTTTGTCACTTTGACTACTATATGTCTTGGTGTGTTTCTCCTTGGGTTTATCCTGCCTGGGACTCTCTGTGCTTCCTGGACTGGGGTAGCTATTTCCTTTCCCATGTGAGGGAAGTTTTCAACTAGAATCTCTTCCAATATTTTCTCAGGTCCTTTCTCTCTCTCTTCTCCTTCTGGGACCCCTGTAATGCAAATGTTCGTGCGTTTAACATTGTCCCAGAGGTCTCTTAGGCTGTCTCCAGTTCCTTTCATTCTTTTTTCTTTATTCTTTTCTGCATCAGTGATTATCACCATTCTGTCTTCCAGGTCACTTATTCGCCCTTCTGCTTCAGTTAATCTGCTACTGGTTCCTTCTAGTGTAGTTTTCATTTCAGTTATTGCATTGCGTATCTCTGTTTGTTTGCTCTGTAATTCTTCTAAGTCTTTGGTAAACTTTTCAATCTTTGCATCCAGTCTTTTTTCAAAGTCCTGGATCATCTTCACCATCATTATTCTGAATTCTTTTTCTGGAAGGGTGCCTATCTCCTCTTCATTTAGTTGTCTTCCTGGGTTTTTATCCTGTCCCTTCATCTGGTACAAAGTCCTCTGCTTTTTCATTTTCTCTATTTTTCTGTGGCTGTGGTTTTCAGTTCCACAAGATGAAATACTGCTGATACTGCTTGATACTGCTGTCTGCCCTCTTGTGGAGGAGCCTCCTGTGTGCTTCCTGATGGGAGGGACTGATGGTGGGTAGGGCTGGGTGGGTGAAGCTCAGTAAAGCTTTAATCTGATTTGGTGCGCAGAGCCAGTAAAACTTTAATCTGCTTGTCTGCTAATGGGTGGGGCTGTGTTCACACCTTTTTGGTTGTTTGGCCTGAGGCCACCTAGCGCTGGAGCCCACAGGCTCTTTGGTGGGGCTAATGGTGGACTCTGGGAGGGCTCACACCAATAAGCACTTTCCAAAACCCCTGCTGCCAGTGCCCCACCTCCTCGGTGAGCCACAGCTGCCCCCCACCTCTGCAGGCAATCCTCCAAAACCAGCAGGTAGGTCGGGTCACTGCTCCTTCCCCCTGGGTCCTGGTGAGCACATTTTTTTGTGTGCCCTCCAAGAGTGGAGTCTCTGTTTCCACCAGTCCTGTGGAGGTCCTGCAATCAAATCCTGCTGGCTTTCAGAGTCTGATTCTCTGGGGTTTCCTCCTCCCGTTGCTGGACTCCCAGGTTGGGAAGCCTGATGCGGGGCTCAGAACCCTCACTTTAGTGGGTGGACTTCTGCAGTACAACTGTTCTCCAGTTTGTGAGTCACCCACCCAGCATTTATGGGATTTGATTTTAACGCAATTGCGCCCCTCCTACCATCTCATTGCGGCTTCTCCTTTGTCTCTGGATGTGGGATGTCTTTTCTCGTGAGTTCCAGTGTCTTCCTGTCGATGATTGTTCAGCAGTTAGTTGTAATTCTGGTGCTCTTGCAAGAGGGAGTGAGCCCACATCCTCCTACTCCGCCACCTTAATCCTATCTCTCCCCTCACATGTTTTTAAGATGACATCTAAAATTTTTCAACATGGATTTAAATGGTAGGGAAAACTATTTCCAGCATATTGTAAATACTGCCCTTAGTGTTGAAATAGTATAGCATTCTTTAAAATGGACTCAAAATACCACAGCATGTTGACAGCCATCATGATTTAACTGAGACCATGAAAGGGCTCCTCTTTAAAATTCAGAAATTTTACATTGATTGTAGGAAAAAAATACAAAAAATATACTGAGGATCTGGGAATTGATTATTTTAAAGGCATATTATGGGCTGAATTGTACCCTCCCAAAAGATATGTTGAAGTCCTAACCCTCAGTACCTCAGAATGTGACCTTACTTGGAAATAGGGTCTTTGCAAATTTAACCAAGTTAAGATGAGGTCATTAGGGTGGACTCTAACGCAGTAAGACTGGTATCCTTAAAAAGGGGGATATTGAACACACACAGGGAGAAGATGATGTGAAGACATACAGACAGAATGCAATGTGAAGACAGAAGCAGAGATTAGACTGATGTGGTTGCAAGCCGAGGAATGCCAAGGATTGTTGGCCACCTCCAGCAGCTTGAAAGAGGAAACAAAGAATTTTACCCAGAGTTTGAGAGGGAATATGGCCCTGCCAACACACTGATTTCAGACTTGTAGCCTCCAGAACTGTGAGACCCTAAATACCCCGTTTTAGGCCACCCAATTTGTAACAGTTGTTAACAACCCTAGGAAGCTAATTCACTAACCATACCTGTTTACCTCTCAGAAAGCTCTATCCACCCCCAGGAGTACATGTACTCCAGTTTAGGTATCAGGCATATAAGCAAGTCAAAGCAATGTCTGGTTTAAAAAGTTAGTTTTTTGCCTTGGTGAAGACCATTCCACCTCCATAAAGAAGTAAATTGAAAGAATATCTATAGGTAGACACAAGTTTTTCTTCAAATAACACCTTTAAATTCTTCTCAAATCTTCAAAGTAGTAAGTTCTGGACTGGAAAATTGTGCAATAAAACAGAACCCTATTACTAAATTTTGGATAATTTTCCTCTAAACATATTATTACCTTGCACTTGCTCAGTTTGAAGCTGTCACTTTGTCTTATAGCCTTGTTAGATCTTCCTGCAGACTATCTAAAATCAGATCTTAAAGAGATAGTTGCAATACAAAACACTATAATTATGATTCCCATTGGGGTTATTGTCCAATACACCTTACCTAATAGAAATGCACTGTTTTTTAGATTACAGGTTCTTGTACAATTTTGAAAAATCATACATTTATAAGTGAGTTGTAAAAATGCTTTACAGAAATATTTAAAACTAAGAAATTATTATACCTTCCTATTTTCTGGCTAGATACTATTAATTGTTCAAACCCCCATATTTTGACAATTGTAGTTAATGCTATTTTATCACTTCTAATATTAAAAAAAATGTATTCAATATGAACTGCTTTGTATTCAATGAGAAATATAAAGGAGAGAAAAATGCCCAATGTTCCAGGCTTAGAACCTCAGGAAAGACACAAATAGTGGAAGTACCAGAGTGAAGGAGAAACCACATTGCTACAATAATTCTAGAGAAGTCTCACAGAAGTATGAACTAATTATTTCAAGGGATGAAAACTATGTACTTTAGTGAGGATGGATGTGCTGCTGCTCCCAGTATAAAGTGAGATGACATGAGAAAATAACAAATAAGAGAAACATTGAGATTGATCAGATTTGTTTAAACTGATAGAAAAACTCCAAAAAGCAATACTTTAGAATGGGACAAATCTGGATTTAAGTCCAAACTCTGTCACTTAACTAGTATGTTCCTTTGGGCAAGTTACAAAATCTCACTGAATCTTGTTTTGTAACCTGTGAAAAGGGGATAAGACCCTTACAATGTTATTATACATGTATTAAAAGCATATGGTATGTAAAGCATAGTGCTTGGCTAGAGAAAGTGTTCAACAAGTGTTAGTTTCCTTACGCTAGGAAATTAGAGAACTTCAACACTGAGACGACTAAGAGAACAAACCTGACACGAGGAATGAAGATAACACTGAGTGACTGTAAAATTAATAGATTTTGTGAAATGAAATTAATTCAATGGATGCCTACAACTCTAGAGTTTTTTCATTTTTACATATTTTATAATGATTTTATTTGATCCTTATTTTTTTTAAAAAAACCTGTTAAGTAGGCAGAACTAGTAATATGTTCCTTTTTCTTTTTTTCCTTTTACAAACAGAAAAACTCAGGTTCCAAGAAATTAAATGAGCTGATCAAAGTCTCATAAATAGGTAATATCCCATAAGTCCTAGACTAACACTTGTCACTTTTAATCTATACTATTTTCATTACATCATGATAATGCCATGCTTACACTGATTTCAGGAAAAAGCAAAATAAATCGAGATGATGAGATTAAAGAAGCCAGTTACCAATAAATGTTAACTAGTGGACAAAATTAAGCAACAAACTACAAGCCTGAAAACTATTCCATTTGCAGTTTTCTTACAAAATATTTGGCTCCGGCCAGTGTCTGGGATTTAGATGGCATCAATTTAAGCCTGATATACAGTATTTCTCAATTATAAAAAGCAGCATTGTTTTTTTAAATACAAAAAAGCTAAACTAGAAATAATCAATGAAGTTCCACAACAGTAAAAAGGACTGACCTAGAGAGGAGGTAGTTTGGGATTCTACTCCAGTTATCATACCTCTGGACTTTGATCTGATTCGTCAAATGAAAGGGTCAGACCCGATGATTTCTGTAATCAGGTTACACTGCATAATGAGCAGATAGATAATTAAATTTGTTAATCTAGAATCTGGATGAAAGCAAAAAATAAAGTTGGAAAGAGCCAACCCTATCTTCATATTTCTAGCATGAAAAGAGCTCTCCTCTGGAAGTGCTGGAATTGGAAAAATCATCATTTTGCAACTATCTCAGTAAAGAATGATTCAGGCCAGAATCATCATGGATGCTAAGTCTAGGGGAAATCTTTGATGAGGAATAGGATATCTGCATGGTCTAAATGAGTCACCCCAGGGAATTCCCTGCCAGTCCTGTAAGTAGGACTCCACATCTTCACTGCCAAAGGCCTGGGTTCTACCCCTGGTTGGGGAACTAAGAACATGCCCACAAGCTGTGTGGTGTAGCCAAAAATGAAATAAAACAAAAGAGTCTCCCCAAAGACTGTTTATTAGTTGCAAAGGAAAAAATATTAACTATACTAGAAAAATCTGAGTGATCAACACTTAACATCATCAGTGAAAGGCAGATGGATATCATGTGCCTCAGGTGAGAGATGCTGAGGACATGCCATCACTTATGTAATTTTCCATCCTGGGATGTAGAACCTAAATCTAACTATAAGGAAATGTTAGACAATCCCAAATGAGGAACAGTCTATTAAAATAAAGGAGACTGTAGTCTTCAAACATGTCAGTGTCATTAAAGACAGAGCTGTGGTAATATGCCAGTTTAAGGAAAACTAAAGGCAACCCCTGATCTTAGGATCCTGTACTGGGGGAAAATGCTACAAAGGTCATTCGACAAAATCAGAACATGGATGGTAAAATATGTGAGTTTACTGAAGTTTGCAACTGAACTGTGATTATGTCAGGAGAATATCTCTAAGAAAACACACACACGAATGCATTTAGGGACAAAATAAATACATACAAGTTCAGAGAGAGACAGAGCATGCATGAGCACAATGATAAAGCAAGAAGAATAACGTTTAATAATGGGTGAACCTTGGGAGAGGGTATATGGGTGTTCTTTGCACTATTCTTGCAACTTTTCTGTAAGCTTGAAATTATCTCCAAAGTTTAAAAGTAACACACTCTTTGCATAACTAATTTATGCTGTGAGAAGTTAGGATAATAGTTACTAACGTAGGGTAGTGGCTATAAGAGAGCAGTGGGGGGACGGTTCTGGTATGTTGATAATGTTGTTTCTTGGCCTGAAAGCATTCACAGGTATGTTCAGTTTGTGAAAATTTGAGTTATATTTAAGTGTACTTTTCTGTACATATATTTTAAAAAAAAATCTTAATAAAAAACACCTTCTGCCAAAGGACCAGAGCAAAATTTCTGGAAATGGAGTTTAAATTCTCTTGTATTTCACTGATCAGAAAATTGAGAACACTTGCTTATATACGCTTATACGTATACACATGTTCTAGACAGAACACTCCTTGAGGGCTGAAATCATGTCTTCTTTTATGTACCACCTATATCACTTAGCAGAAGCCTGCCATGTAATAACTTCTCAATAAATAAATTTCTCATTAATAGTTTATAAATTTTCAGTTGTTTTGATCCATTTATTTTAATTAACTTAATTATTAAATTATATATTACAAATAATTTCTTAGTATATAAAGATGCTTGTTAACTGGTATTGGGCTAACAGGCAATGATTTTAAGACCACAACAGTTTATTGTCATAGTTGAATCTCCTTTGTCTTTGGTCCCAATTCTTACTCTCTACCCGCATACTCCCCTCTTTGAAAAACATCCCACCCACTCATCCCTTCCCAAAAAGTATAGTTTAAGAAAATTAAACTCTGAGGATTCTGCAATAGTCCTTCATTTACTCAGTGAAAAAACAGATGAAAAATTTTGACTAGAGGAACAAGAGAGATCACACTTTCCACAACTCTAATATTTTCCTATGTTAGGACCAAAAAGCCTGTTTCAACGGTCATTTTGATGTCCTCTCTGATCAGGACTCAGAAGTGATTCACCACAGCCACTCTACTAGCCTTTGCATGTTTTCAAAAGAACAATTAAAAAAACCACCCTGGGACTTCCTAGGTGGTTCAGTGGTTAAGAATCCACCTGCCAATGCAGGGCACATGGGTTCGATCCCTGGTCCAGGAAGATCCCACATGCCACGGAGCAACTAAGCCTGTGCACTGCAACTACTGAGCCTGCACTCTAGAGCCCATGAGCCGCAACTACTGAAGCCCACTTACATCATCTATGATTACTTACCCGACAGGTCATGACAGGACCATAACACTGCCAAGTCCTTTCATACTTCCTAGTAGTCTGATCATTTGATTTTGTATTTGTTTATAAACTTATTTAGCAATAATTACTTAAGTGGATTCAAACTTATTTTACAAAAGAGACACGTAACTGGAGGGCAGAGCTCTTTTTGGTCAGAAACTATTCTTTTTAGTTGTATAATTTCCTTCAAAATTCTCATATCTACAAAGAATTCTGCGGACTAGAAAAGGTTTTTTTGAGATACCTGGAGGCCTCATTCCTAGTTTAAAGTGACCTGAGTCACAACAGTATTCACTGATTTCCAACATATTTCATGTAAGTGACTGAATATTTGAAAGCTCATTCTTCTTTATATGTGTTAACACTATTCTCTGTATTCTGGGAGCACAATATAAAAGACTGAACTGTAACACAGGCAAATCAGAGTATACTTATAAAGTAATTTAAAAAGGAGGGGATTCTGTGCAAAGTTCAAGTCTAACACATTTAACTTAAATGTATACATATTGAGCAATATTTACTATAAAAATCGTATATATATAAAACCTATTACTGTTTATATGATAAAATTTCATCACTCCAGAATACTACCAAAACGTCTGCTATAAAATTTTAATACAACTTACTTTCAAATATCTCTTCTGACTAGAATGGGGCTAACAGCGTGTCAAAATATAAAGAGATAAAAAGAAAAGGGAGATCTTTTAAAAATATATACGCATTCATAATGAAAAAGTCAATTATTTGACTAAAGATACTTTTGAAAAACAAAGTTTTTTGCAGATAAAAAAATAATCCTTTTAATCTCATTTCCATAATGAATCTGTTTCATTTATAAAGAAAACATCAATTATTGCCATATTTCCTGTCCAAACAATAAAACAATCAGTATATATTCAATAGGTGTTCTTTTCTCAAAATAATACTAGGTATTAACCATCATTATTTACTGTGTCAAATAAGAATGCCAAATCCAAATAGCGCCAACATACATCTAACTGCCTCCTTTCCAATGCTTTAGAAGAAAAGGCTAAACAAAACAACTTATTAATTCTAATCTGGCATTACGTATTTTTTGGAATAACAGAAGCTCCCCCAAATCATTAGGTTGAGGGTGTTATCCATTATCAAAACATCTAAGAAAATACTGATGCACACTAAAATCCTTACCATACTGTTTTCATACTTAGGATGCACGTAAGTATATTTTACGAGTGCATGATATGGGTGATATAGCTCCTCACTGTAAATTACTGGACTAAAAGTCTCATTTCAAGTTCTTTTTGAATAATTAAATATCTAAAGAAGCATCTTTGTAAAACATACCTTGATAAATAAAAGGCATCAAGAAAGCTATATAAACTGATTCCAAAGGTTTTTTAAAAAAAGAATGAAAATAAAAAACTTCTCATAGAATAAGATTCTTTTTTAAGTTAAATATTAACAACCCCTAGCCAGTTCTCCAATATTAAGTTGTTCTGGAAACTGAATAATAATGTTGTAAAAGAAAAAACACATTTATTAATTACTTTTAGTGATCACACATTCATCTATGAAATAATATTTTAAAAATCATTTAAAAAAAACATGTTTCTGGAAGTCTTACCATGAGCTGTGTAGTTTGTACAGTTAACTGGTTCTTGTGTAGCATCATTTATTTTTGGATCTTTACAAATATATGTAGAAAAGTTAAGGAAATATGAACTACATTCCAATACAAAACATTCACAACTTGTCTTTAACATTCCATCTTATATATTTATGTTCATATTCTCATGTGAAGACAGGATGTTAGTTTGTCCAAGTCAATAAGCACAAACACAGATATGCTTTCAGTGTCACTAAATAATACCTAAACATTAACTTATTACAGGAAAAGTATATTAAAAGCTCTGGCAGAGGGTGCTACCCTTAGAGAACATCAGTCAGGGTAGAAGCACAAAGCACAAAGAAAAAATGAAGATAAAAATCTTTACCAAATTATTATAAGAGAACTTCAGGTTAAAAAAAAATCAGTTTCCAGATATCTGACTGAAATTATTTACAGGGCCCAAGTATTACCATATACATAATTTCAGGTAACACAAATAACCCTGTGATGTAGATACTATTATCTCCACATTACTGAAGCAAACTGAGGCTCAAAGTTTGGGTGATTTATCCAAAGTGGTATGAGTGATAGGTAGTAAAATCCAATTTGCTGATTCCAAGCCAAGGGTACTTTCCATCAGACTGCAAGGAAGATGGTTGTTTTAGGTGGGTCTACTTGATCTCCCCAACAGGATTTTAAGTTTTTGGAAACGGATATAATTATCCTCTAACAGATGTTCACAACATTTGGGGGGGGGGGGCTCTTTCCTAAATAGTTCATTGACACTAACATGAGATAAGTAAGGTATTCATAAGATGTCTCTGGAGACAGTCTGACACCTGTTTAGGCTTTCTGAATCACTACTGGAAATCTCATCTTTATGCCAGGAATAACATTTTCCAGTTAACATCATCTTGTATGCTCAGCCACTTCTAATGTTCAAAAAGCACAACTCTTCATACTGCCCAATTATTTTATTTGAAAATCACCCTGACATTTTTGCCAAGAAAAGGACTCAATTTACTAGGTCAGTGATTCTCAAACTACTAGCATAATGGTAATCAGCAAATTAGAGCTATTCTGTAAAAATTTAACAACGGTGGCCTCTCCTCAACTCACATAAAAATACATAGCATAGAATTTTCTTAATTTTAAGATTTTCTTTCATAGGCTCTCTCGTACATCTCTGGCTTGTTATTAATTTTTCTGTTCTACAATTTGTATGAAACTATCTAATTTGTATGAAACTATCAAAAATACCTATTTTAGTTTGAATGTAACTCCCATTTCATATTCCTCCTCCCTTTATCAGACCTGTTACAATGAACTACTTACTTAACTCCTCCAGTCTGTTTTCTCACCAGCAAATAAACAGCTAACACATACAATTCCTACTATGTGCCAGGCATCGTTCTAAGTGACCTACCTGTACTAATTTATCACAACAGATCTTTAAGTTGGTACCACTGTTATCTATATTTTTACTCATGAAAAAACAGAGTTCAAATAATTTGTCCACGGTTATAAAGTGGAGCAAAAATTTGCCCCCTTGCAGTCTACGATCTCATGGAGATTGAGATGATAGAAGGTAATAAATGTAAAGTTAGTGATAAATGGGCAACATACACTGGCTATATCGTTAACTACTGTGCTAGTCTCCCCACTATGTCGGCAAATTTCCAGGGTAGGGTCTATTGACCTATTAACTCAATTCCAATGCCTAAAAACATGACCTGACATATTTCAGTTATCTATGTGTTTATTGAACAAACAAACGCACCGGTTTAAAAAAAAAAAAAAAAAGAAGGTGGATCAGAAGAGGAAGCGCCAACGATCAGTAAAATCCTAAGGAAATCAAACAGGTTAGCCTCTGTCCGTCCCACCCCCTCATCTCTCTTCACCCGCCAGGGTCCCTCGGTCATTAGAGAGCGCAGGTCACCGTTCCCTTCAGTACAATCCTAGCCCGTGTGGACGGCCGCGACCAACTCTCGACCCCAAATCTACCTCTCCCCCATAGGGGGGCTCCTCACAGAGGATATTGTCCCACTTTGAGGTCCTCGCACTTGAGTGTCTCCTCGCCGCCGCCAGCGGCAGCTCCCCAAGGTCCCGTGGTGACTGACATGAACCACAAGACACCCAGGAGCCGGGCGGCAGCAGCCTCGGGAGCAACCGGCCCGGAGGGCCAGGCGGCCGCCATGCTGGGGACCGGCGCGTCCCCCACGACTTCCGGTTCCGCCTTCGCCTAGGCGCAGCCGGGAGTCGAGCGAAAGGAGGGAGGCTCTTAAAGGGACCGTGCGTCGGTTCGAGGCAGGTCCTCCTAGGCCTGCGGAATCACCTGGGAGAGCTTGGATTGGTCTTGAGAACAGAAGAAGGCAGCTCGCTTGGAGAATTGGCCGCCCTCCGTCCACCGCTCACTCCTGAGCTAATCCTGCTGTGGCTTTTCCATCAGCAAAAGTGCCAGCGGCGCCCGGCGATTTGATAAACGCTTTACAAACATTATCTCTGTTAGTCTGGTAGGATTTGTGTTTACAGATAACGAACCAGACTCAAAGACGCCAAAGAGTATGTTAACCTTAGTTACTGGGTTGGAATAGAATTGATGTTTGCCCGATTGCAGAATCTGTGCTCTTACTATGATATGATGGCCTCCTTGTTGTCTTAGAGAAGAATTTTTGGAAGGCTGGTACTAATCACTCTTGAGGACTCTGTATCACAAAAATAAGCATTACATCTTTCTTTTTCTTCTAATTTTTTTTCTTAAAAATATATATATATGTTTAATTTATTTATTTTCACACCTTTACTTTTAACAGTGAAAATTTAGGTGAAGGAAAGGGCCTACAACAAGAGGAGACCAAAGAGTTTACGACTAAACTAAGTGAAAAGTTGGAGGGTTTTTTCCTCCATCTCTTCTTTCTAAATTTCTATGTTTTCTAAAAGTTCTGTAGTGGGGGTATCTTTTATGCTAAACAAAATGTTTACTTCTTTTTAGTGAAAATTTGTTTTTCTCTAACTTAAAAATATTTGAGTGGTGCCTCTTCATCCGCAGTAACACTAATTTTGAACAATTGTGTTCTGCAGTGGTTCTCAAACTTTAGGGAGCACCAGTATCACCTGGAGTATCTGTTGAAACTCAGATGGTTGTGCCTCGGATTCTGATTCTGAAGATTTAGGGTGGGGCAGGATAATTTTTGTTTCTAATGAATTGCCAAGTAATGCTGATATTGCTGGTCCAGAGACCACACTTTGACAACCCTGAGAAAATGTATTACAAGATGTATCATTTTTGAATAAGAAGACAAACTATTTGCAATATCGTAGTATTGTAACTACATTTAAAATTTTTCTTAAACCAATTTTGCAGCATTACTATGCTATTTTTAAAACTAAGACATTGATGCTTAAAGACTTAAATGATGAGAAATTTGAAATTTACTAGTTCAATTTTTAAACTTATTGTTTTAATCTGACGTATACCTTCTCTGATTTTTCCCCTTTTCCTCCCTCCCTTCTCTCCTTCCTTCCTTCTTTTCTTTTCTCTTTCCCTCCTTCTTCCCCTCCATGAAGATATTTATCAAGCATTTACTTTGCACCCAGCATAAGACAAGACCCTACAGACAAAAAACAGAGACAAGAACCCAGTAGTTAAGCACTTTGTGTTTGCTGCAGGAAAAGACAAACAGTTAAAATACTGTTTGGTAATTGTTACGATAGAAACATGCTAGTTACTGTCGGTTAGGACAAGGGTTTTGATAAGATAATCCTCCCAACTGTACTTGGAACACAATATTTTGTCACTGGCATCAAAATAATTCAAAATCCATGCCAAACTGGAGGAACAGAGTTGAATCTTCATAGTATACATGACTACCTAAAAATGTACAGCTTAGAAAATTAACTATTAACTTTGTTTTAAAAATTACCAATAATGTGGATAACATATAGCTCAGCACCATCCCTCAGCCTTAGCCTGAGATGAAATTTAGCAAAGGGTTTGGGGCTAAGGATTAGGTAAAATCCAGGGATAAGGATTGGAATATCTGTTACATATAGTATACATTTTGACTACCATTTTGACACTTTAAAAAGGTCTGGTTTGATTTTCAAAATACAATCTAAAGAAAATCAGAAAGTGAAAGGAAGCAACTTTCTAGTTTACATTTATTGAAACTATAACAAAGTTAGTTATTTGCCTGCTGACTGCAGGAATATTGCTGATATTTGTGTCATTTTTCATATAGATTTTGAACAATTAACTATTTGAAAATGCTTGTGCTTTACTGTTTAATCCCATTACAAAATATGTTTTTATGGTTCTCATGATTATCTTTGTTCTCTGCTACAATGTATAAACTGAAAAGAACAAGTCTTCATGCAAAAGTAAAGAAATACAAAATTTTTGACATTTGAACTGATTATGGTTCACTTTATCTTTTTACTGCCCCTTAATCTATTTTCTCATGGCTCAGTAAAATATATTACTTTATATCTTTGCACATATAGTCTCTGATCACAGGATTACTACATTGTCTAATTTTAGTAAGAAGGTTGTTAAATCTCAATCTTAGGCATGTTTTCAATGCAAAATTTCTTTGTCACATAAAAATTCTATAGGAGCCTATGGAAATTCTATAGAAAGGAAAGGACATGAATAGCACAGCCCAATATGGAAATTACTATGTAGAAACATTAGGAAAGAGGTTTACCAGTGAAGCCTGAGCAAAGCTTCCTCTGGGATTCAAGGGCTCTGAACACTGGATCTTTTCATTCCTAAAATTCTAGTATATACCTAATTACATTACCAGATAGTTTTGCTCAGAGCAACCTGATTCCTGTTTACATGATTAGAACAAATCAATAAGAGATAAAAGATGGCTACTCTCCCAAAATTTCTTTTTTATTTGAGATGGGCAATTTTTTTTCCTCTGGTGATAAATTCATAATATCACATCCCAGTACATCTTTATTATAGTCTTCTGCACATTGGGAATTTTCTACATCCATGCTATCTCTCAAGTATTTCTGTGTCCTCTCTTTGGTGCACCAGTCTAACTGCCCACAATCCAATTAAACTAATTTTGACTCATCACTTAATAAGGCCTACTCTATGCCAAGTATATTTCATCTTGAATGTCATATGTAGGATCTAAAACTGACTTTATCAGAGTCCTACTTCTCAAAAAAACAAAACAGAGTAAATCGGCTTTTCTAAGTTTAACCACCAATATCCCTTTTATCAGAATCAGAGCTTAGAATCATCTTTGCATTCCAATTTTCTCCTTGTTCTTCTTTAATCCCTTTATCTAATCAGGAAGCAACTGATATTTTTGAGTGCTCTTTTTTTTAATCCTATATTTTCACCCTATTTCAGGTATATATAATTTGTTATGTACCTTGCTATAGTGACTTCTTCCCTCCTCTTTTGATTCTAGGCCTTCTCCCCAACTTTGTCAATCCATTTTTCACACTGCTTCCAGATGAATCTTTCACTTAAGAAAACATAAAACCTATATCATATTCAAAATCTTATTCAAAATCTTATATAAACTCCTTGGATTTTACCCAAAGGATTTGAAAGTGTTTGTCCGGACAAAACCTGCACATATGTTGATAGCAGCTTTATTCACAATTGCCCAGACTTGGAAGTGTAAGATGTCCTTCAGTAGGTGAACAAATACATAATCTGTGGTACATCCAGAAAATGGAATATTATTTAATACTAAAAGAATTGAGCTATTAAGCCATGAGAAGACATGGCAGAACCTTAAATGCATCTTACTAAAAGGCCAATCTGAAAAAGCTACATACTGTATGATTCCAACTATCTGACCTGCAAAAGATGAAAATATGGAGATAACTAAAAGATTAGTGGTTGCCAGGAGCTGGGGAGGGAGGGCTGCAGGGGGATGCATAGGCATAGCACAGTGGATTTTTAGGGCAGTGAAAGTATTCTGCATGGTATTATAGTGGTGAATACATGTCTTTATGCATTTGTCCCAAACCACAGAATGTGTAACACCATGAATGTATAATGTAAACCATGGACTTTGGGTGATTGTGTGTCAATATAGGTTCATCAGTTATAACAGATGTACCTCTCTGGTGGGGGATGTTGATAAAGAGGGGGGCAATGAATGTGTGGGGGAAGAGGGTACATGAGGAATCTGTAACTTCTGTTCAATTTCTTTAGAGCAGTTTCAAAACTGCTCTAAAGAAATAAAGCATTTTTTAAAAATAAACACCAATCATTAGACATTTTATTAAAAAGTAAAAAATAAAAATCCTATTCAGAAATTTTCAGTGGTTCTTTAATTTCTTAGAGATGAAGGTAAAAGTCGTATAAAGTTCTCCGTAGTCTTGTCGGGTCCTCCACCATCTACTCTGACCTTACTTTATTTACTACTACTCTTACTACTCCTTGCTGACACAAGTATCTGTCATGTTCATGCTCATCTATGTGCTGCTTCATTAATTACTTTCTATGTGCCAGGTGTATGCAATACATGTAATTTCTTCATTTAACCTTCAACGCTACTATATGAAGTAAGTACTGGTATCGAAATTTCACTGATGGGAATTCAAAGGTTTAAGTAACTTGTCAAAGCCACATATTTTAGGAAATGGTGGAATCAGGATTCAAGCTCAGATCTTCTGGCTTCAGAGATGCGTTCTTAAAAATTGTGTTCATCATTCTATGAATAAGATACTCCTGAGGTTTCTCAGAGTTTACAAAACAAAAAACCAAAAAAACTCTGTGCCAGAAAATGTTTACCACAGAGTATGCACTTTAAAAAATGTATTGAATAAGTTAAATATTTTTTAAAATTCCAGGTAGGACTCAGAGGAAAGCATAAATTAAAATAACCACACTAAAGTATGGAGAAAACGGAATTAAATGTGATGGAGATGGATGTTTTCTGGGAATGGTCATTGAGGCCCTGGGGGAAGGGTAGGCCTCATAGGACATTCCAAGCATGAAAAAGGGGATGAGTAAGCAACAGAAAAGTCATGGTGTGGTTATTCCAAGGGCATAGAGTAGACGAGACCGTTTGGCCAGAGTAAAATCTTGGAGAGGTGAAATGGAAGCGTGAAGAGTCAGCAAGGAGAGAGTTTAGAGGGCCTTGGATACCAAGAAAAGGAGTTAGAACTTTGTTTCACAGTCAGTTAAAAGTCGCATTGTTGTTGTTGTTATTTTTGCACACCAAGAGGCTTGTGGGATCTTAGTTCCCCAAGCAGGGATCAAACCCAGCCACTGCAGTGAAAGCGCCAAGTCTAACCACTGGACTACCAGAGAATTCCCCAAAGTCACGTTATTTTTTGAGAAATGAGGAATATGTTCCTAACCACCATCAAATGTTAAAGAAGAGAACTTACTCTATGTTTGCAAGGAGATGCTTTGAGATTATTGGTTTCCACCTGCATGCTGTCCCACCTGATTTAGGAAGCATTTCCTTCTCTAGTTTACTTTAAGCAAATCCCAAACACCTGTTAAGACCTGTTTAAATCCTAAGAGATGCTTTCAACAAGCGTAACTGATCTCTATTTTCTGTAAGTTCTGGCTTCATTATACGTATATGGTAATTTAAGTTTATTTCCTTCAATAGTTTGTTCATTCTTAAGAGGCAGAGACCATGCTGAAATTGTGTATCCTCTTACCAGGCCTAACAAGTGATATTTTCTTAAAAAACAAAAACAAAAAACCAAAAAACTAATGATAACACTAAGAGATGTCAAGTGCATGATCTTACAACAGATATCCTTACATGGTAGTTGTCATGTATATACCATCTTCCTAGAGGACAGGTATCCCCACAGTTAACATTTTACAGAGTCAATCACAGTGCTTAACAAATACTAGATTTATTTATGAACACATACCTGAAGATTGATTCTGTTTACCGCTTATGTGTGGACCATATTAGACAAAACACCTATCATCAAAATTCTAGTTAGTTACATTAGAGAGTGAAAGCCGTTGTAGGTTTTACACACAGTTTGTCAAAGTCCAGTTATGATATCAAGAATAAAAATGTTAAAACATATAGGGGGGCTTCCTAGGTGGCACAGTGGTTAAGAATCCACCTGCCAATGCAGGGGACAGGGCTCAATCCCTGCTCCAGGAAGATCCCACATGCCGCGGAGCAACTAAGCCCCTGCGCCACAACTGTTGAGCCTGTGCTTTAGAGCCCCTGAGCCACAGCTATTGAGCCCATGTGCTGCACCTACTGAAGCCCACAGGGTCCCACCTTTCAGGCAAGTTACTTAACCTGTAGGTGTGCAGTTTCTTCACCAGTTTTTTCACAGGGCAAATGAGGTAATGTATATGTTAGCGCCCGGCATGTCGCGGGCAAATACTGCTAGACTGGCTTTTTTCCTTTCCTCAACTACATGAGAATAAAATAACCCCCAGTTACACGTATGTTGCGTCAGCGGATGAATAGGACACAAGGGAGGGATGACAGAACGGGAAAGGAAAGGGAAAGAGAGGGACCAAGCAGATTTGACTAAATCCTTTCATCGGTGTCCTCCTTTAATTTCCTTGATTTCAGGTCTCCTCTCAGCCTCCTACACCTGTCCAGCCGGACCTCCCCGCCACTTGGTTTTTCGTCTGCCCGCCTGGCCCCCAGATCCCACCTTTTTCTGGCTCTTTAACCCTCCCTCGCCCAGTAGAACTTCACCTGCAGAAAGTAGCGAAGCCCACCGCCCCCGCGTTCCCCCCCAGAGTCGGCCTCCGGCGGCCCCGGGCTCCCCCTCCCGCCCCTCCCGCGCCACCTCGGCGCCCCGCCCCGGCGGGGAGGGTAGGAGCGAGGGGAGGGCCTGCCAGGTGAGGCGCGGCCGTCCCCGGCCTCTCACTTCCGCCCAGGTGAGGGAGGGCGACGCCGAGCCCGCGCGCCCGCGCTCCCACCGGCGCCTCCGCCGGACCAGGTAAAGCAGGGGGCCGGCCGTGCGGGCGCTCGCTGCGCTGCGGAGACCCCGCGCCTCCAGCCGGCCGGGGCCGCCCTCCCCGCATCCGGAGCCTCCTCCCCTGGCCCGGCGCGCTCTCCGCCCGCCCTCCGGGAGGAGCGGGCAGGGGAGACCCGGGGCGCCGCCGAGCGCTCGGCCGGGCCCGCGGAGGGTGCGGGGCGCCGTCCTTCTGCGTCGGGCCCCACCGTGGTCCCCGTGGTGACCCCACCGTGGTCCCCGCCCCTCGGTGCAGGGCTCGCCGGAGGCCACGGGGCGCGCTGCCGCCCCGCCCCGGCAGGCCCTGGCGGCCCTCAAATCTCGGCCCGGCTCTGTACCAGGAGTGGCCGGGATCAAATTTTGCACCCAGCTGGGTGCCTGCGCTTCGCCCCCAGAGCTAGGCAGAGTCTTTCCCCAACTGGTGATGGTGAAAGGAGTGAACCGGTGGTGGCCTGCGCGGGGTCCCGGAGGCGGGGGTGCCCAGATCTCAGCTGAGGGGCCACTTGGCCCCGGCCCTATTTGCGTTTCCTGTGGTCACGTAGCCGAGTTCCCAGGCCGGTGCTCAGGCCTGGGCTCTGCTAGCCTCACTCTGTAGGTAGGGAGGACCGGACGGAGAGTGCGTTGACTCCAGCCTTTGGGGAAACCGCTGGATTCCTGCTTTAAGTCAGCTCAGCGAAGCATTTTCAGATCCTTTCCCCCCTCCGCCACCAGAGCGCCCCAGTCCTCCTGGGACACCTAGCAGGCCGAATTAATCTCCTCCTGGAGTGTTCTCTTGGCAGCTTGTCATATCTCCAGATGGCTCTTATCACTTTGGATCCGGATTAGTTATTTACTGGTTTGTCTGCGCGATTGGGAGGGTGGCCTTTAAGGACTTTATTTCCCTGGGCTGCTTCTCAACGGCATTGAGAGTCTGGCCACTGGTAGGTGCGCAATAAACAAGTTTCTTAAAAGAACGAAGAAGCCTTCTGAAGACCTCGAAAAGAAATCTGTTACACCGAGTATAGGCACTTTTAGGCGGTCTAAGCGCCTATTGGCTACCAATTCATTTGCCCTTAACTTTTACAAAGTAAAGCTAGGGAGGAGTGGAGGTAAAAACTCAAATCGGTTCATTTTGCAGTATCAGAAAAAGTTAGGTGAGATTGTGACTTAGCTACAATGACCTTGACGATTCTAGGCCCTTAACGACCTTTATAAGAATAATTCAAAATTTAAAATAATTAGAAAGTTAATAAATAACGGAGCTGGACGGTACTTTACGGATAGAATTTTTAAACTGAGTTCTGAAGACATTTGCCCTTCGCTAATTGAGATCCTGTTAACGATCACATCGTGAGCTTGGTATATCGGTAATAGTTGTGTTGAAAGTAAATTGCATTAAGCCCTCATTTGTGTTTAAAGATGCTTTAATAAGCTCAGGTCATGTATTAATTTTTTATAACTATGAAGCTAACATATTCATTGTAGAAAAATGGGAGAGAATTTTCCGAAAAGGAACTAAAAGCATACCCAAACCCACCTACCATAGAAAATAAAATAAAAATTATATCTTGCATCAGTTATTATTCTTAAAAAGAAAAATCTGTGTATTTTCCTATGATGAATTCACTTTTAGAACCTTGTGATTCTGAGACAGTGGCTCAGCATTCAGTAATCCTTGTAATTGCATTTTTATTTAAAAGCACTTAATAATTATCTTTAAACTAAACAACCAAGCAGTCTAAATTTCCTTACTTTGTTAAACTTTAACGAAAATAACATTACTTTGGGGAAACTAAAGTGGGGTTTAATTTGTTTACTTAAGATTTTGCTCACCTTGATCATAGAGTAAAATTTTGAGAAACAGGACTATTATTTGAGATCACTTGACCATTGCTCTGTTTTTTTTCATACTCAGATGTTTTTGAGTAGATTTGGACGATTTTTTTAAAGTATGCATTATAGGTTCTGGTGCAAATGGAGAGAAAACATGGAAAGCCTACTTATTTTTTGTGTTTGCACAACTGTATAGCTTGTGGAGTTTGGAGACATGGACTTGGGTCCACCTACCATATAATTCTTGACAAGTCACTGGACTCTGCTCCTGTTTTTCTGTTTGTAAATCATCTACTTCACTGAGTTTGGGGAGGCTGAAATGAAATAATGTTCAAGAATGTGTCTTATAAACTGTAAGCCATTCTTCTCCCACTTCTTGCTCGTCCACTGAGATGTTTAATTCTGAGAAAACTAAGGAGTTTTGCTATTTTTATTGGGAAGAACTCAAGTTTGGGAGTGATCTCATTCTGATAGTTACTTTGATAAGAGACTGTATTAGCTGATAAACAAAAAGTCTTTGCTAAAAACTACAGGAATCTTTCTGAAAAGACCTAGGTTAAAACTGCACTGTCAACATGGTTAGCCCCCTTCCCCTGTGAGTAGGCACTTGAAATTAGGGCTAGTTGGGATTGAGATGTGCTGTAAATGTAAATACACATCACATTTTGAAGATTTACTGTAAAAAACCTAAATACCTTGTTATTTTTTATATTATTTACATATTGAAATGATAATATGTATA
This sequence comes from Hippopotamus amphibius kiboko, assembly GCF_030028045.1. NCBI lineage: Eukaryota > Metazoa > Chordata > Mammalia > Artiodactyla > Hippopotamidae > Hippopotamus > Hippopotamus amphibius. The sequence continues at coordinate 52,607,622 of NC_080186.1, forward strand.
TATTAGGATGATTAAAATATTTAAATTAATTTTACTTGTTTCTTCACTTTTCATGGGGCTACTAAAAAATTTAAAATTACATGTGAAAAACAAACAAAAAAATAAAACTACATGTGTGACACATTATATTTCTACTGCATAGCACTGGGTTAGGATTCAGTGTGAGTATGTTTATGCTTAAGAGGATTTGGTTTACCAAAGCCATTACATTTCTATTTATAAAACGATTTTTTTTTTAACTCCCAAGTTATAGGCCTCCCCACTCCCACCTCCCTTGTATTCATTGCATTGGTGAAATTTTTTGTTTTTCAGTCTTTTGAGAAACAACCACTATTGATTACAGAGGAAGAAATCTCAACTAAAATAATTATTAGCTTTTTGAAGCCCCCAAAGAGCTTAAATAATTTTGATTGGAAAAAAGATAGTAATAATAATAGCTACCATTTATGGAATGGTCACCATGTGCCAGGCTGCTTTATAATATCTTATTTAGACCTTTCAACTGTAAATGTTTAGTATTTTTTTATTAAATATTTTGTAAATGAGGAAACTGAAATATAGGGAGATTTAAACGATTGGCCACAAGAACACAGAGCTGAAGTAGAACCCAGGTCTCTCTGATTTTAAAGCTTGTAAGCTATAGATTCTCCCACATTTCGAGAATTGGTTATTGAATCAATTGTAAAAAAGTTGGTTATCGAAGTAGATCGTTCTAATCCCTTGTTTGTATTAGTGACTAGTAGGAAATTCTCATCAACAGGAGATTGGGTGAATAAATCATGTATTCCTACTATTTAGTAGTTACAGTGAATGAAAAGGAGCTGTGTATATCATCATGACTAAATCTTTTATTTTATTTTATTTTATTTTATTTTATTTTATTTTATTTTATTTTTTTGGGGGGTACACCAGGTTCAATCAACTGTTTTTATACACATATCCCCGTATTCCCTCCCTCATGACTAAATCTTAAAAATGTGAAATTGAGCTAAACCAAATTGCTGAGGGATATACAGTATAATTACCATTTATATAGTTTAAGAACTTGTGAAACGATAATATTGTAAACAAAAATAGTGTATGTTTTAAGAATTTCAGATTTGAATTCTGTCTATATTGATTGCATGCATTGGTGAGGCTGACTTGTGGTTAAATGAAGTTAGTAAAATCTCTGTGAAATGAGCATTCTCTAATGTTGATCTTACTCTTAAAACCAAACCGGTCTTGCCCCTTGATTTGATGCTGTGCACACCTTGTCTTGTTGGTAGACAGATCTGAAGCCCAGGTCTGTAGCCTCTCAGGGGCAGATAGACTTGTTTTCATTTAGCTTTAGCCCTTAATTGATGGGCGTGACTTTGATAATAGGGGCTGAGTAAGGCTTCTGCCTTGAAAAGGACAGTCCCTCTCTGTATCATTTTCTGGAACTTGAAATCAAGCTCCAGCCAGGACAGAGTGTGGTCGGAGAGGAAGATGTTGACGGTTAGGTTTACAAACATTCATTCCCTCTCTATTGAAAATTTGAAATCTCTGACTCTCATTTTTAAAGTAGTTAGTGGCTGAAAGTCTTTAACAGGTGAACTTTCCTCCTCCCAAGGTGAAGTTAATTCCACTCAGTGGCAGTGGCACTGTCTTCCTGTTATTACCATTTCGAAGTGCTTTCCCCCTTGGTTTTTTGAAGTTGTAAGAAGTTTTCTGCATTTGCAAAATGGAGATGATACATTGTTAAGAAGATAAATGAGATACAAGTGATCCTGAAATATGTACATAGTAGACACCAAAAAACTAATTATCTGATTTAGCAACAGATAAATGGATTTTGGGAAAAGGCTAAGAGAAGGAAGAAGGGTGAACATTAGTGGGAAGGGTGTCTAAAACATAGTTTGGCCTATTTGTTAGGATTGTTTTGAATATCACAAGCATGCCAAAAGTGGCATGACTATTTCTGGAGAAAAGTTAAGGGAACATAGTCTGCAGTGTGGGGAGAATTGAACAGAATATTTGAGATGGAAACTAATCATTAATGAGGAGTATGAATGCCTGGTTCTTTCAGTGAGTGACCGGCTACACATCAGAGATCTGTAAGTGTGAAAACTGCCCAAATTTGTTTTTTTTTTGCCTATCATTGGAGAAAACTGCCACAGGAATACAATAGCATGTCATAAAACAGTTTAACTTTGTTTGTACGTAGTGGCCAAGTTACAGGTAAAAACTGATATGCATTGGTTAATTTTGAATAGTTCAATGAGAAGAATTAGTATTTAGTTAATTGAATTATTCTGATGAAGTGACTTAATTTTCAGTTCTGATTCTGAGTATCAGAATGGTGTACTCATGGTATACCATTTAACATGGTATATTTCAGCTTTGATTTCAACCTGTCCTAAACATTCAACGTTGAATGGACTTAAACGTTACCAATGGCTTAGGCACGTGGCCCCAAAATATCAGGATGATTTTGGAATTTATATATATCTGTTTCTAAAGTTCCAGGAGTAGTGTTTTGGCAGGAGCCAAAAATATAGTATTTTTTTTACATCTAAGGGGTTTAGAAAAGGCCTTGCCATTTGAGAGGAACACAAGGCCAGGACACCTGTCTTGAATCTACATTAGGATGGTAGCAGGTGCGTTTGTTTGTAGTTTGAGTGAAGAGCCACCATTACTCTCTGGCAAGGAGAGTTTGTTTTCCATTTAATCAGTACCTCATAAATGCTGAGCTTTGAGGACAAAGCCATGGTAACTAGATACAATCTGAGCTTTGCACTCCAAAGGGAGCAATAGAAGTTTAAAGTTGTTCATGGATTTCAATATTTGAATAACATCTGAAATCATGACTTCATCTGGAGTTAATAGCATTTAGATTGTTCAGAGTCCCTGTTTCCCTTGAGCTCTGGGGAATTGCCATTGAAGAGTTACACGCAGTCTAATTGTCATCTGCCCATTTCACACCTGCAGTTACAGGCTGACTGGCTATACTTCCCCAAACAGATTGCCAATAATTTTTTCCCTCAGTTTTTTAAGATAGAAGTATAAGATGTCTTGTTAAACCAAATTTTCAATGTATATCTTGTTCAGTTCAAGAAAGAAGCGTAAGATGTCTTGGGGAGTTACATTCTTATGTGCTATTGGGATTCTGAAGAGTGTGTTTCTCAGAGTCCTTAATTAGCCTACATTCTTGAACTGAGGAGGTTTATAAATGTTTTCAATAAGTTTCCTCCACCTAGAAATTTAAATCAAATTAAATTTCTAACTGCATCAGCTTTTCTCAAATATTGCATTAATTGGTGATGGCTAAGGCATGGGTATTTTATAAAAGCCATGATATTATAATAATTTCCTTCAATCAAATCCCACAGTGAACCAGACATGAAAAATTCATGGCACAAACTCTCTTGATCAATGATGGAGTGGAAGCTGTTAAACATAATAAACAATCGTTCTCTGGAGGCTGTGCAAGTTTGAGGACAGCGGCACACTGTGGCATTTTAATGTCTAGGCTCTGACCGATTGTAGGTAGCCTGTTTACAACAAGGTAGACTCAGCTTTACCATGTTTAAACAAACTTGGAATTTCTTGCCATAAGCCCTGTTAGTTTCCTAGCCAGGCCAAATAGGTCAAAATTGTTTGGTTGAAGATTTCCTATGACCATAAAATGAGTGAAACACAGGTTGCAGTTAATGTACATGCCACTTCCTTGATGTTCAGTACAGAGTTATTGCATTTCTTCCTCTGTCCTCATGTGCTCTGAAGGCCTTAGTGCCCTTCCCTAGATAGTACCTTACACCGTGAAATTGTAGTAATTTTCCAGGCCTGCTTTGTGGACACAGTTTAGCTTTTATTAAATATGAGTCATAGGGTTGGATGGCCAACCATGGTTTCCAAAATGTGCAGGATGATCCATTGGGTGACTAGGAAGATGACAGTAAAATCTGGCTTTTTAGTTTTTACCTTACTCTCATGATATTTCTATTTTATGTATGTTTTAAAACACATATGATATGTAAATATAGTAATATATGTTTATAAGTATAAAAAATAAGGTGAGTGATCAACATATTTTTACTGATGGGAATGTGTGTTTAAAAAAGGTTGAAGTCCACTAATCTATCCTTTTACCAGAATTACCTTTTTAAATAGAAATCTGGACTCAATACTTCCCTACTTAAAAGCCTTTGATTCCTTCCTGCTGCTTACAGGATAAAGACCAGTCTACTTAGCATTATTTACAAGGACCCTCTCAAAATAGTCTTTCTAAACCAGTATGTCTCAAACTATTGGTGGTGAAAGATTAGGGTTCCCCTCCTCCAGTCTTTCAAGGACTGACATTGTAATAAAATTATTAGAAAATGAATTGTTAGAAAAATAAAATTACAAATGTAAGTACAATGTAAGTCATGTTCTTCAACCTCTGCCACCCCCCCTCCCTTTTTGGCCATGACGCACAGCATGTGGGATCTTAGTTCCCCAACTAGGGGTTGAACCCAAGCCTCCTGCAATGGAAGCACAGCATTTTAACCACTGGACCGCCAGGGAAGTCCCTGTGTTTATTACTAAATTTAATAGGTCTACATGACTGCCACATTCCACGATTTATAAATGCTTATTCCCAGTTTTGGTACTTATCTCTTTGTGGGTCAAGCATCAATCTACAGTCTACACTTGTGGTACACTGGTCTAAATTACTTTCTTGTCCTTTCTGCTGCTTTTAGAGACCTTATAGTAGTTCATTTAGAGCTAATTACCAGTCTCACTGAGAGTCACGCACGTTTATACCTGTATGTGGTACTTCTCAAATTGTGGTCTCTAGACTAGCTGCACCAGGGTCACAGGGGAACATTGTTAGAGATGCAAATTCTCAGAACTCACCTTAGACATACAGAATCAGAGACACTGGGAGTGGTCCCTGCAGTTTGTGTTTTAGCAAGCCCTCATGCGGATCCTGATGCACACTAAAATTTGAGAAGCACTAACTTAGGGCAGCCCTAGATGTCATTCAAACTGGAACACTTGAGAGTGAAGTGGAGCACTATTAATAATGAGGCTGGGTAATCTGAGACTATTTTAGGCAAATGAGGACAAGTGGTCACTCTGCTTTTACTCTCCATTCTTTTTCTTTTACGAGTGAGGTCTCTAGTGTGTTCTCATTCCAGCATTTCCAAACTTCCCCAGGCAGGAGAGTCACTCTCCTCTTATGATTTCTCTGAGCACATGCTATACACCCTTGGTATTGTATGTGTATGCCTTACAATATAATTATCCTATTGTGTTGTCATCTTGCTATATATCTGTCTTGCTCTCTCATTAGGCTATCTTAGCCATTATCTTTTTGTCTCTTTTACTTTTCAAGTTATAAACATAATACATACTTTTTAAATAAAATTCAAACAGCACTAGTATCTATAAAGTAAAAGTCTAGTTTTTTATCTTCCCATCCCCACTTCTACTTCCTGTAAGTTATCACTATCATTAAATTGACTATCTTTCTAAATCTAGAAACTTATGCATACACAAATATGTATTTTTTTTTCTTACAAAAAGGGGAAAGTAATGCACGTATCCTAAAACTTACTGTTTTCCCTATTTGTTTGTGTACATTAGATAATGTCCCTGTGTTAACACAAAGGGTTGAATTGCCAAAGCATTCTCCTATGAATGAGATATCTTACCCAGCACCAAACCTTAGTCATGATTCAGGCGTTACAGGCAGGAGGCTAACACAGGAGCTAGACACAAACATTCCTTTCTGGAGGAGCCCCCATCCAGTAGACACAGCTTCCAAAGAATGTCACTTTCTCATATTAGGATCTATTATCATTATACTTAAAATACCTACTTACATATAGACTGACGTTAAGTCACTTATAAATGTATTTCTAACAGACTTTTACTGAGATTTTTAATATGTTTATAAGAGTAAAATTCAACCTTGGGACACATTTTTGTTTGTTTTGTTTTGGGTTACCAGACAAGTTGTAAACAATATATACAGAAACATTTTCTTAAAGAAGCCTCCACTCTTTGGGGAATTGCAACGTTTGTACTTTGTTAATTACCCAAATAGAAAATGTCCTTGTGATTACCTCCCATCTTCCAGCCAGCCATGCTTTATAAATCCATATGTTCTCAGATTATTTACAAAAGCAATTAAGACAGATCAAGTATTTCCTGACATTTTAAAATGAGGGACTCTGTTATCTATTAAAAACCTTTAGCTTGTTTGCATGGAGGTCTGCTATCAAGCTGGGAATCCCTAGCTGAAGGATTGAGTCACAGGATTGCTGTTAACCATGTCCTATCCATACCTCTTTCAGTACATTCCAACAAACTTTATTATTTTAATGACTGATTACTTTTTTTAAAAAAGATTATTTATTTATTGGCTGCATGGGGTCTTTGCTGCACATGGGCTTTCTCTAGTTGTGGCGAGTGGCGGCTTCTCTTTGTTGCGGTGTGCAGGCTTCTCATTGCAGTGGCTTCTCTTGTTGCAGAGCATGGGCTCTTGGCACGTGGGCTACAGTAATTGTGGCATCTGGGCTCAGTTGTTATGGCATACCGGCTCTAGAGCACAGGCCTAGTAGTTGTCATGCATGGGCTTAGTTGCTTCGCGGCATATGGGATCTTCTTGGAGCAAGGATCAAATCTGTGTCCCCTGCATTGGCAGGTAGATTCTTAACCGCTCTGCCACCAGGGAAGTCCCAATGACTGATTGCTTTTGATAGTTTAATTTTTCGAGGAGTTTTGTTATTAAAAACAATGAAGTAAATATGCTTGTACACACATCTGTGCTCCTTTTCGCAAGTACTTCTTTAGGAGAGACATTCAGAAGTAGATATTCTGGGTAGAAAAGAATAAAAGTTTAATATACTGATGGATATTGCTCGGTTGCTCTCCTAAGAGATTGTGCAAATTTATATTCCCACCTGTTTTTCTATGACATCTGGGGTACAGGCTATTATTAGAAAAAAATGCCAATAAAAAATACCACCTCATAGTTTTAGCTTGCCTTCTTTGATTTAGAGAGGCTGATGTATTAATGACCACAAAGCTGCCCTTGTCAATCCTTTTGGGCTACTACTGCTACAGAAAAGGACAGTGCCATTGTGGCAGCCCTTCCATTATTCACAGTTACCTGTTAATGGGTAGTTTTAAGATTTGCACAATTGAGGTGCTGAGCACATCAGAAGTGTTTCTGTGATGCTCTATTCAGCAGTTCTTTTGGTAGTTCTCGTGGAATCCAGTGAATATTTCGATGGAATACATGGACCTTTTATCAGTTCCAAAGGCATCCCTTACTAGTTTTTAATATATTTTCTTACTTAATGACCTTGAATTAGAAGATAAAGATTGTGTTCAGCAACTGTATCCAGGATGTAAGAACATTTCGACTGTATAGTACTCATATTTCTTAGATGGTTCATTACAACAGTGTACCACTAGTGCAAATGACCACTGTGAAAGTGCCATTTTCGAAACAGCAAAGGGTTTGCTAGCTTTTTGAGTTTTGATTACGTTTTAGGCAAGTTTGAGCAAATCACTGGAATTAAAAAACATTTTCTATGGAAAATGCCATGTTGGGTGATTTACCTTTTGGAGACTCTCTCAGATGACTACTTTGGGTTTTTTTTTTCCTACTCTCTCTAATATCTTCTTGATACCTTACTTGTATGTTCTTTTCTAGCCTAGGATCTTTTTTTTTCTAATTAACTTTATTAAAGTATAATTTACATACAGTAAAAATACAGTTCAGTGAAGTTTGACAAATGTATACACTGTGTAAACAATACTCTTCAAAACATGGAACATTTCCATCACCCCAAAAAGCTTTTTCAAATATCTTCCCAGTCAACTCCCTGCCACCCTGCCCAGGTAAACTAATCTATAACTATTGATTCAACTTTGTATGAATGGAATCATACAACTTAAATCCTTTTTTGTCTGTTTTCTTTCCCTCAACATACTGTTTTTGAGATTCACCCATGTTGTGTATGTCACTATTAAGTTTACATATCATAATTGATTTATCTATTCTTTAATTATTAGACATTTGGGTTTTTCTAGTTTGGGGCTTTTATAAATAAAAATGCTATGAACATCCTTTTGTTGTTGTTGTTGTTGTTTGGTTTTTTGCCTTTTTGGCTGTGCCCCTTGGCTTGTGGGATCTCAGTTCCCAGACGAGGGATTGAACCCAGGTCCTCGGCAGTGGAAGCGCCAAGTCCTGACCACTGGACCACTAGGGAATTCCCTGAATATTCTTGTATAAGCCTTTTGTGGGCATGTAATTTCATTTCTCTTGGGTAAGTATTTAGGAATGCTGGGTCGTATAGTAAGTGCAGTTTTAACTTTCAAAAAACTGCCTAACAATTATTCAAAGTGTTTGTGCCATTTTACATTCCTACTAGCAACATATCAGACTTCCAGTTGCTTCACATCTTTGTCAACAGTATTATCTGTTGTTTTGCTTTCTAGTTTTAGCCATCTTAGTGTCAGTGTAGTGGCTTTTAATTTGAATTTCCTGAGTGAAGTCTTTGATGAAGAACGCTCTTGAGGTTTTATTTAATTAATTTTTTATAGGACTATAGACTTGCATACACTAATGGAAATCTTTTTTTTTTTTTACTTAAATTTTTTTCTTTAGGTTTCTTTAAAAGTGATTGAAGACAATAATTCAAAATGCCTGAAAATCCTGCTACAGGTAAACTAGATATATACTTTTGTCACTAAATTATTAAAAAATGGAATAAACAATGGGATTTAACTTGTACTCTGATTATCCTTCTTCAAACAAGATAAACTGCAGGTCCTGCAAGTTCTTGATCGCTTGAAAATGAAATTGCAGGAGAAGGGTGACACTTCGCAGAATGAGAAGCTCTCTTTGTTTTATGAGACACTAAAGAGCCCTCTCTTCAACCAGATACTCACACTTCAACAGTCCATCAAGCAACTGAAGGGGCAAGTAAGTTACCCATCAGGGTTTTACATGTTGATATATTCAAACCAGCAAAGAAAAATAAAAGGAGATAGATACAAACTGTCTACTGTTAATTCAGCAAAGAGACTGTATTGGGACTAGTGACCTGTAAGTAGCATTGGCATGGATAGTTTTAAAGTGTTAATAATCAGTTTTGTGTTTGGCTTTGAAATATAGTTTTTGTACTTATTTATGTAAAAGTCAGATACTTTTAGAATTCTCAGCATTTTCTTCAAAATTACAGGACACATAACATCTCTGGATGTTTGGAGTGATGTAAATTAAGTTGTAACTGTCCTCTTGGTTGTTCTGTTTTGGGGTCAGGGATGGCAAATTTAAATCATCTATTCTAGAAGCTGAGCTCGAATAGTAGCTCTCTTATAGATTAAATTCAGGCAGAATTTTAAATGTAATTGAAGATAATGTAGCAGAGTTGTTACATGAAAATTAACAAAATTTGGGAAAAAATGCTTTTTTGCTGATAAACCAAAATGCCTATCCATGAATATTTAGCTAGTGATTTTTGTATAACTAAGAATTAAATTCTGCACATATGTCTTTCTTTTCTTTCTCTAGATCAAAATTTATACCAGAATTTTAATACTCCCTATATTGAAAGTTAGATTTCTGTATTCTCTGATCATGGAATGAGTACATTATAGCAGCGAATGCTATTGGTAGGAATAGAAATTGGGAAAGGTCACTACAAATCTGTCACTCTTACTGGATGAAGAGTGGACTTAACCAACCACTCCATCATAATAACAATCCTTTATGCTTATATAGTTTGCAATTGTTATATATAGAATCATATCTTATTCATTCAACTATAAAATCCCTGTGATTTTTTTTCCTATCAGTGTTTTCATAGAGTTTCTATGGGTGTTGGTTTTTTTCTATGAAGTCCTATTGACATTTGTTCTTCTTATTTTTAAAATAAATTTATTTATTTATTTATTTATTTTTGGCTGTGTTCGGTCTTTGTTGCTCTGCGTGGGCTTTCTCTAGTTGTGGTGAGTGGGGGCTACTCTTTGTTGGAGTGCATGGGCTTCTCATTGTGGTGGCTTCTCTTCTCGGGGAGCACGAGCTCTAGGCACATGGGCTTCAGTAGTTGTGGCATGCAGGCTTAGTAGTTGTGGCTAATGGGCTCTAGAGCACAGGCTCAGTAGTTGTGGCGCACAGGCTTAATTGCTCCACGGTGTGTGGGATCTTTGCGGACCAGGGCTCAAACCCATGTTCCCTGCATTGGCAGGCAGATTCTTAACTACTGCGCAACCAGGGAAGCCCTGACATTTGTTCTTGATGTTACTTTTATTCCAATATGTTGGCATTCGTATCAGCCGATGATATTTTAAAAATTAACTTCAATTTTTCCTTTTTCCTTAATTACTGGATTCTCCCCCAATTTTTTTTAAACTAGTGTTTAAGTGGCTCTAAAATTCATTTGCTGCTAATCTTAGGCAAGTTACTTAATCCCTGTGTGCCTCAGTTCTCATGTTCACAAAATAAGAATATCTCCTAGGGCTATTATAAGGATTAAATGAGATATTATGTAAGAGTTTTGGTATAGTGCTTTGCTTATACCAAACACTTAATAAATACTGAGTTATTTTTGTTAAATACCACCTGCAGATCTTTTGTGGCTCCCCATGTGGAAATGTATAGGTAAATGCAGAAGGGCTAGGTGTCTTACATACATGTTTATATGACTGAATGTGTCTGTGTATCTGAAGTGTAATGAGCTGTCAAACATGCTATTAAGTTGAGGTAGTGGTAGAAGGCAGGAAATGAGAACAAATTAAACATTTTGTGTAATACTAAATAAAAAATGTATATAGCCTTATACACACAGATTCATGTATCTGTATCTTATTTTTTTCATGTGTATATATTTAGCATACCAGTATACATGTGATGGACAAAATATAATATTTAATAAATAGAAATATATTGTGTCTATTGATTTCTGTTGATAATTTTGTGTTTTTTTTTTCTCCAACAGCTCAGCCATCTACCGTCAGATTGTTCAGCCAACTTTGATTTTTCTAGGAAAGGTTTATTGGTGTTCACTGATGGTGCCATTACTAATGGGAATACCCATAGGTCCTCTAATAACTTGACTGTATCTGGGTTATTTCCTTGGACCCCAAAGTCGGGAAATGAAGATTTTAACTCAATCATGCAACAGATGGCTCAGGTAAAGTTATAGCTTGTCATGGGAATATTCAGTTTTATTTCTCCTGTTGTAGGTTAAAAAAGAAATCTATACTCACTCTTTTTGCTTTTAAAATGTGCTACTCTGGCTTCCTAGGTGGCGCAGTGGTTAGGAATCCACCTACCAATGCAGAGGTCACGGGTTTGATCCTAGCTCCAGGAAGATCCCACATGCCGTGGAGCAACTAAGCCCGTGTGCCAAAAAAAAAAATGTGCTACTCTGTGTTTTGTTTGCTTGTGGTTTTATATTGTTAGGAGGAATTGATACTATTTTCTAATCTGTGTGTTGGAAACTTATTCATTTAAAATTACATAAGGAAAATATCCATGTGGGTGGTGAGGAGTTTTTAAGACAGTGACTCCAATTTGACACATCTGTACACTTGTAAGGAAAAGGATTCTTATGGTTTTGCTCATAGGAGGAAAATCAGCATGTCTACCAGAAGTGATGTAACTCCTTTGAAACTATTTTTAATTTTTTATCAAAATAGAATTAATAGGAGTTAGAATGAATATAATTTGGCACATCTAGGGAAACATTTGAAAGAGTAATAAATTTTAGCAATCCTTATTACCTATTAAAAATTAAATTATAGACAATTGAATTTTGGATGTGTTAGTTTTCTCTTTGTTCACTGTGCCTTCTAACAAGTAACCTAAAAAATGAAACTTGAGTTTGAAAGTTAAAAAGAATCTATTTAAGGTGTAATAATTAAATAATGTTCTGTACCTAATTTCTTTTTTGATTTTACTGCTCTATCCCCTTAATTTGACTAATTATTTTATGTGATGCTTTTATTAGTTGATTACATTTATGAAGTTATCATGTCATAAATGCAATTATTAACCAAAATAATAAAATGTTTGTCACAGGTAGACCCGTTTGAATGGTGGCCTTTCCATAATCTTTTGAATGAACCTAATAAAATGGAATATTAATTTATCATGATAGAATTAAAAACAGAACCCTAAAAAATGCAGCTTCTTCTGACTTAGGGCTCAACACTAGTATATTTTTGTTAAATCTAATTTACTTTCCTCATTTAAAAGAAAACAAAATATATGTATACATATATATGTATATTTTTCGCTGTTCTGAGCAGCATGTAGGATCTTAGTTCCCTGACCAGGGATTGAACCTGCACCCCCTGCATTGGAAGCTCAGAGTCTTAACCACTGGACCACCAGGGAATTCCCTAAAAATATATTTTGCTTCAAGAGAATTTAGGGAAATTCAGTGTAAAAAGTCATTTAGAATTTACTGTGGGAAAAGACATTTTTTCTCAGGAATTTTCATCCAGCTTGGGATTCATCTCATACTCTGAATGAAGTGTGAAAATACCTCTTCAATTCCCTGAGGTTGCAGAATGCAGCACATGCCCTCGTATGTTCTTCTGAAAATCATCAAGTGAGAGGATTTCCATAAACAATTTATTACTGAAATGCTGAGTTTATTTGGTTTTCTAGAAATAACTTAGGAGAAGCTATTTTGGGGCTAGTCACAAAATAGAAATTTCAGTTCTTCAGAAAGGGTATGTCAGTTAAATGTAAACTTCACTGACTTTTTTTTTTTTTTAATCCCTCTTCATTAGGGCCGGCAAATTGAATATATAGATATAGAACGACCCTCAACTGGAGGCCTTGGATTCAGTGTGGTGGCCCTTAGAGGTCAAAATCTGGGAGAAGTTGACATCTTCGTGAAGGAAGTACAGCCAGGGAGTATAGCTGGCAGGTGAGGAAGGGTGTTCATTTTGTGTTTTGCTGGTTTTTTTCTGACAATTCTGAAGACATTATTATAAAGAGAATAAGAAACTAGTCATACAAAACAGTTAACAATAGCAGCTAACACTTTCTCCTCCTATGCATTTTTCAGGCCTTTTGCAGATATTCTCACATATACTTGTGGCAGCAGTCTAGTATTATTATTCCATTTTATAGATGAGAATGATGAATTTCAGAGAGGTTCAGTGGTTTACCTATAGTCACAGAGCTATTAATGCTGGAACCATGATGTGATTCCAAGACTGTCCAATGGCAAAACTAGTGCTCTTTCTACTCCAGCACGCGCTCTCACAATTGAACATGATGTTTTAGCTATGGTCTAACCAGTAAGATGGGCATGTTGAAATTCACATTCTGTATACGATGTTGTTTATTAAACTTGAGATTATGACAACTTTTTTGGTGGTCATAACACACTGTTGATTATTTCACTTATTATCAATGAAAACCCCTCTCAAGTCTATGTGATCTCCCGCTATTGTACTTATGTCTGGGTTTTATTTTTTTAAGGGTTGTGTGCAAGACTTGTATTTTGTCTCTATTTGATTTCAGCTCTTTAGTTTATTAATCACTTAAAAATCACATTATTCATTATATTACTATTGCCTGTTAGAAAACTAGCAGCAGTAGCATAACTATTACAAAAAAATTCTCAATAATATACTTTTGAATTCATGTTATCTCTTCACTGTGGATCTGTTCTAGTCTCCCCAACTGAAAGTTCAGAAATAATGGATTTCCATGACTTTTAGTCTACCATCTAATGTAGCATTTCCTCAAGAATGTTCTGAGGAGCCATATCAATGATCAGCTATATTTGAGAAACTCCGTTCTGTTCTTGGAGACTGGATACACATACTTAGGGTAATCATGTAATTTATGGTCCCAGTTGGGACAGTTTTGGGGGTGAGAGATGACACTGAGATAGCAGGTATAAACTAGGACTATTCTGGCAAACCTAGACAACTCAGGGTAAACCTGGACTTAGAGTCACTTAATATTAGCTTGTTTGAGATTATGAAGTCCCTTGACAAAAAGCCTATTTAATTTTGATTGGCCCAACTTTTCTTTTTAACTTTTTTAACTTAAAAATCATTATTGGGATATAATTCACATGACATACATGTCACCATTTTAAGGTGTACAATTCAGTAGTTTTTAGTATATTTTCAATGTTTCAACCTTTCTGTGGTCCATTCTTATGTCTCAGTTACTCTGTACTAATAGGTCTGTAAGTGCATATTGAGGTGAGCACCTCCAAAAAGAGGAGTTTCATATTTGAGTGTGTAAAGACCCTTGACCAAGGCTAGGGAGTCAGGTGGCTTTCCAGAGGCAGTGGTGCTTGAATGCGTCCACAGAGGGCAGAAGGTGCCTGGGAGAGGAATAGATGCTTTACCAGTAGTCCTGAGAAGAGGTGGAACACAGCTGATATCTTTGGAGTGTGTCTGGTATTCATCTGGTGTGGGAGCTTAGTGCAAGGCAATACAAGAAGGGACTGGTGAGAGGTAGGGGCTGGCCATGCAGGACCTTCTAGATCATATTCAATAATCTTCCTTTCTCCTGAGGACTTTCCACATAGAACTGTCTTATTTTAGGAGCTTGCCTAACACTCGTTGGCTCTCAAAGTCATGGAGATCCATTATTTCTGAATGTTGCAGTGGAGAGAGAGAGGAACTGGTCTCCCCTTGAATGGAAAGTGTGAATTCAATTATATATGTATATGAAATGAGAGAATTAAATTATAAGTAATAGTAGCAGTAAAATGAATACTATTCAACTTTAGAATGCATCAAAATCATATTTTCCAGGAGACTTCTCCTCTGCAGCTTGCTTATTTTGGGTTGAATTTATATTCCCTAGGCAGATACTAATTGGAAAGAAATGAGATGTCCTGGAAATCTACTGGGTAGAGGGAAAGGTAGATTAAAATAGATTGATTTCCAGAAAATAGAAAATTTGTCAGTAAATTAAGGACTGCTTTATGCAAAATGAGTTATATCAGGGTCAAAAATATTCAAGAGTAACTCATTCATTTGGGATTAATTAAGAAATTTCCCTTAATGAACAAGCTGTGAATAGGAATTTAGGTGAAGAAGTTAGAGAAAGGATGATGTAGGAGATGGGAAAATGGAAGGTGATTCCTGGATATTGTCCTGTAGTGGTCACATTTAAAAGCAAATGTTTCTTGGCACAGTTTTTGGAGGCACTAGCCTGCTGTGTTCCTTCTTTGCCTGGTGAAGAATAAAGCTGCTCTTTCTCTTTCCACCTTAAAAAAAAAGGTTTATTAAAAAAAATTTCTTTAGGACTAGGGACAAGTTTACAAGCAACATTCTCAATTTTAAAAATATGTATTTCAAAATTATGAAAATCATTATGAAAGTAATACATACCTATGATATAAAATATAGAAATATAATACCCCCCCCAAAAAAATAAAAAAAACCCAGCTCTTGGACTTTGAACACTCTGAAAACAACTATAGGAAATACATTAGAATGTTTTCTTTTCTTTATATATATATTTTTGGCAGTGCCATGTGGCTTATGGGATCTTAATTCCCCAACCAGGAATTGAACCCAAGCCATGGCAGTGAAAGCACTAAGTCCTAACCACTGGTCTTCCAGGGAATACCCTAGAATATTTTCTTTTTATAAAGACAAGGTCTTAGAGTATATCTTATTCTTATTCTCTAATATAACATAAGCCTTTCCTAATAGTCATAAAAGGATATATAAGCAACATTTTTAATGAAACATGATCTAATCTGGGAGCCACCCACAATTTTGGCATCAAAAATAGAAATATCCAACTTGTTAGTTCCAAAGGAGAATCTAAAATGTATGAATCCTTGTGCCCAGAAAACTTACATCGGATAGGGAAGGATGTAGTTAGCTCTGTGGACAGCATACTTAGTATAAATGAATGTTCAGTGAGTGATAAACAAGTGGCTCAGAGCACCATGGTAATGAGGTAATCA
This sequence comes from Hippopotamus amphibius kiboko, assembly GCF_030028045.1. Taxonomy (NCBI): domain Eukaryota; kingdom Metazoa; phylum Chordata; class Mammalia; order Artiodactyla; family Hippopotamidae; genus Hippopotamus; species Hippopotamus amphibius. The sequence goes on from NC_080186.1 coordinate 52,623,560, forward strand.
GTGAAGAAAGGGAAAGACAGAGAGGGAGACACTCAGTTGCAGTGTGGAAGGTGGATTGAATTTTGCTGAGCAGAGTGGAGGGCATTAGAGATGGAGAAAACCATTTACACAAAAGCAGGAAATACCAGACATGTTTGAGAGGGAGAGAGTAAATCAGAATAGTTGGCAAAGGGGTTTGTATAGGGAGGAAGCCAAGTTGGAAGAGTTCTTTGGGGCCAAATGTAGAGGCCTTTGAATACCAACCAAGTTTACATTGTGTCCTAGAGGTCAAAAGTTACCAAATTCTGGTCCATGATGAAATTTGGCTGAATCTGCTGTGATCTGAGAAAAAATATAATGGAATTTTCATAATTCTAAAGTTATGAGTTAGACTTCTGTATTCTGAGATGAATCCCTTCTCAGGGAGATTTTTTTATCTTGAAGGTTAAAGATGTTCTTTTATAAAACAGTCATGACAAGAGTTTGTTTACTTTCTTTTGACTCTCTCCTTATTGGTCAGCAACCATAGACAGTCATTATATACTTCTGAGCTGGGAAATATCAGCATGAAAAGAGCTTAGAATAGTGAACCTTGAGGAATTTACAGGTTAGGTTTTAGGTATTAGATAAGGATCTCAACTGGATAGTTGACATTGGGAATAGAAAAGAGGAGATGGCTGGATGCAAGAGAGATAGAGAAAGATAAGAAAGAATTGTGGTGGTCATAATGAAGAGAGGAGGGGTGTTTAGGAGATAATGAAGTCAAATACAGTAAACCAGAGTAAATCCTACTCTCACTATGCACTTTAAGAAGTTAAAGAGTATGGTTTAGAATTAGACTACTTAGATAAGATGCTAAGTTTGCTTTAATTTCTTACACATCAAATTTAAGCACTTTAAAAGGTGGTTGTGAGGAATAAAGGAGATAATGCCTAGAAAGCATTTAGCACAGTTCCCAGCTCATAATAAGTGCTCAGTAAATAGTAACTATAACAGTGCTTTCTTTTTCTTAAGATTTTGCTAATTTCTTTTAAAATTTTCTTTTAAAAAATCCTTTTTACCTTGGTCAGCCGTTGGGAAACTGGTGATTGGGACAGAGGGAAGGGCTCAGATATAGATTTGGAAATAATCTCTCTTGATTTTCAAGGAAAGTTTGACGTCTATTGTCAAATGTTGGAGAAGTAAAGGACAATGGAGACAGAGTGAATCTGTTAGAGAGGAGGTTATTCGTGAACATATAGCCCTCTATGGTACATGTGGAAGTCAGATTGGAAGGGGTTCAGGAGCACAGGTTTGGGGCCACAGTGAGGGCAATGTCCATACTTGCAAAACTTTAGCAGTGGGGCCCTCTACGTTGTTTTTGCTTGTTTTTCTAGCCAAATGGCTAGATTTAAAGAATCAGGCTGTTACATCACTTAAAATTTTCTTATTTCATCAAGGGATCAAAGGTTAAAGGAAAATGACCAAATATTGGCTATTAATCACACGCCACTGGATCAGAACATTTCCCACCAGCAAGCAATTGCATTACTACAACAAACCACTGGATCTTTGCATCTGGTTGTGGCCAGGGAACCAGTCCACACAAAAAGCAGCACTTCTACCAGCCTAACTGATGCAACTCTGCCTGAAACAGTGAGTTGCAAATTTGGAAAAAATACTTAATTTTGAATTATACCTTTGATTTTAAGAAGTGTAAAGACATTTAGAAGGTGTCATTTTACTTGTCATAGTTCAAGAAAGATGATTATATCTCTAAATGCAGCATTAGCATGTTAAACAAGATATTTCATGGAGGGTTTTTGTTTTGTTCTATGATTCTCCTTGTTTAAGATTAGTATTTAATATAGAGGGCAAATTGTAGTATTGGGTATAATTTGTTTGGTGATGGAAGGAATTCCTTGGTGATGTAACCACTTAATTAATTAACTGAGAGTTTTTATTAGAGATTTACTATTGAGTATCTTAAGTAAGATTTTGTTATTTGTTTCAAAAACATTATTTTTATAAATTATATTGGATGTTTATGACTAGATTATGGATACTGCACAATTATAGAATAAAAGTTATATTCCTTTGGGACTCTTTAAACTTGCTTTGTAACATTTTACAGATTTTGACCTGCATCTTCAAAACGCAAGCTAATAAATCTTATTTTCTTATAACACTAAGTGCTAGCCGATTTATTTAATTTTCATTCATTGGGACAAAAGAAAAAATAGACTGTCTGGGTACAGTAGAAGGTCACAACAGTAATGTATAGACATTTTCCCTGTTGTAATCAGTAATATTTATACAGCAAAATTTACATAATAAATAGAATGAACAAAGTAGGAAGTTGCTTAGCATAGTGGTTAAGAACAAGGGCTCCAGAGTCAGTCTAAGGTGGAATGAAATCCAGTTCTTACTTTGTAGCTGAGCCTTACTGGGCAGATGCCTGGACTTTTCCACACCTCAGTTTCCTCATCTGTTGCTTGGAACTAATAACAGTGTCTAGTTCACAGAGATATTGTGAAGATTAAACAAGAATGCATGTGAAGAGCTAAGCACAATGCCCAGGGCAGAATAAATACTCTGAATATTAACTGCTGTCCCTAATTCGGGCATTTTAGCAAACATTGTTTCTTCCTAATTCTGGCATTTTAGCAAACATTGTTTCTTCCCGGATACTAGGTATCATTCCAAGGGTGAATTTATTAAACAGCCCAGTATCTCTGGTTATTTTAACATTGCATAGTAACTTTCCAATTTAGTGTAATAGAAAAACTAAGTAATAAGTATGCCCTAATGTTTTCAGGGGGAGTCTTGCTCTGCAGGTGGATTATGTGAATTTAATCCATATGTCTGATGGAACCTGCTATTAGTGGAAAAAATGCTTACATCTCTTAGTCTGATTTGTATAATCCTATTGCTAATATCTTCAGTTGGGCCTCCTTTCTTCCCCTTCATCAGTATCTTCAGTTATTCTGGTCACTTTGTTTCCTTCTCACCATCTCATGCTTCACATTGCTGCCAGATTAATCTTTCTAAACCACTGCTTTGTTCCTGTTGTTACCTCTTCTAAAGACTTCAGTTATTCCCATGTATCTGAGCCTAGCTTTGCTCTTAAATTTCCCTTTTGCTTGAATGTCTTTTTTTCTCTGTAGAACAATTAAAATGCTACCTACCTTTTCCTTGAAGCTTTCCATAATTTTTCATTGTGTTTGACCTCTTTTCTCTGCACCCCTCCCATCTTTATAATATTTTATGATTCTCTTTTAATTCAGATAAGCACACATATTTATTGGTTCCTACTAGGTGCTTGTCACTGTGCGAGGTATCAGGCATAGACTGGGGAATGAGACTGTGTTTCAGTTCTCTTAGAGCTGCAGTGTCTTACGGTCCAATATTCTGCCTTATATTTTAATTGTTTATGTTTTAGTTTCTCTCTCTACCAGATTATAAAATCCTTAAGGGCAGGGACCATATGATCATCTTTACATATCTCTGAGTATCTAGAAAGTTGACTTGATTAGTTATATGAATGTTAAATTTGTTGTGTATCTGTTACTTTAGTAATTACTGTATTTGTAAGCAATGAATGTATGTGCTTTACTAACACTTTGCTTCTTTTGCTATTAATTTGTAGGTTCGTTGGGGCCATATTGAAGATGTTGAGCTCATTAATGATGGCTCTGGATTAGGTTTTGGAATAGTTGGAGGAAAATCAAGTGGTGTAGTTGTGAGGACTATAGTTCCTGGAGGATTAGCAGATCGAGTAAGTTGACCTTCTTTGATTTAATTTTGGTTTTATACAGTTTAAATTATATGGCTTGAGATGTAATTTTATAACATGGGTGACTAGTATATATGTTTCTGTGACCCGAATTTAAGTATAGCTGAAAATGTTTTTTTCTGTGTGTTAGTATGCACTCTGCTTTATTTTAAAAAGCTCCTAAATCAACATTTTTTTGGGTTTTTCTTTTTAACCTGTGATTGACAGTCATCTTGATTCCATCAAAAGACAATATTTTTTATTGAAAGGAATCATTAATGGGTATTAAATTCTGAATATCTATATTATTTTCTCCCAGTGAATCTTTCAAGGTCCTAAATGTTAAAATCAGATGGTACAGTGGTTATAAACGTTTATCCCAATATTGTATGTGGTAAATTTCACTAGAATTACAATTTTCTGGCATTATAAATAAAAATACTACCCTTCATTATTTAGCAGTGTTTAAATTGAAAGTGAGCCATTTTAAAACTTCTCATCTGTTTCTGCTTAGTTTTACATTGAAGAAAATGTAAATACTACATTGAGTTTTTAGAAAGTAGCTTAGAAATTTGAAGCTACTTAATATAGAGTTCACATTATATAGACTGTCCATGATAATCAGAATGATATGTAAATTTTACTGATTAATGTCAAGATACATATAAATTTATCCCTTCTAAAAATCATATAAAGTAAAAGTGAACTTACTGTGCACATGCAGCTTTGAGGCAAGTTCCTCAGCTCTCTGTTTCTAGTCAAGATTTCTCCACCTTGGGAATTCCCTGGTGGTCCAGTGGTTAGGACTCCGTGCTTCCATTGCTGGGGGCACAGGTTTGATCCCTGGTCATGGAGCTAAGATCCTGCAAGCCATGTGGTGAGGCCAAAAAAAAAAAAAAAAAAAAAAAGCTTGCTTGTGGAGCTATTAATATGCCTATTATCCTTTCAGCAGCTAAGTGTATTTATTTAGCATAATGGCTCTCAGAGTTTTGTTTGTGGGTCCCTGAGTCTCTTGCAGGGGGTCTATAATGTCCAAGCAACTTACATAATAATACTAAGATGTATTAGCCCTTTCACCATGTTGGCATTTGCACTAATGATGCATAAGCAGTGGTAGGCTAAACCTGCTGGTGCCTTTGTGTGAAACAGGGCAGTGGCACCAAACTCTACTAGTAGTCATTGCATTCTTCTCTGCCATGTGCTTGCAACAACAACAAAAATGCCAGCCTCACTTAAGAAAGTTCAATAAAAACTAATTTAAGTAAAATTTGACCTTTAAATGCATATCTTTTTAATATTGTGTGACAAAATGGGATGTACTATATAGCACTTCTGCCATATACTAAAGTATCATGGTTGTCTTGAGGAAAAACATTTGTAGGACAAACTAGCCACTTTTTAATATAGAGCAGCATTTTAACTTTCAAAATTTATTTTATTTTTTAATTTTTTGCTCTCATTCACAAAAATTTTTGAGAGCTAATTTTTTGGATATACATTAGTTTTGGTTTCAGGGGTACAGCATGCTGATTTGATATTTCTATGTATTATGAAATGATCACTGCAATGCGTCTAGTTAACATCCATTGCCACGTAGTTATAATTTTTTTTTTCTTGTGATGAGAACGTTTAGGATCTACTCTCTTAGCAACTTTAAGGTATACAATACAGCATTGTTAACTATTGTCACCATGCTGTAGTTTATATCCTTATGATTTACTTATTTTATAGCTGAAAGTTTGCACCTTTTGATCTTCTTCACACATTTTGTCCACCCTGCACCCCCCTGCCTTTGGCAGCCACCAGTCTAGGATACCATATTTATTTTTGAAGGAATAACTGACAGAAAAATTATGATTGTTCAGACTTAGGTATTTGGTAGACATTTCCTTGAAGTGAATGAAGTGAGCCTGTTATCTCAAGGAAAACAACTGACAACATTTGTTGCTGATGATAAAATTTGAACTTTCAAGCAAAAATTAGAATTTTGGAAAAATTTGTGTTTTACCATAAGCTTGAAATTTTCCAGTATTTAAATACTTCTCTGATTAGATTGTTGGCGATATTAATAAATATGACTTTTTTGATATCGTGTAATGTTATATGTCAATGTTTAGAAGATCTGCATAACTGTGAATCAGTATTTTCTGAAGATCAATGTGTAGTATGGCACAATAATATATAAATTAAAAAAATCCATTCAAAATTCAAGATTGATCAATAGATTTTAATGAAACAGTATCTGAAAGTTTGTTGATGTTGTTTCAGATTCCACATTGCAACTGATCTTTAAGAAATCACCACTTGTCAAGTTTTGGTGTATTATCAAAGAATGGGCTGAAGGTGCTATTAAAATACTCCCCCATTTTCTAAATATATATCTTATTGAGGCCAGATTTCCTTTATATATTTCAACCAAAGCAACATATGGCAACACACTGAATGCTGAAGCAGATATTAAAATTCAGCTGTCTTCTTTTAAGCCAGATATTAAAGATATTTGTAAAAATTTCTTTAAGAATACCACTCTTCTCACAATTTTTGTTTTAGAAAATATAACTTTTTAAAATATACATCACTAGGTAAAAAATATGTTAATATATTACATATCTTAAATATTTAAAAAGTTTCTCAGTGCTATTCTCAGTGCTATTTCCCAATTCAGTTGATGTCAGCAGATATTAATAGAGAGAACAACATAAACAAAAGCTGTGAGATCTCAGTAATTTCTGAGCTATAATTAACATACAATAGATTGCACATATGTAAGGTATACAATTTGATGTGTTTGCTGGCAAGCCTGAAATCTGTAGGGCAGACCAGGAGGCTGGAAACTCAGGCAAGTGTTGACATTAAAGTCTAGACTCTGAAATTTGTATGGCAAGTTGTAGGATTTCTGTTATAGTTTTAAGGCAGAATTCCTTTTCCAGGAAACCTCAGTTTTTGCATCATCTTCAACTGATTAGATGGCACCCATGCACATTATCAAGGGTAACATCCTATACTTAAAGTCAGCTGATTGTAGGTGTTAATTACATCTACAAATTACCTTCACAGTAACATGGAGACCAGAGTTTGACCAAACAACTGGCACCAGAGCTTAGCCAAGGTGACACATAAAATTTAACCACGATACCATCATCACTACAGTCAAGATAATGAACATTTCCGTCACCCACAAAGATTTCCTGTGCCCTTTTTTAATCCCTATTCCTCCACCCTTAATTATTTTTAAGAGTGTAAAGGAGTTCTGAGACCACAAAGGTTGAGAATGGTCTTTTGATGGGTCTTCAAAACACGTCTGTGGCACAAAACAAAAAATAATCTTTAAGGTTGTTTTTTGAAAATTTTTGAAACCTGGAAAGGGATGAGATATGGTGGAGTATTTTGACATTTTTTCGCACCCCAACCCCTCTCCTTCAGCAATTTGAACAGACTGATTTGCTATAGTAGCATTTTTCAAGATGCAAAGTGGAATAGTTATCACGAAGAACAAAGGGTCAAATAAATTTAGAAAGCACGAAGTTAAACAAAATCAAATAGATTTCTTTACTGTAAGAATTATCTGAGCTATTAATATCCTAATGTACGTTATGAATTTTCACAAGGAGAATATGATGTGCAGAGTTTCCCTTTGTGGCACTGTTGGCAAAAACCCAGTCCTGATTTTCACTCTTTCCTGGAAGGGATTCTCAGTATTTCAGGTCTTCAGGAGGAGGTGGCATGTGCCCGTCAGAGTCATAATGGAGAAACGAATGTTTACGCCAGATATTGTTATCTGCCTAATGTACACTATTCTCGTGTAATCCTTAAAACAGTCATAAATTTTATTCCCAAATTATATGGAAGCTTAAGAAATTGCCCAAGGCTATACAACCAGGAGATGACAAAGTCAGGATTGAGCCTGCATCTGTCAGATTTACTGCTTGAATCTGTTTATCCAAAGTTGATCCTGATGTCTTCATTTTCCTGATGTACACCTGTCCAGGGTTGGTCAAGCCTATTAGGGAGTTGCCGACTCTAATAGCAGCACTGCTATTGGTCCTTTCCTGTAGGGGATGTGGGGAGACCTAAACACAGGGGGCAGAGCAGTATTCACTTCTCTCTTCCCTCATCTCAGCTAAATGGCAGGTAAAATCTCTTCAACTCAATCTGTGCTTTGTTGCTAAATCTTTAGAGTTGTTGCTCATGTAGCCTGATTGTAGCTTTAAAATTATTCAAGGGAATACTGCTTTTCATTAAAATGTACTCATATTTTGACTATTAATGCTTGCTCTTTACTGGCAGTCTTCTTGGTAAGGGAATATGGATGTCTTAGGTCATTAGATGGATGTGATCAAGATTGATCATAAAGTGATACCTACATTCTGTTAAAGCGGTTAATTAATACTACTTTCTTCAAAGACTATAAAATTGTATAAAAAAGTTAGAAAAGCAATTCAGTATTTCTTATTTAAAAGGGTTTAAATAAAATAGCCCTTTGTATTTCCTTTTGTGTGCAGATCAGTCGATATGGTGTAGAGTTGAGGGGATGTGGCAAAGAATACCTAACTGAGCCTAAGGAAGTATCAGAAATGGATGCATTTGAGGACTTGCCATAAGCAAGGCACTAGGCTAAAGCTTTACATGTAGTGTTGAGTTTACTCCTCACAACTCAATGGGAGGAATTTATCTCCATCTTGCTTAAGAGGGATCTGAGATTTAGGTAGGATCTGTAACTGACCCGTGGCCCTACAGCTTGATCAAAGTAGTGCAAGGATTTGAACTTGGGTGTGTTTGATTCCAAAACCTTTACTTGTCATTCTGTTATCTACTGCCTCTAATGTTGTAAAGTAAATGAAATGGAAAAATATTGTTTTATATGAGTTTTTTAGAAATGTTTATTGAGACCTAGTTACAATGAGCAATGAGTAAATGTAATCAGAGCCAATTCCATGGATAGGGAAATTATATGGTATCCTGTAAGGGGAGCTAAAAGACCTATCTACCTGTAATCCTTAGGTACTCTCCAAAATTCATAGTACCTGAAATATACATCTTTTGAGAATTCTGTTCAGCTATGGCAAAAATTTCAGAAAATTTCAGCAGTTAGAAGTTTTTTTCTTTGTTTTTTTTAAAAATAAATTGATATGGGCAGTGTAAAACTTCTTTGTCTTGCAGAAATCTCTTTCATGTGGTCTGGAGGAATTCTAGGGAAATCAGGTACATTGAGTTACCCCCTTGTCTGGTGATTAACCTAACTTAAAAGTTAAAAGAAGGAATGGAACCAACCAAGGCTTGGAGAGTGGGTGTGGACTATGAGGAGTTTTCAGTCTAGAATAATAAAGGCCCAGCTTGAGGCCACTGAACAGTGGTTATTCCCAGTAATTTTGCTTTGAGTGTGTCTATAAACTGGTATTCTCCTTATCCTTAAAAGTCATTGATGAAGGCTCTGGAAATTTGAGAAGGTTAGGCTAGATGTACTTATAGTCAGTACCTTCCTTTAATTCCTTGAGGGAAAGAGTGTTTTATTTTATTTTATTTTATATTATTTTATTTTATTGATTGATTTATTGGCTGCATTGGGTCTTTTTGTGTGTGTGTTGGGTCTTCGTTATTGCACATGGGTTTTCTCTAGTTGCGGTGAGCAGGCTTCTCATTGTGGTGGCTTCTCTTGTTGCTGAGCACAGGTTCTAGGCACATGTGCGGGCTTCAGTAGTTGTGGCACATGGGCTCAGTAGTTGTGGCTCTTGGGCTCCAGAGTGCAGGCTCAGTAGTTGTGGTACACGGGCTTAGTTGCTCTGCAGCATGTGGGAGCTTCCCAGACCAGGGCTCGAACCTGTGTCCCCTGCATTAGCAGGTGGATTCTTAACCACTCTGCCACCAGGGAAGCCCAAGAACGTTTATTTTATAAAGTTATTATTTTCTGTCAATGATATGTTGCCTTGTGATTAAAGACCAATGATAGAAATGGCCTGGAATCAGAAGTGTTAATAATTTCATTTTCTGAGTTGTGGAAATATTTGGGGCCATTTTTTAATTTTCAGACAAATAAATTTGAGTTATTGCTTTTATTTATTTCTTATTTATTTCAGCTCAGGCCTGAAATCCTTTAGGTTTTCAAATATTTTTTGAATTGAAGTTATCATCAACAACAGCCTATCAGAGAACTTAAAGTGCACAGTAATAAATATTTTTTTAGCTAATAAGTGCTAACTTGGATTAAAGTATTTTTTCTTTAAAAAAATTGTATGAATGATACTGTTAACATTTTCACTTTAGTAGTATGTTACCTTGTTACATCAGCTATTTTAATTTTTTTGCCTCCCATACTACTTTGTCCATATGCATAATTTTTTTCTCTCTTTTGAAAAAATCTATGGGCTAATAAACTTTTACATTTGAATGTTTGATTAGCATGCTATGACTTTGAGTCTTGGCATAGCTATTTAATGGCTAAAATTGATTTATGATTTCTGTTAAAGAACAAAAAGGACTCTATACCTTTTAGTTTCTTTCCATAGTAGACAAGTTATGGAAGGAGAATGTTGATCAGAAAGTATCAGTAAAATGCAGTGTTCGGGGCTGCTGGACTTTTAAAAGCTAGCTGTCATTTTGGTGTCTTTCCTATCAATCTGATTATGATTGTTTTTGCACTTATGAATTCCTTAGAACACCTGTTTTTCTGGAAGAAGAAAATGTTTGACTTTCAGTGACAGGTGCAAATTATCTACATCATTTTAAATCGAGTTGAGGTAAAATAGGAAAAAAATAGTGCTTAGGAAGTGACTAAATATGTACTTGCAGTGAACTGTCCTTTGTCCAAGCCAAGTATGAAAATACTCGCCATATTCTTTACTCTATGGTCAGGCATAATTCTGTTCAAGAATGTTTATTCATAGAGGCCTCTTACCCTTATTTTTCATCATGAACACTGTTTCTTAAGTAGTTGCTTGTTTTATGTCAAGTTTGTTGCATTGATAAAAATAGAATATCAAATTGTCAATGCTTAAAGTAGAAATCCAGCAATTCTTTATTCCTTTTTCATTAATATTTTCTTCCTTGCATCTATTTCTTTTCTCTAAGTGTTCCCAAATATTTCTGACTTGAATTGCATTTCTGTTTCATGGCTTCTCTTTGCTTGCAGTAGCTTCTAGTGCCTTCTGCAGAATTCACAACAAAGCACATAGTTTTCTACTCATTTTGATCTAACACCTTCTTTCATATACAGGTTTCTGCAAAATTGGAGAAAAGGAAGGATGGGGAATAGACTTTTTAGTTTTAAGGCCCTCTTTCTTTCTCTCCTTTCCCTCCCTCCCTCTCTTCCTCCCTCCCTTCCTTTCTTTCTACTTTTTTTTCTTCTGAATTCCACCTGCAGCTTATACATGGTGCCTCCTGGAGACAACAATATGAAGCTTAGAACTGTACTAGCCTGGTGGTCATTGTTCTATTCTCAGGTTGTCCTTCTCTCCCAGCTGCAAAATATCTATTTATATCTTCATTTTATTTAAAGCTGTTTGACAGTTACAGGAAATTTCTTGGAGAATAGGGAAACGGTAAATCTATTATCTACTAATATTACTTTGGAGATATCAAAGTATAAGACAAATGACTAAGTAAGAACAGGTCTTCAGTGAGACATCTTGGGTTGAACTTTGGTTCTGCCACTTGTTAGCTTTGTGATCTTGGTCAATTCAGTCAACTTTTTTGAATCTTGGTTTTCTCATTTTAAAGCTGTCCTTCACTGAAAGAGATAATATATGAAAAGTGATTTTCAACCTGTAAAGTGCTCTGCTGGTGTAATTTTTCATAACTAGCTATGTTTACATTTTGGAATCTTTAATATATTATAGTACACATAAGAAAAGAGAATTCAGACTTTCTGATGAAACAGATTTAGTGAAAATGCAGGCAGATCAGCTATTTCAAAAATTTCACAAACTAAGGTAGAATGGAACTGATATACTTTTTGAAGTATTATGTTTTAAACTTTTCCATGAATGACATATACAAACATATTAAAGCATATATAATGTCTGTGCACATTTTAAATAATAATAATAATCACCTATGTATGTATATCCAGTTTAAGAAATAGACCATTTTAAATAATAATGATAGTAATGATGACCCCTGTACATATCACCAACTTAAGAAATAGAAGATTACATCTCCTTCCTCTAACCTCATCTGGAGTCATGATGTTAAATACCTTCCATATGCTCATGACTCCCAAATTTAAATGCGTAGCCTGGACTTCTCTCCTGAACTCCAGACTTTTGTATCCAGCTGTGTATCTGATATCTCCACTTGCAACATCTAATAGGCATCTCAGACTAGATATCTCTAAAACTGAACTTCTGATTTCTATTCCTACCCACCTGTTCCTCTGTAGTCTTTTTTTTTTTTTAAATCTCAGTAGCAATTCTATCTTTCCAGCTGCTTAGGCTAAAACCGTAGCGTTTTGATTCCATTTTTCTCTCACACCCCATGTAGAAGCTATCAGCAGAGCCTGTTGACAGTTCATTAGAAATACGTCTAGAATCTCACTTCTCAGCACCCCAACTGCTAACCTAGTCCAAGCTATTGTTGTCTCTTTCCAGATTATTGCATTAGCCTCCCAACCGGTATCTCTGCTTCTATTGTTTTCTCTCCTTTAGTCTATTTTCAGCACAGAGACTGGAGTGATCTTTTTTAAAATAAGTCAGATCATGTCACCCCTCTGCTCAAAACCCTCCAATGTCTTCCCTTCCCCCTGGCCCAGAGAAGATGCTCTACTGCGGACCCCTGGTAGCGCTCCCATCTGTTCTTTGACTACTCTCCTATTTGCTCATTCTCTTCCAGCCACACTGACATCTTGTTGTTCCTCAAACGTGTCACTGGGCTTGTTGGCCCTTAGGGTTCCTAGCTTTGTGCTGGAGGCCTCTGATCGGACCTTCTTCCCTTCCTGATGCCCAGGGCTTTCAGCTCTCTTCCTTACATATGTGGCTATTAATACCTGGCTCTAGGCCATTAGGCATGAAGTGATACCCAAGCAAATGCCCATTTGAGAAATCTGGTTATTCTTTTCCTTTTGAACTCTCCTCCTGTGCCCTCCACACACACCCCCCCGCCCCGCCCCCCTTCTGTTTTACAAGGACTTCCTTTTCTCTCTTGCCAATTCAGCTGTTCATTAAAAATGTTGTATTTTATTCAGCATTTTTCGATGGATTTTTATCAGCCATTTTGCCACAACTCAAAGTCTGATGAATTCCTATGAACTGGTGAAGTTAGACCGATGATTTCTCAGAATAATTTTCTTTTCTTTCTTTTTTTTTTTTTTTTGTTCTTTGTTTGGATTAAAGGATGGAAGACTCCAGACGGGGGATCACATCTTGAAGATTGGTGGCACAAATGTGCAGGGAATGACCAGTGAGCAAGTTGCACAAGTGCTAAGAAACTGTGGGAATTCTGTTAGGATGCTTGTTGCAAGAGACCCAACTGGTGAAATTTCCATAACCCCTCCTACCCCTGCAGCCTTACCTGTTGCCCTGCCTGCTGTGGCCAACAGGAGCCCTAGCTCTGTGAGTATACAGATTATTCTTTCATCGTAAGTTCAATACTAGGTGTGATATACTGAAGAATTAGAAATGCTTTCAAACTCCAGGTGCCACATGGGTGCGAGTTGTGTCTCAGTTCTCAACAGGGAAGCAGAGGAGAGCCCAATTTGGAGACACTAGATAAGTTTGATTTTCTTTTTTTGCCATTTCTCAGGGTTAAGTCATTCAGGTTCCCTGAGCGTCAGCTACTCATCTGTAAATTGGAGAATAATAATACTGCCATTTCTATTTCATGAGTTTGGCGAACAGATATCCAGATAGTGGAGGGGAAACTGTAAATGCTGGTCAATGTATGTGTGTTATCACTGATAGGAACAGACTGGCCAAAGGGAATAGACATTAATAATAATATTTATTTTGATTAATAACAATCATTATAGTTATCTAATAATCATTATTATTAATCATTATCAAGCACCTGGAATTGTCCAAGTCATGTGAATTTTTCATAAGAATTCTGCAAGATATGTCTTATCATCCACTTAATAGATGAGGAGACAGAAGTCCAAATAACTTGTTAAAGGTCGTATAGGTAATAAGTTGCAAAGCTGGGATTTGAATTTAGATCTTTTTGGTCCATTCCAAGCTCTTTTTGTTGTTGTTGTTTTTTTCTTCCAGTCTTATTGAGATATAATTGATATACAGCACTTTATAATTTTAAGGTGTATGGTATAGTGATTTAATTTACACACATCGTGAAGTGATTATCAAAATAAGTTTAGTGAACATCTATCATCTCGTATAGATCCACAGTTAAAGAAACAGAAAAATTTTTTTTCCTGTGATGAGAACCCGGAATTTACTCTCTTAACTTTCATATATGACATACAGTGTAGTTATAACATACAGTGCTAATTATATTTATTGTGTTGTACATTACATCCTTAGTACTTATTTATCTTATAGCTGGAAGCTTGTACCTTTTGACTGCGTCAATTTGGCCCCCCCACCCCTCAATCCCGTGCTCTTTCCAACCATCTCACAGGGTCTGAATCAAGAGATAATGAGGCAAAAGGAAAGAAATAGTTTTTAAAAGGAGGAGCCAGGAAGAGGAAGAAAGAAAAGAGAAGTGATTATGGTGAGAAGAGGGTGGGAAGCCACCTTTCAAATTCATCTGAGGAACCATTCCGTGTCTTCTGGAAAGCCTTTCCCTCCTTGGAACCACATGAGTGGAAATTTTCTGTCAGAGATATTAGAATCATTTTTGTTTCCATCTCCAAACTAGTTAGAACCATTTTCTTTTCCCTCAGTTACTCTGGTTCTCTGAAGGTTTCTACTTTGTAGCGAGGGACGGGTGTAGCTGTGTGATAGGTGAGAATTTGATGCAATCGGTTATTTACTTTCTATTATTAATGTTTTGAATTGAAAGTAAGGTATTATGTTTTTAGACACCTTACTCTTTACAGAAGAGTATTTTACAGAAATATTTTAAATTTGAAGACAAGTAATGACAATAAGTTTTAGGTCAATATTTGTTGCTTATAATTATTATTATTACAGTAATTAGTCTTACTGTTTGTAACTTTTTCTTTACATTAAATTCTTTCAGGTACAAATTTATGCTGAGTTTTTTCTGAGTTGCTGTATTAGTTTTCTATTGCTGTGTAACAAGTTATCACAAACTTAGTGGCTTGAAGCAGTACTCTTTGTTGGTCCACATTCTGTAGGTCAGAGTCTGGGTGAGCTTGGCTGGGCTCTGCTTAGATTCTTTTTTTTTTTTTTTTAAATTCTATGTGTGATTCATTGTGTTGAATTTTAAAGGTCTCCAGTGGATATTCAAGCTTCACATTTAAAAAAGTATCTCCAAGGCAGAAAGTACACAAAACACTGTTGAAAGTAATGGGCTGTTGTTTAAGTGCCCCAAACTTTGATGTGAAGGAAGTCATGGATTAATTTGATATGCAAGAGCACAGGATATCAAACATTGCCTAGGTATCTGCTTAGATTCTTACAAAGCCTAAATCAAGGTGTTGGCCTGGCTGGGCTCTTATCTGGATGCTCTGGGGACAGTCCATTTCCAAGTTCTATCATGTTGTTGGCAGAATGTAGTTTCTTGTAGCCATAGGACTGAAGTCTTTCTTTACTGGCTGTCAGCTAAGGACATCTTTCAGCTCCTTAAGGCCCCCTGTGTTCCTTCTCACATGACCCCTCCTTCTTTAAACCACAGGTCCAGTCCTTATGCTTCAAATCTTTTCACTTCCCTTTCTGCCATCAATAGGAGAAAACTGCTTTTGAAGGGTGCCTGCATAGATTAGGCTCACTTGAATATCTCTCTTTTCCATGGTATAAACACAGGAATGGCACCAGGGATCAAAAGTCATAGAGTCAATTTTAAAATTCTGAGTACCACAGGTGCTCAGAAAATACTTGACAAACCATGCACAGATTGACTATGTATACACCACTAGCTAACTAAACATTATATATTATTTTTTCCTTTCAGGACAGTTCTACTCTTTTTGAAACTTATGATGTTGAACTCATTAAAAAAGATGGACAAAGTCTTGGGATTAGAATTGTTGGTTATGTTGGAACTGCTAAGACAGGTAAATGAATCATTTCTATTTTATATTGGGAAATAATTGTAAAGGATGTTAAGGTTTCTAGACAGTAAAATTAAATATCTGCAATTTTTAATTTAAACATTGAACAATAAAACCATGAATCTGTAATAGCAACCATTTACAAAAAGTGATTAGAGAATCATAGTTTTATCTCAGTAGTTTTATAGCTGGCTCAGTAGTCATTAACAAAAGAATTTAATTATCCAGCACAGTGTATAACATTTGAATTGTACCTCTTGTTTCTAAAATAGATATATTTTGAATATTGTGACTATTACATATTATGACATTTTACATTGTGATAAAGTAAAATGATTACTGCATATATTTCATATTGTGAATGTCAAAAAGATTACTATTATGTTTAATTATCAAAATAAGATAAAACAATGCTTTAATTAGAATTATTTTTCTTTCATATAAAGGGAATACATTGTAAGAATAACTGCATAGCCTAAATATCTCTGAATAATACTCCCTAAACTCCTACATGCAAAGCTTTGGTAACTTTCACTGTAAGAGTTACTCTATTATGATAAGAAATCACTGCAGTAAGGAAAAATAAATCTTTTTCACAAATATTTACTAGTAAGATAAAAAGTTAGAATTATGAAATGTTCTAGGTTTTTAAAAAATTGCAAAGTTTGAGTTAATTTTTTTATTATTTTGCATATTTACAGCAGGTGGAAAGATTAAAAGTGCTAATATATTCAAAGTCCTGAATGAAATTCATGTCAGACCACCTTGTGCTATTTTAGCCTAATGAAATAACTGTTTTCAAACCTTTAGATTTTTCTAAGTGCCACCATATTTAGGTTCAGAATTTAAATGAGTTCCAAAAGGGCTAAGTATGGATTGTATAACAATGTTGCCAAAAAAAAAAAAAACCCCCACAAAAAAACCTGTATTAAGTAGCTCTGGTTAGAGAAATCATAAACTTGTGGTTTATGAACCTTTATTATGTTAAGTTTTCAAGTTGTGACCCTAGCAATATACATGCAGAATACAATGAAGTGAATAACTGATAGATAATTGAGAAAATTGGATGTTTATCTTATTATATAAAGAAAAGAATCATTTTACTTTTTTACCCTCAAAAGAAGCTTTTGGGACTGGAGTGGGGGCTGGGGGAGCCATGTTGAATCCAAAAACTAGAACATTTTATGACTCAATATGCTTTTAACATATAGTCTTTCAAAATAATGTCTGCTTCATTCCATCCTTGACACTTTTGAGCAGTTGCTTTGCTTAGTGTTGGAGTGAAAAAATGAATATAAGAAAAGTCTATTCAGGCAGATAAAAATGAAAATAACTTTCAGTTTGAGGACAAATGAAATATATGTTTTAGCAAAGATGCAAGCAAACTATCATCATATGGCAGATGAAAGGCATTATGACAGAGGGAAATGGAGAATTCACAGAGAGAGAGGCATTTGTACTAAGGACGGAGAACGAGAAGGATTTTGATAGAAGGTATGAGATCAACAGGAAGAAAAACATGAGAAAAGGGATAAAGTCCTGAAAATACTTGGTGTTTGGTGGAACATCATGAGGCTTGTGTGTCTGGACTTTTGTCTTCGAGGGATGGTAGTTGGAAGATGAAGTAAAAAAGTTTGCGGCAAATTATGGAGGTCCTTGAATGGGATTCTATGAAATTTACGTTTTATTATGTAGGCTGTAGGAATCCACTGATGTTTATTTTCTTTCTACAGACAATATTTTAAGTTCCTTTGAAATTAAGATAAAAATAGAAAATCATCCAGAGCTATGGTCTTTCTTTATCTAACTTCTCTTCCAGCCCTTGCCCATAGGCATGCATACTTTTTATATAGTTGTAATTTTTATATACATTTTATGATACATGTAGAAGCTAACATGAGCAGTGAACTAAATGTAGGCAGGAAGACCTGTTAGGGCCCTCTTGTCTTGGTGCTGGTGAGAATTGATGAAGGCTTATGCCAGGTCAGCAGTGAGAAGGGAGATAGACCAAGAGAAGAGGGTAAGACTTAACCTGAGCTCTCCCGAATACCAGCTGATACTGGAGTGCATTTCATCAAGGTTCCATTACTGATTACTTTTCCAAAAATAGGCATCCGTCAAATCATTTCAAATTCCAGTCACTTGTGATAGTGACAGTTTGAAATAATCCATCAATTTCTCTGCTTGTGTTCAGAATAGCATTTATCAAGCTTCCAGTGATCCCCTTTAGCTAATTAACCTCTTGATATGAATTTTGCAATCAAGGCCTAATTAGAGCTTTCTTCCTTTTTCCATATGTTTCATGCACCTTAGGAGAAGCTTCAGGGATTTATGTGAAAAGCATAATACCTGGCAGCGCTGCATACCACAATGGTCAAATTCAAGTGAATGACCAAATAGTTGCTGTAAGTAACTGCCCTCTGTTTTATTTTATTTATTTTTAATTTTTTAATTTTTTATTTTTTAAGAACTTTCATCGAGATACAATTGACATACAATAAACTGCATATATTTAAAGTGTACAGTTTGTTTTTTTTTTTTTCCTTATTAGTAACACCCTCTGTTTTAGAATTGAATCGAGTTGGGGGAAAAAGTTATTATTATAATATATATGCAATGGGAACGGCTTAATATAGTCTCATAATATTTAAAAAAATTGTTAGTGCAGTGAAATCTTGTTAATTTGGGGTCTCATGGTCCTAAATTTTTTTTAATTAAGAATTTTTTTTAATTGAAGTACAAGTTGATTTTCAGTGTTGTGCCAATCTCTGCTATGCAGCAAAGTGACTCAGTTTTACACATATATACATTCTTTTTTTAATATTCTTTTCCATTATGGTTTATCCTGGGAAATTGGATATAGTTCCCTGTGCTATACAGTAGGACCTTGTTATTTATCGATTCTATTTTTTTTTTTATTGCCTGTGAAGAAAGTAGTCACTAATGATATTGGTAGGAAAAAAAATACTATATACATATGTGTATTATAATATACACACACATATATTTGAAAGATGCTCTAACATTCTCCTAGAAAAACACTTTTCAAGCACTTCTTTGTGTTCTTTAAATTCATCAATTTTATATGCAATTAATAGGCCCAAAATTAGAAAACTGAGATATTTTATGTATTTGAGAATGCAGTCATTGCCTTTTATCAATTCATATTGGTATTTCCTCCATTTAATAGAAATTAAATTTTACAGTTTATTTTCATAATAATTTTGAAGCACGTATACACATATGCATACCTTTACTTTAGCGATTTATATAGAAACAAATGTTTGTTGGTATAATTTGAATGTTTGTCCTTCAAATCCATCTAAGGAAGCACCTTTCATGACCCTTGGCTTTTCCATTATTGGGTTTAGGAAATGTCTTGTGATTGGCAGTTTGGGGGCCAGCAGTAAAACTTTGGAGAAAATATTAGGGGGAAAGCTGAAGTCATGGTCTGGCTAGCTTGAAAAATATTGAGCAAGGAGGCCTGTTGGTCCTGATAGACTTAAGAATGTGCGATTGGACTTGACTGAGATTAGTAAATACCTTTCTTGCATATGCTTTTTCAGAATACTAGAAAACCTAATGGAGGGAGGTTAGTTTCTTTTGGAAAATATCACTTAGTAATATATAGTAGAGGGATGAAGTATTGGATGGACTCTTCAATTTTAGTGATAATGGCTTCTATTAATACATCTTGAGAGCTGTGTATAACAATTGACCACCTTTTATGGCACTTTGAATTTTGAATAGCATCAGAGATTTAGACCCTTTACCTTTCTCAGGCTGTAAGTTGAATGTATGACTTAGGAATACAAGTTTCAGTTTGCTTTCTAGTTTCTCAGGAAATTTGTCAGCATGTTTTACTAGTAATTTTGCATCCTTATTCAAAAATACTTTCTTAGGTCTATTACAAATTATTTTGGGGATGAAATGAACTGCCTAATATTATCCTGTGTTGCCAGAATTAAAAGTAGTAGCTAACTTGAAACTTCTGTTTAATGTATCTCTTAATGTTTTAGGTTGATGGTGTGAATATTCAGGGTTTTGCCAACCAGGATGTTGTTGAAGTGTTACGAAATGCAGGGCAAGTGGTACACCTAACCCTAGTTCGAAGGAAGACATCCTCATCTGCTTCTCCACGTGAAGGGCCTTCTGATAGAGGTAATTAATTCTGCTGTCCCTCCCCCTACCTTATAGTCTGGGTTTGGAAGAATAATTCATTTATGGAAGTTGTTCTGTAAGTCTGGGAAGGAAAAACTGCCCACCTTGTGTAAAGCAGTGATGGAGAAGTGAATCAGCTCATTTATGCATTGAAGAAGAGTTTCCTTTGCCTATTATAACATGCCAGTCCAAATGTTAGAACGTGAACCCTGACATGCGTTAAGCTCTGAGAGCTTCTCTAAATGGAGATGGAAATCATTTTCCCAAAAAGCTTCCAAATTTCATTTATTACTTACATTTGAATAATAAAGCCTTGCCACCTTTTGTTCTAGGGGCTCTCATTTGTCTAATGCTTTGACATTTTGCAAACTTCAGGTTTCATATTACTTCTAATCATGTGTTTGATTCTAATATGTCTTGATTTACTTTGTGAACTATAGTGAGAGAAAATAAAATATGGATTTCTATCAAGGACACTTTTACTTGTAAAATAATTTTATTTTGATTATAAGAATAGCAAATTTTCATTATGGAACAAATACGTAGTTGTATGAGTATGCATGCCAGTTTTTAATTATCAACTTATAAATGTAGATAGATTTGATAATCATGGGAACACAGTCAATTTAAAGTGAATGACTATAACTAGCTAGTAAGAAATAATTCCATTGGAATTTGTCAGAAGTTGAATACATTTTTTTCCCCTCTTCGGAAAATATTATGAGCCTGGAAACCTTTGCTTTCAACTGATATTGAGTTGTATTTACATTGGAACTTTTAAAGTTTTATGCAGTAGTGGAAATTTTGCTGCTGAAAAATAGATGCCCTGTCAACTGCATTGCGTGTATGAAATTTAAAGTCGCCTAAATAGTACAAATTGTGCAAATGCTATATTGACCTTAAAAGGTTTACATAGATATTTATACCAACATAATGGTTCTTAGTAGCTCTGATAGAGCCCTTGGCTTTAGTCTGCTGTATCAAATGAACTGTGTCATCTGTGAATTAGCCATTCTTTACCAGGCATGCCTACATTTAAATTTACATTGGGATAGGTTTTGACTCTAAACTTGTACTTCTTCTTCCATGGTTTGGGTGTCCTTCCTATGTGTTTCACTAGCACCCTTTGAAGAGCACTCTGCTGTAGCATTTATCACACTATGTTGTAATCAACTGTTTTATGTGTGGCCACTATAGTGTAGTGGAGTGTGTATGCCTGTGTCCCCTGGCTCATCTAACACATCTCCATGTGCCTTCCTCATAGTCAGTGTGTTCTACTGAAACAAACTCCACAGCTTCTAGCTCTTGTGCAATACCTTCCTCTGCCATTCAAAATCTTACTTTTT
Source organism: Hippopotamus amphibius kiboko (assembly GCF_030028045.1). Taxonomy (NCBI): domain Eukaryota; kingdom Metazoa; phylum Chordata; class Mammalia; order Artiodactyla; family Hippopotamidae; genus Hippopotamus; species Hippopotamus amphibius. Next base: position 52,644,921 of record NC_080186.1, read on the forward strand.
CTCCTCTAAATTCTTATTATGTGCATACCTTGTATATACTTATTTGTGTACCAGTTTGTATACTACTTGTAGCATACAGCCAATCGTGAATTGCTTTGTACTCTACACTCTGTTTAGTGTGTAACTCTTCTCCCCAAGCTACATCAGCAGCTTCTGGCTGGCATTTGTTTTGCTGGCACAGGGCTGTGCATTTAGTGTGTATCAAGAGATTAATATTCTAAAAAAAAAAATCCTATATGTGGTTTAAAATGTCATCTTAGGATCATGGGAACTTTTAACTGGTTATATTTTTTAACTTTTTATTGTAAAAATTTTTGAACATACAGAAAAATTGAAAAATAATATAACAGATACCCACAAACCCACTGTTTAGATTCAGCAGTTAACATTTTGCCATGTTTGCCTCTTCATCTGTTTATCTTTTTCTGAACTTTTAAGAGTGAGTAGTAGATATCATGACCCTTTAGCCCTATATACTTCAGTTTATAGCTTCTAAAAATAGCCATATCGTTATCACACCAAAGAAAATTAATAGTAATTCCCTAATATCAAATACCCAGCACATACTTAAATTTTCCCAGTTGCTCCCAAATGTCTTTTGTAGCTCCTTTTTCCACTTCCCTTCCCTCCCCTCAAAAACCTCATAAAATCAAGACCACTGATTTTTATGCACTGAGCTTTTTGCATGTATTATGCTTCTTTGGTTTCTTAATCTAGAAGAATCCCTTGCCCCTGCCTCCATGGTGTAGACTTTTTGAAGAGATTTGCCTCAATTTGCTTTTGAATGCTACATTCAGAATCTGATGGTTTCCTGTGGTATCATTTAACGTGTTCCTCTATCCCTTATGTTTCTTGAGCTGGGAGCTAGAGCTAAAGCCTAGGATTCAGGTTCAGTATTTTTGATGAGAATACTTTATGTCACGTGGTTGTTTAAAAATAACCTAAAATGATTCTTGTTCAACCTTTTTTGTGTTTAAGAGATACATAGTGACTGGCGTGCTTGAGACTGAAAGCTTACTTAGCTCAATTTAGCTAAGGGAGGAGACTCTGCAGCCAGGGGAATTCTCTCCCTTTTCCTTCCCATTTACAAGGTTACTTACGTAGAGTTGTTTGTTAAACTCATGATGTTGTCATGCCAGAACCTAGGATTGCCCAGAACAATAGGACCAGCTTCTTCTTCACATCTTGCTCCCTGCCCACCCCAGCAGTGAGAACATATGGCCCCCAGTGTTCTCCCCCCCTCCTCCTGCCCCCATGGCTATATTGAAAAGCATGTACTCCTGCTTTGTCATTGACTTTACCTTGCTTTGCTCTTCCCATCGCCTAGTTCCTTATTCTTTTCAATACTACTACAAGTGTATTTTTTAATGAATTGAGTGCTTATCACAAATGGCGTTTTAAATAAAGGAATCATATGTGTTTGTAATGAGATATTTGTAATGAGGTTTGAAACGGAAGAACAGGAGTGGAATAAGCTTACTTAAATATGGTCTTCATCTGATAGTGATTCACGTCATCAATTCCTATTTTAGGAACTTTGGTAGAACCACTGAAAACACTAGCCCTCTTTCTGACTGGAGCAGTGGAAACAAAAACTAATTTGGATGAAGATGAGGAAATTGAAGAGAGAATGGATAGTCTGAAAAATGACAATATACAGGCCTTAGAAAAACTGGGTAGGCACAAAGCATTCATTTCAAAGCAATTTGACTTTCTCATTTGTTAATCATTTTCTCTCTTTATAGTTAATATAGTGTGCAGGATCTTAGAGGCATTTTTGGGGATATTAAATATGAACATCTTAACACTGTGGCAGTTGAGAACCTAGCATATTGTTGTTTAATCATTGTTTAATTATGTTGCCTTTGAATACATGCCGAGACCAGCTCGGCGACTCGAGGTAAGTGACGGGTGCCGCAAGCTTGAAGAAAACACAGACACAGACTGAAGAGAAAGATGGGACCGGGGGGCTCAAGACCTCTAGGATCAAGAGCCTTGCTGATTTATCCCACGTGGCTTTTATTGAGTTCTTGGCTAACACTCCCAGGTTAATCCCTTAAACAATCAAAGGCCTCACTTGACTGGGGCAATGATCTTTGTTTGCCTCCTGGGTCCGATTTGAGCAGGTGTGGATCTGAGCAGGGTGCGGATTTGAGCTGGGCATGAAGAGAAAAGCAGCCCTGGGGGCAGGAGACCTCTCTCAGTAGGATTAAGGGTCTGTGCCCCACCCCTGTTGGCCCCTCTGCGGCTGTGCCTGTCTTAGGTTGTTCCTCCCCTGAGGAATCTTACCCGTCTCTGGCTAACCAGCCATCCTCCAGGGCCAAACAGGGTGATATGAGGTGTGCAGTGAGAAAGGGGCTGCGCCCCCAGAGAGGGCCAATCCTCTGCCTATGCCCCCATAGTCTCCACGCCCCGCACCCTCAGCTCCTCCACTGCTCAAGCAGGACATTCTGCATCCACTCGCTCGGCCCACATACTTTAACATTTTCAAGGTTTTAGAAAGACTCCTGAATGTCTTCCCACAAGTACATTGTTATTAGTATAACTGTTTTTTAATCTTAGCATTTTTAATTACTGCATACTTTAGCTTGTATATTACCATTGCAGCTATAGATATACAACTATCTGTATATATAGCAGTATTTCCTTTTCACCATAACAGTAATGTATACATTTTTATATATTTCATCAAGTTTCCAGGTTGCTATATATTTGTTGTTTAATTTTCTTTTTTTAAAAAATTTGTTTTATTATTTTTTAAATATTTTTGGCTGCGTTGGGTCTTTGTTGCTGCATGCGGGCTTTCTCTAGTTGTGGCAAGCAGGGGCTACTCTTTGTTGTGATGCACGGGCTTCTCAGTGTGGTGGCTTCTCTTGTTGTGGAGCACAGGCTCTAGGTGCGTGGGCTTTGGTAGTTGCCACACGTGGGCTCAGTAGTTGTGGCTCACGGGCGCTAGAGCACAGGCTCAGTAGTTTTGGCACACAGGCTCACTTGCTCCACAGCATGTGGGATCTTCCCAGACCAGGGATCAAACACGTACCCCCTGCATTGGCAGGCGAGTTCTTAACCTCTGCATCTCCAGGGAAGTCCCTAATTTTCTTTTTAATTGATGTGCAACTTTGTTCTTGTGCTTTGTTCTTTGATAACTCAGCTACTCTAGTTGACTCTATTCTGCAAGCATGTTGAGTAACAGTCTCCCACAGTTCCCCTTACAAAGGCACTCAGGAAGGCCTTGCCAGTTGAATGAAATGGAATACTTACACTTCGTCCATGTCCAGAAACACTTTGGCTTTTTGCTCTGATTGTCTTCTGTCAGGAAAGCATGGCCTAAAGGAAGGAGTAAACCCCTCATTCAAGTTTTAAAATTTTCTGTAGTTTGGAAATTTAACTTGTTCTTTTTGACCTAAGTAGATTGTAATTAATTTTTGCTATTTAAATTCATGTGAACCCGGGTAGATTTATAGTGAATTATCAGGGAAAAATCAAATATATCGTAAAGTTAGAAATATTTTTGGATCAACATCACTACATTTTCTTTCCCCCATGAGTATGTATAATTTCAGCTTGAGAGTTAGACCAAATTCTTCCAGGTGTTATGAAGTTAACTCTTTTTTCACTGTAGGGGCAGAACAATTTTCCCTTCTTCGCTTCTAGTTTCTTTGGCTGGTGTAATAATTAAATTGACACAAGACAGATTAACACAGGAGAAAAACAAATTTCCTATGTATAGGAATCCCATAAAAATATGAGCTCCAAGGGCAAGTTGGGCAACTGAGGCTTCTTTGCCATCCTGAGCTAAGGAATGAGATAGGGGCCTGGGCCTTCCAAGGGGAGGAGAGTAATTCACAGGAGGATAGGAAGGGCAGATGTTTGGTAATTAGAAGTGTGCCTGCCATGCAGATAGGTCTTTCAGATAAGAAAGTTATCTCTGGTAATAGCTGTCTTTCTGGTGGAGGTTCCCTATCTAAATTCTTTAAAAAAATTTTTTTTAAATTAATTAATTAATGTTATTTATTTATTGGCTTCATTGGGTCTTCACTGCTGTATGTGGGCTTTCTCTAGTTGTGGCAAGTGGGGGCTACTCTTCATTGTGGTGCATGGGCTTCTCAGTGCAGTGGCTTCTCTTGTTGTGGAGCATGGGCTCTAGGTGCGCAGGCTTCAGTAATTGTGGCACATGGGCTCAGTAGTTGTGGCTCGCAGGCTCTAGAGCACAAGCTCAGTAGTTGTGGCTCATGGGCTTAGTTGCTCTGCGGCATGTGGGATTTTCCTGGACCAGGGCTTGAACCCATGTCCCCTGCATTGGCAGGCGGATTCTTAACCACTGCGCCACCAGGGAAGTCCCCTCGCTAGCTAAATTCTTTTAGATAGTTAAGGGAGAGGTGAAAGTTTTTCCTGAGTCTGCTAGATATTGATTGCCTTCAGCTCAAAATAATCCACATGCCAGAGTGGCAGTATTTGGAGGTGGCATATTCTGCTCTCTTTCGTTGCCATTGGAATAATTGTTTCAGATCATCTTAATATTCATTTTTGTGTGTGATCATTTTGTGTAGCCTAGGATTTATTGAGCTGCTGCAAATAAATTAATCTCTTTCCTCTGGTACTTAGGCCTTTGTGCTGTGCTTTAAAACTCATGACTGTGATTTCATTGTATGACTGAAAGGTAAAAGTATAGTCAAAAGAATTGTAAGTGAAATATGAACATTATTTTATAAACATATATAAAATATCTTTAAATATCATGTTTTTAAGCTTACAGTTCAACCAATACATCGCAAATTTTGTTCAAATTAGCCTACCACATAAGAAACTGCTGCCTATAAGAAATTTAATAGAACTCAATGTAATTTCTTATGGAAATGTTAACAGAGTAGGCACAAAGGTGCAAAGCCCACATGAATGATATTTTGTTTTTAATTAGGATCTTTAGTTAGTTATCCTCAAAATGTAATCTAGCATATCAGTTAATATAGTTACTTCCTGGATATGCTTTCGTAAATCTAGTAATTTAAGTTCTTTAGTGTTCATTAGTCTTAGTCTCTGATTTTTGAGCTTAGCCTGTTTTACTTAATGATTTGTATTATGTAATTAAGCATTGTGTGCATCTGAGATTAGATGTCTGCTGAAGGCTTGAAAAAGCTGATATTGCAAGTTATGTTTGATTTTAGGCAGATGGTTATATCAGTTGTGGTAAGTGTTCTATGACTTGTCCAATCTTGTGACACAGTTGAGTTTTTCTTAAAGAAAAAAGGTGGAGGTTTGTTTATTTTCTGCTACTACTGTGGATCTAAATTGAAATTATAAGTTTAGTACTTTGGCTTTTGTCTATTAGGCATCATTCAGACTATAAGCTGCATTGAGCTTCTGGCTAAGATCATATGGAAGACAGGCAGGACACTTAAAAGCTGTCTTCGCTCTTTAAAGTCATTTGACCTATGCAAAAAAGGCAATATTACCCTTAAGTAAGAAAATCATAAATATACGATAACCATGTAGCCACAAAAGACCAAACTAAAACCAAAGTTTCTGTTATATTAAAGCTCATGCAACTCACTGGTTGGATTAAATCAAACAAGCTTTTATATCTGCCCAAGTGCAAAGTTTGATTGAGTCATGTTGATATGACTTGCTGATAATAAAGATACCTGGATAGGTTTTTACTTTTGCTGTGGGTGAGTGGAAGGTACTACTCTGAAGTGATTAACAATCACCTTAAATCTTTGTTTGTCCTAACATAGCATAAAGCAAAGCCAGATGCATTTTACTTGAAGTTTGCATATAAACTGTATATAATTCAAATTTCATTTATAACTCATCATTTCCTCTTCCCTTTAAAATATTCCTTAACAGCAAAAGCTCTTTCATAATTTGGTCACAGCTGGTCTTTACATTTTACATTAGTCTTATAAGTCACCTCTGATTTACTTTACCTGATAGACCTAAGTTAATTCACTTTCCTTTTTATTCATTTCCCTTTTGCTTGCTGAAATCGTGCTGTTATGGAAGAATTTAGTAGTTTAGTGTGTTTAGCTCACAGTAGCTTCAACTTGCTTGGTTATTTATTTATTTATTTATTTATTTTAGAAAGAGTCCCAGACTCTCTTGGAAATGAGCTGAAATCCAGATGGGAAAACCTACTGGGCCCTGATTATGAAGTAATGGTATGTTAAAATCTTTTAATAAAAAACACTCATGTCTCATTTCATGTCAAGCTCCTAATGCTACAATTGAAAGAAATGGGAGGGTCAAAGAATAGCCTGCCTGCCTTTATTTTTTCCCTCCTGTGTTTCTTTCCTATTGGATCAATTAATTGATTTTTTTTTTTTTTTCATTTTAAGCTGCAAGCACAGTTAAGGACTACACACAAGTTTCAGTTACAATTAGCAGACACTCAGTTCATGTTGAAACAATTTAAGTCAACAATAGGCAGAAAAATATTGGAAGAGAGAGGGCTTGCCTTTAAATTTATAACCTGTATCAGCTGCTTAAAATTGCTGGCGTTTTTATGATTGCTTTTATGATCTGTTTGTTTTATTGTAGACTGAAAGGGCTGTGGATATTAGTCCTATGTTTCACAAAGAATCTTACAGTTTTATGAGAAAAATGAAAGAATGATTATCAAATGTATTTGGGAGAACAGGAAGTAATTTAGGTTAGGTATAAGTTTATAGTGCCAGCGGTCCATTAGACTTCCTTTCACCTGTTATTAGATTCATTGAGTAAGGGATTGATTACATTTCCTCATATGAATCCACATGAAAGCAGAAAGCTGCGCTTAGAAAAGCCTCTACGGTGTTCGCTAAATGCGTTAGTAATAAAGTATTCTATTAAATTTCTATTGTCATTCACATTTTCTCACATGTGTTTGTCATCAGTGCTTGTTGGCTGGTTGGAGATTTTTTTTTCTCCTCTAGCCACTGTCTATTGTCAGACTTTTTCCATTGTCATTACCATGAGTCAAAACAATCCATGTTTTCTCCTCTTGCTAGTTTCGGAGGTGCACATCAGTCCTCATGAATTGCTACTTCTTTACTTCGTAGATTTTGAGGCTATTTTGTCATTAGGCTGGCAAATGACCTTTTCTACTATCCTGAGTGGTTGATAGTCAAAGCAGTTTGGTGTACCAGTATTTCTAAATAATCTGTTTTGTGATGAGCTCTTTTCATTTAAAAATTTATCCTCTTTATAACTACTTTTCCAAATTTTGTTTATCACATAGTGAGGTCATAACAGAGGGGCTAGAAAGAGGAGACAGAATTTGAAGTTGGAATTTTAAAGTGACAGTTGTTAACTGCCATTATTAGTTGTATTCATTAAGAGTTGTAACATGTTCTGAGGGACAAGGCAGTGAAAGGAGAAGCCAGGCAAGACAGCGAATGAATGCGTACGTGCAAACATGCATACATGCATGCGTGTGCTCCAGTGTTTATTTTCTTCCAGAATCTTCTTATCTGAAGTGCAGTACATTTAGAAGCTTTCGTTGGACCGCTGTTTAACTTATCCCCTCCCTCCAGAGGCACCATATTTTATTAACAACTTACAGATGCAAATCATCAGTGAAGTATTTTGCTTCTGCGGATGTCCACCACTGAAGCTCAGGGCAATAGTTTTAGGCCAGGATTAAAAGCCTTCAGTATTCCACGATCTTCCCACCATTCCAGGTCTTTTGTTTGTGTCCTTGCCAGCTCTTTCTCATAGGAAAATGGTTTGAGCTTGCTGTGGAAAGTCAGATGCTTCAGTTTTTGCAAACTTGTCTGATTTTACTGACCTTGCAAACTTTGTTTCAAGGCCTAGGTTTAGAAGTAAAAATGACCATACTCTTGGTTTTGTCAAAAGAATAAAATTTTTATGGCTTTAATATAATGGAGGATTAAATTAAAATTTTAGGGGTCATGGATTTTTAAAAATAGTACATGTATTTGCCCATCACCTTCTAGTTCAACTTTTGAATAATTTATGAAAAAAGATTGCTGTGGAGAACAATAAAAACAAAAAAAGCGAATATTTTCTGAAATTTTACGTTATGTGTTGTGGATTTCAGAAATGTAGAAAAGAGATTAGATGGAGTTATCAAGATATGGGTTTTACACAGATTTTTTCAGAAAGCCTAGGAAGGAATAAAGTTACGCTTTTACAGATATTGGAAACATTTTTTCTTGTGAATTTAGATTGCTACTTTGGATACACAGATTGCAGATGATGCTGAGTTACAGAAGTATTCAAAGGTAAGCATTATTTTTTAAACTGTTGCCAGTGTTTTGCTGTTTGAAGAACTTTCTCTAAGTTTTTGTCAAAGAAACTAGATTAGTGCTGTGACCTAAAGTTTTCAGAATTTAGTTTTAGAGGTTTTCTGGAAATGTGGTAGGTTCTGACTGTTATGAAACATGATGGTTAGTATGCCTGGGAAGAACGTGGACCACTTCCAGAAGCCAAAATCCCAGGTTTGACTGCCTTGTCCGCCTTAAATGTAGTATGCAGACTGGCCTTGTGCAGAGTGTGTTAGCTTTTCAGATATTGTAAGTCCTTTGAAAATGTTTCCTAAAATTTAAGACCACGATATAGTCTTAAAAAAATCTTCCCAGTCCAGGTATTTAAGGACAAAAAAGTGGTTTATCTTTTGAGATAGGCAGTGCTTTTTCTTGGACTTAAAAAATTTTGTAGTGAGGCCTGTATTTCTAATGGCAAAATGCCAGAAAGTAACTTTTAGAGTTTTTCTTAACATTTTTAGTGACCTCTCACTACAAATTAATTTTAGAGACCCCATTCTGGATAATCAAAGGCCAGGGCAATTGAAACTTAGAGAAGCCTTCCAGGTGGCTTTCTCAATAAATGATGAGAAAGGAAAGAGTTTCTTGTCTGAATAGTTTCAAAAGTTATACTGTAATACCACCTGGGGTGTATGAGCCGAGCCCAACTTAAATTCTGCTGTCATCTGCAGTATTCAAAACGAGTTTTCTGTGCCCCAGGTGGGTTTTGTAAGAAGTCATCTCTTTAGTTAGTTCTACCATTTCCTTCTCTGAGTATTTGTGATGAATATTTTCCTTCTAAAATTTTATGTTACATGTGAAGTTATTTTTAGGTTGGAATTTTCAAAGCTGATGCTGTGCAGAACATTTCTTTCCTTGTAAGCTAGCCTGCATTTGGAGTCACTTCCTTGCTGGGCTGTGTGGGCCAACTGACCAGGCTTTCCTCAGATGTGCAATATGAAAGAATGTGGTACAACTTGTACTTAATTTCAAATTATTTACACAATCGCCTTTAGGTTAGATTTGTCACTAATTACTAGTTTCATCTAAATTTGTTGAGAGGAATTTAATTCAAAATAAGAGTAAGAAATATAAATACCTCACCAAACTTCACATTATTAATTACTGCAGTATAGTTTACTGGTGACATGGACTCTGGAGTCAGACTGCCTGGGTTCAGATTCTGGCTTATCCATTCACTAGCTTGTAAAGTTATCTAGACTCTGTGTTTCAGTTTTGTTGTCTGTAAGAGGAAGATTTTAATAGATTAGTACCTACCTCATGGGTTGTACAGGAACTAAATTTAATGTGCCTAGAGTAGTTGCAGGCACATAGGATATTGTTAATAATTTTACTATTGTTCATAAAAATCAATGATGCTTTTCCAAAAATCGTTAAGTTACAGTAAACTCTTAGTAGATATTTTCTATTTACCAGTCTTCCGCTTTACTAAATTTCCTGTGCCTAATCTGCCTATTTAGTCCTTAATTTTAATTGTTATATTTTTCTATTCTAGAATTTATTTTCTCCCCTTTTAGATTATAATTCTTTTGGTGGAATTCTCAATTTTTAAAAACCTGTATTTGCCATCTTTTTCTCTATTTCTTGAACATATTATTCATAGCTTATAAGAACTTAAAATAATTAATTCCAATATCTGGATCAACTTTAGATGTGTTTCTATGGTTTGATGTTTTCTCTCATTGTGGTTATTTGGTTGTATCTTTCGCCGTGCCGTAATTTGACTGGATGTTTGATATTATGTACACCAACTACAAAAGACTTCGGGTGATGCTATCTCCATCTAGAGGAGTTACTGTTTCTTCTAATAAGGAGATACTGTGTGTGTGTGTGTGTGTGTGTGTGTGTGTGTGTGTGTTGCAGGTGGGCAGTCATCTCTGAAGCGGGGCAGGGTACTGTGCAGGTCAGGTTCAGACTCTCTGGTTGCCTTTGCTCCTAACTCGTGGCCTACCAGGTATTCCAGTGGGTCTGGGGTGTTTACCAGTCCCTTCCCCGTGGTGAGACTGGAACTCCAGTTCTCCCTCAGTACTTTGGCACTGTAGAAATCTTTGCTTAGCTTTTCAGAGGTTTCCTGAGAAGCTTTTAGCCTCCTTGCTTGTTAGAACTCAAGATTTGTCCTTGGAGGAAAACAATGCCCTTGCTCAGGCTTAGTTCATCGTGCAGTTCAGCTTTAATTGTTGTCCTTACGTGTTCAAAGCCATAAGACCCTGTATCATCATATTCTATAATAAAAAAGGGTCATAGCCACACTTTGTACATCTTAAAGAATGTCATTGTCTTTCTCCAGGCAGAACATGTTCCCTCTCGCCTTCATCCCTAGTTCCTTGCCACCAGTCTAACTTTACCTTCTTCCTGATCAACTTCTATGCATTATATCTATTTGTCCTCAGTTACTCTGGTATGAAGGTGTAGAAAGGCTTTGAGCTGAACAGACTTTCAGAACCACCTCACCAGTACATTGAATTGTTCATTCGTTCATCAAATATTTATTGATGTCTACTCAGTGCCAAGTCCTCTACTGGGTGCTGGGGTTTCAGAAGAGAACAGAAAAAAAAGAAAAAAAAAAAAATCCCTGCCCTACATTTTAGTAGGAGGAGATGGAAAATAAGTAATAAGTTATATAGTATTGATGATATGTGCCATGCAGGGAAGGTGGGTAAGGAATTCAGGAGTGTGGGTTTGCAATATTAGATAGGTTGACCAGGAAGAGCCTCATTAAGAAGGTGGTATTTGAGAAAATACTTTAGGAGGTGAAATAAACAGCCTAATTTTTCTTCTACATAACATGAACAAGAATACCTATGTTGTAGAAGGTTAAATACAAATGTATTTAATATATGCCCTAATTAATATAGCTCAGTGCCAACACATAAGAACCGTCTGATAAAATGTGGTTTGGTTTCCCAGTTGTATGCATCTAGTACATTTAGTCTCTGACCTTTTAAAGGTGCCTTTAAAAAAAAAAACTATTTTAAAACATTTAATTATTTAATTGAAATTTTGTTGTAGCAAAAAGTTTTTTTTTTATTTTTTGCACTAGAAGAAAAAGTTATCCATAATTGCACCATTCTCTTTTCATATTTAGTTGTTGCCTGTGTATGTTTACATATTTGTAGTTGGTATATCCGTTCTTTTGTGTAATGTACATGTCAGAGAAGGGATGTGTGCTTTTTCTATGTGAAATTATCACACATATTTACTCTTTGGTACATTGATTTCTCAATTATAAATGTCTTCCACTATAAATGTCCATAGACTGATTTTTTATTTATTTATTTTTTTGAGCCGTGCCACTTGACTTGCGGGATCTTAGTTTCCCATCCAGGGATGGAACCCAGGCCCTCGGCAGTGAAAGTGCCGAGTCCTAACCACTGGACTGCGAGGGAATTCCCCACAGACTGATTATTTTGATGAACTATAATTTTAAAAAATCATCTTAAAATTGTAAGTTTAGCTCTTAATTCTGTAGCTTCTAATTTCTCCCTACAATATGTAAAGGAGACTGGCCTGTCCAAACCCATTTCACACACGAGGATCCTAAAGTTTGCATCGGTTGAATGAATCACCTCAAGTTACACAGCTGGATAGTAGCAGAGGCAGCTTGTAGCTTAGAGAGCATGCTTTCCTTCCTGAAATATTTACAGAGCTCCTACTGTATGCCGGACACTGTGCTACCAGCTGTGGGAAGCAAAATAGAAAAGGTCCTCACTCTCCTAGAGCTTGGGTCCCGGGCTTGGGTCAGGGCAGGATAATAGACAGGTTAAAAATAACCTGAGAAGATAGTTATAAATTGTAAGAGGTGATGCCAAGAAGTGATTGTAAGAAGTGATGATAATTCAAGAAGCATAAACAGGGTGCTGAGAGCACCCTGGGGGTAGGGGGGCACTTCAGACAGAGAGCCAGGGAAAGTCTTTCCGAGTTCAGGCTCGAAGGGTAAGAATGTGGTGGGTACAGGTGGGAAAAAGCTGGCCTGTGGGATGAATGGAAGTCGTTTGTTCAGAGTGTCTGGGCCAAACTAAATGAAGAGTGCGATGTTAGGTGAGGAAGACCTGGTGCTACAGGGCCTCGAGGTTCACATGGATAAGCCTGGGCTTTATTCTCAGTGCCAGGTAGCACCAGTGGAAGTTTCTAAGTAGGGTGGTGTCATGCTCTGAGGTCGAGGCTGTAGGTTTTTCCTCTGTCCCATCAGCTTTCTGATTAGGAAAATCAAGTTTCGTGGCTATAGCTGTTGTTTCTAAGGGTTTCACTGTCCTTAGTTGGTCGCTCCAGTTACTGCCTCAGAGCTGCTTCTCTTGAAGGGATGCCAGTTCCAGAAGCATCTTCCTACATGTCAACCCAGTGTTGATAGATAAGAAATTGCTTTGAGGTGAATGGAGTTGTAGGGAAAGAGAGGTGAAAGCGACTTACAGTGGTTTGAGCATTAGCTGCGCTGCTTCTAGGAAGCTGTTAATCATGAGACAAGAACAGTTTTCCCGCATCTGGGGAGACTTGCACTTTTAGGGATGGCTTTCTTGGCAAGTGTTCACTGTTAAGATAATCACAGCACTGTAAGGAGAAGCCTTATGCTCACGCCAGTGACCTCTCTGCTGGCCATTAATCATGATACGAAGTGAGCATCAGTAACATCCCCGGTGTGGGAAACAAAAGACCAGGCCCTGTTCTCTGGTTTTGACAAGACAGACTGACAGGTTTCACTTTATTTCCTTCCTGAATTACATTCTCTGAGCCAAAGGGCATTAAGATGTGAGTTTGCCCCTCACTCTGTTTGAGCAAGTAGAATTTTGAAGGCAGCGGGATGTGCTGGGCCCCCACTCAGTGACGAGGGTCAGTGTTTTGCTTTAAAGGCATTTTCTCCTTTATTTCCCCTATAGGTCAGCAGCTATTTCCTCCTCTCCATTTTTAATATGTGAAAACTGAGTGTCAGGTAGGTAGAGTGACTTGCCCAAGATCATACACAGCTATTAAGTGGCAAAATTTAGGAAACAAATCAGGGGTTATCTGGCTCTTAAGTCTGTGCCATTCTTTGTGTTTTTTCTTTTGAATAGGTAATATATGAAAAAGACATAAAATTGAAAAGTTACCGAAAGAAGTGCTGCAAAAAATGTTTCCCTCCCATCCCAGTCCCCTTGTTCTCCTCCTCAGAGGCAACCAACCAGTTACCAGTTCTTAAGCGGGTAATTTTATATTTTCTGGTCTCTTTTTGAGTGGAGAACATAAGATACAGAATCAAATAACCGTAGTGACAGTGGTTATCCACTAGGGCAGGTGGCCTATCAGAAACATCAGAGGTGCTTTTTCAGAATTCACATGCCCTGTTTTGTTCCTTGTGACCAGTATTCTGATCTTGTAGGTTTGGAGTGAGGATCCTAAAGGAAACTGTGATCCCTCCCTTGCTTCCCATCACTGAGAATTATTGTTGCAGTATTGCTAACATGCTTTATGTGTACAGTTGACCCTTGAACAACATGGGTTTGGACTGTGTGGGTGCACTTATACACAGATTTTTTTTAATAGTAAATACTACAGTACCACATACCATCCTCAGATATGAAGAAGGGCTGACCATAAGTTATACCCAGATTTTAGACTGTGTGGAGGGTCAGTGCCTCTAACCCTGAGTGATAAATGGTCAGGTGTATTCAAGGAGGGAGGGATTACTTCCTCAAGACCGATGATGGAGGCTTATTAGAAGGATGAACTACACTCTAAAGAATGCATTTGGAGAAATAAGAACAGTGGATATTCTAGGTGGAGGAAATACCATGAGCAAAGGTAGAGAAAGAGTCACAAGTGCACAGCGTGGGGTTAGGTGTCAAAAGCTTAGATATGGGCCAGACAGGTAACAGAAATGATACCTGAAATGGAAAAAATGTCAACTGATGCTTGACCTTGGTCTTTTTTTTTTTTCTTACATGCTTGATTCTTTTCCTTTATTTATCCATTTTCCTAATAACAAGCTGATGCTTTAGCAACCTCCGAAGGTGAGCAATGGGTTTTTATCCCCTTGTAATGTCCATACAAACTTGTGAATTTTTATGTATTTAATATATTTCAGTATTTTGTGGTCATCTAAAAGGACTTTATTTTGAAATAATTTCAGTATTAAATAAAGGCTGTGAAACCATGCACTTCAGATTGGGACTTGAACCCATGTGCCAGGACTCAAACCCAGCCTAAACCCAAATTGGGACTTGAACCCAAGAGACCAGGACTCAAACCTGGCCAAAACCCAAGGTCTTCCAACTGAGATCACATACCTGGTTTCAGGACTTGAAGCTCAGGTTCTTAATGTCTCATCACAGAAAGAATTCAGTGAGAGACAAAGTGATAGGTAAGAAGTTTATTTAGAGATTTATTTAGAGAGAAACACACTCCACAGACAGAGCATGGGCCATCTCAGAAGGTGAGAAAGGCCTTGACCTTGGTCTTAACTGAAGAGACCCTTGAATATATTTCTGTACAGCGGAGTATGTAATGTGTATTTTTTGAATACTCAGAATTAAAATTTTATTTTTTATTTTAATTTTTTTTTTGGCTGTGCCACGTGGCTTGTGGGATCTTAGTTCCCTGACCAGGGACTGAGCAGGCCCTCAGCAGTGAAAGTGTGGGATCCTAACCACTGGACCGCCAGGGGATTCTGCAGAATTAAAATTTTAGATGGGTGAGAAAAACTAATATAAATCAAGCTCTGCTAGACTGATTGTCTTGCATAACCTCTGACGAACATAGCTTACTTTGGAGGGCATTATCCTGTGTTTCACCATTAATTTAAAAGTCGTAGCCTCATTCTTGGAAAGTTTGTTGTTTATTTGTGGTAAATTTAGCAACTCTTTCCACCTAATCTGTAAGTATAAATGGTTATGTAATATCTCCAGTGAGAGAGAGAAAGAGAGAGAGAGAGTGAGTTGTGTGTGTGTGTGTTTGTGTTATAAGAACTAATCATAGGGTTCTTTCTGTTCTGTTTTATTTTTAGTTCAGCTTTTTTGGAAGCATCCTCTCCCATCCCACTGACATAGCTATTCCTCTCTGGAAGTTTTTTTCCTCCCCCTGGAGCAACATCATTTATATTCCCACTTGAGCATTTTAATATCTTGTTTGAGGGACCTGAAAGTAGAGCTACTAGTGAAATGAATGAGCTGCAGTTTGTTTCCTGACAGGTCTCTCCACTCATAGGTTCAAGGCCTCTGGCTTTCTTGATCTCATTTGATCTTCATGATTTTAGTGCCGACAGTAAATCACACAACGGTCACACTTTCCTTGGATATATTTCCTTGTATCCTTTACTTGTCATATCAGGATCATGAAGATCCTGCTGCTCATTAGCTTTGTCAATTTAAATAGGACCCCTTGCAAAGCGCATTGAATAAGCATCAAAAAGCACAACGTGCTCTGTGTGTGAGGGCATCAATCATCTGTCTGTCGCACCCACTCCTGTCACTTTAGCACTTTCTGCTCTCAGAATTCCGAAAGGGTGGACAACTGAAAGAGACGGATGAAACGGTTGATTTGTTTAGTTGCTAAATACAGCTGGGACAGGTAATTAAACAGTCCTGCTGCCGTAGAGAAGCCTGCAGCCATGTAACATGCAGTCTCAGAAACCCAGCTGCACTCAGATTTAGATTCAGAATGAGTATTGGGTAGGCGTCTTTTAGATTGACAGATTTTGTAAACATCATTTCTGGTTTATTTGTTCAGTGTGATTGAAGACGGAGCTCAAATCCTTGCACACAGTTTACACTCTGTAAATATATGCTGGATATCACGTCCAAACTAAAAAAAAAAAAAAAAGGCAACCCTAATTTGTAGCGCTTACTGGTATCTGTGGTGTAAGTAGTTCTACCATGGCAGATTTTGAGCTACCAAAATGACATCAATGAACACGGAGTTAGGTAGCGATTCACAATAGCACTTCATTGTTGCAGGTTTCTCCATGGGAGCGTGACTTTAATATTACCTGAGCTAGATGCATTTGGTGCTAGACAAATCAACCATTTCATCTGGCTTTTTCAGTTGTTCACCCCTGTGGTATTCCCTAAATTCTTAGATAGAGAGTATTTCCATCATACTTGTATAACACACAGATGTCACTTCAAGAACGTAGATAAAATGTGGTCAAAATAATTAGGAAGTGATGGATTTTGAGTACTTACTACATTTATTTTTAATATTATTTATTTAATTGTAATCTTATAATTTCATGTTTAATAACGGCTGTCATCAGCAACTGGCTTGCAGAACTCCTGGAAATTGAACAATCTGCTCTTGCAAGTAGGCTTCAGCACACTGTTGGGGATGACCTACGAGTGGACCCACTGACCACTTTCTGCCCTAGTGTTCGGCTCATAAACAAAGGGAGGAAGAGAGCTGGCAGAGATGGATGGGTAAACTGTTGTTACAGAAACATTTCTCAGAGTTTTTGTTTACCTTTCAGTGCTAAAGAAAACGACCCTAATGTCTCCTAGCTTGATAGACAAGATTTGGTACCATGACTAAACAGAATGAGGTGGCAGCAGTGAGAAAGAAAGAAATCACAGAGGGGGGACAAGAGTGAAAACAATCTTACCCTCGCATTGTTGGAACATCTTATTGCCAGAGATGGCAGGTAGATCCTGAGCTGCTTGGTGGTCAAGAGCACTTAATTTTCAGAAAATTAGCCCAAGGCCGGGAGTCCCTCATGCCTGTTTTAAGCCGTTGAGATCGTAGTCAGCTGGACCCCTTGCCACTTCACATTTGTCTGTGTGTCTGTAGTGGGACAGAAATGAGCCCCAGGTCTGAAGCAAGGCCTGCGGAACTCTGGGGACTCTGAGCAGATGACAAGGGGGAGGTGACAAGCTCCAGAATGAGTGATCACAGAGAAAAGGAAATGTGAGGGAAAGAGCCATGTTGTGGATGCCACTTTGTGTAGGGTTTTCTCCTTAGCAAATGTGCCATGAGAGATGTACTTTAGGTATTTTAGATAAACAGACTATTGATACAGGAAATATGTCATAATTAGTACCATTTACAATATTTAAGTGTATACACCCACAATGAGAAATCATTAGTTCTAATTTTGAAAGTCAAGGGAATGGAGTTTGGTGAATGCCTTTGACCTTTATAACCAACAACACGAAGACGCTCATCTTTTTACCTTGACATTGGCTGGAGTTTCTTAATGCTTGTTTGTTAATGTTTCTTAATGCTTCAGCTCATAGCTGAACCCATATGAATCCTTCTAAGTCAGCAGAACCAGGCCTAGAGTGGAATAATGGTTGCCTTCCTTGTTACACACCCATGCCTTCCCCAAATCAGAAATTGTTCTCTTTTAAGCTGGTGAGATGGAAAAAGACATCTTGAAAGAGGTACCATCTTTCATGGATTAATTCAAATAACATGTAATGAGCCCATGTTCAGATGCCTGGTATTATTCTAGGGCCTGAGGTTATAGAGAGAAAAGATACCCTCACGTGGGAAGGGGCGGGGCGGGGTGGGGCGGGGGGGGGGGGTAGGCAGTGAAGAAAATAGGAATTTTAAACACAGTGTATTGTGAGCTGTGATGGAGATGTGTATAGGGTGGTCTTGGATCCTAGATGAAGGTGGATTAACTCAGATATCAGGAAGGGTTTCATGGAAGTGACGCTGTGTTGGTATTGAAGTGTGAGGGAAGCTTAGGTAATATAAAGGAGCTAGATGACCCGAGGGATGGGACGCCCTGCAGAAAAGTGAAACACAGAATACATACTGGGAACTATAGGAAGTTTGGAGTGCCAGAGCTTAGAATTGGAGATTTTGTACGTCTGTCTCTCCATTCCCAGGGAATCTGAGAGGAAAAGAGTGAAAACAAGAAGACAAATGACTTCATGTTTTACTTGAGGCTAGTTTTCCCATTATTATCTCTTTTGGGACTTTAGTGATCTGATTCAAGAGGTGAGGCTTTCATGTCAAAATAATACTTGATGGAGGATTAACAGCCAGATGCGTCCTTGTCGTGTTTATATCACTGCTCTGTGTTTCGCTGCAGCTGCTGCCCATTCACACGCTGAGGCTTGGCATGGAAGTGGATTCCTTTGATGGGCACCATTATATCTCATCGATTGCTCCAGGTGGTCCTCTTGATGCACTGAACCTCCTACAGCCAGAAGATGAGCTTCTTGAGGTAAAATTTTTGAGGGGGGAAAAAGACACAGGGCAGGAATTTTCAAGTTGTAGGAAAATGTGTTCTCACCAGAAACCCACTGAGTTACATCACCAATACTAGTGTAATGTCAACTGCTTAGATTGAAAAATAATTGGTGACTATACTAAACAAAACTGTGTTGTGTACTTGAAAGTTGCTGAAAGAGTAGATCTTAAGTGTTCTTACCACATACATACACATACATGCAAACAAAATATGGTAACTATGTGAGGTGATAGATGTATTAACTAACCTCATTGTGGTAATGATTTCACAGTATATATATCTAATCATTACACTGTACACCTTAAACCTGTACGTGTTATATGTCAATTATATCTCAATAAAGCTGGAAAAAATAAAGATGAAAAATACTAACAACTTATATAATGATAAGAGGAGTAGATAATATGCTTTCAGTTCATTTTCCCCATCTTTTGGGACTCCTGAAATCTCCTTTTAAAATTTATTTATTTATTTATTTTATTGGCTGTATTGGGTCTTGGTTGCTGCACACGGGCTTTCTCTAGTTGCGGCGAGCGGGGGCTACCCTTCATTGTGGTGTGTGGGCTTCTCATTGCAGTGGCCTTTCTTGCTGCAGAGCATGGGCTCTAGGCGCATGGGCTTCAGTAGTTGCGGCACATGGGCTCAATAGTTGTGGCTCATGGGCTCTAGAGCGCAGGCTCAATAGCTGTGGCGCACGGGCTTAGCTGCTCCGCAGCATGTGGTATCTTCCTGGGGCAGGGCTCGAACTTGTGTCCCCTGCATTGGCAGGTGGATTCTTACCCACTGCATCACCTAAGAAGTCCCTGAAATGTCCTTTTGAGTGCTTATTTAAAGATTAAGAAAGAAGCTAATGTCCTGTTTTAATTTGATAGCATAATTAGTACTTTTTTTTTTTCAAAATTCTTTTTAAGAATCTAATCCCTGACCGTTGCTTGGAACATGTAGTCACATTTATTTGCAGGTTTTGTTGATTATTTCTAATAAGGTTTAGAGCTGGATAACCTTAGGCTTTTGTGTTGTTGACTGGCTTTCACATTGTCTCCTTGGGACTCCCTCCTCTCAAGATGGCAGCCTCTACTGGGCTCACTCACACTTCTCAGCCTCTCTTCAGTCAGAGCAATTCTAGAGTACTTCTGCTTTGACATGACTGCCTTGAGAGATTTTGTTACATTAGAAATTTCTGTAGCCAACACAACAGACAAACCAAGCAACGACACTTAATTTTACAGATAAGAAAACAAGGCATTGATTTCCCCCAACTTTATACACTGGTAGAGTGATGACTTAGTTCATGTCTTCTAACTCCCATTTCACTGGTTTTTCAGTATGTCACACTACTTTCTAAGCTTCTAAAAAAAGATGTGAGGAATGCTGTGTAGAAAGAATGCTTAGAGAAAGCTGTGTAGAAGAGGGTTCTCCCAAGTGTTAGATCCGTAAGAAGTCCTAGGTTGGGTTTAATAGAATCAAGCCAGTTGCCCTTGCCAAGATTAGAATCCCATGGGTCTTGAAGTAAAGATTTCCTTCTAAAATTTATCTTTGCTTAAAGTGGGATGGCAATGATAGCAGATAGGTTTCTTGTTGGGTTTTTAAAGTAGTGTTCAGTCACCTAGAGGAGAATGTTGAGAATTCTGAGTTGAATTTTGAGGTCAGAGAGAAAAGTGCTGTGACTATTGGCAAGTTCTGTCATAAGCACGGGAGGCCAGGTGTTGGGGTCCTGTTTTAAGATGTAGCAAATGGCTTATTTTTAGAGACGTTCAGGGAATGATATTGGGATGCTTATTGCAGATTAATGCCCTAGACTTTACTCTGTCACTTATGGATTTTTTGGTGCCGAATCATGTCTTTCTCTTCTGATTTGCAGTGTATGTGGCATAATTTTGTGGTATCACACATGATAATCTGCAGATTGGAGACCATTTGGAAAACATTTCCATAATATATACTTACTAGGTATTGAGAAATGAGATATATTTATTTGGGAGATATGGAAATATGAGTAAAAACCAGTTTAGTTTACTTCTTTGTGGTAAATATACATAACATAAACTGTATTATTTAAAGCATTTTTAGTCTGCAACTCAGGAGCATTAAATATAATTCACTACTAGTACATGGTAGGTGATAAAGAAATGTTGACTAGATCTGAGTAGAGCAAGTGTAGGTGATCCCAGCCATCAACTGAGTCTTCTGTGCCTCAGCCGAGATTGGAATTCCATGGGCCTTCTGCCTTGTAACAGAATGTGATGTAATAAGGTAGCATGAAGACTGGTTGAATTCATAAGTATAGATTTCTGGTGAAAGAACTTGGGATAGGGAAAGAAGCACAGGTTTGCAAGTCAAAAGAGCTGCTTTTGGTTCTGAATTTGCCACAGCTGAGCCATGTGTCCTAGCATGCAACAGTTTTTGAGAATCATTTTCTTCATCAATAAATGCCTCCTTCACTCTATGTTTGTGAGGATCTAATGGAATATTGTCCATGTAAAGATAATGGTTATACCTTATATCACTGTGAGTTACTGGCAACATCACCACCATGAAAAGGCACAAGCAGCCTTTATGGGATAGGATTGAATGGGGATGGAATGAAGTAGTGGAACAATACTCATACAGTATTACGTACTCTGCAGATGAATACGTGTGTGTGTTCTAGTCACAAAGTCTGAATAATTGACTTGACAGTACTTAGGAGGGTTTGAAGAGTCTAGAAAAATATTGTGAACTGTAAAATAAAAATTGGCTTTTTCTGAACAACTGAATATAGAAATTAAAAAGTCCCTGTAAAGTTAGCCAAATAAACTCCTGAACTCTCTCTGTGTGTGTGTGTGTGTGTGTGTGTGTGTATTTAATGTACTCTTTAGAGCTTAAAACCAGGAACACAAATATGCTTCGGGGTTAGAACATTGTGCCAAGTCTCAGCTCAGAGCAGCTATTTACAGAGGCTGTAAATCCCCTTAGATAGGAGTTGCTAATGGGAAATGTGACCAATCCCTTTAGTGATAGAGAGTGGTGAGGAGGACTACCAGGCATTGCTATAATAATTGGAGACAATTCAAATGAATAAATAATGAGCTAAATAAATATTTAAATGTACTGCAAGATAAAAACCTGAAAAGGGATTTTTAATTTGTTGAAGTAATGTGAAACACAAGCTAAAATACTTGTGCATGGGTAGAATTCCTGCTTTGATTGTATCCTCTTGCTTTATTTTCAGTATGTTACTCCCCATTTGGTTGATTTTAGAACTTTTTTTGCTCATAGCACCAGTTGGCACCATGGACATGGTGTGACCAGTGGCAAGTACCTCCCTCCCCATTTGTGTGTGAAGATTGCCTTGCAGTTCTGCCAGGAAAAACCTTTAATCTACTGCTGAACTTGCTATCCTCTGGACCCCTTCTTCAGCCATAAAGTCCTGGGAGACAGTGTTTACTTTCTAGGACTAGCTCCCTGAAGCACATATGGGCCTCTTTACAATGTGGTGATTTCTTTGTAAATAATTAAGAGGCAGGGAGATTATGTCTGGTCTGATGGCTAAGTGCTGGGTATGTTATAGGCGAGAGTGGTTCCAAGGGATGAATGACCCTGGGCTCAGACCACTGTTGAGGGGATGCTTCCAACAACCCACTGTGCTCTTATCCTCTGAGCAATGACAGATTTTGTGGAAAGATTCCTCCCAGGAAAGTCAACCCTGCCAGTTATCTGGACTTTAGCACTGCACCTGTCAGAAATTAAGGCCAGATCAGAAATACTTTTAGAATTAATAACGCTGCTGAACCCTCCCAGGAAGGTGGGAGTCATATGTGAAAAGATTATTTGTTGCCTGGACTGTGTTTATGCCTCAGCTTTTTGGGAGTGGCAGACAGATGAGAGAACTCCTTGAGCTAAAGTCGCATATATGAAAAATTAAAATAGACTTATGTTTCCAAATCACCTTTGGTGCAAAGAGTTGTTACTATGCACTATATATATAATATGAAATTTAGATAATTTTTTGGTGATAAACATTAATCACTAATAAGGAATAGTTGATTATCTTTTTGTTCTTTTAAACATGTAGGACCCTAGCGTAAAATAATTTGAAAACCTGACACACTTCTTACATTTGATGGCTGTGTCAGCAGAGTATGTAAGAATGGATCTGAAGCAAAGTTATGTGTATTTCTTTCCTATAGAAGTGATTTTTCTAGGATGGTATTAAGAGTTTATGGGGTGTGAAAGAAAATTGTGAACCAACGCTAAATTTTGACAGCCAAGTATCCTAGATTTTGTTACCTACACATTGTAAGTTGAGAGCAGTTTTAACAGCCTTAAAAATTAGTGTTAATATCTCTATTGATATGCTTACAAAATGAAAAAGCCAAAGGAAGCGGTCTTAAAACAGCTATGATCGATACTGAATACATATTCAAGGGGAGATGGGGAGTGGATGAGAGAATACAACATTGGAGTATAGAAAGAAGAAAGCATGGAGGTGTGAAAAATTAGGCAAATTACATACCCAGTAATGGTTGTACTCTGTGCACATTTTATATTTTATTCACCGAAGTTCAGTAAAATGTTAGCCTTAATTTTTATAAATTTTAGGGATTTCTTTGTTGTTGTTGTTACTACTAAAATGATTAAATTTAGGCCGTTTGTTTACAGGGAAAATAAAATGATATCCTGTTTTCATTTTGATAGATTGACGTAAGCAAGAGATTTTTGCTTTTTTCATTTGGAGCCTCCTCAGTTCTGACTTATCCCTTATCTTTCTAGGTCAATGGCGTGCAGCTCTATGGGAAATCTCGCCGAGAAGCGGTCTCCTTTCTTAAACAAGTGCCACCTCCTTTTACCTTGGTTTGCTGTCGACGGTTGTTTGATGATGAAGCCTCTGTAGATGAACCAAGGACCACTGAAGCCCCTCTTCCTGAAATGGAGGTACTGAATGAACACTCGCACTGCAGTGCCTATAGGCATGCCCCTTCATCAAGGGTGCCCTGAGAGTGTATTGTGATATGAAGGGGAAGGGAAAAGCCTCCTTCCTCTTTTAATTGACAACAGTAGCTCTCAAAGGCAACAATGCATAGCTTTTCAAACTGTTACTGTTCTTTAATGTGAAACTTTTCCTCCTTTTCTCTTTACTTGAAAAGTTGGTAACATTAATGTGCATGCACTTTGATTTTAGAGAACCTTTTTTCAGTAATTGCCAGAGCTCCTTACTTTTGGCTCCCAGTTCAGATCAGTTCATCTTAATACGTTTAAGATGTTGGTGAGTGTTGAATATCTAATGGACTTCCCTTTTTCAGAGCTTTAAAAACACGAAGATCTATGACCAATTTTGAAATGAGTCTAAAAATTTCTGTAAAAGCCTTCAGAAGGTCAGAGAATAAAATAACACTTCCTGTGCTCCTGGTAGTCTTTTTTCTTTCTTTTTTTTTTGCTGTGCTGGGTCTACATTGCAGTGTGTGGGTTTCTCTAGTTGTGGCATGAGGGCTTAGTTGCCCTGTGGCATGTGGGATCTTAATTCTCCCACCAGGGATCAAACCCACGTCCCCTGCAGTGGAAGGCGGATGCTTAACCACTGGACTGCCAGGGAAGTCCCAGTCTTTTTTTTTTTTTTTTTTTAAGAGCATTATGGGACTTCCTAGGTGGCGCAGTGGTTAAGAATCTGCCTGCCAATGCAGGGGACACGGGTTCGATCCAAGGGCTGGGAAGATCCCACATGCCATGGAGCAACTAAGCCCATGTGTGCCGCAACTATTGAGGCTGTGCTCTAGAGCCTGTGAGCCACAACTACAGAGCCCATGAGCACAACTACTGAGCCCACATGCCACAACTACTGAAGCCCACGCACCTAGAGCCTGTGCTCCACAACAAGAGAAGCCACCACAACAAGGGACCTGTGCACCACAATGAAGAGTAGCCTCTGCTCACCGCAACTAAAGAAAGCCCGTGAGCAGCAACGAAGACCCAATGCAGCCAATAAATAAATAAATAAATATATTAAAAAATAAATAAATAAAATAAAGAGCATTGTAATTATGAAAACAGTTTTAAGCGCATGCTTTGCTATCTTACATTTTTGTAACTTTATCTTTTATGTCACTTTCCCCTTTTCCAGGCTCTTTTAGATTATAATTCCATTAACACCAGTTTAGATACACAGGGCCTTCACTTTCACCTACCTATGGTCTGATTTTCAAGATACACAGACTCTAATGTTGCCTCTACCACTTAATGATTTTTGAATCCTTGAGCAAATAACTTGCCTTTCTGTTGATCTTCTTCCTCTGAAAAAGGAGGATACTTATTGTACTTACTCGCCTCATCAGTGGTGAGAGAAGGAAAAGAAGTACTGTGTGCAAAGTTCTTAGCACAATGCCTTGCATAAGGACAGTGCTCAGTAAAAATTAGCTATGGCTGTTCTCAGCTCCTCCCATCCACCTGTCTTTATTTTGTGATTTTCTAAAATACAAGAGTCTAGCACTGTCCTGTAGTCACAGATACTCTAGAGTATATTAAATTTATTTTTACAAGATAGTCAGCTCCTGTGGACAGAGGTCAAATCTTAAAATTATTTTATATCTCTTGGTGTTTTTATTCTTTACCAGGCATATAAGAAGTGCTTAGTAAATTATTGATTTTTGATTGATAATTTTTTTTAAATGTTTATCTCTGGTAAACATATTACAAAGAAGGGACTCAAATACCACACATTTGTGATTCTTGCAATCTTTACTAAAATTAAATGTGGGTGATAGCTTACCTCTAAAGGTTGATAAAAATGCCGTTAATCTAATCTTCTAGGGTGTGTAAATCACCAGCTCAGCTTGCTGACTCTGTACTCCCATCTGTCATATATTACCACAATGGGTAAACAACGGCTTTGAATTATGCTAAATGTCAACCTTGCTGCCCATTAGTTGATTGCTTTCTATTCTGTAAATACAGGAGTTATGCAGAATTGATTGTATCAAAGTGATATATTTCACGTTGGAGTATAATATCTCATATGTTGGATGCTTTGAAATTTCTGTAAACTTGGGTTTTAAAATTATATGCGGTTTCTTTAAAATCCTGGCTCTCTTTTCTGTCTGTCTTTTTCATTTGTTGCAATACGATCTTAGGTTCTTAAACCCTATCTGCTTAGGCAGCTCAGCCAAAATTCTAATGGTTATTAATCAGTGAAGGTATTAAATGCCCCAGTAAAACATCAGTCATATTGTATTAGCCATTGTAACTTTACTTTTTATTGGAGAGTATGTGTTTCCTTTTTAAATGTATCATTTCCTCACATCAGATTGATATAAACAGAAGTTTATTGATCCAGAACGTTCCCACTAATTTCAAGTTCTGTAATTCAAGAACCAAGAAATTGTTCCCATGTTTAGATTCAATCGTGGATTGAGTATTGACTTTACATGTTCTGTGGGGACAGTTTGAGATCTGGTCCAGCCCTAATTTTAAAATGTTTTTGTATTAGCTGTGGTGCCTTACTCTTCCATAATAGAGGGATCCCTCTCCTACTGCCACAACCACCAGCTTTGATTCTGTTAAATGGGTTTTCTTATATAGGTCACTCAAAATTATATTCATAGGAATGATGTACTTCCATTTTACTTACTAAGATCATTCAAAATTTTAAGAAGTCTAATTCTAAAAATTATTATTTAGTCTATAGCTTTATTTAAAAGAGTTTCGAGGGAAGCCCACTTAAAGATGGGTGATTGATTCATTATGTATTGAACAAACATTTATGGAGTGCCTACTATGAGCCATGCACTTTTGTGGGTTGAGGGGATAACCATGGTAAACTCTATGGTAGCCTGCACCATTCTATCCTAGAAGCCAGGCATTTTGTTAATTGCTAGGGCCACAAAGAAAAAGAATATAATTCTTGAACCTCAGATAAAAGTTCAGAGTATTTGAGGAAGATAAAGTACATGAAAATAATACAACACTATAAATAGTATAAAAGCAGAAGTAGTCAGCTGCATAGTCGACTAACTGACCCTTTATCATTTAGCTTCCTAGAATTCCATATGGCAGTGACTCTTTTCCCTGAAAGGAGGGAGCTTAGGATAGCAGGGTGTGAAGTCAGGGAAAGTAACCGAGGATCCGTGCACTGGATAGTTGTGCTGACCTACTTCCTCCAAGATCAGGCTTTCATTATTTCAACTCTGACTTTTACCTGTTTTTAGACTTACATGATTCCCAAAGACTTGGATTTTTTTCACCTTATTTTTCTAGTAAAGTTTTTCTTGAGGACCTCTAGGAGCCAAACGGGAATGGTACCTCTGTGTCCTGTCCTGGCCTCTGTCTGTGTTGATATCTTTGTTTCTGACTGTAATTGTGAATTCAGGTATTGCTACTTAAATATCTTATTAGCTTTGACTTTGTATGATGTTTTCATATTTTCTTAAATTGCATATTTTTCCTTTTATGCTTCTAATGGGATGACAGAACTCATTTTAGTATGAGGTCAGTGTTAATACTTTGAATGAAACAGATACTTTAACTTAAAAATAAAAACAACTATATGAACAATCTTTTTTTAAGTGCTTGAATTTTCATGAACATTTAAAAGTATATGTGCCCCAGTGCATGCCCCTTTTAAAAAGATTAAAAAGAAAAACTATGCATGCCAAAGAGTATCCTCAGTTTGAGAAGAAGCTATGAGATTCCGGATATGTTAATTCTTTTCAAAATTGAAAGGACAGTGTTTTAAAGCATTTATGTTCTTTGGTATTTCAGGCTGACCACAATATAGACGTCAATACTGAAGAAGATGATGATGGTGAATTAGCACTGTGGTCTCCTGAAGTCAAGATTGTTGAACTAGTAAAAGATCATAAAGGCTTGGGATTCAGCATTTTGGATTATCAGGTATAAGAACCTATACAGAGTTTTTTGGAGCAATTAGTTTGTATTAAAGTTACATGAAGTAGTAATTGTTTAAGGCACTCATTGACTTTGGCAGAACTGAATTATTTGATGTATGTTGCTACTGTCCAAAGGTGGGGTGTTATAATTTCCATGGTTACCTTTACAGTTGATAGCTCCCTTAGTGAATAAAATGATAGATGATATAAACTGGACAATAAGGGAAGCAATAGTTTTGTACCCATGGATGCTTTTAGAGACTGGAACTTGATGAATTTTTTTATATGGAGGGTTTTTTTCCTGCAGCTTTATTGAGATATATTTCACATACCATAAAATTCACCCATTTAAAGCATACAGTTCGGTTGTTTTTAGTATATTCAGAGTTGTGCGACCATCACCACAGTCTAATTTAAGAACGTTTTCTTCACCCCAAAAAGAAACCCTGTACGTATTAGCAGTCATTCCCAATCCTCACTCTCCTCTCCCTTCCCTTCACATGAAGGTTTTTATAGTTTTCCTTACCTATTAATCTCAATGAGCGTAACTAAGTAGAAATGTTCTTGGTGAAGTTTGTATTTATATTTAATATAGAACATATAATATTTATGTATTTATATATATCCCAGTTATAACTGCGGTAAAGTTGCTGATGCATTTGGGGTGGGGCACAATGTGAAAGGTCACAGGGAGACATCTATATGTTATACCAGTTTACCAGTTAAAGTATTTTTAGACCATCTGATTATCATGGAGAATTAAAACTGTTGGCAAGAAATCTCTTCACTTTTAAGATGCATATTTTAATACATTAGTGCTGCCTAAACACACTGTGGTTTAATAAAGCAAAATGTCTCTATCAAAGCACATAAAATGCCAAGTGATATAAAAATCAATTTTTTTTTTAATAAGGCCATCGGGAATAGATTGAAAGAAAAATACTTTGAGCATTATGTAAGAACATTAAATTTCACATTTTGGCAGTGTGATTTAAGATTACTAAAATAGATTATATCTATTTTATTTTTGCTGGCATATTTCTGTGCCAGATAACCTTCTTCCTTATTGGAAGTTCTCTTTGGAATACTATTGAATTGTGAGTTGTTGATTCCAAATAATGCATATTTTGGGAAATATCTTTATCAAGAAATATTAATACTGTAAGATTCTAGAAGTTTATATATTGGTTAATTATTAGGGCATATAAAGCAAGTGGCAGGTATTGATACTTATTTTTTCCTCTCCATGTTACTGTATTACCTAGTACATGGTAAGTGATTGATAAATACTTGCAGAATGATTGAATTAAGTTTAGGTTAGCCAAAATTAACTGGGACTAAATGAACACATTCAGTGGGTTTTTTTTTGTGTTAACATATTGATAACTGGGATTTAGTTTAGAAAACACCTTTCAGATGTGGTTTTAGATGTTCAGCTACATTTTCATTACCATTGGAATCTATATGTTTTTGCATTCTCCTAAATATATCATAATGATTGCTCTTACCCTCTTAAAAAACATTATCTGCAAGTATTATATTTTGAATATTGTACATGTTAAAGTAGAGAAGTGCTTCAGAAATTTAAAAAAAAAACAAAAACTTCAGTAAAAGATGGAAAGAAAAACTTGATAGTCTTTAACAGTTTAATCCCTAGTTAAGAAAAAATTCCTTTATCAGTTCTGAGCTTTACACTTAAAAAATATATCTATATCTATCTGTCTGTCTGTCTGTCTATCCACCTATCTATCTTTAGTGTTAATGCTGCCTTCACTATATTCCTGTAGTTATGCCTTGTAACATACCTTTGGGTTTTTTTGATCTTATTTTTATTTGTAAAATTCTAGATGTCCCCCATCCCATCTTCCTTGCAGTCACCATTGCACATACTGATGTTTATTTCTGCGCAAATTATATAAAGTGATTTTGCTGCAAAAGAAGTGTTAGATATTCTTCTTGCTTTTGTGCTTATTGGAGAACTAATAGAAAAAAAGTTCATTTTCTAAATGCCACTTTGATTCACATTAAAGGGCTCAGCTTACTTATTTCTGCAGCTAAACCTTGGAAGAAAAAACAGTCTTAAATGGAATATTTTTCTTAAGTCAGTCTTAAATACACTTATAGTTGTACACAGCATGTTTTCACCATTTGTCAGTGGTATGTAGAACTGTTATCCCCTGTGACATTTAGATGACACATAAACACAATTTAAAATTTGTGGGACAAGTTAATTAATTGGTTTTACCATCCCTCGTTGTAATTAAGTAATAAATTCTAAAGTTCAAAAATATTTTTTGCAAGGCCAGGTGAAGGTTTAGCAAAAGGCATGAGAGGCCACGTTTCAGGTTATTATTGAATTTGATGCTTCTTGTATGAATTTATTAGGACTGATGCAGATCTTCACAGCCACCCCCAAGCTTAGCATATTTTGAATAAGAAGTGCTGTAGAAACATCTTAGCCAGAGTGAAAAGATTTTAGAAGAATGGGAGAGCTTCCAGGTTATAAAGGACCTGCATTAGCAGTATTGAAGAGATTGAAAATTTACTTTGGAATTTTAATTTTGGTTAACCACTTTTCTCACTGTTGAATTTTTCTCTAGAAAAATAAGAACTTTCTCAAGAGCCTGAGAAAATTATATACAATGTATATTTTGTAGGTGCTATTACAATTTCTTATCTATAAAATGGGGATAATAATGTTTAGCTCAAAGGATTACTGTGGATTAAATAAATTAACATGTAAAGAAGTGGGAAATGTTAGATTATTTATGGAAATGTGAGTATTGTTAGTAATCTAGAAAATAAACACAGAAAGTCTTGATATTGTCCTCAAAGATGGAAAGCCATACTACAATATATTTGTGTTCTATCAGTTTTTTTTTTTTTTTTACCAAACAAGTTGATATAATTGACATTTATGGAACATTCTATTCACCTCAAAACAAGGTGTACATTCTTTTCAAAGGCACATGGACCGTTTCTCTAGACAGACCATGTTCTCAGATGAAAACAAATCTCAATAACATAAAATGAATGAAATCACAAAAGCACCAAGATAATTTAATGAGGAAAAGAGTCAACAAATCGTTCTGAAACAACTGTGCACTTCACATTAAAAAGAAGGAAATTTCAACTCTTCCATTGCATCATATATAAAAATTATTCAAAATGAATCGCAGATATAAATGAAAGTGTTAAAACTATAAAACTCCTAGAAATTAGTACATAAGCCCTTGGTATAGGAAAGATTTCTTAGATAAGATACAAAAAGCACAAATCATACAGGGAAATATTAATAAATTAGATGTTATCAAATTTAAAACTTCAGCTTTTTTAAAGCACTCTTAAGTAACAGAAAAAACAAGGCACAGACTGAGAGAACCTATTTGGAAAATGTCTGATAAATGATTTGTATCTAGAATATACAACAAGGAACTCTATGGCTCAATAAAAAGAAAACAATCAAATATTTTAAAATGGCAGCAAAGGAAGGAAGGAAGATGTATGAATGGCAAATAAGCCAAGGAAGATGTATGAATAGCAAATAAGCATATGTAAAGATGCTCAACATTAACGGTCATTTGGGAAAGAAAATTAAGATCACAGGTGCTCAGGAAAGGGTTAAGTCAGCAGGCCTGTGTTGCTCAAACACTGCACCTCCCAAACAAAGGCCTGTGTTCAGGACTAACCCTTGGAATATTCCGTGGGATAGTCTGCCTGGTAAGAGTGTTTTTGTATGCCTGAGCCCTTAAGCAATGACATATATGTGGTGATGTGTTCTATCAGTTTTTAACTGTCTGGTTAGATTAGGAAAATTAATAAGTAGTTGCTTTTGTTTAGTGAAGTCTAAATTTAATTGTAAAATTATGTTCTAAAATGCAGCCAACTCTTGATGAGCCATATGTGAATTACCCAGTTGTGGATTATTGGCCAGAAATTTTCTTTTTTACATAATTGAGACAAACTTTAGGAAGAGATGAATGAGCAGATAAAGGATCTTGAACTGGCCATGGAACAAAGAAGGGATGGCAGTCTGGACAGGGGATGCAGTGATTCACCAGTGATGGGAGTTGTGTAGCCGAGCAGAGAAAAGAAGCAGGCCTTATAAGATCATGTCATAGAAAACAGTAATGTGTATAGTTTGTCAAGAGCATGAATATTATGGTTTAATTGTGTACTCTGTTTCTAAGCAACATAGAACTTTTCAGAAATTTGGTTATAAGTTTCTTTTTTTTTCTTTTTTAATTAATTAATTAATTAATTTTATTGGCTGTGTGGTGTCTTCGTTGCTGCACACGGGCTTTCTCTAGTTGCTGAGAGCGGGGGCTACTCTTCGTTGCGGTGCGTGGGCTTCTTATTGTGGTGGCCTCTCTTGTTGTAGAGCATGAGCTCTAGGCACGTGGGCTTCAGTAGCTGCGGCACATGGGCTCAATAGTTGTGACTCATGGACTCTATAGAGCGCAGGCTCAATAGTTGTGGTGCACAGGCTTAGTTGCTCCACGGCATGTGGTATCTTCCTGGGGCAGGGATGGAACCCATGTCCCCTGCATTGGCAGGCGGATTCTTACCCACTGCGCCACCTAGGAAGTCCCTATAAGTTTCTTTTTAAAAAATAAATTTACTTATTGATTTATTGGCTGCATTGGGTCTTTTTTGCTGTGTGTAGGCTTTCTCTAGTTGTGGCGAGTGGGGGCTACTCTTCCTTGTGGTGTGAGGGCTTCTCATTGCGGTGGCTTCTCTCGTTGTGGCCTGCAGGCTCTAGAGTGCAGGTTCAGTAGTAGTGGCGCACAGGCTTAGTTGCTCTGCAGCATGTGGGATCTTCCCAGACCAGGGATTGAAACCGTGTCCCCTGCCTTGGCAGGCAGATTCTTAACACTGCGCCACCAGGGAAGTCCCTGGTTATAAGTTTTTATAGTATAGGTTTTTTTTTTTGCCAGTTTCTAGGTGTAGTTTACATACTGTGCCCTAGTTATGTTTATCTCGATTCCTCATTATTTATTTGTAATATCTTTATTCCTTGAAATATCACTAATGTTCATATTGATATTAATCCTAATATTAATCCAAATAATTAATACAAATCCAATAACAATAACTTACATATAGTGAGTGTTTGCTGTTTGCTAGGCACTGTTCTAATTGCTTAATGTATTCCTCACAAGAACCATATGAAATGTGTATTATTGTTATCCTCGATTTAGAAGTGAGGAACCCGAGGCATAGAGAGGTTCAGTAATTTGTCCAAATTCACACAGCTAGTATATGGCAGAGCTAGAGTTTCAACTCAAGCAGTTGGCCACCAGAATCTATGCTTTTAACCAGCACACACACTGCTTCCTTACTCATGAGTGGTATTTCCATGCATATTTTATTATAGGGAGTCCCTGTAATAAATTTATTGCAGCAGATCTTCCTGTTTTTTCAGCTTGCAAAACAATTTCATATCTTAAAGACAAGCTGCTAGATAGTATTCTCATTTTCAATGCTTGTATGAAAGTTTAGTAAGTATTAAAAATTAATATAGTGTGCTTATACACACTGTAAGAGCCAGTGTTTATTGCTTCAAATGAAAATAATTGCGAATTTAAGAATCCTAAATTAGTGCAAGTAATTTGTTGTGAGATAATGTTCAGTAATGAAGCAATTATTAGGTAGTCTGAGAGCCTGTAATTTTTTAATTTCTACCAAAAAGTTTGAAATAAATTTGGAACTATGTGGATTTTACCTTCAGTTGACCTTATAAATTAAACATCGCAAATGGATATTTTCTGGTGTTTTGATTTATGTTGAACTTTGAATAACCCCTCATGATTATAATTCACTGGAAAATGTTTGACATTAGCCAATTTTTGAACATTAGCCATGATATTGCCATTCTTGATACTTTTGAATTTCAATGATTTAGCAGGTAAAATTTATTAACCAATAATTCTCCTTTCTCCCACATCCCATTCCTCAGTTCTCTCCCCTCCTGATATGGGAACCAAACTCAATTTTTGCCAAAGCAGATAGTTTTGAAAGGCTTTGGGTTTATCTCAGACACTGAGAGAGATTAAAAATAGAAAGCAGAATAGCACAGCCATTGAGAGGTGATTCATACATAAATACTGTTAGTAACACTTTAAAAAGTTGTTTCAAAGACCAAAGGCAAAAAATGGCTGATTAAAAAAAAATAGTGAAAATATTCCTCCATATAAAAGTTAATAGTGATTAATTTTTCTTGGAAGAAATGGGTTATAAAACTTAAATAGTGTGAATATAAAAAATTGTAGTATTGGTGAGTCTTGGATATGTTATGCTTTAGAATTTGTGAGAAAAACCCTGTGTACAGTTTTTGCCTGACTACTAACTCTGTTAAATGGAATTCTCCTTAAAAGATTTTTAAAAGTTATAGGAAGGGAGTGTATACATTTCATATATGTGGTTTAAGTTGCCTTTTTTCTTATCATATGTGTAACAGAATGACTTTCTGTGCACATAATAAATGTTTTAAAAATAAGTAATATATACATAGGGCATAAAAATTCAAAGGTGTGCAATGGCATCCTGTGATGAGTATATCTACCTCTGACCACAATCCCTCACTTTTTATCTCCCAGAAAAAAACTCCTGTTTTTCTTGTCTCTCCTCCCAGGGATATTTTATACAGACACAACTATATAAGTGGTAGTTTTCTGGTTAAGTTTATTTTTTTAATATATAAATGGAATAGGTCATACACACTTTCAGCATATTGCTTTTTTCCCCTCAGTTTTATGTTCTTTCATTTGGGTATTTATGGAGCTACCTAATTCTTTTCAATGACTGTATAGTATATTATAGTTGTACAATAATTTATTTAACCAAGCTCCTGTACCCAGTTGGTGGGCATTACAAATGACGCTGTAGTGGATATCCTTGTCATACTCTTTTATAAAAAGGTACAAATAAATCTTGTGATAAATTCCTAGAAGAGGAATTGCTCATCAAAATAGCATATATCTTTTAAATTTTGGTATATTTCTACCAAACTGCTTGCACGTAAGTGTTTGTGAGACTCATGTATTTAGACCACTTAAAATTGATGCCTTCGTATGTAATTTCTTTGTTTAGATACTTCTGAAAAATAAAGTGTAAGTTCGTAATTCATGGATTTGCCGATGGTTTTCCATGATGTAGACAGATTAAGTGATAGCAGTATGTAACTATCAACAATATAACTGTTTCAATGTTATATTGTCAGTAATTAATTTATTGACCTTTATAGCTGTGAAA
Source organism: Hippopotamus amphibius kiboko (assembly GCF_030028045.1). Taxonomy (NCBI): domain Eukaryota; kingdom Metazoa; phylum Chordata; class Mammalia; order Artiodactyla; family Hippopotamidae; genus Hippopotamus; species Hippopotamus amphibius. The sequence continues at coordinate 52,679,459 of NC_080186.1, forward strand.
GGGCATAAAGTATTTATATATCACATTTATATATGATATTAGTGCCCCGAAGTCTCTTCCTAATTTTTCCACCAGTTTTAATGTTCTTTATCAGAAGATTGAGTTTAAAAATGGAAGAAATGAAGGACTTTACTTTTTGCCATAAGATTTGAGATTTTGAGTGAATGCTACTACAGTCTTTAGCATTCTCTTTACATTCATGCCAACCGATTAGTGTATGGAATCTGGGATATAGAATGTGGTAGGTATTGACATAATTTTAACATGTAGTAGTACCTATATTATTAACATTAAAAACTCAGGTTCAGAATGTAAGCTATACAGGACAGTAATGTATTGTGAGTTATTACTGAGTTCTGCTTTAATGCTCATGGGATCTCATAACATGGCCACCAGTATCTGTTTTGGGGGGTTTTTTCTTTTGTTGCTATTTTTATCTTTTTCTTCTTTTTTTTAAAGAGCTCTGGTTCCAATTCATCCATGTAGGATTAAGATATTGATACTAAACAAAATGCAGTCAGTCTGCTACTAATGGCAGTGTCCATGTTCTTGGAAATATATCCTATATTCTACTGTTGAACAAACCACACAGCTGTATTTAAAGGTCACTTTTGCTTAACAGAACGTAGGACTGATAAAGTCCCAGTCTCTTCCCATCCCTGATTCCTATCCACATTTATTTTTATTAACATCAAAGTATTGTAAGCTCCAGTGCCAACTGGGCTGAAGATTTTTTTTCACAGAGGATTTGCTTCCTTTCCCTCTATAGGAAAGTTACGTATCCTTTAAATCATTTTAAGCTGCTTCATTTGAAAAATAATTCTTAGTGTGTTCATGGAGTGGATTGATTGTGGCTACTGGGGAAATTCTCTCATGGCTTAAAGATTGCTTTTCAACCCTGCAAAGTGGGTGAATGAAGGGAGCCCACTCCTGGTGTGTGTCGTTTGTACTGCGCTCAGGATGGTAACTGACTTCCAAACACCACAGTGCAGCAAGACTAAAGGCATCAGGAGACCAGAAGCCACTTAATAAGAGATCAAAGAGGCTGTGTGTATATCAGCCTGAAATCCAGATAGTACAGATCAAAAGCTTGCCTAAGTGAGGCAGCTGCAGTGGGATGAAGTTAGCAGGAGGCCTCAAAGATCTTAAGACAGGGCCTGATGTTGAACTTTACGGGAATTTCATGGCTCCTCTCGAATACGAATTTGGCAAAAAATCCCATTGTGTCTAATGGAGGGAAGAGAGAATAGAGGGGGCAGGCAGCAAATTCTTGTCAGCTGGATGGTGCTTGCTCATAGGGTAGCTCTCTTTTCCACACATGTTTCGTAAGGACTGTTTCTGCATCATACTAGAAGGCATTGCTGAGGAGGCGGAGATTCTGAAAAGATGTGTGTTATGTTACCTTTAGTGAGTGTTCCAGAAATGGGCAAATAGTAAATATTAATGTTTATGAAACGACCATGGAGAGCTAAAATTTAGGCATAAAGGTGCTTAGGTTTGCTGCAATACCTGGTAATTCTGTCTCTTCTATGAAATGCTCAAGATATTTCAGGCAATTGGTGAATGTCAGTTCGGCTATGCATCTCTGTCTCCAGTGTAATTAAAAACAGAACAATAGCTTTTTTTTTTTTTTTAAATAAAAAGGAGTTGGTCTAAAGAGGAAACAGTCTCCAAAGGTGTTTCATCACCAGATCCTCTATCTCTAGGTGTGGGTGGGGTTTTGAAAGTTCCCGCTGGATTCTGATGTCAGTGTTGAGAACCATGCTAGTAGGTGAAAGTCATAGCCCTTCCTAGGGTATGGTAGAAAGATGGAATCAAGTCCACCAACAGGTATTGGGAACCTGTTTACCTACGGTATGGTGGTTTGTGCTGCTCGGCCCTGTTTGTGGGTGTCATTTGGAGCTGGGCAGTGATCCAGAGAAGCCATGCTCTCCCCGTCGAGGGCCAGGAAGTGGTGTTGCCTCCTTCTGGTACCAAAGGCCTAAGTTGTTAATGATGCGTGAAAGGAGATTGGCTGCCTGGTCTTGATATACCACTTTCTAGGGCTCAAGTTCACCTTTCAGCTGTTCCCTCTTTGTTTTACTTTAAGCAGATATTATGTTCAACAGTATGCCACTGTGAACATAGAGTTAGAAAGGACCAGGATTTGCCTTCTGGCTATGAAACCCTACTAGGACTTTGGACAAGCCTGTTAGTCTTTCTTTTATACTAATCCCTAAAATAGAAATATTTGCCTTATAAAGTTATAAAAATGAAATAAAAGGTATATATAAATGCCAACACTTTCCTGGGCATAAGATAATGTGTTACTAGTTACTGAAAAATGACGATGGTGATGATGATTTTTAAAAATAGAATCTGAGCACAGACTTGTTACACCTGCTATTCCTATCATTTTCTCCTTCCAAAAAATCATTGTTCACTTATGAGCTAGTATGGGAGATATAAAGATGAAAAGATACACTTCCTTTCAAGATCTTATATTTAACAAATGTGTGTTGGGCATCTTCTACGCCAGGCACTGTTCCACACACTGGGAATACAGCAGTAAACAAAACAGGCAATAGACCCTGTTGTCCTCATGAAGTTTAAATTTGATTGGGAGTAGAGAGACAGTAGACATATAAATATATGTTAAAATATAACGAAGGAAACAGACTTGGGGACAGCTCTCTATAATACATTATGATTTTAGCAATGGTGGAAATAAGACTAAGAGACTTTGTGGTGGTTGTTTCTTGGGATCTAGAAAGGCCTCACAGGGAGGCATGCCTTGTACACAAACAGGTAGTGGACATTCCATGCTCAGGAATGTCCTGGAGTTGATAACTTGGCCCTGATTGTATGTCTTAATTTTCTTTAGTAACTGTGAAGTGTTTAATATCTATCTAAACTTTTATATTTTATTCCTTTTAATTAAAAATCTTTTGAGAAATTTTCTGTTCTAATATTTATAAAATATGAACACCATTTCACATGATAATAATAGCCAGTAATTATGGACTGCTTACACACACTGGTTTAATTATCTCCACAACCCCATGAGGTAGGTCCTATAATCATCCTCACTTTATAGATTAAGGAATTTGCTCAAGATCATCCGATTAATAAGTATTGGAGGGCGACTTCCCTGGCAGTCTGCCTTCCAATGCAGGAGGTGCAGGTTCGATCCCTGGTCAGGGAACTAAGATCCCACATGCCACGGGGTGTATCCAAAATCTAAAAAAAAAAAAGTAAGTAATGGAGCAGGGCTCCTGACTCTGTGGTCTAATAGAGTGAAAGTACAATATTTAGATCAGAAACAACACTGATTCTTCATAATTGTGGCTGCAGCGAAAGATGATAAGAATTTCTGATTATCTTTCCAGAGAGAAACACTTACAATGCCAAAAGATTTAATTCATATTTTCCTGAATCCTTATGGTCCCTTGCCTTTACTCCTCCCACCTAGTCAAAGCTCTTTAGAGACCTGATGGCCTTTTCACTGCCAGAGAGTAAAAACTGTATGTTTTACCTTATATTTCCTAGCAGGACTCCTTAGCCTTTTTCCTGTGCAGTTTCAAAGTTGGATAAGTTTTATCCTGCATGTTGTGTGCTATATATCACAGAGTATCAGTTGCCCTTTCAAGGAATGAGGAAAAAAAAAATCACAGAATCTTTTCAAAAGAATGAAGGGCATCCTGTGTCCTTGATGTGGCAGTGGTTGTCAGAGAAGTTCCCAGGGTAGAGATGGTGCCTGTCTCTCAGCATCTGCTTTGAGGGGGAGTGAGGACTGAGGACCCCATGGTGCTCTGAGCCTTTCTTCAGGTGCTGAAGCCTGCGTATCTGGAGAGTATAAGGTCAACATTTCATTGTCATATGTTAACACGTAAGTGTAATATCAGGGATGGTTAGCAATTGATAGCACTGTTGGTCCAAATCACACATGCTCAGTTGAATTTAGAAGGTGGCAGATGAGATGGTAATTGTTAACTCCTCAAACACATACGTCCTATAAAATTCTTTTCCATCATCTTCGTAGTAACAGTAATAAAAAGAGTAATAGCAAGAATAAGAGTAAAAGCACTTGTGATTATTATAGGCTTACCAAGCACTTAATAATGCCTTATCTCATTTAATGCTTTTAATAACTCTACAAAATCTGTATTATTGTTATTTCCACTTACAATGAGAAACTCGAGTCTCAGGGATTAAACCACTTGAACAGTTTTGCTCAGCTGGTATCTGTAACTGTTTAGCTAAGTTGAAAGTGATTTGTTTGGAAAATTAAAATAACTTCCAAAACTTATGCTTAAAAAGCTTTTAAAAGTTTTATGTGTCTGTACTTTCCCTGCATCATAACTTTCAACTAATATATTTTTTTTTCAAGAAAATAATGGGATATTTCTTATTTATAAATTCATTTTCTTCTTAAAATTTTTTTTGGGGTTAAATACGCATAGTACAGTATTTACCACTGTAACAATTTTTAAGTGTATAGTTCGGTCGTGTTAGGCATATTCACATTTCAACTAATGTAGTTTTAATAGAGGGTGTGACTTTGGCCTCAAATACTACTGTCAGCCTGGTGGAACCCCAGCCATTTCAGCCAGCTGATGGGACTTTGAGATGAAAGGACAGTTGTGTGGTTTGGTTTGTTTTCCTTACAACTAGGAAAAGTCCTGGGCCAGGAGTGAATGGTAAATATGTAAAGAATTACAGCATGACATAAAATTTTCAAGAGATGAAACACCCAAAGATAATATTTAGTATCCAGGAGAATATCAACTAGGAGACCAGGAAGGGGATAAGAGAAAGTCATGGGACTCTATTTGAACCAATTAAGTTGTTATGATGTTTAAAATAGACTTTTAAAGTATGAAACTATACAGAATAAAATTATGTGCAAGTTTGTGCATTTTCCCCTCTATTTTAGACTGTATTTCAATCTTTTAGCAAGTTTCTCTGCCCACTTCTCTTCCATTGCACTTTTAATTGCCTTGTGTGCTATACTTACTGTGCTGCTCAGGGACCATTTCGTTCTATGTATGATGCATGGAAAAATCTATTCTTAATGCCTAATAGTATTTAGGAAATAATAAGACACAAGGAGCCAGGAACCGTATCAGTTTAATTTATCTTGAGTGCGCTGAAAGTATTTTGTGGGCACTTACTTTGAATGTTATGGTGTTGTAGTAATTGGTATGATTAGTATAAAACTTGGCTATACTATAAAATAGTAAAAAATGGGGTTAGAGTCTGATAAGATAGCTTAGTCATTATTCATTAGAATCATTTAATTATTGACTTGCATTCACTGTAAATACATTTATTTCTCTTTCCTGAAAGTAAATGTTTAGCTTGTTGGTCTAATCAGAAGATGCTCGCTTAGTGTAATTACATCCTGCTGTCTTAACTAAACCAGAACTATTCTAGTGATTTTAATTCAGCTAATAGTCTCTGACATGTCTTTTGTTGCTATCTAAAAATAGCAAAAAAAAATTGTTCTAATATTCATCTTATAAAAAAGAGCACATGTATATAGTTTGTTACCTTTTGAGGGTAGAGTACTCAGGAAGTTAGATATTGCATAATTAGTGGCATTTTTATGAGTTCTTAAAAGATCTCACTAACTATAATTATACCATGTTTGTGACCAAAGTGTACTCTTTTTTTTTTAATATTTATTTATTTGTTTATTTCATTTTATTTTTGGCTGCGTCAGGTCTTACTTGAGGCATGTGGGCTCTTTGTTGCGGCATGTGGGCTCTGTAGCCCCATGCCATGTGGGATCTTAGCTCCCTGACCAGGGATTGAACCCATGTCCCCTGCATTGGAAGGCAGATTCTTAACCACTGGATTACCAGGGAAGTCCCCAAAGTGTAGTCTTTTTCATTGCTGATTCTGTGTTTTGAATTTACTTCTGTCATTCCCTACTTTTTATAGTGGTTTTGTGACTGTTTTGGTAGAAATTACTGACAAATTAGACTCAAGATATTCTGTCAAATTTAGTTATAGGATTTTGGAGTTGGGGGAACAGATCATGACTGTCTGTATCCAACTTTCTCATTTTGCAGTTGAGGAAACTGACACAGGGAAATGAATGTACATAGTCAGGCTGGTGCTCAAAACTTGTTCCTTGACTTCTAATCCACACCCATCCTACCACTAGTGGATTGAATAGCTGGCTTCCTTGTTTCTCTCTCCAATGTATATTTTCTTCTTTTTAGAAAAATCTTTGGATTCCTGTTTCCTAACTGACATAGGTCACAGTGGAAATTTTAATTCATTCCAGCTGTGCATCAGAGCTTCTGCAGATCACTGTTTTCCCCTTAAGATGTACACATCTGTGTGTGTGTGTGTGTGTAAGTGTAAAAGAACCTTTCCTTTGCCCTTCTTTGTACCCAGTTCCTCCTTCTGCCTACCTCTAGGATGAAGTAGCTAGATGTCTCCCTTTTAAACTTAATGGTTTCTTTCTGTGTTCTCCATTTCAGTAACTTCCTTGAGATCTTATTTGAAAAATTATTTAGCTGTTAAATTCATTTACATTTTAACTTACTACTCTTTAGTTCAAAAAATAATTGCCACATTTAAGAGTATACTCTTCAAACCTAGAACAAATTCATAGAGACAGAAAGCAGAATAATGGTTACCAGGACCTGGGTGTTGGGGGAAAATGGGAACTCAATTAATGGGTTTGGAGTTTCAGTGTGGGAAGATGAAAAAGTCCTGGAGATGAGTAGTGGTGACGGTAGTACAACTATGTGAATGTACCTGCTGCTGAACACTTAAAAATGGTTAAAATGGTAAATTTTATGTTACATGTTTTATTTATTTAGGGATGCATTGGGCCTTCATTGCTGCACGAGGGCTTTCTCTCTAGCTGTGGCAAGCGGGGGCTACTCTTCGTTGCGGTGCTTGAGCTTCTCAGTGCCATGGCTTTCACTGCAGGGTGAGGGCTCTAGGCGCCCGGGCTTCAGTAGTTGCAGCACGTGGGCTCAGTAATTGTGGTGCATGAGCTTAGTTGCTCCGAGGCATGTGGGTTCTTCCAGGACCTAGGATCGAACCCATGTCCCCTGCATTGGCAGGCGGATTCTGAACCACTGTGCCACAAGGGAAGTCCCTATATATTTTAATACAATAAAAAGTAATTAGTCAAAAAAGAAAAGAGTATACTCTTCAAAAAGCAAATATTTGTCTCTTTGCTGCTTTCATAGCTTTGTCTAAATTGACCATTATTAAGTTGGAGCAATTCTCTTATGAAATAATAAGTGCTAGCTGCCTCATGTTATCTAGACATTAACGTGTGTAGATCCTTTCAAATTATCTTCGAAACATAGTTCCTCACACTAATGTAAATAACTGTGGAGTGAAGCTCAGTAGCCTGATTCTGTAATAATGTCACCACAACATTGAATTCATTGGTTAGGAGATCTGATTTGTGTGTCACAGTTGTTTGAAGTTGTTTTTCTAGTCATTATTTGGAATTGCTGCATTTTGGGGAAGGACTCCTGTAATAGAGGAGAGGCAGGTATTTTGGTGTGGTGAGCTAACAGCATAGAACCTTAATGACAGAATTAAGGCTGTATGAATGAACCATATTTCCCCTCATGAGTTTACTATATGCCAACTTTGTATTTTACTGTACTCAGTTGACAATGTGTCAACATTATCAAAGGTAAATAATTTACACCCAAGTGTTTATCTATGGTCTGTCTCTTTGCCATCCTATTGTGTGGTCTCTACATTCTTATTCCATTATTTAGTGTTTTTAAAAGTTTGGGTGATGGACACAATAGATTTTTAAAACGAGAAGAACAAGCTAAAAGTTATCCTTTATTTTGAACCTATGTAGTTAAGTCATTGTTACAGCTTGATTTTTGTTTTCCTTCATTGGAGTAATACTGCAAACACATAAATGTTGAATGTCAGACCTGTCTTTGGTGTGTGTCTCATATTCCTCTTATTTTAAAAAATGCCTCTTACTGGCCAGTTTATTAAATGTGAGCACTTTTCTTCATGTTCATTTCCTCTGTCTCCCCTTTATGTAACATTTCCTGCTTCATGCCTTTCCACTGAGTTTGCCATGGTTGCTTGCCTGTATCTGTAGTTTTAGTTTTGGAGCAGCTTTAAGGCTAGAGCTCCACATCTTCTGGTTGATATCCGTGTCTCTGAGAGAGCCCAATTTCAATTGAACCACCTCTTTGCCTAGGTCACAACCCCTGTACAGTGCTTTAGTTTATGTGAACCCTGGTCTCTTTGATCTGTGGGAATGTACACAAATATTCATATAAGACATTTTATAGACACTTCAGAACTTTGAGTTCCATCCATTCGGGCATAATGATTGTCACGTTTGTATGTGTTCATGTGAAGGTGTTCTTAGCTCACCAAAGGAATGGATTCTTGAGAACGTAAGTGTAAATTAAAATCTGGCAAGCAATGCAAGTTTTAGCTGTCCATGCAGGCACACTGTGCATTCTGTGCACTCTAACTTTCATCAGCTAGGTACCAACATATAAACCTCTAGTGGTCAAGTGTAGTATTTGAGGGACTCAGTTTTATACCCTTTGGCAAGGTAATAAGTATATATTCTAACCATTTGCCTTCTTTCAATATTCATTCATTTAGCAGATACTTACCTTGATATAAGAAGCTGTATCACACAGTGGCTAACAGCGTGAAAGCTGGGGCTTAACTGGCTGTTTAAATTCTGGCTCTGCTACTTATCAGTGGTGTGTTCTGGTTGTTATTTAATTTTCCTCTGCCTTAGTTTTCTCGTCTGGAAAGTAGGGATAATAATGGAACCTACCTCATGTTGGTGTGAGGATTAAATAGATTCAATGAAGTAAAATATTTAGATCATGCCTGGCCTGTCGAGAGCTCAGTAAGTGTTAATAGTTGTCGTTATATGATGGGATGTGGCCTTTGCCTTTGGTGTACTTACAGTCCAGGAAGGAGAGAGAAACTAAATACCAGGAGATTCAGTCACGTGCTATTTCAGCTATTATTCAGTCCCGTCCATGTGGCAGGCACGGTAGTTGGCCCTGGAAATAAAGCAGCAAATAAGCAAACATATCCTTGCTCTCATGAAGCTTAGCCTTAGTAGTGAAGATGGTTAAAATAATTTGAGCAAAAATGTCAAGAGTTGTAATAGGAGAAATGCATTGTGCTACGGATACATGTTAACAGGAGGGCCTAACTTATTCTAAAAGGTCAAGGACAATAAGGAAACTATATTACGACAAATGCTATAACAGGAGGTCTTTTTTAGGTTTAGAGGTAATCACAGCGTAGGAAGTATGTGAATCTTCTTTGGGAAGTCAGGGAAAGCTTCTCATTGGCAGAAACATGTGAGTTGACTCAGGTGGCAAAGATACAGATAAGTGGCAGTGGGGCAGGGTAAGCATTCCTGAACGGTTTGTAGAATGTCATGAAGCATGCGTGCCAAAGCTGTTCACAGGCCTGCACTTCAGCAGTCCTGGATTATTGGGACAGCATCTGGGGCAGATGGGGGTGGGCAGTGGTACACGTGGGAAGAGCAAGGGGAGATGAGACTAAACTGCAGATCTGAAGGAATTTCTCTATCAAAGGGTTATTAGCATTTTATCCTGAAGGCAGTTGGGTGTCATTGAAGTGTTTTATGCAGAGGAAGAATTGCAAGCCCAATTTTATCTTCAAAAATCAGTACTTCATTACTTTGTCTCTATAGACAATAGACTGAATAGGGTAAGATTGGAGACAGGTAGACCTTTGGGGAGCCTGAAGCAGTTGCATAGGCAAGAAATAATAGGAAGCTGCCACAAGGTAGTGCAGCAGAAATGGAGAGAGAGGATCGGATGGAAGAGGCAGGATCAAATTGACGTGCCTTAGCCAGCAGCTCAGTGAAAAGGCCAGGGAGGGCGAGGGAGCGCTTGGGTGTGTGGCAGTGCCACTCGGAGCCTGTGGGAGGAGAGGAGTGTGTCTGTCACCTTGGATCTTCCCTATCGTGGAAGCATCCTGTGTTTATAATAACTATCAAACATTGATATCACTTCAGTAAACCTCAAAAATCCTCATATGCAGTTTTCTTTAGGCACTTTTATTCACCTGTGAGACAGAGCAGTTAGACTGATTCTCTCTGGGTTTCATAGCTAAGTCGTGAGGAGAATTCAGGTGAGAACTCCTGTCTTCCCATATAGCATGTTGATGAAAGTTGGCTGTGCCTAATTGATTGTAGGAGTTTTTCAGAGCTGTAGGGAACGACTTTCATAAATGGTTGCGTTAAAGCAAACGTGGGACACTGTTGGAACATGTGTAAGGATAAAAGGATTTTCAATAAATAGGAAAAAACGTCTTTCAGAAGAGGAGAGTGGCTTGCCTGTATCTTGTGTTCTGTGGTTGGTATTTAGCGCCCCCTATTGGCTGTTTAGCCTAAAACAACATCTTGATTCTTGAATACAATGTTCCTTGCAGTGTTATTTACCAAAACAAGAAAAATTAGAGATTTTAAAATTATGGTAAAAGGTGATAAAAACTGATGAGGACTTGAAAATCTGGATAGGGTCTAGGAGTTGGGTAGAGGTCTTGAGAAATATCTATATGACATATTGTTGGATTAAACATGAGTATGATATTGTAGACTGTATTTTCAGAAAACAGACTTTTCTGATGAGAAGCAACCTGGTTTTTAAGCAAGTTGTATGTGGCAAAGCCTCAAGAATAGTAGCCGCCTTGGTAGGCAGCAGCAGCTGCTGTTTTTCCATAAGGTGACCATGAAAAGCAATGACTGTTACTCCTTAAAGCAGCTCCATTCAGCTACGTGAGAAATCACCTGGTCAGAAAAGTCATCGTAGAAATTGCAGTGATGATTATCCATGGTGGGTATCTTCACAAGTGGGTGGTTTGTCCTTTTTAAAGTGACAAAGTAGCTGCCATTGGGTTGTGTCCTCCAGGAGAAGAGGTGGTAGATTAGATTGAGAATAACTAGGAAGCCCAAGCCTGAATAAATTTTAGTAAGCAAGCACACCTGGTACTAGTTTGCGGTCTAAAGAAGGTTGCATTTTGTATAAATAAGTGCTCACCATGATTTTTCTATAATAAGGGAAATCTATTAATCTATTTTCTATTTCCATTATTTCCTGGTTAATCTTCCTTTGAAATGTTTCTAATTATCTAATTACGTTGCATTTTGACCACCAATTCACCTATTTATTTGGGTTAAAAATGGTACTTTTTGATTAGGTGTTATATGAAACTGCAGAGATGGCTCACACCCACCCAGTGAAATCATTGATTTGCTTTTTTTGGTGTATTTTACTGTTGCAGCTTTCTTTAGGAAAGTTTAGTAATTATTAATGTGAAGTAATGCTTACTGCTTTCTGTGCATTTCATGAGGGGAATAAGCTATTATATAGTTTCCCTTCCCCCCTAATAAAAAAGCCTTCCATCAAAAACTGACATCCTAAATGAAGGACATAATTGTACAGCTTATTTATTAGTGTGTCAAACGTAAAATGTAATGGTTTCATATTTCAGAATGAAAAAGTGTGTTGTGATTCATGGTTGCTGGTGACAAAATAGACAGCTCTTTTATATTACTGCACTGATTGCTGCTGATATACCACTGTATTTTTTTTTTTTTTTTTTTTTTGGCTCCTTTCCGTTCTCTTCCTATGCAATAGCTCCCTCTACTTGAAAATATTGGTGTAATTATAGTTTAGCACTGTACTTTATTAGTGAGTTCCCATCACTAGTTTTACTTTCAGTCCTCTTTATAAGTATGTGGTATTATACAACAGAGCATGTTAGAAATTTACCAAGAATCTCTTGACTTGGTAAAAGCAAGATTTAGTTAAGAAAAGTAAAAGAAGTTGTTTGAAGGCATTTTTCAGGGAATTTGCTCTATAGCCTTTGTTGATTTCAATATGGTATATTTGGTTAAAAGTCCACGCAGTATTGACAATAAACCTTGATGTCTACAACAGAGGGGTATAGAAAACTGCAGCAGAAAACTTCAAAAGAGCCATCAGCTACTTCAAACAGACACAGCCTGGAACTTGGCAAATTCTCACTTTACTAGTTCTAAAGTCTTACAATTCTAACACAAACTGTGGTAGTTTCTACTTTCTCAGGAAGGGTTTAATAGAAACTAATAGTAGAATCTCATGTTACTACATCTTGCCTTTATGGAACATTCCATGCATAATGAAACAATAGGAGCAAAATAGACAAACCAAGCAAGTGGTGTTATGAGTGAGATTTGTTTTTTTTCTTTCCCTTATGAGGTTTGAGGTTTAGTAATAGTATCATATACCTCCACCATTAGGACAAATTAAGAGATTCTGCTCAACCATAAGATTTCCACGTGAATGTCTTTTCCATTCACAACTCTTTATTTCCAGTTTCTTCTGATTGTTATTATAGTACAGAGCACAGGGGTTAAGAGAAGGGCTTAGGAGCCAGACTGTTTGAATTTGAGTCCTGGCTCTGCCACTCACCAGCTGGGTGATCTTGGCAAGTTTCCTTAACTTTCTGACCTTCAGTTTCCTCATTTGTAAAATACAGACAATATCTCTACCCACATTCTGGAGTTTGTTGTAAGGATTAGTTGAATTAGTGATTGTCAGACACTTAGAACCTGACGCATAGTAAGTGCTGTTTACCAGTGTTTGTTGAATAAAATAAAAAATAATCGTGTGGCTGTAAATTGGTTTTTATTAGCCAACTGTATTTATAGAGTGTCAGTGTTATCTTCCGTGCTTACCGAAAAGAAATATGGGGCCCTCCCAGTGGATGACAAAAATTTGCACACTGGTTTTGTTCATGAATTGATATTCATTTCCTCTGTGTTAGAATAGTTCTCACCTAAGGGTACCTATACCATGTCATAATTTTAGGTTATGTTATTTTTTAACATACTTTTTATTTATTTATTTATTTAGGCTGCATTTGGGTCTTCATTGCAGCTTGAGTGCTTTCTGTAGTTGCAGCGAGTGGGGGCTACCCTATGTTGTGGTGCGTGGGCTTCTTATTGCAGTGACTTCTCTTGTTGTGGAGCACAGGCTCTAGGCGTGCAGGCTTCAGTAGTTGCAGCAAATGGGCTCAGTAGTTGTGGCTCGTGGGCTCTAGAGTGCAGGCTTAGTAGTTGTGGTGCACGGGCTTACCTGCTCCATGGCATGTGGGATCTTCCAGGACCAGGGATTGAACCCGTGTCCCCTGCGTTGGCAGGTGGATTCTTAACCACTGAGCCACCAGTGAAGTCCCTGAACATACTTTTTAAATGCAGTGGTATATGCCATGATTTCTATGTCTTTTTGGAATTTAAGTGATTTAGGGAGAAGATTTTATACTAGTAGAATGCCTAAGAATGCAGTATTATTTCCCATAGTACACTTCTCTTGGAGCCTACTTATTGCCCAAGAGCAATAATAGATGGGCTTGTCTTTGGTCTGTAGTATGACTGTGCTTGAGGATGCAGAGAGTCTTCCAAATCTCCTCAGACCTCTTGTGGTCCAACAAAATGTCAATCATCAAAACTTAAAAAAGAAATTTATATGTATTGAGCACTCAGATGTGCAACTGAAATTGTTAAGGTTATGTCCTTATCTTGATACAAGCTGATATTTGTGTGGATGTATAGAGTGGTATTTTAATAGATTTTGTCTTTGGAAGAATACCACTGGAATACGGGACACATAAAGCAAATAGTCAAATGAGATTCATGAGTCAGACATACCCTTTTCTATTGCATTGTGCTTTATTGCACTTATCAGATGTTGCATTTTTTACAAATTGAAGGTTTGTAGCAACCCCAGGTCATCAGATGATGGTTAGCATTTTTAAAGTAATAGGTATTTTTAAATTAAGGTATGATTGTTTTTTTTGGACATAATGCTATTGTACACTTAATAGACTACTATATAGTGTAAACATAACTTATATGCACTGGGGACGCCAAAAAACTTCTGTGACTCACTTTATTGTGATATTCACTTTATTGTAGTGGTCTGGAACCAAACCCACAATATCTCTGAGGTATAACTGTCTGCATACTTGTCTTAAGGCTATATATTTGTTTTTAGGAAACTGAGTCATCTTTCTTTTTTGCTGGATGCTTAGGACCCCTTAGATCCCACCAGATCAGTGATTGTGATTCGCTCCCTGGTGGCAGATGGTGTGGCAGAAAGAGGTGGAGAACTATTACCTGGAGACCGCCTGGTCTCAGTCAATGAATACTGTTTGGACAACACCACACTTGCTGAGGCTGTGGAAGTGTTGAAAGCTGTGCCACCAGGCACTGTACGCCTTGGCATCTGTAAGCCTTTGGTGGTAAGTGTTGAATTTTGTTAATGTAGGAAATGATAATACTGTAATATATCAGTAGTTAAGAACATGGATTTTGGAGACAAATACACCTAGCTTCAAATCCCTGTTCCACTGCTTATTATATGTGTGTTTTTGTGCAAGTTTCTTAATGTCCTTGAATTAATTTTCAGAAAAAAAGTAATGTCTACCTCATAGGGTAGATTAAAAGATGATATTTATTAAGTGCTTAGCACATTACTACAATGTTAGCTGCCAACATTACTAGTCCTGCTGCTACTACTTTTATCTTCATACTTTTAGCACAGACTTCTAAGTTCTCATTACATTCCTTGTGATATCAATTAAAATGTCTGTTTATGTGTTTTAAGTTTCATTTGATGTGGAGATGGCGTGATAAGTTGAAATCTAGTTAATCATATTGTTTTAACCATATGGCAGTAAGATTTTCATATGCTTTTCTGATCATCAACATGCCTTGTAATGTCAGCATCTAAACTCTGAGATGGTCAAGCCATCCTGAAGTCATCTTATTGTTTAATCTTATGGACTAGGTCAGATCACTGTTTCTTTTTCTTTCTTTCTTTTTTTTCCCAACTTCCCTAGATCATTGTTTCTGACTAACATATTATTAGTTATGATGCTATTGAAGTTCCCCAATGTAAAAAAATACTTGATGATAATTTTTAAGCAGCATTAAAGTATTATCGAGTGCTTACCGTATGTCAGTCAGTATTTTAAATTCTTTACATTCACTAATTTAATCATCACAGAAACCCTAAGAGGAGGTAGTCCTCTTATTACCACTATTACAGATGAGTTAGTCAAGACACAGAATTGAGTGACTTATCCAAGGTGATATAACTAGTAAGGGGCAGAGTTGGAATATAAACTCAGCAGAGTGGCTTCAGACCCTGTGCTCTTAGCCACAGTGCTACATATTCCCATTTTCATTTGTTGTCACTAGTTCAGTTTCATGCAGCATGTCTGAAACGGCATGGTTGTAGTAGAGTGTTGGGCTGGATTTCAAGAAACGGACTCTATTTCTAACTTTGCTACAAGTTAGCCCAGTGGGTCTTAAATTCAAAGATATGTGATAGACATAGGAATCACCTTGGAGATGGTTAAAATGCAGTTTCCCAAGTCCTCCTCTCAGGGATTCTGATTTAGTGACTCTTGTGTGCTGTTCAGGAATCTGCCTCTTCAGTGAGTCACCAGTGTAGTTCTGATGCACTTTGAGAAACACTGTGCCAGTAATTTGATCATAGGTACAACACTTTTCTGAGCTTTTTCATTTCTGAAAAGACTAACAAAGATTAGAAAACTCATAAGATCTTTCTTAACTCTAAAATTCTTTTATTCTGTGAAATATATTAGCACACTACAAGTGTTCATATAGATAAGTATATACGTAGATATCTGTCTCTATAGATATAGTTATGTATGTTCATTTATAGACATAGATTCATTTATTACACATAGTATTTTGCGTTCGGGAACCTCTCATGACCTTCATATATTACTTTATTGTTCTTCACATATGACACATCAAGATACCTATACATTACACCTATCAGATACTTTAAACATTTCAAAATGGAATATAGCACTTAGCTTAGTCAAGTCCTGGACTTTATGTTTTGTATTTGGTGTGCGAGTGTTGCCATAGTCAATATATACCATGAGATGCCTGGTTTGATTTTTGGACAAATTAAAGAGGGGAAAACTTGATATTTTTACAGGGACCTCATCTTAATATTTTGGATTGTGGCAAGAATTTTCTCTAGATTTTCCCTGACAAAGTTCTTGCCATAATCCAAAATATTAAGATGAGGGCCCCATAAAAATATCAAGTTTTCCCCTCCTTCATTTGATGATTATTTGCCTGATTATTTGGGTTGCCAGAGGAAGTCCCAACTATTTACGGCCTATAGGATCTAAACAGTATGACTTTACTTTGAAGCAATTTAAGGAAGTCTCAGGCAAAGTGAAGAACAGAACTTAGTACCAGCTGGGTGTGGATTCCTGTGCTATTCCTGGCGGAGGTAGAGCTGCAGAAACCTCGGGACCTTGGATCCTTGCTCTCAGAGGATTTTGGAACATGATAATTGTGAGGTGGACCTTTGCCCAGACTTCCCTCAGTGAGTGGAAGGCTGCCAGGATGCTGGGGAGTGGGAGGCCAGTAAAGGAATGAGAGAAGTTCTCTTTTAAGACTTAAAAATTCTTAGCAGAATCACCTTTAAGTAATTCCTTCTTTAACATCTGGGTTCTTTTAGCGAAACTGTGAGCTGTAAATAGTGATGTGTGGATCTTCTCTGAGGTTTATCTGTCTCTGTCTCTCTCTCACGGTCCAGTTGGTGGCCAGTTATCTCATCACCTAATGTTTGCTGAGCATTTGTTCAGTCCTCAGCAGAATCGGAGAGAGAGTGTGAATAAGAAGGTCCAAAGTCAAGTTGGGGTGGAAAGACTATGAATATACAATAGTTAGTAGAACAGAATTACTTTTTATGAAGTCTTGTAACATATAGATATGTACTATCTATATAATACAGGTATTATATAATCTTGTATTATAGTTTTATGTAGATACTTATTATCTATATATTTTCATGTTAACCACAAACATGACTTATCTTCTCTTTTCTACAAATTCACCTCAAGTGTCCCAGATAAAAAATGAATGAATTGAGTTTTAAAAAGTGCATTGTATCTTCAGAACTCACAGGACAGAGCTGGCAATGGAGTTCTTGAGCTAGAGGTCTGTGGATCTGTGATTTGGAAAGCTGTGTGTCTTGGGCCAGCTGTCTTAACCACACCAGCTACCATACCAGCATGGTAGTTGATGTTACAGCTCTAGAGCCAGACAGCCAGGGCTCAAATTCTGGGTGTGTAGCTGACTAGTTACATAACTTTGAGCACATTACTATGCCTCTGTTACTCATCTGTAAAATGGGGTTAATAAGAACACCTGCTTCTTAGAATATACATTAATAAATTAATAAATATATTAAATGAATTGATATATTTAAGTGCTATAACCTGTGCTTGTGAGAGAGATATATATATCATATATATAACATATCATATATATGATGTTATTTTTATGTAAATGTAAAATCCTGACCTAATAGACTTGCTGTAAAGATTAAGCTGAGACAAAGCATATACAAGTGTTCACCGTAGATTGTAATATAGAGCTAGGACTTGATAAATAGTAGCTGTGTTATTACCTGGGACAGATGCTGAGCTACTAAACACTGTACTGATTGTCCCTCTTCTGATGGAGAACAGCTACCCTGTACCATTGTTAAATATTTTGAGTATCACCCTGTATAAACCTAAGGCGTTTCTCAATATTAAGGTCTATTCCTGAGAAAGTGATTTTTTCTTTAAGGAATACCTAAAAAGAATAAAATGTTTGAGAAGCTTTGACCTGAACACGGCTTTTTGTTTTGTTTTGTTTATTAAAGAAAAATTTGGTCTAATAAAACAATTTACATAAATTTTATTGTGTACTTGCATTTAATAGAAAGATGAGAATTAATTTGAAAAGCATTTGAAACTAAGATATTTTCTTGATTACAAAAGTACTTCTTTGGTTGCCAGAGTTGGGGACTGGGGATAGGCAAAATTGGTGAAAGTGGTCAAAAGATACAAATCTCTGGTTATAAGCCCTAAGGATGTAAGGTATAGCATCATGACTATAGTTAACTATATCGTATTGCGTATTTGAAAGTTACAAATGTTAACTTATTGTGGTGATTATTTTGCAGTATATGCATATACCAAATCATTATGTTGTATACTTAAAACTAATATAATATTATATGTCAATTAGAACTCGAAAAGAAAAAAAAATTTCGTGGTTGCCAAAAACAGTTCTTCAGTCGTGCTAAAAAAATTAAAAATTAAAAGTGCTTCTATTTTTCAGGAAGATGATAAAGAGGAAGACAATCATATTTTATGTTCAAACAATAATGAAGACAAGACTGATGTTTCAGGAACAGTTCATGATATAAATTCATCTTTAATACTTGAAGCACCCAAGGTATTTAGTACATTTATTTCCCATTTAAACAGTTGCTGTTATAAAGAAGACAAAATGTTGTTCTCACTCTCCTGGCTAAATAGACACAAATTAGATAACCCACCCCGCCCCCCCCTTATGAATTTTTTTTAATTGCAGATATTTTATTGATTTATTTTTGGCCGTGCATCATGCAGGATCTTAGTTCCCCAACCAGGGATCAAACCCATGCCTGCTGCAGTGAAAGCACGGATTCTTAACCCCTGGACCACCAGGGAAGTCCCTATTAATTTTTTTTTAAAACTGAAGTCTTTTCTCTCCTGTATCATAAATCTTGTATTGTAAATCTTGCCTCCATAAATGTCATAGGCCATGTATAAGGCATTTTCAGAGAACAAACATACCTGATTTTATGTCATTAATATACTCTTAAAATTTTCAGGGTAGAACATATTTTTGAAAACAGACCTGTATTAAAAAAAAATGTGGTAGCGTAAGAATTATGCAGAACTTCTTATTGAATACTTTCTAAAGAAAAGAGTTATTGAGTCAAACCTTACTTTATGCTTTAATATTAGTATATTTTGAAGCTTTTCCCTTTTTATTCTTAAAATGAATTGTGTTTATTTTGCTTCTTGCAGTTATAGTATGGTTATACTTTACTTGATAATAACTGTCTTTTGATATTCTTTGCGTAGTGTTAACACTTTGTTGACAATGTCTGGAGCTGGTATGTAGTCCTATAATGTGCATTTTACTGTTTTAGTTTAAACACCTTTTGTTACAATTTCATAACTGTGTGACATGTTTATACCTTCTAAATGCAGTTTTTTCTTTTTTTTTGAAATAACTAGGTTACAGTATTTGGTATGCTATATTAATTTAAAAGCGTCACTATTCCTGCCCTGCCACTAGGTTTATCAGTGCCATTTTTCTAGATTCCACATATATGCGTTAACATACGGTAGAGAACGGACATAAAGTCACAGAGTGGGAAGAGGAAGCTGGGATGAAGTGAGAGAGCAGCACTGACATACATGCACTACCAAATGTAAAATAGATAGCTAGTGAGAAGCTGCTGCAGAGCACAGGGAGATCAGCTCGATACTTTGTGACAACCCTGAAGAGTGGGATAAGGGAGGGTGGGAGGGAGGGGATATGGGGATATATGTATACATATAGCTGATTCACTTTGTTGTACAGCAGAGACTAACACAGTATTGTAAAGCAATTATACTCCAATAAAGATGAAGAAACAAAACAAAAAACATCACTGCAATGATGTCTAGCTGCAAATGAGGAAGCAATGGGAAGGACAGATTTATTTCAGGAATTTACATTTATTGATACTTAATGAATAGGACTTAAAATAGGAGATGTCATTGATCCTTTAGAGGGAATTGGGCCTCATTGTGCTTAGCACTATGAGGTCCTTTGGAGTTGGGTCAGAGACTCAGCAGATCCACATATCCCTCAAGTGTTGCCTGGGAACTCAACAGAGTTTCTGCTCATGCATGACTATCTAGCTTCAGTTTTGTGTACTTGCTCCTCTGATTAGTGAAGTATGAATTAATTGAAGAGCATACTGTAGTTATTCCTTTTTGTTTTGTAGTATTAATGCAGATGCAAAAATAAATTTATTATTAAGTGGTATGTTTTCAAAGTAGTACTCGAAGTAGTTGAGACGTATTCCCCACATCTTTAGTTTATAGAGAATGTTTTATAAACATTCAATTAACCATTAATTTCTTTTGAGTACATAAACCTGAAAATCCTGACCTTTTAAATCTTTGCTTTCTTAATTGATAGTATGAAGTACATCCATATTTATTGTATTTATGTGTTACTTTTTATATGAGATTCATGAGTTAAATATTCAGCCATTTAACAAAATTCCTATTTCTGACTGAGAATTTTAAGGTGGTTCATTATACATGAACCTTTTAGACTAGTGAATCACCTTGCCAAAGGCAGATTTTTGCCTCTTCTGTTATTTGTTTCTTTTTGGGACTGAGGGTTGTGTGGCAGTGAGATTGTATTTCTCCTCATTTGTAATGAAGAGCCTGTCGGTTAACCGTGCATTGGCATGCAGTACCGTGATACAGCTATGCCAAGGGTTAATTTTCCAGTTAATGTGTAGAGTGCGGCTTTAAGACAGACATAGTTTAAAGTTTTTCTGCAATTTTTATTCACAGGGATTTAGAGATGAGCCCTATTTTAAAGAAGAGCTTGTGGATGAGCCATTTCTAGATTTGGGAAAGGCTTTCCAGGCCCAACAAAAAGAGATTAACACTAGCAAAGAGGCCTGGGAAATGCATGAATTCATGGCCCCTAGATTGCAGGAAATGGGTGAAGAAAGAGAAATGCTTGTTGACGAAGAATATGAGCTATATCAAGACCGCCTTCAGTCCATGGAGTCGTACCCCTCATCGCACATTCAAGAGGCTGCTTCTGTTCCGTCCATGAAGGAGCTTCACTTTGGTGCACAGTGGTACCAGGATTGTGAACTGCCCGACCCTCAAGAAGCCAGGTCCATGATAAGCGTGTATTCCCAGGAGATGCAGCAGTGTGGCTATAGCACTGAAAAGATGGTAAGGGATTAGAATACATCTTCCACATACATCCTCCCTGACTCCTCCCCTCCCTATTTCTGTCCATAAGTCATATAACTCTGAAACAATTGAACAAAATTTAATGGGTCTTTTCATCATTTTTTCCAAAATGTACCATACAGTGTGTTGCTTTAAGTAAAACCTCATCATTTCTGTATTACATAATTTCTCGTTGAAGTCAATAAGCTGTAGTTGCCTTTCTTTTATGGGTTTTTTTTTTAAACCTTTTTTAGTGATGTTTTTCTCCTAATTACCCATTTCAAGGAAGAGTTCTTTTGCCATTTGTGATTTTTTTTAAAAAAAATTCTCTCAGGGAGACACAGCTCTATATTTCTCACATAATATATTTGTCAAGGAAAGTCAAGGCAAAGTTGAATAAAGATTTATTGTATTTTCATCTTGCTGTCCACACTGTCCTTTGTATTATATATGATACTAAATAGAAAGCCACTGAACTCTAGAAAATTATGTTTACGTTTGTGATACTGCCTGTTGACAATTTGGCAGGAAAACATTATATTTTAATAGATTTGCCCTTGCTATTAAATCACCAATAAACTTAAAAAATTAGAGTTAACTGGTCACCAATTGGAATCTTTCACTAGGGATGTTTTCAATGTTTTTTTTGTTTGTTTATTTCTTTCCCCAAATTAACGTCCAAGCAAATGAAAGTTTTTGTGTGGGGCACAGAGCAGTGTGTTCAGGTACAGTATGGTGCCCTTCTCACTGAGGTCAGCAACTTCCCTGCAGTGATTTGCAAAGTGGCCTCCGTTTGGTCTCTCACAGGACAGACAGAGCTGGGTTTTTTCCTTGCCTCCCTTAGATCTTCCTACGTCTATCCTTTTTTGCAAATGCTTGTGGGTCCCTCTGCTATGCAAGATGCTGTATTTATGTATTTAAGGAACCCCAGAGGATTACCTCCGATAGTGGACTCTGGGCACTCTACCAGAGAACAGATGTTCTGGGATTATGTGCATAACATGGGAAGAGGTGACGTTGAATCACCTGGTATGTTGCCACTGACACTGGTTCTGTCTCTGCCAGTCCCAGTCCTATGTCTGGAAGTGCTTGACCTCACACAGAATATTCAGTTATATGGGACAAATTTGTAATCGCAGATTATTGAATATTCATAAATACTCCTTGTTGTGGCTGTTTTCTTCCATAAAAATAAATTTTTCTGTTTACCCCAATATAAGGTAACCTAAAATATAGGCCCACTTTATTATATAAACTTTTAGGGATATAGATGAAATAGTCAAGTGTATATTCATAATATTTACTTTATAAATTTAGTTAAGCATTCCTATTTTAAAACCTATAAAATATCAATTTTTTGCCTGTTCTCACATTTAATGATAGAATTTTATTCAAATTCTTTCAATGCATATTTAATGTCAATCTACATTATTACTAGGATCACTTTTTGATCTTTCAACATTGTTTTTCAACTATACCATCTTCATTTCCATCTAGGTTGTTTCAGATACAGTAATTTTTGAATCCATACTGTCAGTCAAAATTTTATTCTGATCTCAACTATAGTTTGCGTAATATTAGGTTTTTTAAAAGTTCCTCTTGTAAGTTTATATTGGTGATTTTCACACTGCAGCCACTTCCTCTATTGTTTATCAAAGTGCTCTTTATAAAGCTTGTTTAAACATTCAGTGCTCACAGTTTGAAGGACATGCATCCTAATTACTAACTCTGTTAAAGTTCCCAGCTTTCTGATTCTGTGAGGTAACCTGTATAGGGTCCCTAAACTGGCATTGATTAAGATTGTTTCACCCCTAATGTGTTTTACCTAAACAGTATTTTATTTTCTTTAATTACATGTTCTTGTTTTGAGCATTAACTCTTTTTTAAAATTTTTTATTTTTACTGAAGTATAGTTGATGTACAATGTTGTGTTAATTACTGCTGTATAGCAAAGTGATTCAGTTATACATATACATACTTTTTTTATATTCTTTTCCATTATGGTTTATCATAGAATATTGAATATAGTTCTCTGTGCTATACAGTAGAACCTTGTTGTTTATCCATTCCATATATAAAAGCTTACATCTGCTAACCCCAGCCTCTCACTCCATCTCTCCCAAACCCCATCCCTTTGGCAACTACCAGTTTGTTCTCTGTCTGTGATTCTGTTTATATTTCATAGATAGGTTCATTTGTGTCATATTTTAGATTCCACATAAGTGATCTCATATGGTATTTGTCTTTTTGACTTACTTCACTTAGTATGATAATCTCTAGGTTCATCCATGTCGCTGCAAATGGAATTATGTCATTCTTTTTTATGGCTGAGTAATATTCCACATGTTCTTTATTCATGCATCTGTCACTGAACATTTAGGTTGTTTCCATGTCTTGGCTATTGTGACTAGTGCTGCTATAAACATAGGGGTGCAGGCATCTTTTTGAATTATAGTTTTGTCTGGATATATGGGCATTAATTCTTTTTCTCCCTTTCCCACACCCCACAGTGATGACAGTGTAGGGGAAGGGAAAAAAACATTTTCCTCAACCCTCCTAGTTTCATCTGGCCAGGGCCCTGAAAATTAAACTGACAACAGACAGATTAACAGAAGAAAAACAAGCAGTTTATTAACACCTGCATCATGCACACACACAGGAAAAACTCAGTGTTGGGTCACTCAAAGGAAGGGTTAGAACTTGGGCTTATATAGCATCTTAACAAAGAATAGTAAATTTGTGGAGAAGTGACAAGACAAAGGAAAAGGGGTTTAGGCTTTTGGGTCAGCATACTGTGGGAAGGTAAATATACAGGGGAAATTGTTGGAAGATAAGGGTTGTTTTAGTAAGGTGTGTCATGTATATCTCTCTCAGTGCCATCTGTGAGCTGAAGAGTCCAGAGTTGTCTCTGGTGATTGAGAAGCAGGGGAGAATAGGGAGCTTTTCTTTGACCACTCTTTTTCTTAGTTCAAAATAATCCTTATACTAAAGTGGCATATTTCTGGGTGGAATATTCTAATCCCCTGTAACAGTTGTACGCACATGATCAGGATGGGCTTGGATCTTTATTTGCCTTTTTCTCATTATGGTAGACCCCCTGACGATAATTTATTATCTAATATTATAAGCCCTGGGTGGGTGGATTTTAAAAACACAGTCAAATGCTTTACAAATATGTAATTCCCAATACTCTTCTATTTAGGGGGGACCCTCCAGAAGGATAGAGGAGCATTATCACCTCGGTCTTCACTGTAACATCCATTTGGGGCTACAGATATAGTTATAGTTGTGGAAGGCAAATAGTACCCAACTACTTACAAGTTTGTCTTTCTCCACCACCCTCTTAACTCCATTTGAATTGAAGGGCAAAACCATCAAGGTTTATAGATCTGGTTCTTTATTTTTAGTTGTGATAAAATATATATTACATAAAATTGACCATTTTAACCATTTTTAGGGTTACAGTTCCCTTGGCATTAATACACTCACATCACTGTACAACCATTACCACCATCCCTCTCCAGAACTTTTTCATCTTCCCAAATTGAAACTCTGTACCCACTAAGCAATAACTGCTCATTCTCCTCTTGCCTTATCCTCTGGCAACCAACCACAACTCTACTTTCTGTCTCTAAGAATTGAATTACTCAAAACACCTCATGTAAGTGGAATCATACAGTATTTATCCTTTTGTGTCTGGCTCATTTCACTTAGCATGATGTCTCCAGGGTTCGTACATGTAGCACGTCAGTGTTTTCTCCCTTTTTGAGGCTGAATAACATTCCATTGAATGTATATGCCACATTTTGTTTACTCATTCATCAGTTGATAGACATCTGGGTTATTTCTACCTTTGGCTATTGTGAACAATGCTGCTGTGGACATTGGTATACAAATATTTGTTTGAAAACCAAATTTTGGGTGCTATATACTCAGAGGTGAAATTGCTAGATCATATGGTAATTCCGTTTAATTTTTTGAGGAATCACCATACTGTTTTCCGTAGCAGCTGCACCATTTTACATTCCTGCCAGCAATGCATAAGTTTTCTAATTTCTCCACATGCTCACCAACACTTGTTTTCTGTTTTTTTTGTTTTAAATCAGGCTACCCTCACCAAGTTTTTTTTATAAAGATTTTTTTTTTTAATGTGGACCATTTTTAAAGTCTTTACTGAATTTGCTTTGTTTTTTGGCTGCAAGGCTTGTAGGATCTTAGCTCCCTGACCAGGGATTGAACCCACACCCCCCTGCACTGGAAGGCGAAGTCTTAACTATTGGACCACCGGGAAGTCCTGTTTTCTGTTTTTTAAATAGGTGTGCAGTGGTAGCTCACTGTGGTTTTGATTTGTATTTCTCTATTACTGACTTCGAGCAACTTTTCATGTGCTTATTGGCCATCTTCAAATATTTTTTGGAGAAATGTCTATGTCGTTTGCCCTTTTTATAAATATCTGATTCTTTTTGCCTAAGTATTATTTACCTGAGAATAATTTTATGTTCTTATTTTCTTTTCTATTTAGAAAAAAATTGAATTGATTTTTGTAAAGCTCTAACCTTTTGTATCCACTGTATTGAAATCTCAGATTTAGGTTTTCTTATTCCTCTGTTACATAATTGCCATTAACTTAGAAAAAGAATACCCAAACAGTTCAAAAATTGTAAAATTTCTTCTTTTAAGTACTCAGTGGCTGTCATCTCCTCCTTACGCCTTTCTCTAAGAAGTTGTTCTTGCTTATTTTATTCTAGGCAACTAAGGAGTCATATTTCCTTTCTCACCTCTATTTAATATTTGAGTCGAATTCTATGTACTGTAGGCTCCTTTGGATATCTGATGTAGGCATATACTCAATTATATTCATAATCTGTTTGATAAAATGTAGCAGTATTTGGTATATCAGTTTATGAGAAGTCCTTTTCTTACATTGAAGTATGACCGGTATAACCATGAAAAAACATGGACTGTTGTAAAATATATAACTCATATTTTTGTTTTGAATAACCGAAATTTCCAACAATAGAGAATAACATAGTGTTCTTCACCTTAAATGAATTAAGGTATATACACCTATGGTGGCCATAATAATATAGTGTTATTCACCTTAAATGAATTAAGGTATATATGCCTATGGTGGCCATAATGTTGTCATTTAATTGCATATAAAAGTTTTTAAATATCATAATAAAATACATCAGTGAAAATTGTATGTTCTGAAAGATTGTAACTTTGGAAAACCATGAAAGATGTGTATAAAAGGAAGCCAAGAAAGTGTAATAACTATTGACTGTGCTTATCTGTAGTTTTTAGGTTTGGGGAACAAGTTGTTCACTAAGCAGATAAAGGTGTCAGGGAGGGCACAGCAAAGGCTTAGAACTGTGAAAATTAACCAGGTGTTTCTGGATCAGCAATGAAGACATTTAAGTTGTGATCCAACATGATCCAGGATGTAGTGTATATCAAGCATTGACCTTGCTTGACTTGATAGGTCTTTTATTCCTCTACCTTGGTGAATGTTTATTCAGATCCACTTATTAATGTTTATTAAACAATTTTTTGTTGTTGTTAAAAAATATAGTGTTTGGAAAAAATAGATTTTACTAGCCTGTACTCTTGCAGATATTAAGTTACCAGCATTTGTTACTGCTTACCATGGTATAAACGGTTACTTGAGAAGGCCTGTTTGCAAGGCCAGTTTTCCACTGTCATTATGATCTGGACTGAACAATGTTATGGTGTTCCACATTTTATCATAAAGTTCTAATGCATTTCTGTTTCTCTTCCTCGAGATGAAAGAAAACTTTGGCATTGATTCCCTATCCTCCATACCCTCAACTGAAGGAAACAGTCAACAAGGCAGATTTGACAATCTGGAAAATCTTAATTCATTAACAAAAAGTAGTCTGGATTTAGGTTTGTGGTTTTTGTTTCTCATAAACACAAATTACGTTATTGTTCAGTCTTTCAGTTTTATTTGTGTATATGATGAATTTTACTGTCACATTTTCATTCATTATAATGTTTTGAATTGAAATCTGCTTTTTAATTAATCTGCTTCACAATATCTGGAAAAATAACGTGACTCATATTTCAACTTCGAGCCTTCAGATTCTGTTTTCTGAGAGGGCTGCATTTTCCCTGCCTCGTTTTGCTTTTTATTAGCTGTATGGATTAAAACTAAAACTAGTGCCTTATGCTGAATCTGAAATAAGTCTCTACTAATATATATTAAAATCTCTGATGCTATTAAGTGATACTGTTAGCTCATTGAATGGGGTTATTAAATATTAATAAAGAGAGACATATTTTAAACATTTATGAAACATTTTTACAGCTATATATTACAGTCAATTTTGGTACATTAAGAACTTAGTTTCCATTAAAGAATCCTAAAAGTATAGTGCTTCTCCTTGCCTCTTCCCATATTGATTCTTCTATATTTTCGAAAACTTGACTTTAAAAGATAACCTTTCCTCATGCAACACTGCAATATCGAATATCGTTGTAATATTAAGATCTCTAGGTGAGACTGGTAAGTTCTGTCATAGCATTGGGATTTATAGAGCCATTGTTCACTTTTCATGCTGTCCTTCACCTGTTTTGACTCTACTTATAGGAAAAGTCTTTCACTGGGGGCAGTTCTTATGTTGCATGGTAATATGTTGTTAGGAGAGAGAGAGCTGTAGAAAGCTATGTAACAGTTTCTTAGGAATTCAACATTCTGTCAAGTAAAATCTACAGAATGGGATTCTTAATGTGGTTAAAGATTGAAGGCATCTGTGAGATGATAACAATTGCCAGTTCCCTGCGGGTCAGAACACATCATGAATAGTTAATTTAAAAAGAAAATTAGCATAGTCAATTTTGAATATCTAAGATTAAATGAGTCTATTCAATTTTTCATAATGTATAACTGGTTGTAACTAGGAGAAAAATGGGACTTTTCAACCAAAACTCTCTTGGTATACTGTTTTTTGTTTGTCTTTTTAAATTCACCACATATGTAGTCCTCTATTAAATACTTAAGAGAAGATTTACAGCACAGCTGAATTCATAAATGAATTTATGGCCCATATCTGTTTAATTTAGATACTTTACAGCAATATAAGCATTATTTTGGGCCAGATAATTCTGTTGTAGAGGGCTTACCTTTGCACTATTAGATGTTTAGCAGCCTCCTTGCCTTCTAACCCTAGATTCCAGTTGCATCAAAATGTCTTCAGACATTGTCAAATGTCCCTTGAGAGACAAAATTGCCCGTGGTTGAGAACCACTCACTGTTTTATACTGTCAGGATTGAAAGAAATAGACTACAAATATGGAGTGGGTGTTTGTGAGGAGGGGCAGTAGAGTTGGGAAAAAGATAGAGAAAGGGATTTTGTCTTCATGGGATAATCCAGCCTTCCTCTGGGCCCTGCTCTGGGTATCATCTGAGTCCAAAGTTATTTCCTCTGCCTTCTGCTGCCTGTATGAATTACCTAGAGCTGCTGTAACAAATAGCCACAAACTTGGTGGCTTAAAACAACAGAAGTTAATTCTCTCACTGTTCTGGAGTCCAGAAGTGCTAAATTAAGATGCTGTGCTCCTTCCGAAGGCTCTAGGGAAGAATGTTTTTTTCCTTGTCCAGCTTCAGGTGGTTCCAGCATCCTTTGGCTTTTGTGGCTACTTCATTCTCATCTCTGCTTCGGTCCTCACGTGGCCCTCTCCTCTTCTCCCTATCCATGTCTCCTTTTCTTCTCTCTCTTATAAGGACACCTGTTGTTGAGTTTAGGGCCCACTTGGATAACCCAGAATGGTCTCATTCCAAGATACTTAATTTAATTACATCTGCAAAGCCCTTTTTTTTCGTATAAGGTCTCATTTATAGGTTCTGTGGCAAAGAAATATGTATTTTAGGTGGGCCATCATTCAACCCACTATACTGCCTTAATCTAATATTTGGCAAGGTCCTGGGAATTTAGTTTTGGAGATTATAGCTTTAGGAAGGAATTAAGCTACACTTGTATACCTTAGGCCTGTCCTCACTGGAAAGTGTTCATAACCACATGCACTTTGGAAAATTTTTTGAGAGCCACCAGAATGCTATGGTGGCAGGTACTTGGATTAGTGCTAACCATGGGTGGACTAAGAAATTATTGATACAGAGACAGTATAGTTTCAGTCCCACGTCCCTCAGTACCGAGCCGTTAAGCTGCTGTGTTACCAGGCAAGCTGCCTGCTTCTCCAAGCCTCTCCACTTCCTCAGCTGTAAAATGATGGAATTGGACTTAGTGTTCTGTAAGGCCTCCTTCAGATCTGCAGCCCTTTGATCACTCTGTTAGTAACAGACAGTTTTGGATTTACCTATGAGCACTTAAATTAAAAAATTATTTTTGAAAGCCTATGTGTAAAGGGCTATTTTTGACCCCGTACTTAATCTAAAAGTAGGTATCCTCAAGTAGCCTATGCTCTTCATGGGCTGTGAGACTAAACCTAGAAATGAGCATAATTAATACTGTAAAGCATACGAGATAAATTCCAAATCAGTAACACATTTAGTGTTAAAAGAGATTTCAGACAGAAAGTAGTTCTGTTTCCCAGTCTTTAACTGGCCCTCCCTGCAGTGGGCCTCCAGTGAACCTGGATGAATTTCTGTCATTGCACCTGGAGTCAGGCACGCTTGAGCATTTGCATGGCTATCCCTTACCATAAGCTTTTGGAGGGCAAGGATTATACCTGATTATGTTACCATAGTGGCTGCTCAGGAAATGTCTCTTGAATGAGAAGGTGATATGCTGCTTCTCTGTGGTGATTTAACAGCATACCTATTCCCTATTTTTTTTTTCTCTTCCAGTTGCTAAGTTGTGCACTAACGCCCTCTCTTCTCTACTTGGATTCTTCTTGCCTTTGTCTTCTTTATCTTTCTATTTCTGCGCCTAAGCATAAACCTTTTGGAAATTTCCCCCATTCCTCTCCTGTAAGCATGAACTTCCATTTATCTGGGAACCTTTTTTTTTTTAACCTCCCTGTTTTCCTAACCTGTGTGCTGCTGTTGTTGCTTTTACCCGACAATTATACAGTCCCCGAAGGACACGATTTGTTTTATGGGCTCCCAGGTACTGCCTTGCGCTTGGTGAGCAGCTCTGTACGTGTGCCTGTGTCAAGCACGGTGAGAGGGGAGAGGTGTGTGCCAAGCACTGCCAGGGGTCCGTGGAGGAGGAGTGGGCAAAGGGTACGGGCAGCCTTTGTGTGGAGCAGGTAATGAAAAGTTTTACGCAAACTGCAGCAACCTGTCAAACCCAGTGCTGTAATTTACTAGGCTGCTTACCAGCGTGGCTGGATGGGAAATAGCTGTGCAAATAGAGCCAGTTCTCTGTTCTTTCAATGCTGGTTTTAGGCCATTCCTGCCAGAATCTCCATCCCTCCCCGGTGCCTTTTTAGGGGAAGGAGGTAGACACAGGCAAAGCTAGAGCAGTGGGGTATGTGTGTGGATTTGACTGTGTACAGGAATGCAGGCCCTGGGGTTGAGAGTGAAGGGTGCCTGAGGCACCTGAGACTTCCTTTAATACCACTTGAGCATTACAGGTGCTTTTGCCCCCTCTTCACATTCTCTGCTGCATTACCAGCGGATTAGATCCTGATTCCAAAGTGTCTAGACAAGATAAAAAGCTGAAGTAGAAGTGAGTTTCCTGGAAAATTTGTTCAGTATGAACAAATGGAAAGTTTAGGTGATGCTTATAGGAGAGGTTTTAGAAGAACATATCTCTTAGTGATCATTTCTAATTTTCTGATAAGCCAAGACTCCAAAATATTCTATAAATGTATAGATTTAAGGGAGGCATTTGATGCACTGTTCACATATTTGTATAACGTGCTGAAGAAAGAGTGTCTGAGAATTTATAATAGATTATATATAATGGATACTGAGGTATATCCTGAGAGTGATTGATGGGTTTATGTCAGCCTGGGTGCAGGTCTCTAAACATGTGTCGTAGGACTGCATGTACAGCTATGCCCTACTTACTCCTTTTCTCAGTAAATGGGAAAATGACACAGATGACACGTCAGGTAAATTTGTACATTTTTTGTTTGGCTGCGCCGAGAAGCATGCGGGATCTTAGTTCCCTGACCAGGGATCGAACCCGTGCCCCCTGCAGTGAAAGCTCAGAGTCTTAACCACTGGGCTGCCAGGGAAGTCCCAATTTGTACATTCTAATTGGCAAAATTCCTTGACCTAGAATTCCCCATCTATAATATATTGTTGCTATTATCTTTTCTAACTCATAGTTTAATGTGAGAATTAAATAATGTAACAAATATAAAAGAATTCTGGAATTTATCAACAAAGCCCCTTTAAAAATATGAGTGTTTTTATTTGGTTATTTGTTATTCTGTGGAATTATTTTTTTTCAATTGGTGAAATGTCAGTGTGCCTGTAATTGAGACAGCCTAGGTTGATAAAAGGAAAATTTATAGTAACATAAGAATACCATCATGAAGGGGATTCTTTTTTTGTTTTAATTGAATGATTCTTTAAATTTTACAGTGTTTTACTGTTTTCAAAAGTTTCTCAGACATGATTACATATAATTCCATAAGAACCCTTTTTCTCTCCCTACCCCTTGTTGCTCTTCCCCATTTCCCTCTCCGCACTGGTAACCACTAGATTGTTCTCTATATCTGTGAGTCTGCTTCTTTCTGGATTTATTCACTAGTTTGTTTTATTTTTTAGATTCCACATATAAGTGATTTCATACAGTATTTGTCTTTCCCTTTCTGACTTATCAGGGCGATTCTTTTGAAAAAAGATTCATATAGCTAAAATAACATCTTTTCAGTGAGACCACGCTTAAAATTGTAACCAGCTTTCACTGAACAGTCCCTGTCTTGCTTTCTTGCAGAATTTTTTACCGTAGTCCTGTCACCATCTGACATATTGAACTCTTTACTTATTTAGTTTAGTGTAAATAAGTCTTCTACCTGGAAGGGGCCTGTCTAGTAGATATCCATAACTATTTGTTGAATGAATGAAGAATGACTGAGTATATTGTGTGCTCACTCTCATCTGGGTTTGCTCTTTAGGCATGATGATTCCAAATGACGTCCAAGGTTCTGGCTTGCTTGTTGAACTTCCTGCTGTGACTCAAACAAGGGAGCAAGAAGACCTGCCTCTATACCAACTCCCCAGGACTCAAGCTGTCTCCAAGGCCTTGGCATACACAGGAATGTTGTCTTCTAGATATGCCACTGATGCATGGTATAGTATTATTTCTCTTTGTTTTCACGTTATAAAATAGCTTTCTTTTTGCTTCTACGTTAAAAAAAAAAAGCAACCAACGTGTGATTATGGTGGAACATTTGGAAAATGCAGGAAAATATTATGAATAAAACCCACTATACTAAACAATTACTGTGAGAATTTCACATGCTTAAAATTGTAGAAATATATGTTGGGTTGGCCAAAAGCTTCCTTCGGTTTTTAAATAAAAATAAAAGACACATTTTTCATTTTCACCAAGAACTTTATTGAACAAAACAGTATTCACTGTTTTGTTCTACTACCTTCTGCCATTTTTCAGGCAACTTCATAACTCCATCTTCCCAAAACTTTTTATCTTTTTGAGCAAAGAACTGTTCTAGGTGCCTTTTGAAGTCTTCCAGGGAATTGAAATTTTTTCCATTAAGAGAATTTTGTGAAGAACAAAACAAATGGAAACTTGAAGGTGCAATGTCTGGTGCATATGGTGGATGAATCAGAACTTCCCAGTCAAGCTGTAACAGTTTTTGCCTGGTATCAAAGAAACACACGGTCTAGCATTATCCTGATGGAAGATTATGCATTTTCTGTTGACTAATTCTGGACTCTTTTCGTTGAGTGCTGCTTTCAGTTGGTCTAATTGGGAGCAGTACTTGTTGGAATTAATTGTTTTGTTTTCCAGAAGAAGCTTATAATAGAGGACTCCCTTCCAATCCCACCATATACACAATATCACCTTCTTTGGATGAAGACCGGCCTTTGGTGTGGTTGGTGGTGGTTCATTTCACTTGCCCCACAATCTCTTCCATTCCATGTTATTGTACAGTATCCACTTTTCATCGCCCGTCACAATTTGTTATAAAAATGAAATGTTTTCATTACATTTAAGTAGAGAATTGCATGCAGAAATATGGTCAAGAAGGTTTTTTTTGCTTAACTTATGTGGAACCCAAACATCAAAGCAATGAACATAACCAGGCTGGTGCAAATGATTTTCAGCGCTCAGTCTGGATATTTTGAGTATGTCGGCTCTCTCCCGCGTGGTATAACGTTGATTGTTCTCAATGAATGTCTTGATTTGATCACTGTCAACTTCAGCTGGTCCACCCGACTGTGGAGCATTGTCCAGCGAGAAGTCTCCAGCACGAAACTTCGCAAACCACTTTTGACATGTTTGATCAGTCACGGAACCTTTTCCATACACTGCACAAATCTTTTTTTGCATTTCAGTTGCTTTTTTACCTTTCTTGAAATAATAAAGTGTAATATGCTGAAAATGTTGCTTTTTTCTTCCACCTTTAATATTAAAATGTCTACACAAAAATTCACCAATTTTGATGTTTTTTAAGTGCACGCTGATATGACAGCTGTCACAATACAGTCTAACAAAATTGTTTTGAATAATGTTAAAGACAACTATGCACTACTAGAGCCATCTTACAGAAAACACCAAATGAACTTTTTGGCCAACCCAATACAATTTTGTATTCTTGCAGTTCTGTGCAAAATGGCTTATGTAGAGTGAGTACTTAGAGAATGGGAGGTTAATTAAGAATTTAACAACGCAAGCAAGAAGTACTTGAGGCCAAATTAAGGAGGGACTGGACTTAAGAGTTAGAGAAGCTGTAGGAATCGGTGACTGATAACATGTTGGGAGTGAGAAGGAGCAGGAGGATGTCCCACGTTTCTGAACGGAGCAACTAGATGGATAGCGGGACCGTTAATTCTTTGGCATAAGATAATAGGAGCATGGACAGGCTGAGCAGGAAAATGATGAGTTCAGTTTGGGATGTGTTGAGGGTTCAGGTATCCATAGGACAATAAAATGAAATGGAGTTAATTAAATATATGACTCTGGTGATTAGTGTTGAGGTCTGTCCTGACGTAGATAATTGGGAACAAGATCACGTGTAGGCTGGGAATAAGATCAAGTGTAGGTGAAACTCCTGGATTTGAATAGTCATCCATGGGAGGCTCAAGTGATAAAAGAACAGGGCCAACACTGGAGTCCTGCATAGTGGCAACATTGAGGTCATGAACAGAGGAACAAAATAGTGAAGTGGAATGAGCAAAAGGTAGAAGGAAATTGATGAACTAGAGGTTGATGTAGAAACCAAGGGAAGAGAGCATTTGAACAAAAGGATCATTACAGACTATTGTTACATGCTACAGAGAGGTCAAGGAAGATAAAATGGAAACGTTTTCATGGGGCTTGATCACATGGATATCCTTGGTAAGCTTAGAACAGTTTCATTAGAATGGAAATCAGAGAGTAGTGGGTTGAGAACTGAATAGAAGGTCAGAAACTGGACAAAGTAAGAGCAGACTAGCGTTTGGAGAAACCTGATCATGAAAAGAGGCAGAAAGAATGCATGTTACTTAGACAACTGGATGGCATTGTGGGCCTGAGGCAGGGGAATATATACACACACACAGATACACATACATACACACACACGTACATAGATTGTGAGTGTGAAACATCCAGAAAAGGAATATGTGGGCAATTAAACATAGTCCCTGGAGAGGGCGAAGGGAAAGGACGACATTGCACACCTAGAGAGATTAACCTTTAATAGTTTGATAGGAGGAAGCTCATCTCCTCCATGGACACAAGTGCCAGGAATGAAAGGAAAGTACAAATGCAGGTACTGTCAGTTAGTTTGAGGACTGGAGTCCAAGGAGATTCTTGCCCAATGAGCTTGATTTTTTTTTTTTCTGTCATTCAGGAGAAAGGTTATTTACTCAGAATGATGGGGTGCTTGTAAAGTGGGCCACAAAAGGAGAGGTGTCAGAGTAGAGGTTAGCTTTTGAAACAAGGGTAGGAGAGTAATGGCTTGGTGGTGGGAAGGAATTTGGAAAAATATTGACTCCTTTTTCCCAGCTTCCTGGGGAGTGAGAGAATGAGCCTCACCCACTAAGTGTGGCATCCCTGGCAGAGAGGCAGGCACTGTTGGGAGAACAGAGGAGGTTGAGAGAACACTGGGGGAAGAAGTTAGGGTGTGGGGTGGTTTCTTTACAATTCAGGGAGATTTCGTGGAGTGTGACAGGTAATTTGGCTGGGGGCCTTGGGGATGGGGTGAGGGAACAGAAGCACATCTGAAAGAAAAACCAGAGCTGTGTAGCCCTGTGAGTACAGGGCAGGAGAAGCAAACAGAGGAGTTGGAGGTATTGCCAAGCTGAGCAGAGATGAGAAATAGGACAGGATTAATTGGCCTTAATGCTTTTATTTACTTGTTTGTTTGTTTTTGTTAGACTATAGTTCACTTACAATGTTGTGTTAGTTTCCATGTACAGCAAAATGAATCAGTTATATATACATCATGCTAAGTGAAGTTAGTCGAAGACAAATATATGATATCATTTATATGTGGAATCTAATAAAAATGATATAAATCAACTTATTTACAAAACAGAAACAAACTCACAGATATTGAAATCAAACTTATGGTTACCAAAGGGGAAATGTGGGGGAAAGTGATAAATTGGAAGACTAGGATTAACATATGCACACTACTATATAGAATAAATAATAGGAACCTACTGTATAGCACAGGGAACTCCACTCAGTGTTCTCTGATGACCTATATGGGAAAAGAATCTTAATGCTTTTTTTTTTTTTTTTTAATTTTTTTTATTTTTTTATTTATTTATTTATTTATTTATTTATTTATTTATTTATTTATTTATTTTTTTGGGGGGGTACACCAGGTTCAATCATCCGTTTTTATACACATATCCCCATCTTCCCTCCCTTCCTTGACGCCCCCCCCAAGCCCCCCCCACCCTCCCCGCC
Organism: Hippopotamus amphibius kiboko; assembly: GCF_030028045.1. Classification (NCBI taxonomy): domain Eukaryota; kingdom Metazoa; phylum Chordata; class Mammalia; order Artiodactyla; family Hippopotamidae; genus Hippopotamus; species Hippopotamus amphibius. The sequence goes on from NC_080186.1 coordinate 52,715,389, forward strand.
CCAGTCCTCAAAGGCATCTTCCATCCTCGAGTTGGACTCCCTTTGTTATACAACAACTTCCCACTGACTATTTTACAGTTGGTAGTATATATATGTCTGTGTTACTCTCTCGCTTCGTCTCAGTTTCCCCTTCACCCCCCGCCCCCTCCCATACCTTGAGTTCTCCAGTCCATTCTCTGTATCTGCATCCTTGTTCTGGTCACTGAGTCCAACAGTACCATTTTTAGATTCCGTATATGTGAGTTAGCATACAATATTTGTCCTTCTCTTTCTGACTTACTTCACTCTGTATGACAGACTGTAGTTCTATCCACCTCATGACATATAGCTCCATCTCATCCCTTTTTATAGCTGAGTAATATTCCATTGTATATATATGCCACATCTTCTGTATCCATTCATTTGTTGCTGGGCATTTAGGTTGCTTCCATGTCCTGGCTATTGTAAATAGTGCTGCAATAAACATTATGGTACAAGTTTCTTTTGGGATTATGGTTTTCTTTGGGTATATGCCCAGTAGTGGGATTACTGGATCATATGGTAGTTCTATTTGTAGTTTTTTAAGGAACCTCCAAATTGTTTTCCATAGTGGCTGTACCAATTTACAGTCCCACCAACAGTGCAGGAGAGTTCCTTTTTCTCCACACCCTCTCCAACATTTGTTGTTTCCAGACTTTGTGATGATGGCCATTCTGACTGGTGTGAGGTGATACCTCATTGTGGCTTTGACTTGCATTTCTCTGATGATTAGTGATGTGGAGCATCTTTTCATGTGTTTGTTGGCCATCTGTATGTCTTCTTTGGAGAAATGTCTATTTAGGTCTTCTGCCCATTTGTGGATTGGGTTATTTGCTTTTTTGGTATTAAGGTGCATGAGCTGCTTGTATATTTTGGAGGTTAATCCTTTGTCCGTTGTTTCATAGGCAATTATTTTTTCCCATTCTGAGGGTTGCCTTTTAGTCTTGTTTATGTTTTCTTTTGCTGTGCAAAAGCTTTTAAGTTTCATGAGGTCCCATTCATTTATTCTTGATTTTATTTCCATGATTCTAGGAGGTGGGTCAAAAAGGATGGCGCTTTGATGGATGTCATAGAGTGTTCTGCCTATGTTTTCCTCTAGGAGTTTGATAGTGTCTGGCCTTACATGTAGGTCTTTAATCCATTTGGAGTTTACTTTTGTGTATGGTGTTAGGAAGTGTTCTAATTTCATTCTTTTGCATGTTGCTGCCCAGTTCTCCCAGCACCACTTATTGAAGAGGCTGTCTTTTTTCCATTGTATATTCGTGCCTCCTTTGTCAAAGATAAGGTGCCCATATGTGTTTGGGCTTACTTCTGAGTTCTCTATTCTATTCCATTGATCTTGCTTTCTATTTTTGTGCCAGTACCATACTGTCTTGATCACTGTGGCCTTGTAGTATAGTTTGAAGTCAGGAAGCCTGATTCCACCAACTCCATTTTTCCTTCTCAAGATTGCTTTGGCTATTCGGGGTCTTTTGCGTTTCCATACAAATCGTAAGATTTCTTGCTCTAGTTCTGTGAAAAATGCCATTGGTAATTTGATCGGGATTGCATTGAATCTGTAAATTGCTTTGGGTAGTACAGTCATTTTCACGATGTTGATTCTTCCAATCCAGGAACATGGTATGTCCCTCCATCTGTTTGTGTCGTCTTTGATTTCTTTCATCAATGTCTTAAAGTTTTCTGTATACAGATCTTTTGCCTCCTTAGGCAGGTTTATTCCTAGGTATTTTATTCTTTTGGTTGCAATGGTGAATGGGAGAGTTTCCTTAATTTCTCTTTCTGCTCTTCCGTTGTTAGTGTATAGGAATGCAAGGGATTTCTGTGCATTAATTTTGTATCCTGCTACTTTACTAAACTCATCAATGAGTGCTAGCAGTTTTCTGGTAGAGTCTTTAGGGTTTTCTATATATAATATCATGTCATCTGCAAAGAGTGACAATTTTACTTCTTCTTTTCCAATTTGGATTCCTTTTATTTCTTTTTCTTCTCTGATTGCTGTGGCTAAAACTTCCAAAACTATGTTGAATAATAGTGGTGAGAGTGGACACCCTTGTCTTGTTCCTGTTTTTAGGGGGAATTCTTCCAGTTTTTCTCCATTGAGAACAATGTTGGCTTTTGGTTTTGCATATATGGCTTTTATTATGTTGAGGTAATTTCCTTCTATGCCCATTTTCTGGAGAGCTTTTATCATAAATGGATGTTGAACTTTGTCAAAAGCTTTTTCTGCATCTATTGAAATGATCATATGGTTTTTATCCTTCAATTTGTTGATATGATGTATCACATTGATTGATTTGCGTATATTGAAGAATCCTTGCATCCCAGGGATAAACCCCACTTGATCATGGTGTATGATTTTTTTAATGCACTGTTGCAGTCTGTTAGCTAGTATTTTGTTGAGGATTTTTGCATCTATATTCATCAGTGATATTGGTCTATAGTTTTCTTTTTTTGTGACATCTTTGCCTGGTTTTGGTATCAGGGTGATGGTAGCCTCGTAGAATGAGTTTGGGAGTGCTCCGCCTTCTGCAATATTTTGGAAGAGTTTGAAAAGGATAGGTGTTAACTCTTCTCGAAATGTTTGATAGAATTCGCCTGTGAACCCATCTGGTCCTGGGCTTTTGTGTGTTGGGAGATTTTTAATCACTGCCTCAATTTCCGTACTTGTGATTGGTCTGTTCATGGTTTCTATTTCTTCCTGGTTCAGTCTTGGAAGATTGTATTTTTCTAAGAATGTATCCATTTCTTCCAGGTTATCCAATTGATTGGCATATAGTTGCTTGTAGTAGTCTCTCATGATGTTTTGTATTTCTGAGGTGTCCGTTGTTACTTCTCCTTTTTCATTTCTAATTCTGTTGATTTGCATCTTCTCCCTTTTTTTCTTGATGAGTCTGGCTAATGGTTTATCAATTTTGTTAACCTTCTCAAAGAACCAGCTTTTAGTTTCATTTATTTTTCTTATGGTTTCTTTCCTTTCTTTTTCATTTATTTCTGCTCTGATCTTTATGATTTCTTTTCTTCTGCTCACTTTAGGGTTTCTTTGTTCTTCTTTCTCTAGTTGTTTTAGGTGTAAGGTTAGGTTGTTTATTCGATCATTTTCTTGTTTCTTAAGGTAGGACTGCATTGCTATAAACTTCCCCCTTAGAACTGCTTTTGCTGCATCCCATAGGTTTTGGGTTGTTGTGTTTTCGTTGTCATTTGTTTCTAGATATTTTTTGATTTCCTCTTTGATTTCTGTAGTGATTCCTTGGTTGTTTAAGAGTGAATTGTTTAGCCTCCATGTGTTTGTCTTTTTTGCAGTTTTTTTCCTGTAATTGATATCTAGTCTCATGGCGTTGTGGTCTGAGAAGATGCTTGATATGATTTCAATTTTCTTGAATTTGCTGAGGTTTGATTTGTGACCCAAGATGTGATCTATCCTGGAAAATGTTCCGTGTGCACTTGAGAAGAACGTGTATTCTGTCATTTTTGGATGGAATGTCCTATAAATATCAATGAAGTCGAGATGGTCTAATGTGTCATTTAGAGCTTGTGTGTCTTTATTGATTTTCTGTTTGGATGATCTGTCCATTGATGTAAGTGGGGTGTTCAAGTCTCCCACTATAATTGTGTTCCTGTCGATGTCCCCTTTTATAGCTGTTAGCATTTGCCTTATGTATTGAGGTGCTCCTATATTGGGGGCATAGATATTTACCATTGTGATATGTTCTTCTTGGATGGATCCCTTGATCATTATGTAGTGTCCTTCCTTGTCTCTTGTAATAGTCTTTACTTTCAAGTCTAATTTGTCTGATATGAGTATTGCTACTCCAGCTTTCTTTTGACTTCCATTTGCATGGAATATCTTTTTCCATCCCTTTACTTTCAGTCTATATGTATCCCTTGGTCTGAAGTGGGTTTCTTGTAGGCAGCATATAGAAGGGTCTTGTTTTTGTATCCATTCAGCCAGTCTGTGTCTTTTGGTTGGAGCATTGAATCCATTTACATTTAAGGTGATTATGGACATGTGTGTTCCAATTACCATTTTCTTAATTGTTTTGAGTTTGTATTTGTAGGTGTTTTCCTTTTCTTGTGTTTCCTACTTAGAGAAGTTCCTTTAGCACTTGTTGTAAGGCTGGTTTGGTGGTGCTGAATTCTCTTAACTTTTGCTTGTCTGGAAAGCTTTTGATTTCTCCCTCAAATCTGAATGAGATTCTTGCTGGGTAGAGTATTCTTGGCTGTAGGTTTCTCTCTTTCAGGACTTTCAGGATATCCTGCCATTCCCTTCTGGCCTGCAGAGTTTCTGTGGAAAGGTCAGCTGTTATCCTGATGGGTTTTCCCTTATATGTTGTTTGTTGCTTTTCTCTTGCTGCTTTTAATATTTTTTCTTTGTGTTTAGTTGTCGTTAGTTTGATTAATATGTGTCTCGGTGTATTTCTCCTTGGGTTTATTCTGTATGGGACTCTCTGTGCTTCTTGGACTTGGTTAATTATTTCCTTTCCCATGTTGGGGAAGTTTTCCACTATAACCTCTTCAAATATTTTCTCAGACCCTTTCTTGTTTTCTTCTTCTTCTGGGATGCCTATAATTCGAATGTTGGTACGCTTAATGTTATCAGTGAGGTCTCTGAGACTGTCTTCTAATCTTTTTATTATTTTTTCTTTTTCCTGCTCTGTGGCAGTTATTTCCCCCATTCTATCTTCCAACTCACTTATTCGTTCTTCTGCCTCAGTCATTCTGCTGGTTATAGCATCTAGAGTATTTTTAATTTCAGTTATTTTGTTATCCATTGCTGTTTGTTTTTCTGAGTTCTTATGAACAGTTTCTTGTACTTTTTCTATTTTGTTATCGAGATTTTGTATCATTTTTACTATCATTACTCTAAATTCCTTTTCAGGCATTTTTCCTATTTCCTCCTCATTTATTTGGTCTTGTGGGTTTTTTTCTTGCTCCTTTGCCTGCATGGTGTTTCTTTGTTTCCTCATGGTTGTCCAAACTTTTGGGGTTGCTTGTCCTTGCGTTTTTTTGCGTTATTCTGTGACCAGCAGAGGTTCCTTTATTGTTCGTCTGTAAGCGTCGGTGTGTGGGGAGGGAGAGGGTACAACAGTGGCTCCTTCTCCTGGGAGGGAGTGAGCAGTGGCACACTGATGTCTCAGTCAGGCTTGGAGGTGCCTGTTGCAGAGGGCGCCGGTGGCTCAGGCGTACACAGAAAGTCTTAGAGTTGGGCCTCTCTCGGGGGTTTTTTTCTTTTCTTCTTTTTTTTTTTTTTTTCTCTCGGCAGCCTCCCTGCTGCTGGCGTTGCAAGGGGTTTTAATTGAGCCCCACCCGAGTGCCTGAGGGTACTTGTTATCCCTGAGCTCCTTAGGTGGCCCGCAGGGCGTCTCTCCACTGCCTGTTGCAGAGGTGCGGAAAGAGAGAGAGAGGCTATGCGCGTGGCTCCTCCCAGCCGCCAGTGAGCCTGCAGCCTCCAGCCGCCATCATGGCCGGGCAGCTCTCAGGAACGGGCACTCCTCTCCGCAGGCCTCCTCCCTCCTGTCCTCTCGGTCCGTCACCCTACCGGCAACAATGTTTCCCACACTGAACCAGCTCTCCTGCTCCCACACTCCCGCTCCTGGACCCTCCGTTCAGCCGCGGATCAATGTCTTGGTCCGGGAACGCTGAGCTGCGCTGCAGACCCTCCGAATGTTTCTCACTCCCTCCCGTCTGCCACAGCTCCGCCGCTTCACCCTCTTTGAGCCGTCATAGATGCCTCCCTACCGGCTATGTCGGGCTCCCCGCAGTCCCATCCGGTGTCCGAGGCCGTCTGCTGGTGTTCAGCTGGTTCTCTGTGAGAATTACTGCGTCCTTCCGTGCATTCCCAATGCATCTGTGGGGAGGGATGCACTCCAGGTCTTAATGCTTTTGTTAAAAGCTTAGTCCAAGAAAGATTTTGTGTTGCTATATGAAGTGTCTCAGACTGATATCACTTCTCTGTTCAGTGACCTGTGACCTTTGCCTAGAGTTTTAGATAGACACTTAAGAGAAAATTGTTGTCTGTGCTTCTGCATAGCTCCTCTCTGAGTGGAAAGGAAAGACCCATAGGCCCAGCTGGTTGGAGGAATCTGGTGGCTTTTCACTCAGCAGACCTGGACCAGGGTGCAGAGGGGAGGAGCTGACAGCCCTGGGGTCCTCACATGAGAGCTCTAACAACTCCCAGAGGAGCACAGTGTCAAACAGCCATGGCTTTGTTTCTTTGGGAGAGATGCCTGGCAGTGGAAGTGCTGGAAGAGTTAGGAATATGTTTCAACCTTTTTATGTGATCAAATTACTTTTCAAATGAGACACTTTTGTTTTTTAAATTTCTCTTGTGCTGAGTGTTAATAATTGAATCTGGCCAAAGAATTCAGAAATGAGACTGCTTTTAAGGCTATAGAATTGTAACTGTAGGTTGGAAAAAATTTAAACAAATTTCCAAGCCCACCTCTCCTTCCTTGTGTAGAAGATGAAACGTTCTATCAGTTGTGTCTTACTCAATTCTCCCAGCTTCAGAGAGAGGGGATACACTTTGCTAAAAGTGAATACTTTGACAAGCTGTTTTCTTTTGCCAGCACAGGCATTTAATGGCTCCAACCTAACCTTTGTCTTGGGAGATGTCTTGCATTTGAATGTTGTTTTTTTGGCTTGCCGTCATAGATTCAGGGTATATTTAAATCTCAGCAGGCTCCACAAGAGTTCCTGTAAATCATACTCCCCCTTTTAATCTTTCAGGGTATGCCCCATGGAATTAGGTTCATAGGTGAATATTTATTACTACTCCGGAGACTTCCTGAGTAATGCATAGATTCTTTTTAGAATATAGTCTTTCAGATCATCAGGGTGTCATCAAGTGCTAACTGCTATTTTACAGCTTCTTCATTGCATTAATTTTTGCATAGGGCCCAGCAGAGTTATTTACTGTGCACTATGTTTTTGCATGAAGCCAACTTCTCCTTACATTTGTAGGCAGGACTAATACTAAGAGGTCAGAGGTACCCTGAACGTGGAGATCTCTAGGAAGGGAGGGTGGTGGGCAGGCAGAATATGATAAGTCTGAAAGGAATCTGAGTGATCTTGTTCTGAGTATCCTTCTTTCTTCATAAAGTTACTTGAGATCATGTTTTCAGAATTCACCTGTTTTTAGTCTTTTTCTAACTCACCTCTGTCATCACGTGTTGCCTGAAGACATGGATGTGCCCATCAGTGGGGACGTGGCATTTCTCAGGCTAAAAGGAGATCTGCGATGTAGATGTATTGTGGTGCTGTTCAAGTATATTCTCTATTATTTATGACTACATGACCCTGAGAGGGTTTCCCTTGTGTCTGTATTTCCTCACTTGTAAAGTAGGTAGTTCTAAGGTCCAGTAAAAGTGAATATAAGGGGCTTCATAAAATGCCTTGAACATAGCCTGGTAGGATGATGAACCTGAGGTGAAGGCATATTTTATAAATTTATTTTTTATTTATTTATTGGCTGCATCAGGTCTTTGTTACTGTGCATGGGCTTTTCTCTAGTTGTGGTGAGCGGGGGCTGCTCTTCATTGTGGTGTGCAGGTTCGCATTGCGGTGGCTTCTCTTGTTGCAGAGCACGGGCTCTAGGCCCCCGGGCTTTGGTAGTGTGGCACATGGGCTCAGTAGTTGTAGCTCACCAGCTTCAGAGCACAGGCTCAGTAGTTGTGGCACACGGGCTTAGTTGCTTCGAAGTAAGTGGGATCTTCCTGGAGCAAGGATGGAACCCGTGTCCCCTGCATTGGCAGGCAGATTCTTAACCACCGTACCACCAGGGAAGTGCCAGTATATTTTAATATGAAAAAAAAAATCATGTCATAGGCATAATAGGATGCAAATGAAAAGAAATACTTTCAGGTATTGGATACTTTGTTGTGAATAGTGGGAGGTGAAATAGGAGGCAGAGTGTCATAGGTGGGGAAAGGATTAAGCAAGTTCATGTTATATTTTAAGTCCTCAACACTGCCTGGCATTTAGTTTTTCTAAGTAGATAGTGTGTATCTAATAGGTTTATACCTTTGAATTCCACTGCCAGATATTATGTATAAATTCAGAATATTGGTAGAAGAGTGAGGGTAAGGGAGAAAATAAATATGTGTATTTGAGAGAAGACTACTCTGGAATGTTTGAGTTGTGAGGAAAAAGGGAAGTTTCCAAGGAGTCTATGGCCTCACATATGTGACACTTTCCCGTTTTTACCATACTGTTGCAGCTGTGGTCCACACTGCAGGTGAAGACGAAATTAGGACAAGAGGCACATAGGAATATTACACTAATGCCTTTGAAAATATAATTCGTATTTGATTGCTAATCCAGGCTCTACAGAAAGTCAGAAGAGAAAAGGGAAAGACTCAAGGAAGCAACTTACCCTTTATGGCTTGAACTTTTGTTTCTTTTTTTTTTTTTCAGTCTTTATTGGTGTGTAATAGCTTTGTACTGTTGTGCCAGTTTCCGCTGTACCACAAAGCGAATCAGCTGTATTTATACATACATCCCCATATCCCCTCCCTATCCCACCCCCTAGGTCATTACTAATTATCGAGTTGATCTCCCTGTGTTATGCAGTTGCTTCCCACTAGCTATCTATTTTACATTTGGTAGTGTATATATGTCAGTGCTCTTTCACTTTGTCCCAGCCTCTCCTCCACCCCCCCACCCCCAACTCCATGTCCTGAAGTCTGTTTTCTACATGTGTCTTTATTCTTCCTCTGCCACTGAGTTCATCAGTACAATTTTTTTAGATTCCATATATATGTGTTAGCATATGGTATTTGTTTTTCTCTTTCTGACTTACTTCACTCTGTATGACAGACTCCATCCATTCACCTCACTACAGATAACTCAGTTTCATTCTTTTTTATGGCTGAGTAATATTCCATTGTATACATGTGCCACATCTTCTTTATCCATTCATCTGTTGATGGACATTTAGGTTGCTTCCATGTCCTGGCAATTGTAAATAATGCTGCAGTGAGCATTGTGGTACATGTTTCTTTTTGGCTTATGGTTTTCTCAGGGTATATGCCCAGTAGTGGGATTGCTGGGTTATATGAACTTTTGTTTCTTAACAACGGTCTTAAATGCGATTTTATGGGACAGTTTTCTTAATTTTGATAAATGTATACATTCATGTTATGAGCACCCCAATCAAGATATTGAACATTTCCATCTACCCAGAAAGCTCCCCACTGCTCTTGACTTCTAATACTGTAAATTATTTTTTCTGTTCTAGAACTCATATAAATGTGATCATAGGTTCTGTTTTTGTATCTGGCTTCTTTTACTAAGTACCATGTCTATGTCATTTTAAACCTTCATGCTCAGGAATGTCTAATTCTTTGTATATACTGGTGTCAGGTAATAATTTGCTTTGTAACTTCAAAGTCATAGTGTAGTACTTATAAAACTAACCCGACTAGTTTGGAAAACACTAGTGCCTATTCTGCCTGGTTCCAAATGCTCATCTTCCCTGTGGTGTGCCACAGAAAATCGCTGTATAGCATCTATATTTTAAGAGGAAAAAGAAGTCTTGAGATAGCTACAGCCATAACTCTTCCTGCTTACATCATTTTGGGGTGCCGAGTTTGCTTAACACTCATATGGCTTAGTATATAGAAATTTTACATGAAAAAAAAAGGTATATTGAAAAGGAAAGGTCTCCTTGGCCATTTGGATTCATCTGATTTTTGTATGATGTTGAAAATTTTATCCTCAAAGACATTGTGTATTATGATGAAGTCTTACTATCTTAACAAATCTTAATATCCGCTTGTTCGTTAATGGTCACTCCATCTTTCCTCCCAAATCTGTAAAGAGTGATAACTTTGGGCATTTGTTATAAAGGACTGAATAAAAAGCATTACTTCTACTACATGGTTAATTCCTTTAGGGAAAAAGTGGTTATAAAACTCTGGCTAAATGTAAAAGGCAAGAATCTCAGTTATTTTAAAATTGGAGATTCTGATTGAGCTATTGACCATGTTTAATCAAAGTGCAAATTATGAAATTAGAGGTTAGAATTCTCTTGTGAAAGATTCAAGTACATTTGTGCAAATTTACATCTTAATATGTGCAGTAAAAGTATTTTACTTTCTCAGTTAAATTTGGGTTAAAAGATATATGCATTTATCAGTATAAAGTGACTGCTTTATTTTGTATAGTTGCTCATCTCCTGTGACTGTATTTCTAAAACTTATCACGCTATGTTTTTGAAAGTTTTATCCCTCTTTAGGTATGAAGTAATGTGAATAAAATATGTGTTTATCAATTTCCTGAAGAAGGATAATATGTTTTGAAAAAGTCAGTCTCTTTTAACAGAATAAATCCTTTTGTTACACATTTTCTTAAAGAAAATTAAAATGTTTCATATTTTAGACAGAGTTTTTCTCCCTTCACATAATATTGTATGTGAAAGCCAGCAGTTTAGGATATATTGTATTTTAATTTTTTTTAATAGAAAAGCATATAGCCCATACTAATGTTAAAACTTGGTTTCCATTGTATTTTAGGTAATTTTAAATTTAAGAATTTTCTTAATACCTATCATGAACTAACTGTTTTTGCTCACAGTACTTCTGACACCAAATGTGTGAGTTTTTTCCTCCACCCAAAATAACCAATTCTCTGATTCTCAGGACACTGTATCCTAAAATTCATTTCAATTCTGACATTAACTACCTGGAGTTAGTGCAGTCCCCACAGGTTAAGGGCTCAGTCCCATAAGACTGCCCCAACTTCAGATGGCAGTCACAAATTCCAGATTGCCAACTCTGCTTTTGACCAACTGGCTATAAATAGAGGATTCCCATAACACCTTCCTCAGGTTCGGTAATTTGCTAGGATAGCTTACAGAACTCAGGAAGGTGCTTCACTATTACTCATTTATTATAAAGGATACAACTCCGGAATAGCCAAATGGAAGAGATGCATAAGGCAAGGAAGGGGGTGTAAGAGCTTCTGTGCTCTCTTGGGTCACATCACCCTCCCAGCACGTTAATGTGTTCTCTAACCTGCAGGCTCTCTCAGCCCTGTTGTTCGGGGGGTTATGGAGGCTCCATTATGCAGGCATGATTGATTACATCGTTGGCCATTGGTGACTGAAGTCCATCTCTAGCTCCTTTCCGCTTCCCAGAGGTGGGGGTGGGGTGGGGCTGACATGTGTAACTGTAATCGCACGGTTGCTTCTCTGCAATCAGCCCCATCCTGAAACTGCCTGTAGTCCTACCTAGAGTCACCTTATTAGCATCAGCTCAGGTATGGTTGAGAGGGGCTTGTGATGAATAAGAAAAAATGCTCCTGTCACCCCTATGATTTGGAAAATTCCAAGGGTTTTAGAAGCTGTGTCAGGAATCAAGGACAAGGACCAAATATTTATTTCATATTATCACGATACCTGTCACAGTTTGGGTACAGGAAAGTGGAAAATGGAGAGGAGGAAGATTTCAGTGTTCGTTTGGTTTTTAGCTGTCAGTCTTACTTCAGGTAATATCTATTTAAAGAAGAATACTAAAATACAGCCGAGCATGAAGATATTCCTTGCATTTATGTCTATATTCCATATAAACAAGACGTAATCTAAGTGCATTATATTTTGGGATAGCAGACAAATTAAATTATATTAATACCATGGGCTATTAAGATGCTATTAAATAAAAAATGATGAAGATTATGATAATTTGGGGGAAAATTTTGATATAAATTCAAGTGAAAAAATTATAAGGGAAATGCATATTGGTTGAGCCTCAGTTAAATGACAATCATATCTCATTTAATCCTTGTTAGTATGACGGGATAATCAAAATATGAAAGTTTATGCTGTGATTACAATTATCCAGTGAACATATATGCACATGTGCAAAGAATAATAACGTGATATGATAAAGTGAAGACTTGAATTGGTGGAATCATGGGTGTATCATTCAGCGATTGCATTCTGCTGCTTATAAACTGAACCCCCCCCACCCCCCAGCCTTACTTTTAGTGTGGCTTAACTCAACTAGGGCTTACTTTCTTCTCATGTAAAAAAGTCCCTTGAAGACATCTTGTCAGGGTCTTAGACACCTTCTTCCCTTCTGCTCTGCTGTCATCATTGTATTGCTGTAGTCATCTCAGTGTCTTCATGATTTTAAAATGGATGCTTCACCACCAGTAATCACCTGTGCCTTCTAGGCAAGAAGGGAACGAGCATAGAGCAGATGGCTCCTGTCAGCTGGTTCTCCCTCCATTTAATGAGTTTCTTCATCTGCAGACTTTTGCTTCCTTGTTGCTGATTAGAACTATGGCACACAGTTACCATTAGCTGAAGGGAAGTCTGGAAAATTTATTTTTTTAAAGCTGGGCATTGCAGTGCCACCTGGAGTAAAGGGGGGTTGTGTTGTTGGGTAAAGAAGATGGGGAGAGAAGACATTAGATAAGTAATGGGCAAGTATCGGCCAAGTTGTTTTTCCTTGAATTCTATGATGCTTTTAATCATAAAAAATAGACTGGCTAAGGGAAGAAGGCTGTCTGCGGTGGGTGAGATGTTAGTGATTCCCTAATGATCACAATTCCTTAACCAATTTTTAGATTGTCCAGATTTTTGCACTTTCTCCTTTTCACATAGCTTTAAACCATTATATCCTAGAAAGCTGTAGAGTGGCAAGTAGCTGGAGTTTTGTACTTTTTGTAGGACTTATTTGAGAGTTCAGAGGAAAGTGGAGCCTTGAAACTTCATGCTGAAAGAACGATTTGGATACTGTGGGGAGGTTGTGTAGTACATCTAAGCTTTCTCTGAGCCGCATGTGGAAAATATAGTAATATGACCTGCTGTGCTTACTTCACAGGATTTTTGTGAAAATGAAATGGAAAAGGTAGTGCCTACCTTTTTTATAGAGTAATACAATTGACAATATCACATAAGTCATTTCATTTGGTGGTCCAAAGGCACACAGCTATATTGTGGTACAGGTTAGACTAGAGCTTAGAAATTCTGACTTCTCTTCCAGGTAATAGATGGTAGTGTCTCTACCCTATTACATAGCATTACTTTTATAACTACTCTGTAATTCAGCATTTTACAGTATCCTGCTAGGCAGTTCCATATTAACATAACTTGATGGGTGAAAGTATGGTGGTAGTAGGTGGGAGAATCACATTGTTTAAGAAATCTCTCTGTAAATGGAAAAGTGCTGTATAACTACACAAAGTATTTATGGGATACAAATGACAGGGAAATTATCTAGGGTTAGAGAGACAGAAAAATCTGGAAGGAATGATCATGTTTACTGATTGTTTAATCATTTCAGCTGTTTGTGTCAGTTTTTACTACACTGTTAGCTGGTCAATCACACTAAGTTTTAAGAAATATATTTTATAATATTTATTTTTTAAAAATTTATTTATTTTTATTTATTTATTGGCTGTGTTGGGTCTTCATTGCTGCACATGGGCTTTCTCTAGTTACTGTGAGCGGGGGCTACTCTTCATTGTGGTGCACAGGCTCCTCATTGTAGTGGCTTCTCTTGTTGTGGAGCACGGGCCCTAGGCACGTGGGCTTCAATAGTTGCGGCACATGGGCTCAGTAGTTGTGGCTCACGGGCTCTAGAGCACAGGCTCAATAGTTGTGGCGCACGGGCTTAGTTGCTCCGTGGCATGTGGAATCTTCCCAGGGCAGGGCTCAAACCCGTGTCCCCTGCATTGGCAGGCGGATTCTTTACCACTGCGCCACCTAGGAAGTCCTATTTTATAATATTTAAATGCTGATATAGAAACAAATGTGAAATCATACAAACACAGATTTTTAGAAAAGTAGCATCTAGAGTGTCACCAATAAAAGGGTTTATAATCAGTGATATTCTGGTGGATATTTGTTAAGTTGAACATTAAAGCAATATATCTTTGCTTTGTAAGGATAGTTAACTATTTTTTAAAATTAATTAATTAATTAATTAATTTATTGACTGTGTTGGGTCTTCGTTGCTGCACACGGCCTTTCTCTAGCAGGGAACAGTGAGCAGGGACTACTCTTCGTTGTGGTGCATGGGCTTCTCATTGCTGTGGCTTCTCTTGTTGCGGAGCATGGGCTCTAGGCACATGGGCTTCAGTAGTTGCGGCACACGGGCTCAGTAGTTGTGACTCATGAGCTTAGTTGTTCCGCACGAGCTTAGCTGCTCCGAGGCATGTGGGATCTTCTTGGACCAGGTATCGAACCCGTGTCCCCTGCATTGGCAGGCAGATTCTTAACCTCTGCACCACCTAGGAAGTCCTGATAGTTAACTATTGATGTAAATATTTTTAAAGCTTAGAAATTAAGAACAATTAACTACATATAGATTGTGTAATGTAAAACTTTTCAAGAACCTTTAATAATAAGAGTGTGTCATAAGTTAATACATGTGTGTTTTCCTTTCTTCTCAGCGAATTACCTGAGAGAGAAGAAGGTGAAGGAGAAGAAACACCAAACTTCAGCCATTGGGGACCACCAAGAATGTATGTTGATGACATTATTGGCTTTCTCAATAGGACAATGCAGTTAGTTGCTCTTTAACTTCATAGTGTCATTCAGTCATTCTCTAATGATTGCCATAGTTCACTGTACGCTGGCCTAAATTTTAGTTTCATTTTGTCTTGTCTAGAGATTTTTAGCCAGGCAAAATGACTATATCCAGTATTAGGAAAATCTTTGTCATACTCTTTCAGAGAAAGCAACTTACTAATGTCCATCTATCATGGACTAAGTATACTTTCTCACTGCATCACTAAGCAAAGCAGGTAGGGCTGCCTTGAAAGCAGGAAAGCTCTTTTTCTTCAAACAACAAGAGTTAAGGCTTCTATCACATAGCACTCTCCTCCTCTTGTGTTAGTCCAAGTTTGTGCCTTGCTTGCGCTAACAGAGTGTGTCGGGCCCATGCTCCCTTGCATACTCTCGTGGTTTTAAGTAGTCACCAAGGCTGCATTTTATTGAGGTTTTAAAAGTCTTCCTTTAGCTGCTCTATCTTCATGCATTATTTTTTTTTTTTTTTTTTTTTTTTTTTTTTATTATTTTATTTTATTTCTTTTGGGGGTACACCAGGTTCAATCAATTGTTTTTTTTACACATATCCCCATATTCCCTCCCTTCCTTGACGCCCTCCCCTCGATTCCCCCCCACCCTCCCTGCCCCAGTCCTCTAAGGCATCTTCCATCCTCGAGTTGGACTCCCTTTGTTATACAACAACTTCCCACTGACTATTTTACAGGTGGTAGTATATATATGTCTGTACTACTCTCCCGCTTCTTCTCAGTTTCCCCTTCACCCCCCGCCCCCTCCCATACCTCGAGTTCTCCAGTCCATTCTCTGTATCTGCTTCCCTGTTCTTGTCACTGAGTTCATCAGTACCATTTTTATATTCCGTATATGTGAGTTAGCATACAATATTTGTCTTTCTCTTTCTGACTTACTTCACTCTGTATGACAGATTGTAGTTCTATCCACCTCATTACATATAGCTCCATCTCATCCCTTTTTATAGCTGAGTAATATTCCATTGTATATATATGCCACATCTTCTGTATCCATTCATTTGTTGAT
Source organism: Hippopotamus amphibius kiboko (assembly GCF_030028045.1). Lineage (NCBI taxonomy): Eukaryota > Metazoa > Chordata > Mammalia > Artiodactyla > Hippopotamidae > Hippopotamus > Hippopotamus amphibius. The sequence goes on from NC_080186.1 coordinate 52,730,957, forward strand.
GGGCATTTAGGTTGCTTCCATGTCCTGGCTATTGTAAAGAGTGCTGCAATAAACATGATGGTACAAGTTTCTTTTGGGATTATGGTTTTCTTTGGGTATATGCCCAGGAGTGGGATGACTGGATCATATGGTAGTTCTATTTGTAGTTTTTTAAGGAACCTCCAAATTGTTTTCCATAGTGGCTGTACCAACTTACAGTCCCACCAACAATGCAGGAGAGTTCCCTTTTCTCCACACCCTCTCCAACATTTGTTGTTTCCAGACTTTGTGATGATGGCCATTCTGATTGGTGTGAGGTGATACCTCATTGTGGCTTTGACTTGCATTTCTCTGATGATGAGTGATGTTGAGCATCTTTTCATGTGTTTGTTGGCCATCTGTATGTCTTCTTTGGAGAAATGTCTATTTAGGTCTTCTGCCCATTTGTGGATTGGGTTATTTGCTTTTTTGGTATGAAGCTGCATGAGCTGCTTGTATATTTTGGAGGTTAATCCTTTGTCCGTTGTTTCATAGGCAATTATTTTTTCCCATTCTGAGGGTTGCCTTTTAGTCTTGTTTATGGTTTCTTTTGCTGTGCAAAAGCTTTTAAGTTTCATGAGGTCCCATTCGTTTATTCTTGATTTTATTTCCATGATTCTAGGAGGTGGGTCAAAAAGGATGTTGCTTTGATGTATGTCAAAGAGTGTTCTGCCTATGTTTTCCTCTAGGAGTTTGATAGTGTCTGGCCTTACATGTAGGTCTTTAATCCATTTGGAGTTTATTTTTGTGTATGGTGTTAGGAAGTGTTCTAATTTCATTCTTTTACATGTTGCTGTCCAATTTTCCCAGCACCACTTATTGAAGAGGCTGTCTTTTTTCCATTGTATACTCGTGCCTCCTTTGTCAAAGATAAGGTGCCCATATGTGTTTGGGCTTACTTCTGAGTTCTCTATTCTGTTCCATTGATCTTCCTTTCTATTTTTGTGCCAGTACCATACTGTCTTGATCACTATGGCCTTGTAGTATAGTTTGAAGTCAGGAAGCCTGATTCCACCCACTCCATTTTTCCTTCTCAAGATTGCTTTGGCTATTCGGGGTCTTTTGCGTTTCCATACAAATCGTAAGATTTCTTGCTCTAGTTCTGTGAAAAATGCCATTGGTAATTTGATCGGGATTGCATTGAATCTGTAAATTGCTTTGGGTAGTACAGTCATTTTCACGATGTTGATTCTTCCAATCCAGGAACATGGTATATCCCTCCATCTGTTTATGTCATCTTTGATTTCTTTCATCAATGTCTTAAAGTTTTCTGCATACAGATCTTTTGCCTCCTTAGGCAGGTTTATTCCTAGGTATTTGATTCTTTTGGTTGCAATGGTGAATGGGAGAGTTTCCTTAATTTCTCTTTCTGCTCTTCCGTTGTTAGTGTATAGGAATGCAAGAGATTTCTGTGCATTAATTTTGTATCCTGCTACTTTACTAAACTCATCAATGAGTGCTAGCAGTTTTCTGGTAGAGTCTTTAGGGTTTTCTATATATAGTATCATGTCATCTGCAAAGAGTGATAATTTTACTTCTTCTTTTCCAATTTGGATTCCTTTAATTTCTTTTTCTTCTCTGATTGCTGTGGCTAACACTTCCAAAACTATGTTGAATAACAGTGGTGAGAGTGGACACCCTTGTCTTGTTCCTGTTCTTAGAGGGAATTCTTCCAGTTTTTCTCCATTGAGAACAATGTTGGCTTTTGGTTTGTCATATATGGCTTTTATGATGTTGAGGTAATTTCCTTCTATGCCCATTTTCTGGAGAGCTTTTATCATAAATGGATGTTGAACTTTGTCAAAAGCTTTTTCTGCATCTATTGAAATGATCATATGGTTTTTATCCTTCAATTTGTTGATATGATGTATCACGTTGATTGATTTGCGTATATTGAAGAATCCTTGCATCCCAGGGATAAACCCCACTTGATCGTGGTGTATGATTTTTTTAATGTGCTGTTGCAGTCTGTTAGCTAGTATTTTGTTGAGGATTTTTGCATCTATATTCATCAGTGATATTGGTCTGTAGTTTTCTTTTTTTGTGACATCTTTGCCTGGTTTTGGTATCAGGGTGATGGTAGCCTCATAGAATGAGTTTGGGAGTGCTCCGCCTTCTGCAATATTTTGGAAGAGTTTGAGAAGGATAGGTGTTAACTCTTCTCGAAATGTTTGATAGAATTCGCCTGTGAATCCATCTGGTCCTGGGCTTTTGTGTGTTGGGAGATTTTTAATCACTGCCTCAATTTCTGTACTTGTGATTGGTCTGTTCATGGTTTCTATTTCTTCCTGGTTCAGTCTTGGAAGATTGTATTTTTCTAAGAATGTATCCATTTCTTCCAGGTTATCCAATTGATTGGCATATAGTTGCTTGTAGTAGTCTCTCATGATGTTTTGTATTTCTGAGGTGTCCGTTGTGACTTCTCCTTTTTCATTTCTAATTCTGTTGATTTGCATCTTCTCCCTTTTTTTCTTGATGAGTCTGGCTAATGGTTTATCAATTTTGTTAATCTTCTCAAAGAACCAGCTTTTAGTTTTATTGATTTTTCTTATGGTTTCTTTCCTTTCTTTTTCATTTATTTCTGCTCTGATCTTTATGATTTCTTTCCTTCTGCTCATTTTGGGGTTTCTTTGTTCTTCTTTCTCTAGTTGTTTGAGGTGTAAGGTTAGGTTGTTTATTCGATCATTTTCTTGTTTCTTAAGGTAGGACTGTATTGCTATAAACTTCCCTCTTAGAACTGCTTTTGCTGCGTCCCATAGGTTTTGGGTTGTTGTGTTTTCGTTGTCATTTGTTTCTAGATACTTTTTGATTTCCTCTTTGATTTCTGTAGTGATTCCTTGGTTGTTTAATAGTGAATTGTTTAGCCTCCATGTGTTTGTATTTTTTGCAGTTTTTTTCCTGTAATTGATATCTAGTCTCATGGCATTGTGGTCTGAGAAGATGCTTGATATGATTTCAATTTTCTTGAATTTGCTGAGGTTTGATTTGTGACCCAGGATGTGATCTATCCTGGAAAATGTTCCGTGTGCACTTGAGAAGAAAGTGTAGTCTGTCGTTTTTGGATGGAATGTCCTATAAATATCAATTAAGTCGAGATGGTCTAATGTGTCATTTAAAGCTTGTGTGTCTTTATTTATTTTCTGTTTGGATGATCTGTCCATTGATGTAAGTGGGGTGTTCAAGTCTCCCACTATAATTGTGTTACTGTCGATGTCCCCTTTTATAGCTGTTAGCATTTGCCTTATGTATTGAGGTGCTCCTATATTGGGGGCATAGATATTTACCATTGTGATATGTTCTTCTTGGATGGATCCCTTGATCATTATGTAGTGCCCTTCCTTGTCTCTTTTAATAGTCTTTACTTTCAAGTCTAATTTGTCTGATATGAGTATTGCTACTCCAGCTTTCTTTTGACTTCCATTTGCATGGAATATCTTTTTCCATCCCTTCACTTTCAGTCTATATGTATCCCTTGGTCTGAAGTGGGTTTCTTGTAGGCAGCATATAGAAGGGTCTTGTTTTTGTATCCATTCAGCCAGTCTGTGTCTTTTGGTTGGAGCATTTAATCCATTTACATTTAAAGTGATTATTGACATGTGTGTTCCAATTGCCATTTTCTTAATTGTTTTGGGTTTGTATTTGTAGGTGTTTTCCTTTTCTTGTGTTTCCTACTTAGAGAAGTTCCTTTAGCACTTGTTGTAAGGCTGGTTTGGTGGTGCTGAATTCTCTTAACTTTTGCTTGTCTGGAAAGCTTTTGATTTCTCCCTCAAATCTGAATGAGATTCTTGCTGGGTAAAGTATTCTTGGCTGTAGGTTTCTCTCTTTCAGGACTTTCAGTATATCCTGCCATTCCCTTCTGGCCTGCAGAGTTTCTGTAGAAAGGTCAGCTGTTATCCTGATGGGTTTTCCCTTATATGTTGTTTGTTGCTTTTCTCTTGCTGCTTTTAATATTTTTTCTTTGTGTTGAATTGTCGTTAGTTTGATTAATATGTGTCTTGGTGTATTTCTCCTTGGGTTTATTCTGTATGGGACTCTCTGTGCTTCTTGGACTTGGTTCATTATTTCCTTTCCCATGTTGGGGAAGTTTTCCACTAGAACCTCTTCAAATATTTTCACAGACCCTTTCTTGTTTTCTTCTTCTTCTGGGATGCCTATAATTCGAATGTTGGTACGTTTAAGGTTATCACTGAGGTCTCTGAGGCTGTCTTCTAGTCTTTTTATTTTTTTATCTTTTTCCTGCTCTGTGGCGTTTATTTCTTCCATTCTATCTTCCAACTCACTTATTCGTTCTTCTGCCTCAATCATTCTGCTGGTTAGAGCATCTAGAGTATTTTTAATTTCAGTTATTTTGTTATCCATTGCTGTTTGTTTTTCTGAGTTCTTATGAACTGTTTCTTGTACTTTCTCTAATTTGTTATCGAGATTTTGTATCATTTTTACTATCATTACTCTAAATTCTTTTTCAGGCATTTTTCCTATTTCCTCCTCATTTATTTGGTCTTGTGGGTTTTTTTCCTGCTCCTTTGCCTGCATGGTGTTTCTTTGTTTCCTCATGGTTGTCCAAGCTTTTGGGGTTGCTTGTCCTGGTGATAGAGGTGTTTATAGAAGACTGTCCAAGCCTCAGACTAATGTCCAAGTATTGGATTAGACGAATATTCAGTCTAGGAAACACATACATGTATAAGACACACAATTATTGAATCCGTTAGGACATAAGGCTCTAGAAAGACCTGACAGAACCCCAGTGTGCTATCAGATATTCAGAGAGAAACCCAGCAGAAATTGACAACTGAAACAGAACGAATCAGAGACAAAAGCAAAAGCAAACAAACAACAAATAACACCCTACACATACAAACATCAATCCAGGGAGATTTTGTAAGCTAGGATCAAATATAGAAAAGAGCTGGAGTACCACCAGAGAGAATGGAGATTCTCAGAATGTAATTAGACAACTGTACTAAGAACTAAGATAAAGACAAAAGCCTAATATTAATACCAAGGCAGTGCATCATCTGGAGAATAGAGCAAGGAGTCTGAGCAGACCGATAGTGTTGCTTATAAGTATGTTAAGATAAAATACACTTAAAATGGCTGGAAGAAAGGGGAACAGAAGAGCGTAATGTGGTTGGAAATACGCAAAGAAAAAGAAAGGAATAGAAGTGTATAAAAGAAAGGGATGAAAGGAAAGTATGAAAGATATTTTGTCCGTACTACCAAAAACTTAGCTAGATATAGAAGTATTTTAAAAGGCAAAAAAAAAAAAAAAAAAGAGTGAAAAATATCCTTATAAAATTATGTTGTAAAACTTGTAGATCCCTTAGGGCTAAGATCGTATTTAATAAATCAAAAAAAAAAAAAAAAGAAAAAAAAAATCCAGAACTGATCCCCGAATGGACCAGTTCAATAGGTATTGATACTACTATTTCTGTTTCCTTAGCGTCTCAGCTGTAAGTGTCCTTTTCCTTGCCTTGGGTTTTTTTTTTTTTTGCGTTATTCTGTGACCAGCAGCGGTTCCTTTATTGTTCGTCTGTAAGCCTCGGTGTGTGGGGAGGGAGAGGGTGCAATAGTGGCTCCTTCTCCTGGGAGGGAGTGAGCAGTGGCGCACTGTTGCTTCAGTCAGGCTTGGAGGTGCCTGTTGCATAGAGCGCTGGTGGCTCAGGCGTACACAGAAAGTCTTAGAGTTGGGCCTCTCTCGGGGTTTTTTCTTTTTGATGCTGGTTTGTTTTTTTTTTTTCTCTCGGCAGCCTCCCTGCTGCTGGCGTTGCAAGGAGTTTTAATCTAGCCCCGCCCGAGCGCCTGAGGGTACTTGTTATCCCTGAGCGCCTTATGTGGCCCCGCAGGGCGTCTCTCCGCTGCCTGTTGCAGAGGCGCAGAAAGAGAGGGAGAGGCTATGCGCGCGGCTCCTCCCCGCCGCCCGGGAGCCTGCAGCCTCCAGCCGCCATCATGGCCGGGCAGCTCTCAGGGATCGGCACTCCTCTCCGCGGACCTCCTCCCTCCTGTCCTCTCGGTCCGTCACCCTACCGGCAACAATGTTTCTCCCCCTGAACCAGCTCTCCGGTTCCCACGCTCCCGCTCCTGGACCCTCCGTTCAGCCGCGGATCGATGTCTCGGTCCGGGAACGCTGAGCTGCGCTGCGGACCCTCCGTATGTTTCTCACTCCCTCCCGTCTGCCACAGCTCCGCCGCTTCACCCTCTTTGAGCCCTCGTAGATGCCTCCCTACCGGCTATGTCAGGTTCTCCGCAGCCCTTTCCGGTGTCCGAGGCCGTCTGCTGGTGTTCAGCTGGTTCTCTGTGGGAATGACTGCCTCCTTCCGTGCATTCCCAATGCATCTGTGGAGAGGGATGCACTCCACGTCTCTCTAATTCGCCGCCATCTTTTTCTCCCATGCATTATTAATTCTACCATGCCACCCAGATTGTTTTTTCCTCGCACTTTTGAATTTTGTCTTAAAAACTCTTAGGAGTTGTTTTCTGAGCTACTTTTTGGAGTTAATTATTGGCCACGTCTGTGCAGTTTGAATAAAATTCATAATATTTTGAGGGGCAAATTTTATTCTATACTTTATGAAAATGATGTGGAGGTAGGAAGAAAAGAAAACCTTTCCAGCCTTTGGAGCGATAAAATCTATCCTCTGCTTAAGGAACCGCAGGTTCAACCGGCTGACTGGGAAAAGCAGTATGGGCAGTGAGCCTGTTAGTGGCAAGTTTATTTTATTCTGAAGGTTTCTGCTTTTTGCCAAAATGATCTGTGTGACTTTCTTGATTTTTTTTTCTTACCCATTTGTTATTTCCGTGATTTATTCTTTGCTAGTGTTACGATGTAGATGAAAGGGACTCATCACGGAAAATATATGGTGGTGGGAGATGGGAACATTAAGTCCTAGCTAAATCTCTCAATATCAAGAGTTACATTTGTTGTTTTGGAAATCTTTTTCAGAATTTAAATTTTCACATATGCCATGAGTCATTGATAGAATCTTTTAATTTTGGAGCTAGGTATGACTTCTGTAACATTTGTGAAAATATATTTATATAAAGTATGAGTCACAAGGATATGGTACACATTGAGCACAGTGACAGTACAACAAATTAACTTGTTCATGAGTGAATTTTGTTTTTTTTGTTTGTTTGTTTTTACAGTGTTGAGATTTTTAGAGACCCGGATGTATCTCTTGGTATTAGTATTGTTGGTGGACAAACTGTTATAAAACGCCTAAAGAATGGAGAGGAGCTTAAAGGTATATTTATCAAACAAGTTTTGGAAGACAGTCCAGCAGGAAAAACAAATGCTCTTAAAACTGGAGATAAAATACTTGAGGTAAATAATTTTGTTTTTGTTTGAAATGTACTGTAAGACAGTAAAGTGATCATTTAATCGGAGGTCCTTCCTTTATGTGTTGGGGTGTATGTGTGTACAAGTGGTGTAGTTTATTCAGATGCTTTGGTTTGATGCTTGCACAATTTTATGAGATTCTAAAGTTGAGCTCATGGCATATAACATGATAAAACAAAAAGCCTCAGCTGACTGAGAACACAATTTCACAATTTGACAGAATGAGGCAGATGGTGGACATCATGCTTCTCCCACAGTCTTTAACAAATTCTGAATTGTATATGTCAGTGGAATAGCCGTGCTGTCCTCCCAGAGCTGACCCTGGAGGTCGAAGACTATTGGAGGAGGTGTGAACCCATCCTTTATACATGGCAGGCTTTGCAGAGTGGAGTTTTAAGGGTACATCAAGACATGTAGAGGTCTGAAATCTGATGCATTTCTTTGCACTGGGTTTATTGGATAACACTATATTGAATATCTTTAATCCCAGAATCTTCTTGTTCTTGATTCATGCCTTATGATGCTAAACATTAGCTGCGATGTTTTAACTCTGATAGAGTGAAGATCTCTGGAGATCATGGGTTGAAGTCTAGATGGTCCTGTTTGTTTTCTTTTTGTTCTTGGACAAATTATAAAAGCTATTTAATTTTCAGTTTTCCAAATAAAATGGAAATGAGATTTGAAATCCCATAGTATCATTGTGAGGATTAAATAAAAAGAATTGCATAAAACTGCTCTGTGTATACAAATTTGAGCTTATATTTTATGTTTGGAAAATTAAAAAAAAAATTTCAAACACACTGGGGATATGGCAGTGAAGAAAATGACCCAAAATCCCTTTTCTTATGGCATTTACAGGATAGTGGGGGAGATAGACAATACACAAAATAAGTAATATAGAGAATGTTAGATTGTTATGTGTAGCTATGGAGAAAAATAATGGGGTGGGTGGATAAGGAATGACGGGTGTGATGGCAGCAGTTGCAATGAATAGATTTGTTATGGAAGATGATATTGGGACACATTTAGGAAACGAGAGAGTGAGCAATGTGGACGTATGGCGGGGAAGAGGGCCCCATACAGAGTGAGCTGAAGTGCGAAAGCTCTGTGGTGGGATGTATTGAAGGCACAGAAAGAAGTCCAGCACTGCTCATGTAGGTAGAGTGGACAAGAGAGAGTGTGGAAGAGAAAAGGTCTGAGAGGTAATGGGAAGCCACATCTTGTAGAGCTTGGAAGCTTGTCTACTCTGAATGCAGGAGAGTCCAGTAGAGAATTATGAATGCATTCAAATATTGTAAAAGGAGTATTCTGGCTTCTGGGGCAGGTGTTGTTTCTTTTATTTGGCATTTGCATAGTACACTTTTTTTTTTTTCTTTCCTTCATTTTCACTTTTATTTGTGATTTTGTTTTAGTTGTATTTTTGTAAGCAATGTAAACTGGATTTTGCTTTTTTTAAAATCTAAATTAGTAATCTTCATCTAATAAATAAGAAACACTTATTTTTTATTTTGATTACTAATACATTTGAACTTAGAACAAAATACAAGAGAGATTTTAAATTACCTTTTTTTCTTTATATTTTGAAATATTTACAGAGTCATATGGAATTGCACAGAAATGTATAAGAAAGTCCCATGCACCCTTCTCTCAGCCTCACCCAGTGTTAACTTCTTACACAGCTATAGTACAAGAGCAAAACCAAAATTCTGATATTGGCAAAATTCATAGACCTTTTGCAGATTTCATCAGTTATATGTGTACCATTTGTGTGTGGGTGCTTATAGCTCTACACAGTTTTATCATGTGCAGCCTTGCATAACCCCCACAGCAGTCAAGAAACTCAGTTGAATCATCACCAGAAGACTCCCTTGTCTGACCTCTCACCAGCCACTCCTCTCCCGTCCCCTCCTCCCCCATCCCTAGTCTCTGGCCACCATTATTCTGTTTCTCCATGTTTATAATTATGTTATTTTACAGTTGTTATGTAAACGGAATTATGCATTTTGTATCTTTTTGAAATTGTCTTTCTTCACTCAGCGTAATTTCATTGGAGTTCATTCAATTTGTTGTATCTATCAGTAGTTCATCCCTTCTTATGGGTGAGTAGTATTCCATGTTATGGAGGTACCACAGTTTAACCATTCACCCATTGAAAGACAGTGGGGTGGTTTCCAGTTCTTGGCTATTATGAATAGAGCTCCTATAAACATTTGTATATAAGTTCCTGAGTGAAAATAAGTCTTCATTTCTTTGGGATAAAATGCCCAACAGTGTAATTGCTGGGTTGTATATTAAGTTCCTTTTTAGTTTTAAGAAACTGTCAAACTGTTTTCCAGAATGGCTGTACCATTTTTTATTCCCACCAGCAATGATCTAATTTCTCTGCATCCTCACCAACATTTGATGTTGTCACGGTTTTGCATTTTAGACATTCCTGATAGGTATACAGTGATATTGTTGTTTTAATTTGTGGTTCCCTAATGGCTAATGATAAAGAACTTTTCATGTGCTTAGTTGCCATCCAGTACCCTCTTTGCTGAAATGTTTGTTCGTGTCTTTGCCTGATTTCTAATTGGATTCTTCATTTCTTTATCTTTTTGAATTTTGGCTTTTTTTCCTCATCTTTCTCTGCTGTCGGATGAATGTAAAGTATTCTCTCATTTAATCCATCATCACTTTTGCACATACTAATAAGAAACCACTGTTTTGTCTCAGATTTAATAACTTGTATTTCTTCAAATTCACAACAGCCCTGAAACATTGCACTCTAATAATGTATATTTTGTGAAGCATAATGTCATTTACTTGTTTCTATGAAAAGTATTACTTATTTGTTTTGTTAGTGAAGTTTAATAATCATTTCTCTCTGTCTTCAAACAGTTGCACAGAAGGTTTAGGTCTGTATAAAGAAGAGTTCTTTAAACTAGGAAGGTTGAATTTAATTTAATTTTTAGAAATAGGTCTTCATCTGTGTGAATGGACATACTTTTAAGTTATACTTTTAAAGCTGAGAAAAACTAGGATTATTTTTCAGTTGTAATATGGCAGGTTTCAATTTTTTCCCTAACTTCTCAACTTCAGTGACTCCCATTTAACACTGTGGAAGTCTCTGTTAGGGAAACAAAAGCTAATTATTACTGGATGGGGAAGTAGTTCTCATATTGCCTCTAATTCTCTTACTGTTGAATGTTTCGGGGATCAGTTTATTCGAAAGAAGCTTCACCAAACCGTTGTGACAGCTTTTAAGCACCACTTTAATTTTTTTCTGTATTTTTTTCATTACTGTTATTCATATGCTTCCTCGACTCAGATGGGAAACGAGTGTTTACAAAGCATTAAAATTTTCATAGATGTCTGTTAGAATAAAAAGCCCAAGTTCTCGCCATGGCCTTTTGGACTTTGCATGGCGTGGCTTCGGCTGCCTCCCTGACCTCTCCTCTTTCTGCTCTCTCCTCTTTCTCTGTTCTGTAGATTCACCTGGCTTTAAACCCCTCTAACACACAGGGCTCCCATCACCTACCTTAGGGCCCTCGCTTCTCTGTCCCTCAGCTTCCGGCACGCTCACTTCTTCTGTGCTCTGCTCAGATTCAGTGACTTATCCTGTCGCTCCCTTGCATATACTTCTCACCCCTTTGATCCTCTTTCCTTTCGCTGAACTTTTCTGGGGGAACCACATCCTAATTAAGTGCAACCATTTGCTGATTTCAGGTCTCTAGCATGACTGGAGAAAATAACCACCCATGCCTTCTGGTCTCATTTTAAATTCATGACCACTGCTTCATGTGGATCTTTAATTCTGCCCTGTGGTCCTATAATATTTCCTGAGTTGTTTCATTCTTCTACTTTCATGGTAACTACTTCAAACCTCCTATACCTCCTTCCTTAGTCTTAATCTCAGCTTATGGTCCTTGTTTCTTATTTCATTGAGAAAATAGAAGCAGTCAAAAGGGGGTTTCCCCTTGCTCCCACTGAATACTTTTTTTCTAACTATATTTGTCACAGCAAATGAACTGTTCGTGCTTCTTCTATCTAGAGCCAGTCTCTAACTTGTGCAGAAGTCATTCCCTCTTCACTGTCTAAGGTTTTGCTTCCACACTCATCACTCCTCTCTACCCTTCATTTTTTTCACCGCATCATTATTACTGTAGTCTATCCCACCTTAAAAACAAAAACCAACTTTGATCCCACATCCCTCTTCACCTACATTCCTATTTCTTTGATCCCCTTATAGCAAAATTATATTCACAAATAGACACTATCCACTGACCAAAAACCACCTCAGCTTTTACCAAGGCTTCCATTATCAGTTTGAAAAATTGGTTCTGTTAAATATGTTTGATAAATACAGAATGCTCTTTGAGATTTTGGGCGTATTCACAGGTTATATTCTCTCAGATTTATATAATAAGGAGATGTTTACACTTACCCGCATCTGTTGAACATGGAATTCTTTTAGTAAAAGAAGCTATGGGTATACGGGGATATGTGTATAAAAACAGATGATTGAACCTGATGTACCCCCCCAAAAAAATAAAATAAAATAAAATTAAAAAAAAAAAACTATAAAAAAAAAAAAAGAAGCTATGGGTGTTTCATACTTCTTTCTTGAACATAGTTTGAGAAATGTTCAACTACTCAATTGTGATAGTGGGCAGTTTGCTTAAAACATTATTCCTCTTAGGTTAATTGAGAGAAGATGAGTCCAAAGAGATCCCTACCCCCTGCCCCCACTCAGAACTGTGTACTGCGATAGTGGCAGAGGTGACATTACAAGCTCAGAAGCTTCTTAAGGTTCTGTTACTGACAGAGCTACCTATTCTGGATAATTATCTTTAACCAGGGCCATTGTTATTAAGGTTTTTATCTTATTTACTTTTCTTGAAGGTGAAATGTTAATTTTCTTAAACGTGGTCTCCTAAAACAGCAAAGCTTTTTATGGGCCAATCTTATTTTTTTCTGGCTTTAATCTGCTTCATTCGGCTCCGGCAGTTCTCATAACTAGATAATATGCGTGGACTTTGAATTAACCTATCCACAAGATCTGCTGCCTTTCTGATTAAAATAAATTACTTCTGTGTTTTCAGGTGTCTGGAGTAGACTTGCAGAATGCCTCTCACAGAGAAGCGGTTGAAGCCATTAAGAACGCAGGAAACCCTGTGGTGTTCGTGGTTCAGAGCTTGTCCTCCACTCCAAGAGTGAGCTTTAGTTTGTATATTCAAAAAGTTTAACAATGCTCTCTATATCTGTGGACCAGGCTTTTGCCTCCAAGTATTTTTCGACATATTCTTGCTGTTATTCCACTATTACTTAAAGGATGCATTAGCGTCATAAAAATTTAGTTATTAACTTCAGTTTTCCCTTTTTTCTCTGATTTTGATCTCCTGGTCAAATTTGAGTTATTCCAGTGTGAAGTGGAGTACAACAGACCTGTTTTTGTTTCTTTGATTCCCTATTTACCAGTTTTGCTAATTCAGAGGCAAGTTACTTAACCTTTCTGAACCAGTTATTTTGTTTATAAAGTGCTTTGAAATACAGAGTAGGTCAGGTATAAAAACATTCTAGAGGGACTATCAAATGGTCTGTATATCTGTTACAGGCATGTAAAAATTCAAACATGTTGCATTTTTATATGTTCTATTGGAGATTTGAATTCACAAAGAGCAGTATTTAATCATAGAATTTTTTTCTGTAATAAATTACTCTTTTGGTATGGTGTTGGATCTCTGATACACAGATGTCAGTGGCAGGATGTGTATTTTATATTGCAATATGCAGCAGAAATGTCACCCGTAAGCCCTGTAACTGGAAGCAATGTTTATTTTTCTTTATTTTATAATGGAAGACAGCTGTTCAAAACACAGGCGCTTCTGAACAGTAGAAAAACTCTGCATATTTTTAAAAAATTTGCTTTTCAATACATTAATGCTTTTCAACCTTTTTTTTTATGTCAAGGCATACGGAAAGTAATATTCGTATGACAAACTGGGTAAACAGATGTCTGGCTGTCCCTAGGGCGGGGGCATCAGTATGCTATTTCGGCATACCTGTAGCCTGCCTGCACACGGTGGGCTGCTGCAGCCTCACCCCACCGGGCAGCTCTGCTGTGGTGACTGCACTGCAGCATGGTCCCTTCCAGTCTTAGCGCTTCATTTACACCATCAAGACTAATTGAGAGAGGTACTGAATAAAGTCTTCACATTTTAATACAATTTGAAATTCTAGATTTATTGGAATCTACCTTTTAACTCTTATAATACTGAGAAAGTCGTTGAGGGCATCACTTTTATTTCTGGAAACAGAATTCAGTGGGAAAATAGGCCAGATTATTCCCTGCCAAATGACACTTCCAAAGAAACAGTTTTGAGCTAGAATGAGCCAATCAAATTATACATTTATGTGGCCACTGGTGAATGCCCCACCAAAAAATATTCAAAGCATTTTAATAGGTTAGAGAGTCAGCCAAAAAGGCCAAGCTTTTAATCCAGTGTTTGTTGGCGAGCTGAGGTGGAAATTTTCATTTGGATGACATAACCAGTACAATTTCTTTCAACTGTTCAAAAAAAAGGGAAAATGTCTTCAGCATTCTGCTATGTTCAAGTCTCTTAACCCTCAGGCAACATCACAGACTGTCACATTGTGAATTATGTTCATCAAGTGTTGCATTATCCGTGGTTCTAGCTAAGGGAAGGTGATGATATTAATGTCCATTACTTGTTCCTTTTTTTTTTTCTTTAGCACAAAGTGATTCCAGTCAAATAAGGCAATGAAAGGAATCAAGTTTCATATCTTTGCAAAATGGTGCTCTCTTTGGCTTACTCATTCTTGCAAGTTGTATTGGTCATCACAGGAATAGAAAACATAGCCAACTTTTTAATCATTTTTGATCAGCTTACATTAAACTTTGAGACTTTCTTCGAAATCCCCAAAGAAGTAATTTCCCAATGTTTGGCCCATCAAGGCCCTATGTCTGTGCATTGGTTACATGGAAATTCTCATCAACATAATGCATTGATTGGTGGTGTTTATATTTGTACTTTTTTTTTAGTGGTATTTTATCTTTTTATTTTTTTTTTGGCACACGGGCTTAGTTGCTCCGCGGCTTGTGGGATCTTCCTGGAGCTGGGATCAAACCCATGACCTCTGCATTGGCAGGCGGATTCTTAACCACTGCGCCACCTAGGAAGCCCTATCTTTTTATATTTGTGCTTTTAGCAGGTGCTTTAGAAGGATCAGCACCACATTACCTTTTTAAGCTTTTTCTCCTGGATTTTTCAACTATTTTTTCAGCATGCTAGAAAGAAATGTGTGTATCTGCTTAGATTTACTTGGTAAATGCTTATTTGAGAGCAGAACTCATGATTTATACTGTACACCTCTATACAAAGGTTTTATGCCAAGGTAATTTTTTCTGCTTGTAATTGCATTTCACAGTAGCATTAGGGTTATATATATATATATGTATGTGTGTATATATATATATATACACACATAGATATAAACAAACCCTTTTGAAATCATCCCTTCAGTTCATTACATTTATTGTTATGTGCTGTTTTCTTTTTTCCTGTATTCCACTCATATTTCCCTAATACCATTTTTTCATAATGGCACCTAAATTTTTTGGACACATGTACCTTTTGTGTATTAGTCATATAAAAATATATTTTTTTACTTTCATAAGAAACATGTGCTCTCCTACTTTTCTTAAAAATGTAGTCTTTTTGGTGGGCCTTTTGTCTTCCAAATTTTGCTAATGGTATGTGTATGGAAAGATATTTCTCTGCTATTTGTAAAGCAAATGGTGTAAACCTTTTGAATGGCAGCTGACATTCTATCCCATCACGAAGCTTCTGCCATTCAGTTTCAGCTGGCTTTTCCATAGGAAAAAGTAGGTCCAGCGTAGGCAGATATTATGACTTTATAGAGAGACAAAGCATTTGTTTTAAAATTCTTCAGGATGAGAAACGTATACCTGTAGACACACTAGTTTTTGAACTCTGACTTAGGTTGTTGTGTGTATTAGAGATATTAAGCACGGTATCTATTCACATTGGAAGCACTGAAAATATGTTGATATATCCCTACTGTTGTTTTTTACTTAGGTGAAACATTTCTGAGACTTTATTTTTTCAAAAATTATATTTATTTCTTTAGATTCTAAATTAACAGTGGAAAAGAATCTTAAATTTGCCTTTAGAGAGAAGTGATTTTTTTGGTTTTGTTTTTTAAATTATCCCTAGGTGGGAAGTTCCTTTAATTTTCTGAGAAAGGAGATTTATTTTTCCTTTTAATCTGAATGTGCTATTTGAGGAGACTTTTAAAAAAATCACTGACAATTTTGTATTTCCCTAAGATGTTTCATAGTTTTACAAAAAGAAACAAATCAAAAACTAATCTATGTGACTGGTACAATTAAGAATTAAAATTATTTTTATGAAATTAAACTGATTCATTTATAAACATTTATTGAACACTATTATGTATAGGCTTTTTCTGAGCAACAGAGTTATAGTGATAACACTAAATTCCAGCTCTCATTGAGCTTTTATCCAGGGGTGTGAATAGCTTTGTCATTGATCTGTATGCTAGCAGTGATAGTGAAATATTTATTGAAAGTGCACTGTGTGCTGGATATACTTGAGCTGAGGTACAATGATGAATAAGGTAGATCTGTGAAATAAGTGTTGCATCCAACGTTCTAGGAATTAACTCTGGTTACCTTTAAAAGTGTATCTTGCAAAATGAGATGTTTGGATGACAGTAAGTATTGTGACCTTCTTAAGTCTTCTTCATCTTCACTTTCTGGATCTACACAAGTCTGTGAATTTATTGCCCCCGGATGCTACACACACACCCACACACATGTGCGCACATTTTGGGTTATAGAGCTTGCTAGATTTCCCAAGTTGTATTGTTTGCCTTGAATTGTACTTCTCTTGTCTTTAATTTTTAGGTGAAGTTAGAGAGTTAAAGTAGGATTTTAACTGTTTTTCCAGAAAAATACAGGAAGCAATGTAATGATTGTGACATTTGAATGTTTTCTTTCTCCCTCTTCCTTGTTTTTGTGGTGGCAGGTCATTCCTAGTGTGCATAACAAGGCCAAAAAAATCACTAAGAACCAGGACCAAGACACCCAAGAAGAAAAAGAAAAGGTAACCTAACCTCTCAAGCTTTTAAAAAATGCTTTTGTTTTCTTTTTGCATATCTGAGCTGCAATTAATAAGTGGCTTTTTGATGAATATCAGGGTAGAAGTACTGTAGTTATAATATTTCCCTCTGTGAACATAAAGGAAATATTATTCTGGCCTGGATGGAGGCCTAGTGAAGTATAGGTGTAAAAATGTCAGGAAGCACCAATCAGCCATCATCATCATCATCATCTTTCTTTCTCTTTCCTGTTTAGCTGGTTGTCTGTTTATTCCCAGAAAGTTTCTGAGACTCAGCCTGGAAGTCCATTTTTCACATTGCTCTTCCTTTTCATCCTCTAAGGAGCAGGTCAAAGGTCACCTCTACTGAGAAAACATTCCTTACCCTCAACCAGAGTTAATCCTCCACTCCTGTTTCCCCGCCTCTATTCTAGTAGAGTTAGTTGATATAAAATGTATCTTAGGCAATGGTGTCAGGTAGGATGGATTTCCATTTTTCCCCATAAAGATAAATAATTATCCAACTGTTTTAAATAGGCCCTCCTTTACCCACTGATTTGCCCCATAACCTCTGTCATATCTCAGGTTGTCAGAGGAAGACGGTTTCTGAGCTTTCTCTTTGTTCTGTTTGTTTATCCCATCATAAATGCTGCACTACCTAAATTAATAAAGCCTAGTAATAAATCTTGTTTTCTAGTAGAGCAATCTCCTTTATATATTTCTTTTTCTTTAAGTGTCTTACCTATTTGTGTCCTCTTTCTTTTCCGTGTAAATTTTACTGTTAGTTTATCAAATTCTACCAAAAAATCTCTTTGGCGATTTTGACTGCAATTGTGTCAGATCTGTAAATTGTAAAGTTACATCTTTATGGTATTGAGCCTTCTTAACCATTAACCTGGTATGTCTTTCTATTTATTAAATTCCTCTTTTATTTCTTATAATTAATTGTTACAGTTTTGTTCAGAAAGGCATTGTAAATCTTTGCTTTATTCCTAGCAATCCTTATATTTTGTTTTGCTTTTAGATATTTTATATAGCATTTTCTGTTGCTATTATGTAGATATGAAATTGAGTTTTATATATTTTTCGACATCCTAACATTTCTCTATTCTTTTATAAAATAATCCAATGCAGGACACTGGGTAAACCAAAATGCTGAAATAAAAAAGTTAAAATCTCTCATAAACCCACCACCTAAAGATAAACTGATTAAATATTTCATATAGAAGCTTCTAGTATCTTGGTGTATGTACTTCGTAAATATATATATATTTATACTTTAAATAAGAATATGAATCTCAAATTTTAGTGCTATGTCTGTAGACATTCATTTCCGGATTTTCTGTATGGATAATAATAACCACTTCGGATAAAGACAGTTTTCTTCTTCCCTTTCCAATATTTTTTCCCTTGTTTTATTATATCTGCTAAGACCTCTACTATGTTTAATAGAAGTTATAAGAGCTAACATTCTTGTTGTCTTACCTCCTGATAGTTAGGAAATTGCTTTCAATATTTAACCATTGAATATGATGTGTGCTGTAAGTTTTGTAGATTTATTCTTTGGTTAAGGAAGTATTCCCTTTCATTCTTATTTTGCTAAGAATTTTTACCATGAATGGCATTGACATTAAATTTTATCAAATGTATTATCTACATTCACTGAAATAGTTTGTATGTGTTTTTTTTTCTCCTTGAATCCCTTAATGTGGTGAATTATATTAATAGATTCTGTAATGTTAAACCAATCTCGAATTAAATTAATTTGCTCATTCTCTTTTTTGCCTGTTGCTAGTATTTCTTTTAGAATTTTTGCATTGGAAGTTTTGAATGAGTTTGGCCTGTAATTTCCTGATTATGTACTATCCTATCTGGTTTTGGTTATAGAAGACTACTGAAATAAATTGTAGGAATGTTTCTGCTTTTCAGTTCTCTGAGAGTTTGTTTCAAGATAGTAATTATCCACGCCTTAAATGTTTGGTCAAACTAGCCTATGAAGCCATCATGGGCCTGTGTTTTCTATGTGGGAAAAGTCTAAAATACTGACCGATTCAGTTCTTCAGTAGTTACTGAGATATTCAGATTTTCTATTCCTTTTAGAGTTAGTTTTGATTACTAACTCTTTTCTAGGAATATTCATAATCACCTAATTTTTTACGTTTGTTGGTATACTGGATTCTCTTGACACGGATTACCTGTGTTCTCTTTGAAGTAGTTCTTGTTCTTTGTGAATGTAGTTTATTTCTAATTAATCTTGAAAGTAATTTTTCATTTAACTCCTATTTTTGAAGAATTGACTTTTGAGTTGTTTGTTTTCTCTGTGGTATGTTCTGCTTAATTAGTTTTGTTCTCATTTTTATAGTCTTATATGGGTTTATTTCCTTCTCCCATCTAATAGTCTTTAGGTAGTTCTGGAGTTTATTAATTTTTAGCCATTCTCTTTTTCTAAAATAATCATTTAAGACCATAAATTTCCTTCTAAGGTCTTCTTTTTCAGGATCCTAGGATATTAAGTTGAATTTCTATTGTTTAGTACTAAGTTTTTTTTTTTAAACTTCCAAATGATTTATTTTTTACCCAAGTTTATTTCAAAATGTATTTTTTAATTTCCATACAAATATTTTGAAAAAACTTCTTGCCTGTATTTTCTAACATATTTCAGTTATAACCAGAAATTGTGTTTTATATAATGTCTTTTACATTGACTGAGACTGTTTTTATGGCCTAGCACATGGTTATTGTAAATGTATATTTGTGATTTAAAAGAATGGCTGTCATGTAGTTATTGGTTTCAGATTTTTATACAAAGTTATTAGGACAAACTGATTAACTGAGTTATTCAGATATTCTATATACTTACTGATTTTTTTGGTCAGAGTAACTTAGTCTTCCATTTTGATGGTTAATCTACTTTTCATGTAGTTTTTCAGCTTTTATTTTACATTTTTTTCAAGTTAATTTATTAAGTGTCTACAGGTTTAAAAATTTTATATCCTCATAGGGGTATAATTGACCATTTTATTAATATGTGGCATTATTGAGTAATGCCTTAATATCTGTTCCATCCAATATCCCTGTAACTAGGCCAGCTTTCTTTTTGTATTTGCCTGGTATTTTGTCTTGGAAATTTTTGACCCACATACAGAATGAATTCAGTTCTCCAACCTAGTGGATCTGGGCTTGTAAGGAATTCTTAGGGGACACCTTTTTTTCTTTTCTTTTTGTTTTTTATTTTGTTTGTTTGTTTTGTTTTGTTTTGTTTTGTTTTCTTCCATCTCAAGTGTTCCTGCTCTCTTCTATAATCAGGATTTTGGTTTGATTTGTTTATTGTTTTTAACTTCACTCACTGCAGGTTTCACCCTGTTAAAGAAAAAAAAAAGCTGTGACTGAATTGAACACCTGGGAACAGTTTATTTACAGAAATGTACATGGGGGCCAATCAAGACCCCTCAAAGACTTTGGGAGAAGGGTTCTTGAAAAAGATAAAGGATTAACTTGGCTACCAAATTATAGAACTGTTTTATTCTTGTTGGCCACCTTCTTTGAGTTCACATCTTTATCACAAAGATTATGTTCAGATTATCAGTAGCATACACTCTGTGTTCAGGATTCTGTGGTTTATTTTTGGCAACTGCTGATAAACACAGATAATATGTAGATTCTAGAAGACCATGGTTATTGTTTGTAGAAATGTTACTTATGTACAGGTTGCAAGTCATTACTTGCAGAATACTTCAACCTTTTGGTGGTAAGGGCTTTATTTGCAAGGATTGGGGTTTGGGAGGGTGATATCATTAGTCCTACTTCCCACCTTGTTTGACCTCAAATAGAAACTATGAACTAATTAAATTCCTAGCTTTCACTAGATAAAAATGAGTAGATACTGCATGATTATATTTATAATAAACATCTAGAAAATACAACCTGTAGTGACAAAAAGGAAATCAGTGGTTCAGGAGAACAGGGTACTAGGGGAAGGGATGAGAAAGAGGGTGATTAAAAGTGTCAGGAATAAACTTTTCGGGGTGATGGTTATGTGTTCATTATATTGATTGTGGTGGTGGATTCAAATTGTATACTTTAAAATCTGTGCAATTTTTAAATTTCAGTTATATTTCAATATACTGCAATGAAACTATGAAAGACAAAAATTCCCTGTTTTTCTGGAGCTTGCTTTTTAGTAGGGCAAAGCAAACAGTATAGAATTTCGTGACTGCTGACTTTAAACAACTTGGGGACAAGACCTGAAAACCCACAAAATATGGCATCTGAAAGGAACTGGAACATAAGCTCCATAAAGGCAGGGAGATAATCTATCTCATAGTTACTCTATCTGCATTGCCCAGAACACTGCTGGGAGCCTAACAGGCACACAGTACATATTTACTGAATGAATAAAGAATCCTAAAAATAGAATAAAAAGAAAATCTCTAGCTTTAGGTCACTAGGGATTGGCACATGCCCTCTGGGGATTTATCTTCTGATTTGGAATTTATGGTTGTTTTTGGCCTTAGTTACAAAAACATATTCTTGAATTTTTATGTCATTTTTTATTTACTTGTTTTTTTTTAAAGAAGAATTTCTCAGAATATTTAGTCTGTCCTGTTGCTGGAATTGTGTTGATTCATATGTTGATTCAGATATGTGAACGTTAAATGTTTATTGGAAACCGATAGTGTGCCAGTTACTATGGTACAGAGAGCGGATGTAGCGTCAAAGAGGAAACAGACAACGAATCAGTCTGTGAGGAGAGAGACAATAAACACACAGATGAATACACTGGTTACTAATTTAATTACTTTGGGGAACAAGGTAATTTAATTGATTAAGGAAAATTCCACATAAGATTTCAAGGAGGAAAAAAGGTAAATGTATTATTCTTATCAACTTTGACCTGTTCCATTAAACCAAATTGAATTTCAATACATAGCAAGGATATTTGCATTCAAATTTTAAAAGTCCGGTAAGAGCCTGGTAATACCAAAAGCCAGTGTGAGTCTGTCTAGCTGAGTTCTTCAGTATAAAGAACGAATCACTAAGTTGACATGGCAGTAGTTAACATTGCGACCATAAACCTCAAATCAGAAGGTTAGGCGGTGCACAGGAAAGTGGCACTTGCCCAGAGAGCATGTGCCAATCCCTGGTGACCTAAAGCCAGAGATGTTTGTTAAATACAAAACTGGTTAATGTCTTACAGGGCAATGCAAATGTAATAATTTGCTAAAATAATTTACACTTCTACCAGACAAAACTAATGTATGCATCGCTGTTGAACAAGAACCATTTATGTCATTGTCATTTTTCTAAAAGTTAATATATCAGGGAACTTAAACAACATGAATGACAACCGGTTACTCATTCAGCAGATACTTAAAGGCACTGTTCTCAGAGCTAAGGATGCCATACAGCCCATGTTGTTCTCTGTGCTCACGGAGGTTCTGTTCACCTGGCTCTGCCTGTACATACATACCTTGCTCCAGCGTTTTTTGCCACAGGGAGAGCCTGGACCTGCCTACAGCCTTCTCCCATGTGCAGTAGAAAGATGACTGGGTATCTGGCAACCCACATTTATACCATAGGGAGCCCAGAATATGCTTATCCTATATTCTTTCTGAGAGTATTGGTATAAGTTAAACAAATTGGCTGCATAAACAATTTCCCCTTAAATATATTTTTTAAAGTGCTATTAAAGAGAATTTGTATCTCTTAATACTATTTTAAAAGCTGGCAGTCTTTGTTCTGAGCATTGTCTTTCTCTTAGAATGACCTTGTTCCAAGGAAAAGATTTGCTGAAAATTCATTTGCCTTTTTTATTCTTCATTTAACTCACTTTTAAGTTTTTTCCAACAAGAATTAAAGAAACACCGTGATCACATTTCTGAATTATTTTGTTGCTTAAAAGCATTTTGTATTTGGCATCGTCTCTTCTTTCATCACTCTTGCATTTTTATTGAGTTTTGGACTTTCTATAAATGTACAGAGTACTGTTTTGGTTAGACATTATCTTAAGTAAATTTGGATGTGTTTTTTTCTGTATGGATCCCGAATAGTGTTTTCTATTTTGGAGGAATTTATTACGTGCCTGCTTTCTCTAATGGACCAGTCATTGTCCATTTACTGGAGTGTATCCTGCCATTAGTGGCTTTCTCCTATAAAGTATAATTGATTGTACTTTATTGAAATCCTGTAGCAAAACAAATCTTAATCCAGTTGTTTTGGCATTTGTGGAGTGCTTGTGTGTATCGGCTCCCATTCTTCCCAGCAGCTTGGGTGTCTCCATAGTTTGGCATGTTTTATTTTTCCCAGCGTTCAAGAAAATGTCAACGTCTTGTGAAGGTAATCTGATCATTAGGTCTACTTTAATTAAGTCTGTTTGAACCAAATATTGATGTGCTATGTCATTTGCTGTGTAAATTTAAAGAATACTTATATAGGAATACAAAAAGTATTCATCATAAAGCTTTCTCTTTTTTAAAACACTGAAATGTGTGTTGACTATTTACAAATTAAAGATGAATATCTGGTTAGAAAATCAAGCGCTTTTTAAAGAATGAAATCTGTACCTTCTACAATTGAATAAAAAGTTTAAATAATTGTAGGATTAACACATGGGGTAGTTTTTACATTTCCACTTATTTTTGAAATGTCTTTCATTTGAGTTATTTTGTCAGAAACAGAGAAAACTAAGCCTCAACAGTATAAAGAAAATATATATAATTGACTTTCTCACTGGAGAAAGAATTCATTCTTCTGGGTAGGTCAACAGTCTTAAAAGCTATGCTTTTGGATTCCTCTTTTCTGTATTGGTGTGTTTACATCACAGAGTCACATTTATATAATAAAATAAACATCGGAGAATAAATTGTATTTGTTTTACAGTCCTAGTGATATGATGGAAGTTGGATACAGTCAAAATATTTACAGATTATCTTCGTATCCTGTTTGTCATTGAGGAAGAGGTTGTACAAAGTCAGTTAACCCTTCTCTCAATTTTGCGTCTTCAGAGGCGAGGAACTGCTCCGCCTCCAGTGAAGCTGCCGCCTCCTTACAAAGCTCCATCTGATGACAGTGATGACACTGAAGAAGAATACGCGTTTACCGACAGTGAGTCCCTTTTTATTATTTGGGGTGGATGCAGAATTTATTAAATTATGCTTTAATGATTGTTGTAAATTATCAAATTACAGTGCTCTGGCTTCTTAAAAAATGTGCATGAGTATATCTTGCTGAAAAAAAAAAAGTCTGCATCTCCTAAACTTTTGTGACTTTATTTTCCTAAGCTTTTGTTTTTGACACTAATATAACAGAGTGAATATCAAAGGCAGCTTGATGGTAAACTTTTATCTGCATTCCCTCCTAGTCTTACTATTTGGTTGTGAATACAAAAAATGCTAAGAAGTCCTTGAAATTGAAGTTTGACCCATAATAATCAGAGTTGAATGTAGATGTTAGCTCTTGGTTACTTGCCCTACTCAAACGGATGGTGATATTGCCAATGCAAAATTACAGAAGGCCCACCAAGTCATAATTTCTCCTTTAGATGTCGTTCCATGATGCTCTTTTGTATTAGTTGTATCAAATATACATTCACACATATATTTAATGGAGACTTTATTTAAAAGAACTTACATAACTTTTATGCACATAAAGTATATGTAGTTAGATCTGATTGCTGTTGTGTATGGAATTTATTTTGGGGGTGATGAAAATGTTCTAAAATTAGATTTGTAACTATATTAAAACCTACAGGATTATGCATTTGAATGGATGAATTTCATGGTTTTTGAAATTTGTATATTTTAAAATAATAGTTTTCCTTCTATAATACAGAAAAGGAGTTTGATATAAAAATTGAAAGAGTTAAAATTCTGGCTCCTGTATGTCCTAGTGTGTGACCTTAAGCATGCCCTCTTCTATGAAAATAATGGTACCTACTTCAAAGGGGTTGTGATGAGGTTTGAAACAAGGTGATAAGGCCTTTAGCCTGGCATGTTGTGAGTCTTCAATAAGCATTATAGAGTTGACTATAACTGTATTTTTCTAAATGTAATAATATATAAATGAAATATATTTATGAAACAAGTTGACTTTATAAAAACTTGGTTTGTACTTTGTGATTTTACAGAAAGCTTTCTCACCTATTTTCATTTATTCGACAGTCTCTGTTGAAAACCAGCTGCTTTTCACTAACAGTGCTGAGTGAGTTTGCTGTGAGATAAATGAAACATAGCTCCATTTTTTCTTGTTGGGGTCACCAGCCTGGAAGGGAGATTACAAAGGCACGGAAACAAAATTTGATAAAGGTACTGCAGTGCCTCGATTCTCAACCTCTTAAGAGCAGCACATGGTGGATACGATTGATATGTGTGCGCACTTGTGTAATATAATCCCTTGTTTTGATATAGTTATTAGGGCAGCTGCAGCAGAGGGGAGATAACTTGTTGCTTATTCATAACTTCTGGGATACTAGAATGCCCATAGTTGCAAGGTTGTTAGGAAACCTGGTTTAAGCATGTGACTTGGATTATGTTCTAATCCTAGCTCTACCACTTAGTTATGAATTCATGGACAAGTTTCTTAACCTCTTCATGGCTCACACTTTCTCATCTGTATGGAGGAGAGGGGATGTCTTATAATAACCTGCCTCATAGGATTGCTGTGAGCATTGGAGGAGAAAGCATTTAAAGAAATTAGTATAGGGACTTCCCTGGTGGCGGAGTGGTTAAGAATCTGCCTGACAATGCAGGGGACATGGGTTCGAGCCCTGGTCTGGGAGGATCCCACATGCTGCGGAGCAGCTAAGCCCATGCGTGACGACTACTGAGCCTATGCTCGAGAGCCCACGAGCCACAACTACTGTGCCCGTGCACTACAACTGCTGAAGCCCGTGCACCTAGAGCCTGGTGCTCTGCAGCAAGAGAAGCCACTGCAGTGAGAAGCCCACACACTGCAATGAAGAGTAGCCCCCACTGGGCACAACAAGAGAAAGCCCATGCGCAGCAACGAAGACCCAATGCAGCCAATAATAATAATTAAAAAAAAAGAACTTTGTATAGGGATTGTGATACCTAGTAAACACTCTGGTTTACTATGTACCAGGTTTTCATATGTATTAATAACTCAGTCAATATAATAACTTTGTGAGGTCTCTAAGTATACAAATAAAGAAACAGGCTCAGAGAAATTAAGGAATATGTCAAAAATTACACAGTTAAGAAATAGCGGAAATGGAGTTTAAACCCTGACACTCTGACTTCAGAGCGGGTACTGTCTATCGTCTACTCTTCCCATTACTTAAAACATTACTATCCCAGAAATAGGAATAAAGTGATTTGGGATTATCTAGTGACTATCACTTTGATGTCATTAGATAGGCAGGGCAGTTCCCAAGAGTTCCAAGACTAGGTGTACATGTGTGTTCACAGCACACATTCACAGCATTAGTGGGTTTCAGGAATGGCAGTGATTTACACTGAATTCTGATACAGTAAGTCCTCTGTAAGTCCCCCACGTATGAACAAGTTCCGTTCTGAGTAAGTCCGATTTGTTCGTAAGTCCAACAAAGTTAGCCTAGGTACCCAACTAACAGTCGGCTATGTAGTACTGTATTATAATAGGTTGATAATACTTTTCACACAAATAATACATAAAAGACAAACAAAAAATAAAAACATTTTTAATCTTACAGTACAGTACCTTGAAAAGTACAGTACTATAGCACAATAGGCATACAGGGGCTGGCATCGAGTGAACAGGCAAGAAGAGTTACTGACTGGAGGAGAGAGAGGAGGAAGGAGAGGTAGAGCTGAAAGATCATCAGCAGTAGGAGACGGAGGACAAACTGCAATTTCACTAACACTTGACGTTGATTCTACAGGTTCTGGTTCCTTGCTGGATTCAATTCTATCTATCCTCTTGAAAAAAACGGTCCAGTGATGTCTGAGTAGTAGCTCTTTTTTTCTTATCATAGATGACATGGTAGCACTGGATTGCATTCTGAACGGCTGCTGCAGCCTTCGTGTACCATTTTACGTTTGGGTCCTGTGCCTCAAAAACTGGCAGTGCCTCCTTAAATAAAGAAAATCCGCTTGCCATTTCCTGCACCATGAATCTCTTTGGTTCTTCAGTTACTTCTTCTTCCTCTTCTCTCTTTGTCCTTTCTCTGGGCCTTCAATTCCGTCAGGTCTTCATTAGTAAGCTCCTCCTGTTGCACAGCAAGGAGTTCAATGAAGTGTCTTATTGCAGATCTTGCTTGAAATAAAGATACTGTACTACTGTACTCTGTACAGTACTGTACAGTAAAGAACACAAAAGCACAACCACTTGCAGAGGATGCACGCACGTGACAATATAGGCCAGACACGTGAACTAACTTATGTGATTGAACATGTGAACACACGTTGGCATCTTTGAAAGTTCACAACTTGAAGGTTTCTATGTAGGGAATTTACTATATAGACTTCTAATATCAAAGTCATCTTCTAACTATGACATCTCACAGCAAATTTGGGCTGTGAATGTGACTTTCCATTCATTTTGCTCCCCTTTTTTTCCCTTCCCAGTGTACATTTTTGTTCCCATTTAACTTCCCATTGATTTTACTATTAACCTTCTCCAGAAGGGTTTGAACTGTATGGAGCTATGAGATGGTTCACATTTAAAATGTAGTGAACCTAAAGCCTCTAGTTTTCCTGTATTTCTTCGTGATATGGATCCCTTGAGTTTTTCTTTGTCCCTTAACTCTTATTAAATGAATACTCCGCTCATCTGGCCAAAACTAAAAGCAACGTGGTTCACTGTTTTATCAGATTCTTATTGTCCCCAAACAAGCATTTCTTTTTACAGTGGTGAAAGTATGATTACATAACTTTCCCATGGTCCAGGACTGGGAAGTGAACGGCTGAAATCCAAGCTTTAGGCCTACCAGGAAGTGATGATTGTGTTATAGAGATCACTGACATGAGATACACGTAATTCCAAAGTGCAGTTTAATCTAACTTAGGTGAGCTTTGATAAGTTACTCATTTATAAAGTTCATCCAGAACTTCCCTGGTGGCACAGTGGTTAAGAATCCGCCTGCCAATGCAGGGGACATGGGTTTGAGCCCTGGTCCAGGAAGATCCCACGTGCTGCGGAGCAACTAAGCCTGTGTGCCACAACTACTGAGCCTGCGCTCTAGAGCCTGCGAGCCACAACTACTGAGCCCACATGCCACAACTACTGAAGCCTGTGAAGGGAGGGAAGGAATACGGGGAGATGTGTATAAAAACAGATGATTGAGCTTGGTGTACCCCCCCCCAAATAATAAATAAATTAATTAAATTAAAAAAAAAACAATTTTGTTGAGATATAATCCACATTACCATACATCTACTTAAAGTGTCCAATTCAGTAGCTTTTAGTATATTTAGAGTTGTTCAACCATACCACTATCAATTTTAGAATATTTAGAACATTTTCATCACTGCCCCTTCCCCAAACCCTGCTCATTGGCAGTCACTCTTCTTTACCATATTTATTCAAAAATTCCTTACATTCATATATCAAATACACACACATATATTTTAATTTTTAAAAAGACTTCATAAATAATCTTCACGTGTTCCCATGGAGTGGTCTGGGGAACCTGTCCCAAACCTCCCTTCCTCTTATAAAAAAATGCCCCCAAAACTGCATTGAAGTTTGGAGAAAGACAAGGATGCCTGATAACTCCATTGTTCTCAAGAATCTAGCAATGCAATAAGATCACCTCCTCTTCTCAGCTCAAATAAAAACAAAACCAGAAAGAGAAAAACTTATTATTCACAGATAATACAGTTGTCAATTTCAAAAATTCAAAACCTAAAATAATCTTTTGGCAACAGTAAGTCAGGCTATATATTAATTGCACATATGAAAAAATCTAATCAGTATTATCTATTTAGAAAATATGATAGAAATTTTGTAATAGAAATAACAGAAAAACTTTTTAAAAATCCAGTAATAATACAGTTAGAAATGCAAATCATGGCAGTGACCCATAACTTTTTTAAAAAAATGTTTTTCTATTTATTTAATTTATTTATTTGCTGCACTGGGTCTTTGTGGCTGTGTGTGGGCTTTCTCTAGTTGCGGCAAAAGGGGGCTACTTTTCCTTGCGATGCTCAGGCTTCTCATTGCAGTGGCTTCTCTTGTGGATCACGGGCTCTAGGCTCGAGGGCTTCAGTAGTTGTGGCACATGGGCTCAGTAGTTGTGGTTCACGGGCTTAGTTGCTTCATGGCATGTGGGATCTTCCTGGACCAGGGATCGAACCCATGTCCCCTGCATTGGCAGGCAGATTCTTAACCACTGTGCCACCAAGGAAGTCCAACTCATAACTTTTTGAGTCATTTACTCATTTGCAATGTGATGAAAACTATGAACCCACCCTGAAGAAAAATGTGTGCAGATACACAGAAACATTGTCACACACACACGCAATTTCAAATAGGCATCATTTTGCCTATTAAGTGGAAGTCCTGAAGCATGTTTAACATAATTCAAATCTAAATCCTAAGTGTATATAGGCTTTTTTTTTTTAATATGAGAATTTCATTGAACATTGATTTGGAAATGAAATGCTAGGCAATTTTGGAAAAGAAAAATATTGAGAGAAGGGGAACATGCACTTCCCTAGTATCTGAATGTATTTTAAACTGGTGTTTCTCAAACTCAGTCTGGAGTTTTAGGAATGAATGGGAGAGTTTTGAGCTGTCTGAAACAGTTTTTCTCAACCTTGAATTATTGACATTTTAACCTTTAATTCCTTCTTGTGGGGGACTGACCTTTGCATTGTAGGATGTTTAACAGCATCCTTGGTCCCTACTCACTAGATGCTAGTAGCCTCTTCCTTCTACCCAAGTTGTGACAACCAAAAATGTCTTCACACATTGCCAAGTGTCCCCTGGTCTAAATGGATGGGGTAGTCTACTGGTATTTATTAGTTGTGGAGCCAAGGGAACTGTATTGTATGGGATAATCTCAAACAGTAAAGAATTATCCTGCCCAGAGTACCAGTAGCACTTGTGATTAGAAATATTGTTTAAAACTATAGTAATTAAATCAGTTTAGTATTTACATCTGAAATGATCTAAAAATAGACCCAGGTGTCTATTCAGACTTTAGAATATAAAAAATATTCTTTTGAAATTGTAGAAATAGGATAAATTATTCTGTAAACAATGGGATATGTAATCATTTGGGGAGAAAATGTAGAGCTCTTCACTTCTCACAAAAATTATAAGTTAATTCCAAAAGAATCATGTACTTCTGAAAGTTGAAACCATAAAAATATTATAAAAAGTCTAAGATTTTAAAAAATACACTCTTTATTCAGGGAAATGACTTTCATATTATTGTAACAATACTATAAAAGAAAATAATAATAAATTGGTTTATATAAAAATTAAAAACATACATATATAAAAATATATACACACATTTTTGTATATATATATTCAGAGGAAAAAGATGTACAACTATGAAAACTAAGCAAATATCAAACATTATGTAATAGATTTGAGCAACAAGTCAAAAAAGTCTGTTCAGCCTCACTAAAAATGAGAGATATGTAAATTAATAAAAAATCAGATTTTTTTGACCTATCAGATTACTTTAGATTTTAAAAATTAGTGTTGTTCATTGTTGAAGAGGTTGGAGAAAAAAAGTTCTTATATACTGTTGGTAGGAATTTGAATTCATGTACCTCTTTCTATGTACTTCCATTTGGCAGCACATATAAAAAATTTAAATATTCAACTTCCAGTGATATATCCTAAGGAATTTGTTGCTCGTGTGATTATATGTGTGTGTGTGTACATATACATACAAGGAAGTTTACTGCTGCATTTTTCGCTAGTAGCAATTAGATCAACATATATTATATGAAACTAATACATACTATAGCCTTAAGTCAGTTAATCTGTAAGCATTTCTAGCCATCTGACCTGGAACAAGTTGTGTATCTTTCCCTTTGTTTCCTCATTTGTAAGATGGGGATGATAATAGTACTCCTTTCATTGGGTGCTTGTGAGAGACTAGAAGAAATGGTGTATATAACATGCTTATATGGGAAGTAACACGTAGGAAGTACTCCAGAACTGTTAGCTGCTACTGTTTATTCTTATCAATAGAATACAACATTCTTCAGTGTTTGCCAAATATTGCCATTACAGAATGACATTCTGGCATACGTATGTATTAAAAATTTTATCCAAAAATTATTATAATTTAATTTTTTTAAATTTTACAAGTTAGTTTTTGAGGTTTAACATTATCATGTAGGGACAATATTTTTTTTATTTTTTAATTTTTTTAAGCTCTTTATTTGAGTATAATTGCTTTACACTGTTGAGGCAGTTTCTGCTGTACAACAAAGTGAATCAGCTCTATTTATACATATATCCCCATATCCCCTCCCTCCCACAACTCCTTCCCATCCTCCCTATCCCACCCCTCTAAGTCTTCACCAGTCATCAACTTGATCTCCCTGTGTTAATGCAGCAGCTTCCCAGTAGCTATTTATTTTACATTTGGTAGTGTATATATGTCAATGCTATTCTCTCACTTCATCCCAGCTTCCCATTCACCCCCCACCCTGTGTCCTCAAGTCCACTTTCTATATCTGCATCTTTATTCTTGCCCTGTTACTGGGTTCATCAGTACAATTTTTTTAGATTCCATATATATGAGTTACAGTATTTGTTTTTCTCTTTCTGGCTTATTTCGCTCTGTATGACAGACTCTAGGTCTATCCACCTCATTACAGATAGCTCCATTTCATTCCTTTTTATGGCTAATATTCCACTGTATATATGTGCCACATCTTCTTTATCCATTCATCTGTTGATGGGCATTTAGGTTGCGTCCATGTCTTGGCTGTTGTAAATTATGCTGCAGTGAACATTGTAGTACATGTTTCTTTTTGGATTATGGTTTTCTCAGGGTATATGCCCAGCAGTGGGATTGCTGGGTCATACAGTAGTTCTATTTTTAGTTTTTTAAGGAATCTCCATACTGTTCTCCATAGTGGCTGTACCAGTTTACATTCCCACCAACAGTGCAGGAGGGTTCCCTTTTTTCCGCACCCTCTCCAACATTTATTGTTTCTAGATTTTTTGATGATGGCCATTCTGACTGGTGTGAGGTGATACCTCATTGTGGCTTTGACTTGCATTTCTCTGATGATTAGTGATGTTGAGCATCTTCTCATGTGTTGGTTAGCCACCTGCATGTCTTCTTTGGAGAAATGTCTATTTAGGTCTTCCGCCCTTTCGTGGATTGAGTTATTTGCTTTTTTGATATTGAGCTGCGTGAGCTACTTATATATTTTGGAGATTAATCCTTTGTCCATTGCTTCATTGGCAAATATTTTCTCCCATTCTAAGGGTTGTCTTCTTGTCTTGTTTATGGTTTCTTTCACTGTGCAAAAGCTTTTAAGTTTCATGCAGTCCCATTTGTTTATTTTTTATTTTATTTCCATGATTCTAGGAGGTGGGTCAAAAAGGATCTTGCTTTGATGTATGTCACAGAGTGTTCTGCCTATATTTTCCTCTAAGAGTTTTATAGTGTCTGGCCTTACATGTAGGTCTTTAATCCATTTTGAGTTTATTTTTGTGTATGGTGTTAGGAAGTGTTCTAATTTCATTCTTTTACATGTAGCTGTCCAATATTCCCAGCACCACTTATTGAAGAGGCTATCTTTTCTCCATTGTGTATTCTTGCCTCCTTGGGACAATATTTTGTTAACACTGTCTACTACTGACAGTTCCTTGATCATTGTTGGATACTGTGACATGTTTTACTTTCATTTTCAATGGAGATCATTAGAAGAGAAAGATATTGAGTACTTCATTTTTCTTTGATACTTTTTCTTTTCTTATTCTTTGTTTTCCTTGGACCAAAGGTGAAATTATTTTAGAAGTATTTGTTTATGATTTTGTCATTTTTCCTTCCCATGGAATTTCAATGTTGTAGGGTTGATATTTTACTTTCATTTCATTCCTTCCAGTGTAGGAAGAATACACAGGAGAATTTTTTGAGAAAAATTTGTGATCCAAAATGAATGAATATTACAAAACAGAAACAGAGTCACGGATATAGAAAAAAAAACTAGTGATTACCAGTGGGGAGAGAGAAGAGGGGAGAAGGGAAGAAGAAAGATACAGGTAGGGGATTAAGAGCTACAAACTACTAAATATAAAATAAGTAAGCTGTTATAAGGATATATTGCATGGTACAGGGAATATAGCCAGTATTTTCTATTAACTTTAAATGGAGTATAATCTATAAAAATACTGAGTCACTATGTACACCTGAAACTAATATAATATTGTAAATCAACTATACTTCAATAAATTTTTTAAAAAAATTCATGGTCCAAATAGAATTTAAAAACTGAAAATACAGCTTTTAAAGATTACTTTGTTTAATATGAGTGCTGGCTTGCTGAACAATCCTACAAAGTTTGTGACATGACTTAATCTCTATTTTTATGCTTTGTAGTATTTAATATTTAAAAAATCAGTGAAGGACTTCCTAGGTGGTGCAGTGGTTACGAATCCGGCTGCCAATGCAGGGAACGTGGGTTCGAGCCCTGCCCCAGGAAGATCCCACATGCCATGGAGCAACTAAGCCCATGCGCCACAACTATTGAGCCTGCACTCTAGAGCCTGTGAGCCACAACTATTGAGCCCATGTGCCACAACTACTGAAGCCCATGTGCTTAGAGCCCATGCTCCACAACAAGAGAAGCCACCACAATGAGGAGCCTGTGCACCACAATGAAGAGTAGCCCCCCGCTCACCACAACTAGAGAAACCCCGTGTGCAGCAATGAAGACCCAACACAGCCAATAAATAAATAAATTTATAAAAAAAAAAATCAGTGAAATCAACATTTGTTGATTCACAAAGGTTGTAATGTTCTTTGCAGAGTTAATTC
Source organism: Hippopotamus amphibius kiboko (assembly GCF_030028045.1). NCBI lineage: Eukaryota > Metazoa > Chordata > Mammalia > Artiodactyla > Hippopotamidae > Hippopotamus > Hippopotamus amphibius. Next base: position 52,764,417 of record NC_080186.1, read on the forward strand.
TCAATATATATTCATATAACTGTCAATATATTTTTCTACTTAACCTTTTAGAAATTTAATAATTTTAATATAAAAGTTAGCTTTTATTCTTATCTTTAATTATTGTGGTAGTTTACTCTTGTGATAGTAAACAAACATTTATACTTCAATAAGCTGATAAAATTTCAACATATCAAGCACATAAGGAAATTTTTCATTCCAGGTAACATCACAAATGCTAACCTAGGTAATAATAGTGAATAGAAATATAAGCCTTGTTTGAATCACTGCCATTAATACACTGTTTAGTTTTTTATTGTTAATCTGTTTTCCCCAGGATCATTGATCTTGCACTGGTTCAGAGGTGCCTGAATGATATCCACATGTCTCTCAGATCTTTGGCCTTCTGGAAGCAAAGCCAGATTGCAGATTTCAGTCAAATTCTAAGGCCAAAGCTGAACTTTATAGAATCCCTAGTATTTTTTCATCCAAAGAAGTGCAGACGCATGTAAGTCAAACTGCTTTGAGAGGGGAGTTTTGAAAATAAACTTCTACTTTTTACTTTATTTGATCCACTCGAATTTTATATAACAATGTTTATTTGGAAGAGAAAAAGCATTTTGTCTTAAACAGCTCAATAATAAGAAAAGAAGCAATTCAAGTTTTAAAAATGGGAAAAGCATAAAATGACGTTTCACCAGAGAAGATATATAAATGGCTGATAAGCACTTGAGAAGGTGCTCAATGTCATTAATTAGGGAAATGCAAATTAAGCCACTACACATCCACCAAAATGATTTTAGTTTTAAAAAAAACAGACACACAACTGGAGCCCGCATACACTGCTGGTGGAAATGTGGATTGACACAGCCACTTTGGAAAACGGTTTGGCACTTTCTTAAAGAGTTAAACATAGATTTATCATAGAACCCAACAATTCGACTTCTAGGCACACACCTAAGAGAAATGAAAACATGTGTCCACGCAAAGACTCTACGTGAATGTTCATAGCAGCATTATCCATAGTAGCCCAATACTGGAAATAGCCAAATTTCTGTCAACTGGTGAATGGATAACAAAATGTTGTATATCCATACAATGGAATATACTCTTCAGTCATAAAGAGGAGCAAAATACTGATACATGCTCCTTATCCTAAGTAAAGGAAGCCTGGTGCAGAAGACTACATACTGTATGATTACATTTATATAAAGCAAACAAATTTTTAGAGTTAGAAAGCAGGCCAGCAGTTACGTAGAGTGTGAGTTTGGATTGGACTTGAAGGAATTTTTTGGTAGAAATGTTCTGAAACTGGATTGTGGTGATGGTTGCACAGCTCTATAAGTTTACTAAAAATCATTAAATTGTGTGCTTGAGTAAATTTTATGTTGTGTAAATTATACTAAATAAAGCTGTTAAAATTATTTCAAAGTTAAGCATCATCTTACACTAAAGAACCACATCTGTAAAGGAGAGTTAAAACTTATAAAAAAGATCTCTGTTAAAGGAGGAGGGCAATCAAAGAGCAAATTAAAGAGGGGAATGAAAGTGTCTTAATCAGTGAGTTCCTTGATGGTGGTGGGATTTAAGAACCACCAAATTCAACTGGTCTAATTTTACAGTCGAGAATCCTAAGACCCAGAGCAATTAATTTGCTCGGAGTCACAGAGTTGGTTATTGTTGAGGTCAGTACTGGACTTTAGGTCTCACTCCAGGGCCATATTTAGTCTCTCCCTTCAGTGCCTTCCTATGTGCACGATGCTGGTTTTTAACATGAGGTTCACTCCTGATTAATGAAGATTTATTGAGCAACTGGTCATTATTTTGGTATAAATATTTTTTCTGTTTGTTTCCTTGTGGGCTCTGTAGTTGATCTCTACCTTGCCAATAGATGTCACTACAATCAACAGCAATTATTACCAAGGATTTAAAGAATGTTAAAACTATTCACTTCATATGAGCAAACAGCGTTCATTAGTGGTTTCTAGTGGTATCTCCATGTTTATTTTACTAAAGGTATGAATGTATTTGCTCGCTCCTTTTTTTTTTTTTTTGACACTGCAAAGTAGGAGGGGAAGATTGACATAAAAGCTAAAGTTTAATTTTTCAGTTCTCTATAAATTCTTTTTCTCATTTCCTGTAGTTAATTATCCTTTTCTGGACCCTTGTCTTTATAATTAAGTAAAATAAGTAGAATTCTTGTTCTAGCCCTATAATTGAAGACTGGTAAACATTGCTTTCTCTTTTAGTTGATTTTTTATTCTGAAAACTTCCAAAGCTTCAGTCCTTGAAATAACTGGATGCATTTATTGGAAGTGAAGTAAAGAAATGTATTGTTTAAGATCTCTTGAAAAGCATTTAAATTATGTTCAGGTGTTCTTGATCTTATATTACCCATTCATTTATTTAATCAGTGATCAGACAGATGATCTCTTATGCTACATTTTACAAAGAGAGGTCAGAAGATACTGTAGTGATTGATAGAAAAGTAATTCTGAAGCAATTACAGTTGGTCATATGATTACATTAAGGTCTATTGGATTTGGGGTGGGGTAGGCAGTGCAGTGTAGCATTTTAAGTGAAGTTGAAGAAACCTCAACCATTTCTCTAGTGATTTCTCAGAAGCTTTTGGGGTTGTTTTCCCCCATGATTTTTTTCTTCTTCTTCTCAGAAAGCTAACTTGAAGACTTGACTGCTTAAATAGAATCTTTACTGCACGTTTAGAATGTTACTGAGACACAAATGAATCTCGCTGGGGGATATGCGTGTTCCATGCGGCTCACCAGCTTCTTTGTTATAAAAATGATTCAGTGCTGTGAGCAATAGGACAGAGTAAGTTGATGACTATTCCCCTCACTTCAGATAAGCTAAAATCGACTGCTGTTTCATTTTAATCTGCATTAGAAAGATGCAACTAATGTGATGAGCTATTTCTCAGCAGGAAAACGGGGTCATTAAAATGATATTAATTGAAGCTGGCCACAAAATAAATGGTTGTGTTTATATTGCCTCCTGTTCTGGAGTAGAGCTATCATCCTGATGCGAGCAGGGTAACCGAGTGCCACAGTCGGCAGTGTGAAGCATCCGAGGGTCAGATGTTGGAAACCGGGATTTTGCGTCTCCCGGCAGGCTTTCCCAGGCAGCTCACCTACTTGACAGATGTGACTGTTAGCTTGAGGGGTAGCTGGAAATTAGCTTAATTGATTGCTTCTCACGATAGAAATAGACTGACAATTTGCCCTGAAGGAGAATAAAATCTGAGGGGGAAAAAATAGGCCCAAGGTCGACAGAAGAGAGAGGACAGAGTCTGTGGTAAGGATTTGAGCTGCTTCCAGCATTGAATGTTTATCAGGAATGCAGATACCCTGAAGGGAACACTGGTACAGCAATGGTCCAAGGGGGTTTCCCAGGTAAGAGATCTGTGCCTCTGTGATCTGGGGTTCTTTGGGAATGCAATCTTAAGCTGTTTTAGTGATGGTGCAGAATGTTGTTTTACAGGTTTGAACAATAGTAAGCTAAGGCATTTATCTTAAGTCAGAGAGTGAGGGTACATATGCACATGCAAGGCAATTGTGTATTAGAAATAAACCTTTAATTCATGTGTATTATAGCTGGAATCATCCCTATAATGTTTTTGAAAAGTGGAACAGTTTACCAGACTGTCAGGAATATACTAGTAGTTTCAGTGCCAAAATTCTTAACACTGTGTTCACGCAGTATCCTCTCAGATATGCATCTGAGAAGTAGATCTCGTGGACATTTATTATTGTTGTTGTCATTTGTGACTTCATCACAATCAAAGGGGATGCTTTACATTAGAACAGAGTTATTCTGATTAATTATTAAAAAACTGATCATTCAGCATTTTATTGTAGATAAAAGCAGAATATTATTAAGATATCACAGTAGTAAACAAAAGGCTGCTTTTTCTCAACTGTAAGATAGCACCTTAAATAAGTATTATTTGCTGATTGTGATTGAGGTCCCATTCATCTAAACCTACACATTCAGATTCATTAGGGGTGGGGGCTCAGCACTTGGAAGTATTATCAGAAACTTCCTTGGTAGCATGTGGTTCTTTGAATCATTGCTAGGTTGGTAATATAATTTCATGCAGTAAAATGCTGTCTTTAGTGTATGCTTTTGTCCTGACTTCTGAAAATTAATTTATTAACATCAGAGCTTCTTTTTTATCCAAGTAAGATACAGAATATTTAGACTTAATAGGGGTCTTCTTGTCTATGCATTTATTGCCTAAGGGAGGCAAATTGTAAACTCAAAGAGTTAGACATCACATTGTAGCCTTTTTCTTTTCAGCAGTGCACACGCAAATTAGGTTATTTCTACTGCAACGGCAGGATACATGCTGCATTCCTGATTTAAGCTGGCAAACCTTATTCCTGGCTATGCTGTCAAAATAATTGAGCCAGAACTTTTGTCTAAAATATAATTTCTGAAGATCTTAGTGTTGAAGTCCTGAGCTATCTAGTTAGTATCCAGTTTTGTGATTTTGATTTAGAGGAAAGGTTATATCTCTTAAATGGATGCGTCACAGATTCCCTGTAGTGACAACTGTCCATATTGTTTTTCTTTCCATTCTATAGTTGGACTTGCTTTCAAGTGTCTCAATGTCATCTTTTTAATACTTCTTCTCAAACTTGTATTGACAAGGCAGCTATAGGAATGATCCTGAATATCTGTGGACCCTCCTGGCTTTTCATCAGAGTCCCTAGAGTAGTTTGTTCATTTTCCTTTAATTTTAGGATGTTCCTTTATTTGATTTGATTTTTTAATTTTTATTTTATATTGGAGTATAGTTGACTTACAATGTCGTATTAGTTTCAGGTTTACAGCAAAGTGATTCTGTTATACATATACATATATCTGTTTTTTTTTCAAAATTTTTCCCATTTAGGTTATTATGGAATATTGAGTAGAGTTCCCTGTGCTATACACTAGGTCCTTGTTGGTTATCTATTTTATATATAGTACTGTGTATATGTTAATCCCAAACTCTATTTCTCCAGATTGAAAATACATGAGTGCTTTAGTTTTCTTAGTGTAACCTGCCATCCCTGCTAATTTCCTTAGTTTCTATCTCACCATCATGAGTTGCCACTGTCTAGGCTTCATAAACCCCAGCAGAACCCTCAGGAATCCCCACAGTGGGTTTTCCAGAAATCAAATAGAGTATATCTAGTCAGTAGGAATTTTTGTGTCTTTTGCATTTTGTTTAAAAAGTATATGAACTTGGTTTTTTAAAGAATGTTATTCACTGTAAACGTGTCTCATAAATAGACATGTATTTGTGTTATATGTGTCACTTTTCCAGTGTTCCTGCTCAGGATTATCTGTTCATGATTTTCACAGTAAATATATTCAGCATGTATTAAAGGTTTCTTATTTCTGTATACACTTTTAACTGCAGCGTATTTTAATGCTTTGTAATAGTCTTTATGTTACTTTCACTGCTCAACATTCAGTTAGTTTTAAAAGCATCTTTCTATTTCATGTCTCTTTTTGACATGTTTTACAAAAAGTTATACCTAGGATGATAAATAAAGGATGAGGCCTCAGTCTGAAGAGAATTTACTATTTCTTTTGTACTTACTTGGAAGCATGTTATTTTAAATGGGTTCATGCTGCTTTGATATCAATGGTTTCATGTTTTAAAATATTTCAAGTTTGCATATATGAATTTAGGTAATACACTCATCCTTTTAATTGATCCAGCATTGAACAAAGAGAGTATTATAATTTGAATTAGAGAGTGTGTCAAAAATGAAGTCGTATTTAAAGTTATTTTCTTGAGAGACTGCCTCTGTTTTGGTGGATATAGTGGGGAAAGAAGGTAAGAAATATTACCCTTAGGTTTCTGTTATGTTCTCTTTAGATAGTTATGTGTTTTTTTTAAAAATATCACATTTATCTCTTTTCCTTTACATTTGTGATATGTCAACACTCTTAAGATACTTACATAGTGTGAAGGATTCTGAACATATTTTGTATATTCTGAACATATCCCAAGTCAGTTAGTCTTATTAGTCTCATTTTATAGATAGTAAAACTCTTTTTATAGACGACTTGGAGTGGTTTATCCATGGGTTGTTAGAAGCATGACATAACCTCAGTCACTGTGATGATATAACATTAAAAAATTTTGGAGCCCAATTCAGTTCTAAGCCTATGGGAGAAAAATGCTAATCTGATCTCTCCCTCAAGAAGTTTATGGTCTTCCTAAAAAGAGAAAATGTAGATAGGTACAGAAGCAGATGTACCGGAAGGCCCTCTGGAAGAGACTGAGCTTGAGAAGTTGGTAGGATTGACAGGAGTATGGCAGCTCGAGACTTGGGAATCCACTAAAAGCTGAAGAAATATTCCAAGCCAGGCATATAGGAGGGATAGGGCAAAGATGATCTATACCAAGAAGGGATACACGCAGGAAAGCAGAACGAATGGATTAAGATCAGATTTTAGAGGAATAAGATTCTAAAACTTAAAGCACAAGAATTTGCCATTTTCTGAAACGTGGGTTATAGTGATAGCTAACGCATGGAGGCTACATTTCAGAATGGTGAAATAAAACTTCATTTTGTTTATTTACTTTCTTTTTTGCGTACTTAAGTTCTAGGCACTGTTCTGAATGCTTTATACATTTTATTTTCTTCATATAATTTTATGAGTTTCTTTTTCAAAGTCATTATTTTATAGACGTGTAAAGCATGTGCTTTTAACAAGTTTTAGTTTTACATATATTCGAAGATCTTCTCAAGTAATCCGTTCCATTGGCAAAGACAAATTGATAACTATCTTTCTTTTCAGTAATTGGGCAAAAGACATGTAATTAATATTCCAAAAAAGAAAAAAGCTGAAGTTCCGAATTCTTAAAAATGTTTTTTGTATTCTTCAGCAAACCACACTGTAATATTGAAAGTTTCAATTTAAAAGAAAAAGTCACAAGCAAAATGAAGCTGAATTGGGGAAAAATACAGTAATGGAGGCGTGCCATTAGTCTTCAGGGTACACCTCACTGTGGCATCACACACAGCACAGCATGAATCAGGCTTCTCAGCGTAAACAAATTTCTTTTCCATTACTGAAAATTTTCTTCATTTGGAGAAGAAATACCAAGTCTCCTGATGCTGACCAGAAAGGAATGGGTAAGTATCTAAGGTTAATCAGATATTTAGGTGAAATTTTAAAAAATTGTATTTTGAGTCATTCAGTATTATCACGTTCATCCTAGGTGAGATGGGAATGTATTAGCATTTTGGTAAATGTTTTGAATTGCATTTGGGTTTTGGCTCAGTGTTGCCTGTACCTGTTTCAGGGTTTCAATATTTGCTCTCTCAAGTGTTTCAAAAGCCAGTACAGATATAAGAGCATGCTGGGAGTGAGAGGGTAGCACTTTTTAGTTTCATAAAGCAAAATATCATGAGGTTTAAAAGGTTAAAAAAAATTTACATTTAATGGACAGTTTACTAGCTTCCTGTCTAGGTGTTCCCTTGAATATATCTGATGTTTCTTTGAAACATTTTGATTATACCTGCAGGGAAAAAACATGTACTTAGTGATAGTCTAATAACAAACAAAATTATATTGGTTATGGCTGTTCATCCATGCCGTGTGAAATCTCTGACAATAGCTCTCTGCTTCTGTGCAAAATTAAGTTTAAATGCTTTGATTCCTCAAATGACAGACGTTGCATTTGATTGATTGCCAAGGCACATTTATATAATCATTTGCAGGTTGTTTAGTCTCCCGTTTTGCTTGTTCTTCAGGAAGACTCATTTTGGCAGTTAGATAATCTGTGTTTTCACAAATCACAGAACCTACAAAAGCTGGCTTCCCATTCTTCAGTTTCTATGGAGTCTATAACCTTTGTAATATGTCTGTCCTCTTATTTCATTCAGTTTGTGCTTAAATAATCACTTCCCGATGTGAATATGGCTCTTAATACATTTATAGTGCTGTGTTGAGATTAGGTGTTTAGGTGTTAATTTCCTCCATAGCCAAAGCTTAGGTCATTGCTGATGTTCAGTAAATGCTCTTTTGAACTGATGTAGAAAAGCCATTGTTACCCGTAACCTAATGAATATGCATGAAAGAATGGCCAGATCTATTCAATTTGTAAAGTGGGCATTCTTTTGGAACCGTGGCTCACTAAAGAAAATGAAATCATTCTACCATCTACATGTATTACTTAGAAGGTTCTTTTTATGGGCTGCATAGTGCAATGATAGTATATAAGAAAGGGACATTTTCACTCAGTGGAACACTGGTTTTTCTTGAAAAAAATTTTTTTCAATAATCATAAAGAAGTTCTTATGAGGATGGGCAGAAGAATAATGAGCAGACAAGTTTATTTACCTACTGTGACTCTTTTTTTTTAATTGATTGATTCATTGTGTTTGCTTTTTCAGTGGTTTCTGAATAAATTGGTAATATGATTTATGCATTGTAATGTGTTCAGAGCAAGTAACAGAATAGTTTCTTGGTCAAGTAGGAAAAATAATAACTTTTCTATTTTTTTAACCAGCAAACCTTTGGTGCAGGGTGAGCTAATTTAAAATTAATCATTTATAACAGGATTCAGCAAACTATAGCCTTGCACCAGATTTGGCCTGCTACATGTTTCTGTATATAAAGTTTTTTTAGAACACAGACGTACTCATTTATTTACATATTGTCTATAATGCTTTTGAAGTACAAAACCTAGCAGAGTTGGTTAGTTTTAACAGACATATGGCCCACAAAGCCTAAAATATATACCGTCTAGCTCTTTCCAGAAAGTTTGCCAAACTTCGAGTTACTCCACAGAAGTTAAAGCTTTGAATCAGGTGTGGATTCAAATCCTGCCTTACAGCTTGCTGCCTGTGTAGCCTTGAGCAAATTACTTATTACAAAATTGTCTGACCTTTGATTTCCTTTTTTATAAATGGGGATAATACCACCTACCCCATGTGTTTTTCCTGGTGATTATATGGCATAAAATATATAAAGTATTTAATATGTTGATTTTTAACTGGTAAGCACTCTGAAAAAGTTAGCTACATATGAAAAATATATATTAGTACGTTACTTTTCCTTTGTGCAAGATTGAAAGTTAACTTTACTGTAGTACACTCTTACTGTGAGAAATTTGTTTACATGTCTATTGTGTTACATTTTTATCTTATAGATACAATTGGTAATATACTCACTATTTCTAACTCTCTGTACTTTGATGGCATAAATTTTGTCAACCAAGCTAGTTATTTAGGTTTCCCCATGCTGTAAAAAAGTCAGCCGTACAAACCTTAAAGTAACTTGCAGTTAAAACATGGCCCTAATTCTTCTGTTAAATGGTGGTTCTGTCATTAGGGTCCCAGCATAGTCCTTTATACATAATAATTTCTTAATGTTCCATGAAATAATAATGTTTTGAAGTTATTCATTCAACATCAATATTAATTGTATATTATTAAGAAAGTCTAATGTCTCTGACCATATATAATTTTATATAACCCAGAAGTTAGTGGTTAAGAGCCTGGGATTTGGAGGGTCATAATTTTAGTCCTAATTTATTTCTTTGTTAATCTCTCTGAAACTCTTTCCTCAACTATAAAGTGAAGATGAAAGCACCTACCTCATTGGATTGTTTAGAAGACTGAGTGACATCATGTATATAAAAAGCACAGCATCCTGCCTGCATGGAGCAGGTATCCTGCGCATGGTGGTTTTTATCATCACGATCATCCTTTCCCTTGTGCCTTCCTATTATACAAATCGAAGCTCATCATAAACATTGTTGTAGTATAATTTTTAGAGAGAACATTTCGTATACTTCTTGATTCTTTAAAAATTTCTCCAAATCTTGATACCAATTAGTACTCTGGAAAAGATGATTTTTATGGAGCATTTTTCTCAGTGTTCTTGGTTTCATTCACAGTTCTAGGTGGGGGAAACTGATTTCTGATGCTTTGGTTTTAAAAGGGTGCATCTCCACTGAAGGAGGCAGAGTTAAAGATGGAAGGTTTGATACTTGATAGTAGTACCTGAATATTCAGATGGAAAAGGATGGAAAGATAAACAAGGGTGCAAGGATATGTTTAAGCTTTCAAAATGGGCCTGAAAAGAAGTAAACTCAAGTTCTCTTCTCTTTACTACCACGTGGAACATCTAGAACTATGCCTTTGCATGCATTGGGAATAGCCTCTCCTTTGGGAAAAACACTGTCTTAGAAGTAGACAGATGACTTAGCAAGGTGAAGGCCTTTGAGCAAAGGAAAAAGGAACCCTTTAATACTTTTTTTACAAGCTCTCACAGGGTGAGAACTCCATGAGTGATGCATGGATTGGATATCAGCCTCTACTTGCTATCTCAGGCACACTTGCGTGGTGCACATACTATACAACGAAACATTGATGGTTCTGTTACTAAAGCTTCTGAAACTTAGCTTTCTGGCATCCTGTCTATTCCAAGCCTAAGCAAAAGCCATGAAAGAAATGATTAGAAGTGGTTTCTAGAGGCCAAAATGAATATGAGTACATTTGTACTAATAGCTCATTTTCTGTACTCAGAAATGAATCTGACTTGAAGATCTTGTTAGCTACCAATTTGCAGATAAAGTTTTCACTTACAACCTATCACATTTTGCATTCATATAGAATGAGACAAAAACTACTTGGCAAAGAGACTTTAGACAGGCCTGCTGACTGCAGGATTGACAAATGAGAAGTATCAACCTGACAGCAAAAGAGATAGAAAAACTAAAGAAGACACAGGAAATGTGAATACAGCAGCCTCTATATAGTTGGAGAGCAAGCAGCCTTTCACACCAAAGCTCAAACCCTACTGTCTTTTCTTCTTATTGGGAAACCTTTCCTGATTGTCTCTGCTGAAGGTGTTGTCTTCTACAGCTATTTCTATTGGTTCTTCTCTTATTTCAGTTTTATTTTCACGCCTACAGTGCTATATAGTTATTCATATATGGTTATTCATTATATTGATAACTTGAAGAGAATAGCATGTCTTGGTGTGCATTTAATTCAGCATGTCTTGTTTAATTCACCATGCCTTGGACAGAGGACACTCTCAATAAATATTAAATGAACGAGTGAATGGGTAAATATCAGCATATGTAAAATTATTCAGAAGTCCTGAACGGGAAGGGTGTGGGCATTGACTGTATTGTTCTATTTTTTGATATTTTTCTCTTCTTGAAATATTTATTTCAAATAACCTGTGTGGAGTTTAGTTTTGGGTTGCTGGTACAAAGCAATTTTATAGTTGACAAAGCAGATATGAGGCAAATCAACCTTCATGTGTAGGGGAATTAGATAAGGTTTGTGGTGTGTTGCTACAGGGCTTGAGATGAGGAGAGACTTGTTCTTACAGTCAGGAGAGGACTGTTAAAGCTATTGAGGCCAAGAAATAATCTTCTGACCATAATCTTAAAAGAGAATTAACTTGGTAGTTTACAAAGAAAGAAGATAGAGAACTACTTAGAAGATATATCAGTTAGTATGAAGTTCCAACTATGAGCAAAGATACCTCCATACTAACAATTATTCTAGAGGACAGAAGTTTATTTTTCTCACAGGTATGCATCTGCAAATGGGCACTGCCTGGTGTCTGGGACCCAAGCTCCTTTCCTGTTGTTGGTCTTCAGTGCGGGAGCTCCATTCCCTGCATCGTCTCAGGGCCTAGGGGACACTAACTCCAGCTGTTAGAGCTTATTCCAGCTGCCAGGAAGAAGAACAGAGAAGGGAAGCGCAGCTTTCTTCCTTTTAATGATAACTTCTGGAAAGTTGCACTTAACTTAGCTTATATTTCATTATCCAGAGCTTAGTAGTGCAACTATCTACAAATGAGATTGAGAAATGTTATTTTTATTCTGGAAAAATAGCTAAAAATATTTGTTTCTATTACTCAAAAAGGAAGGAAGAGTAGATATCAGACTTTATTAACAGAGTTTTTTGGGTTTTTTTAAATTAATTAATTTATTGGCTGCATTGGGTCTTTGCTGCTGTGCATGGGCTTTCTCCAGTTGTGGTGAGCAGGGGCTACTCTTCGTTGTGGTGCACAAGCTTCTCATTGCAGTAGCTTCTCGTTGTGGAGCATGGGCTCTAGGCTTACGGGCTTCAGTGGTTGTGGCATGCGGGCTCAGTAGTTGTGGCTTGCGGGCTTAGTTGCTCCGCGGCATGCGGGATCTTCCTGGACCAGAGCTCGAACCTGTGTCCCCTGCATTGGCAGGCAGATTCTTAACCACTGCACAACCAGGGAAGTCCTTAACAGTTTTTAATGGTGAGGTTTTGTTTTTAATATTCTAGGAAATATGGAGAGAAAGCCATAAGCTAGTGTAAGTAGAACTCTTCTTAGAAGAGAAGTAATACATGCACTCAGGCATTCACAAGCATTTATTGAGAGTTGTCCTGAGAGTCTAGAGTAGTTCACGGTATTAAAGGGAGTTATTGGAATGAGTCAGTGATCAAAGCTATGAGAACAGCTGTGATGGTCAGGGAGAGAGTGTAAAGGCCTGGCACAAGACCCCTGAGGAACATCAGATGAAACCTTTAAGAGCAGTGCCCAGGCTGTGCAGGAAAGGTGGAACGTTTAACCTTAGGTAGGATGAAAAGCTCCTCTTCCAATTTCACAAGAGGGACTAAAGACCTTAGGTCTGTGGACAACTCAGAAAGAGTCCAGCACCATCACTCTTCTGCCCCATCAGACTTAAAATTTATTAACTTCTTTTCTGTTCACTTCTGGCCTTAACCATCATTTTATGTTTCTGTTATAGGTTTAAAACTTTGGAAATAAAAGTAGAGGAGAGTCTGTGGTATAATATTATGTTTCCTTCATTCTAAAGTGCTCACTTTTATATTTGTAGAATGCGACCAAAATATACATTCTACATAGTACTTCAAGAACTTTAGAATAAAAAGAGCGTACCTTATCCCTTCTTGAAATGTGTTTATGTGCTTGCTTGTACTTACCTATACAAACTAGAAGAGAGTGACAATTTTGGCCTATATCGTATAAAAAAAGCCTTCTTTTTTTGTGGTTTTATAATTTATTTTATAATCAGCTGTTAGTCCTTGTCCACATTGGCTGTAGATTTTTTTTTTTTGGCCACACCGTACGTGGCACGTGGGATTTTAGATCCCCAACTAGGGATCGAACCAGTGCACCCTGCATTGGAAGCACAGAATTTTAACCACAGGACTACCAGGGAAGTCCCTGGCCTGTACAGTATTTTCTAAATCTCTTGGAGCTATTTCTAAAGGTTTATGATTTAGTTGAATGTTATTTATTCTAAGATAATGATTTCTAGAAGGTAATATATATTTTGTTATTTATTATAGTTTATATTAAGGTATATTAAACAGCAATATGATTTCTCATGTGTTCTTGACTATTCTTAAAATAGCCAGTAAAATAAAAATGTGATATATTGGCAGATTGAAACTTTCAGAGGAGATTTCTTTGACATATAGAAAAGGTATTTAAATTCTGCCTAAGTTGTAATTTGAAAAGAAAATAAGGCAGCATTTACTCTTTTTTTTAATAAATAAATAAACTTTATTTATTTATTTATTGTCTGTGTTGGGTCTTTGTTGCTGCACATGCGCTTTCTCTAGTTGCCAAGACTGGGGGATACTCTTCATTGTGGTGCGTGGGCTCCTCATTGCAGTGGCTTCTCTTGCTCTGGAGCACAGGCTCTAGGCATTGCGGCACATGGGCTCAATAGTTGTGGCTCACAGGCTCTAGAGCGCAGGCTCAATAGTTATGGCACATGGGCTTAGTTGCTCCACAGCATGTGGGATCTTCCTGGAGCAGGGATCAAACCTCTGTCCCCTGCATTGGTAGGCAGATTCTTAACCACTGTGCCACCTCGGAAGTCCTCAGCATTTACTCTTAATGGAATTGTAAGTCAGAGCTAAAAGCAAATCATGTATAAACATGCTACTTACATACTACACTACCTGATCATTTGATTACATATCCTTAGAATCGTATAAAAATGAAAAAGTGTATTAGAAAACTTAATTTTATAATTGAAAAAATTTTGAAACCTCTAATCTGTGGTTGCATATATAAATAGGATTTTATATCTACGCCTGAGTATTAAAATGTGCTGTGTTGGTGAATTCTTTTTTCCTTTTTTCTTCTTATGTTTTTTTTTTTTTCTTTGTTTGTTTTTCTGCTACAAAATCTATGTTTGCCTGCTTCTTTGGAAATTAACTTTGTAGTGTTTTTTTTTTACATTTAATTTAATTATAGTCTTTAAGAAAGCTTTCACTTTCACTTATGACATGGTTGTTCATTTGGATGCCTTTGTAGGAAGTCACTCATCCTGTTTGGCTGCCAGTCCCTGCCCCTAGTTTGGTGACTTCCCATTGTAATTGTCTAAGGGTTCTCATGGTCTTGCCCCAGGATCTCTTTCCACATCCCTCTGGTGTCTTCTGTGCCCCTTGCCTTCTGGGTTCCCCTTGTAGTTGCAGTTCCTCCAGAACAGCATCTTCTTCCTTGCCTCAGGACCTCTGCACACAGTTCTCCCCTGCCTAATAATACTCTCTCTCTCAACTCTCTTAACTCAAACCTCACCTTCTTAAGGGAGAGCTTCTCGATGTCCAGTTCAGATACAGATACTTTTACTGTACATGCCCAGTGGTGCTTTTTCTTTATACCTTTTATCTGAGTTTGTCTTATGATGATTGGATTAATTCTGTCTTTTCCACTAGGTGATAAACTTCCAGGCCAGGTTTCCATTGCCCATCAGCACCCAGCACCATGCTTGTTGTGTGATAAGTATCACTAACGACTCTTTTGTGTGAGTGAATGAGTAGACATAATTTTCAGCCTTTATACTTCATGCTGGAGAACTAAGCAAAGTTCACTTTTATATTACTAATACTGATCAAGAGAAATACATAAATTTAACTCACTCTTATCTTTGGAATTAAAAAACCCATATAGTGTAGTCAAAAGCACCTTTTTTTTTTTGGTTTTACCTTTTTTTTTTTTTTTTTTTTTAAATTTATTTATTTATTATTTTTTGGGGGGTACACCAAGTGCACCTTTTTATATAGAGTCAGAAGATCTGTATTCACATTTGAGCTTAACATTTTCTAGTTGTGCCGTCTCAGTCAAGCCACTTAAACTTTCTGGACTTCAGGTTATTGATCTTCAGTATACATGGCTAATGCCCACCTTGCATATTAGTTTGAGGATTAAATGGAAAAAAATATGAAGGAGCCTGTTACAGTGCTTAATATAAAACTCATTCTCAAGAAATATTATTTGCATTTGAGTATAATGAGTCTTTACTCTCTTCTGTGTTCATCATAACTGTTTTTGGTATCTCTAAACTGAAAGTTGCATAATTATTGAAGTGAACCCAGTGGTTCTCAAAGTGCAACCCCCCACCCCCACCCCACTGCATGTCAATCAGTAGAATCTTTGTTTCTATTCTTTGATCTCATGGGATGGAATTAGGGACCAAGGAGTTAAGTAGTTCAGTTGACAAGGGACAGAGTAAACCAGTGACAAGGGCGGAAGTCGAGGAGTAGAGAGGGCGCAGCAGTCTGTGGTCTATAGGGTAGGCTTATTACCATGTGGAAAAATTGCAGATGTGGGGCACTCTGGGATTCTGCAGTGTAAAGAAAGTGGAGTGAAAGTGGGAAGTAGGACCAGGCATCGTGTTATGCTTCAAATCCATTATATTACCTAGTCCCCCAAACAACTCAAACACATGGTTACCATAATTATTTTCACTTTATGCATGAGGTGACTGAGAGAAGTAGGCAAGTGAGAGACGAGGATCTGAAAGCAGTCTGACTCCAGAGCCCACACTCTTAGTCACTAGGTTTTATTGCCCAGTTTACTGAGGAGGCATTGCTTTGGATAGTCAGAGTACTAGGGAATTGTACCAGGAAAGTTTGGGAGAGTGAGACAGGAAGATGCAGGCTTCCCAGGAACACTCAGCTGGGAATTTATCCAGAAGACTGTTTTATAGGATTTAAGGTGGATTTGGAGTGCCCTTTGTACCAGGTTGCTCGGATTTTCTCCTGCCAGTGCCCCCGTGTCTTTATTTTTGAATGATAATCTGTTAGGGCCAAAAACTCCATCAAGATTTAAGCAAAAGTAAATTGCCAGGAAAGGCAAGCCTGAGTAAGTGCTCAGTCTCTCATTCTTAAATTCTTTGAGCCTGAAAATCAAGTATTAATTATTTAACTGAGTGCTTACTATGTGCTAGATTCCATGATATGTGTTGGGAATACAAAAATGAGTCAAACACAGGTCTAGTTCTCAAGGAGTCCCAGTCCCATGAGGAAGATGAAGTCAGTCAGTTTTCTCAGTCAGTTTTCACAGAGGAAGAGCTTTGATAGAGGAACACTCAGAGTACCCTGGAAATAAGAAAAGGACTTCAGGGACTTCCCTGGTGGTGCAGTGGTTAAGAATCTGCCTGACAGTGCAGGGGACGCTGGTTTGAGCCCTGGTCCGGGAAGATCCCACATGCTGTGGAGCAACTAAGCCCGTGCACCACAACTACTGAGCCCATGTGCTGCAACTACTGGAGCCTAGAGCCCGTGCTCTGCAACAAGAGAAGCCATCCCAATGAGAAGCTGTGCACCGCAAGGAAGAATAGCCCCGCTCGCTGCAAGTAGAGAAAGCCCTCACGCAGCAACGAAGACCCAATGCAGTCAAATTAATTAATTAATTATATTATTAAAAAAACAAAGAAAGAAAAGGACTTCAGATCCTGTCCAAGGAGTCACGGAGTGCTCCTCTGAGCATTGCACAAAGTCACTAAGGCATGGGAAGACAGAGGAGCCATGATTAGCGTGCATCCCGCAAGGGAACATGGCAGAAAATGGAGCTCCACAGGAGTATTTGCTGAGCACTTTTATGTGTTTTGTGCTACCATATGTTAAGGCTATTGAAAATGTCAGGGGTCATTTTATTTTTATTTGGCCATACTAAATTAAGAGCTCTCCTTTTAGTCCTAAAATCTTTTTTTTTTTTTTTAGAATTTTTTTTTCTAAACTTGATGTTTTTCGTTTTACTAATTTTACCTTAAATTATCTCTTAAGAGTTGAACTTTTTTTTTCTGGGTTTTTAAAAAAATTTTTATTGGAGTATAGTTGTTTTACAATGTTGTGTTTTAGCTATACAGCAAAGTAAAGCAGCCACACATATACATGTATCCCCTCTTTTTTGAATTTCCTTTCCATTTAGGTCACCACATTGCATTGAGTAGAGTTCCCTGTGCTATACAGTAGGTTGTCATTAGCTATCTATTTTGTACATAGTGGTGTATATAGGTCAATCCCAGTCTCCCAATTCATCCCACCACCCCTCCCCTCCTTGGTATCCATAGTTTATTCTCTACATCTGTGTAAAAGTTGAACTTTCTGTTCAAGGAAAGGTACTGTAACAAGCAGTCAGTACCTGCTCTTCATAGGATTGACTTGATTACACATTAAAAAATAAAATAAATATTGTGATACAGCTGAGTCATCATATTTTTTTTCATAAACATATCTCTATGTAATTCTTATACATTAAATGTCTAAAAACCAAGATAAGTCCCCAACCAAACTCAAAATGCCTTAATGACCCTTAGGGATGCCTGAAAACAAGGTATAAAAAGAGTTTGATTATTACTGACCTCAGGTTTTTACTAAGTCTTGAGACAAACCAGTAATGTTTTAATTTTGAAAAAAAGCACTGAGAAAAGCCAAAAGTAATTTTCAAAACACTCTTTACATTCATTTGTTGTACATTTTAAATATGTACAACACATATTTAAAGGAGAACAGAATATGGCTCTTTAATCACTGTAAAAGCACTGAGTTGCAAGTTCATTATTTATAGCAAGTAGCACTGGGTCAGAGTTGGGCTCATTTTGCTTCCTGGTCACTACCCAGTCATGAAATAATGTTCAACAAAAGCTCCACACGAGCAACAGATCACAGTGAGGTGATCAGCAGTGGCACTGATAGCATTAAGATATTTAATTATATTTTTTGGAGGAGGAAAATGGGTTTCCAGTGATTAAAGCAGGATGTAGTAGAATGCAGGAAAAGGAATATAACATAATATATGCCGAGTTTACCTGGTCCCCTTGGGAACTGATACTTTGGAAGCAAATTTCCTTCTGTATACCTGCTTAGGAAATTATCTGGTTATGTTTGCCCAGAGCTCTGTATGTACGTATTAGTTCCAATAACCATCAGTGCAAGATCCAGGGAAGAAATGGAATTCTAGTTGGGATTTGACTGCGTTTTCTGTAGGTGTCTTCAGCTGTTTATTGTTTGTGTCATCCACTATCATAAGGAGGGGAGTGACCTGTTTTGTCACGTTAGAGTCCCTGGCCCAGAGTAGCTGCAGCATGAACGTGTGAGTAACGGAAACACAAACTTACAAATTCCTCATTATCTGAATTGGTCAAGAAACAGGTTATTTAGATTAATCAAAATTTCTAATAAACAGAGTTTTTTTTCCTCTAAGAATTAAATTGTAATAAAAGACTGAAATGAAGCTGAGAAGAACAACTTTTTTGGGTAATTCATATGTTTTAATATTATTAGAAACACTATCTTTTAGGTTTATGGAGCCAGAGTCAATTAGAAAAGAAAGCACACATGCTTTAGAAAGATCTTCACTAAAAGGCACATGGCAAAGTCAAAGAGAACTACTGGTGGAATTCCACTAATGCCACATTGTAGCCGTTGACCTGCAAGTCACTCAACTTCACATTCTCATCTTTAAAAAAAGAGCAATCACCTCTCTTGTCCTATGAATTTGAGAAGACAGAATTAAAGTGTATAAAGTGGCTAGCTTAATGCCAAACATAGTAGGCATTATGTACCTGAGGTTTGTTCCCTAACCAGCTAAAACTCTCCTTCCTTAGCTCTTTGCAGTGGGAGAGCTCCTTGAAGTACCACACAAACCAGTTTTAATTACATAGCATTGCTTTCTAAAATTATTATTATTGTTTATTTTAAAAATGAACAGGCTAAGAGAGTTTAAGTAACAGACAAAGTTGCAAAGTAAACTGTGTATTTTAATATTTAATTTTTAAATAATGAAAAGGTAGTATCTCATGACACTTTTAGAGATTTTTTGAGAAAGAAGACATTCTATAATTTGTCATATGATTTATACATAATTAATTTTGTTTATGTAATTTTAAACAAAAGCAAAACTTTTGTTTAACAATTTCATTCCACAGTGTATCAGATGCTATGATGTTTTAAACAGAGTTTAGGCAGAGAAACCAATCACTAGAAAGATCTCATTTACTGCTGCTATAGGCTGATAGCATATTCACATACATTTCCAAGTCCAAGAGAAGAGGCAACATGACATAGTGGAGAAAAACAACAGACCTGGGGTTAAGAACCTAGACTCTTAAGTCCGTCCTTCCTTCCTTCCTTTTTTTCTTTTCTTTTCTTTTCTTTTCTTTGGCCATGCCATGTGGCTTGTGGGATCTTAGTTCCCCGACCAGGGATGGAACCTGGGCCCTTGGCAGCGAAAACTCAGAGTCCTAACCACTGGACTGCCAGGGAATTCCCAGGACTCTTAGTTTCTAACCATGAAACCTTGGACGAACCACTTATCTTTGTCCAGCTTCAGTCTGGTTATGAGTTAAATGAAAATAATCTTGCCTGCCTTAACCATCATCTCACAGTATCTTTAAAATGACCAAATAAAGAGTACTCGTGAAACTACCCTTAAAAAGTGTCAACCTGTAAAACAATGTAAAGAAGCTGGCAATCTTCTTAAAGTTTCTGACTTTGAAGCTTTTGTTAATAAAGATGTATTGAGAGAAAGGGAACATCGTCCTGATTAAATTCTTGCTTCAATGACTGCTAAACCAGGTGATTGAAAATTTCATCAGTGTCTTATAGTTCTGCAATTTGGACAGTGAATACTTTGATGGTGGTATGTTCTGAACATTTCAAAATTTTCCAGATTGAAAACTTAACTCCTTGTTGGGGAGAGTGAGATAAATATGTAGAGCACAGAGAACATTTTAGGGAAGTGAAACTATTCTGTATGATACTATAGTGATGGATATACCCATAAAATGCACAGCTCCAAGTGTGAACCCTAATGTAAATTACAGACTTTGGGTGATAATGACATGTCAATGTAGGTTCATCGATTGTAACAAATGTACCACTCTGGTGGAGGTTGTTGATAGTGGCGGAAGTTGTAAGTATGTGTAGGGGGTGGGGTGCAGGAAGTATATGGAGACTCTTTTAACTTCCTGCTCAATTTTGCTGTGAACCAAAAACTGCTCAAAATTAAAAAAGCCTTAAGTAAATAAATACATACATAAGTATATCATCAAAAACTATAAAATTTCTAGAAGAAAACACAAGGGAAAGCTTCATGACATTGAATTTGTCAATGATTTCTTGGGTATAACACCACAAGCACAGGCAACAAAACCAAAAATAAACAAATGGGACTACATCAAAATTAAAAACTTTTGTTCATCAAAGGACACAGCAGAGTGGAAAGGCAACCTATGAAATGGGAGGAAATATTTGCAAATCATATATCTGATAAGGGATTCATATCCAGAATATATAAAGAACTCCCACAACCCAAGACCAAGAAGTTAAGTAACCCAATTTAAAAAATGGACAAAGGACTTTTCTATAAAGATGATACAGAATTGGCCAACAAGCATATGAAAAGATGTTCAACATCACCAATCATCTCAGAGAATTGAAAATCAAACCTACAAGGAAGTATCATTTCACACCCATTAGGATGGTTACTATCAAAAACTACAAAAAAGAAATGTCGACAAGGATGTGAATAAGTTGGAAGCCTGCCCACTGTTGGTGGGCCTGTAAAACGGAGCAGCCAATATGGAAAACAGTATGGAGGATCCTCAAAAAATTCAAAATAAAACTACCATATGATCCAGCAATCCCACTCCTGGGTATATATCCAAAAGGATTTAAACTAGAGTCTTGAAGAGATGTTTGTACACCCATGTTCATAGCAGCACTATTCACAGTAGTTTTTTTTACCACAATTAAAAATAAATAAAATAGAGTCTATTTTTTTTACAGTTAGCCCATGGGAATTTCTTCAAGGTTATGTTGTGACTGAGATCTGCATTTGCCAAAACAACCTCTGAGAGTTAAGGAAGAAGACCACATAAATATTCTGTAGCAAAGCTGCTGATGAAAGGAAGCATGTATTACACATACCCGAGGAAGCCAACAAAAAAGACTAAGTTCTTAAAAACTGGTGGCTAGGATGATTATAATAAAAATATGGAAAACATACCAGAGACTGTCAAAATAAACTGACAACATTGCCATTCATCTTCCCACGGAGGAGTTCTTTCTCTGGTGTTGGTATTTTTGCACCATTTAATACTTTACCCCTTGGGCTTTAATATCTTTTTGGATCTTTTTCAGGCAGTCAAGATGATAACATGAAAAAGAAACTGTTTCAAGCACTGTAGCCAGTCTGTTCTCATTTGTATCTTGTCTTTAGACTGATCGCACTCTGAAAGCAGCTGACAGTCAGAACCTGGATGGGATCTTGCACATTAGTGAACAATTACTTTCTCACAAGATGAAAGAAAGATAAATGAGAGGGACTAGAACTGCGAGTAAGAAACAAGCATAAAAAAAAGGCAAAAGCAATGGCAGAGGAAGAAAGCAAGCAAGCAAACCTGTTGAAGACTAAACTCTCCTAAAAGCAATTCTAAACTCAAATTTACAACAATAACAAATGCTGCCTTTTGAGTGCCAGGTACCTCCAAATAAATGGTCTCATTTAATACTTTGACTGTACTTTCTAGAAATGAGAAACACTGAAACTGGAAGGGATTAATTGAACTGCCCAAAAACATTAGCTAGCAAAGAGCAGAGTCGATATTTTAACATAAATTGCTCTTTTATAAATTATAAACCACATGTGTTTCTTTCCTTCTCTGTGAGTCTGTTTCTGTTTTGTAAATAGGTTCATTTGTATCATTTCTTTTTAGATCCCATGGATAAGGGATATACAATATTTCTCTTTCTCTGCCTTCACTCAGTATGACAATCTCTAGATCCATCCATGTTGCTGCAAAATGGCATTATTTCATTCTTTTTAATGGCTAAGTAATATTCCAGTGTGTGTGTGTGTGTGTGTGTGTGTGTGTGTGTGTGTGTGTGTGTATCTCACATGTTCTTTATCCATTCCTCTGTGGATGCACATTTAGGTTGCTTCCATGTCTTGGCTGTTGTAAACAGCGCTGCAGTGAACATTGGGGGGTGCATGTATCCTTTTGGGCCATGTTTTTATATGGATATATGCCCAGGAGTGGGATTGCCGGGTCATTTGGTAGCTCTATGTTTAGTTTTTTAAGGAACTTTCATACTGTTCTCCATAAGTGATTCCCACCAACAGTGTAGGAGCGTTCTCCAGCGTCCATTGTTTGTGGATTTTTTGATGATGGCCATTTTGACTGGTGTCAGGTGATATCTCACTGTAGTTTTGATTTGCATTTCTCTAATAATTAGTGATGCTGAACATCTTTTTATGTGCCTTTTGGCCATCTGTATGTCTTCTTTGGAGAAATGTGTATTTAGGGCTTCAGCCCATTTTTTGATTGGATTGCTTGTTTTGATGATATTAAGCCTCATGAGCTATTTGTAAATTTTGGAGACTAACCCCTTGTTGGTCACATTTGCAAATATTTTCTCCTCATCTGGGGGTTGTCTTTTCATTTTGTTTATGGTTTCCTTTGCTGTGCAAAAGCTTTTGTGTTTAATTAGGTCTCGTTTATTTATTTTTGTTTTTATTTCCATTATTCTGGAAGACAGGTCAAAAAAGATATTGCTGCAATT
Source organism: Hippopotamus amphibius kiboko (assembly GCF_030028045.1). Lineage (NCBI taxonomy): Eukaryota > Metazoa > Chordata > Mammalia > Artiodactyla > Hippopotamidae > Hippopotamus > Hippopotamus amphibius. The sequence continues at coordinate 52,787,255 of NC_080186.1, forward strand.
TATGTCAGAGAGTGTTCTGCCTGTGTTTTTCTCTAGGAGTTTTATAGTGTCCAGTCTCACAGTTAGGCCTTTAATCCTGCATTACAAGATTTATATTTTGGAGATATGACATGGAGCCCAGACAACTGCATTTTATACACAACTACCTTGGGTGATCTGTGGACCACACTTTGGGAAACACTGGTTTGGGTGTGATGGTGCTCTTACAGAAAGACCTCACTGGGCATATCCATCAAAACTAGTAGTGTGAACCTATATGTTTGTGCATGGGTGCAGATGTAACCATCTTCCCTAGTTAGGGTGGATTAACTTTCCTCTGTGCTAAACTAATTTCATTTTATATTTTAAGCCTAAAAGTATTCAGTAAGCCTGCACTGACTACCTTTGTCTTTGTAGAGAGATCATTTGCCAATTGTATCTCCCTCCTCAAATCCCTTGCCCCACATCCCTCATTATCACAGGGATTTAGCAGAGTGGTCAGTTTTCGCACAGCATAAAATAAGGAATTGGGGTGAGATTTGCAGAAATGAGAGATGAAGATAGCCCACCTACAATTTCAGTTTAGACCTGGCCTAATTGCCCCAATATCTGAGACTCAGAATAGTGAAACTGGCCTATTTCATGAGGACTTTGGATTCCATTCCTAGTTTTGCCATTTGTTTCTGATTGACCTCTCTCATCCTTGGTATCCTTGATCATGAATGCCCTGGACTGATTTCTTTCATTCTCCAAACTAAATGTGATTCTTAAGAGTTTAGATACTGGTGACAGAAGTCAGTTCTTTCTTTGCCTGCTATTAAGTGACTGAAAGAGCCCAATTATATTTGGAACTTCTTATGCTTTTGATAGTACCTAATTCAATCTGTTTTCCTTTCTCTTTTAATTCACCCTCATATCCTTAGCATGTAGCATAATGCCTGGCCCAGAGGAGGCATTCAATTTTTTTTTTTTTTTTTTTTTTTTAGGAATACATAGAGCGAAGTCACTCCTTTCTCTGATTCCTTAAGTTTCCTTTTCTGTTCCAGTTGGCACCTTAACCCAATTTATATCTATTTCCTGTCACTCTTGGGTTGCATAGTAATGGTCTCCTAAATTGTCAGTTCCCCGTTCCTCTCCTCTGAGCCATCTTCCCCAGAGTTGAGTGCTAATTCACCCTCAAACAGTGTTCAGAGTGTTTCCTCTCTCTCTGCCTTACTTACCAGCAGTTCCAGGCTTACTTCGCCTTCATTCTTGGGCTCTAGGCCAAATTCAGCTGGTCTCTGTTGTTGATATCACATCCGTAAATTTGAGGATAATAATACCTATCTCATAGAGTTTTCATAAAAATTAAATGAGTTAAACTATAGTAAAGTGCTTAGAACAATGTCTAGCTGTTATTATCATACTTAACTGTAGTTCTCATGTTTTGTGTCTCAATTATTAATTTCTATCTATAGGTCCACATGATATCAAATTTATGTATTGGCAAAAATACTACATTTAATAGGAAGGTTTGTTTATTTGTCATGTCAAATATGGTTTGTTTACGCTGACACATTTTCATTATTTTTTTTATTTGGTCTGGAATTTCACTTGAGATTTGCTTCTTACTGCTAGAGTTCACGTGCTGTTTCTTCTGATTGGTTATGAGTTTTTTTTTCCATCGGCTTTTACTTCTCAAATCTGCACGTACTAACAGAGAATTAAAAGTTGGTTACTGTGTAAGAAAATTAGATTAAGAAATGCTTCTCATACCCTGATTATTTAAAAGTGGAAATTTTATATTTAATGTATAAGAAACATTTAAATATTTTCTCTGTATTAAATTATTTTGTGTTGTTTGGAAACAGATCAGGTAACTAAATGCTTCTAAAATTGTAATGGGTCATTATTCCTGTGTTTTGAACATTTATTATTAAAATACTGGGCAGTGACTTGAATTGTTTCTTTCTTGGAAGAAAGGCTCTGTTTCTTAGCAACACATAAGGTCCTATGATGATAGGAAAACACCCTGAGACCATATTGGAGAAATCTTATTGGCTTTCATGGACAGGGAAAAGCACTGATGCTTTGATACAGAATTATGAGAAACTTGGGATTCCTTCCTTCAGATAACATTATCATGGGGATGGAAAATCCATGTTTAAAACAAGTGTGACTGTTCAGCTGAGTCAAAAGACTATTCTCTGTCTCTAGTTATTTTAGTCTGATGTTCATTCAGGGGCACTTAAGTAAAGCCTGGTGCCAAAAGAAGTGGGTTACTTATGTACTAATCTCTTGATTTGTATTTAGAAATGAAAGGCATCTAGGTTATTTGGGATAGGCACTACTGCCACGTGGCTAACACAATGTGGAAGTCAATGAAAATCAATAGAAAGATTGGCTATTCATTACAAATACTTGGAAATATGAGTAACAGGTATGTTACTAAAAGCTAGTTACTTACATGATTTGGTGGTGGGGCAGGGCTGAGTGTTTGTATACAGGAAGCAAAGTATGGGTTCTTTATATTTTTTTTTTCTTTCTAAATTTTAGGGAAGAAACTCAATGGCTTCAAGTAAAATAATACTCTTCACCCCACTTCTTCAATTTTTTTTAGTGAAATTGAAATGAAAAAGTTTTAGGAAAACTGTTCTTTTTATACTCCCCCCCCCCCATATATCCTCCTCGCTTCTCACTGGTTGCCATGGAAGCAACTCCCTGCATCCCTTAAAGCAAATGCCAGGCAGCGTGGGATTCCCCTGTAGTGGGGCCACATGTCTGATTCTGTAGAACAATTTGAGCTGACTCAGCCATATATAGGAAGATCTCGACTATGATTTCTCTCTTAAATTCTGAGTTAGCAAACTTGCTTGTGGTGTCTTGATTTTTCAGAGATGAGAATTGAGGTCTGCTTCCCCCCCCCCGCGGACACTGATTTTGTTTTCCTTCTCCCCTTTTGAATTCTAGTTCACTTCTTTTTATACCCACAGGGTAGAAGCAATTGGTAATGGAAATTGCAGGAAACATCTGAAATTGGAGAAGGAGAGAGGCAATCTGGGAGAATGGGAGATAGAGGGAGAAAGACTGAAATTGAGATTTCAAAGTAATCTGTTGTATAGTCAAGACAAATCTCTTATTTAATCCTGAGGTATGATTGTGGGACCAGAGGTAATCTCCATATTAGATTAGTTTTGTGCTGGGCATATTTAAAGTCTGCCTTTAACTTGGTATCTGTGAACTTTATGGTTGACGGTCATGTCCACTGTAGAAAAAAATCTTCGCATTGCGTGAGAGTAGTCTGTTATATACAGACCCAGCTGCCCATGAGAATCATCTAAGGACCATCTTACAAAGGAAACTTTACCCCGTTTCTAAAAGTTTCCCCAGACTTACTGATTCAGGATCTGCTGGTGGAGCCCAGTCATGGCTGTAAGGATAATTTTTAGGTAGCCAGCGTGGCAAATACTCTAAGGAGACTAAGGCTGGGAACCATTGTTTGAGTTCCCTTAAGGGAACTTCTTATCATTTGAAATTCTACCAGTCTAAGAGATAGCTGTGAGGTGAGAGTACACAGCTCTTAGATTCAGCACACCTGGTCCAAACACTGGCCAAATCACCTTACCTTTCTGAGTATCAGTCCACTTACCTGCAAATGGAGGTGTTTATAAAGGTGTGGGAAGGATTCAATGACACGATGAACTGTGAAATGTTTTTTTCATGTAAGGAGATATTATGATAATATGAGGATTCTAAGGATAGCTTCTTTAACTGAAAGAGAAATTGTAAGTCATTTTTGTTCTTTAAGATGTTAATAGACAACTTTTACATGATTTGGTAAAGAAAGAATTGAACTACAAACTAGAAGACTTTAGTTTCTAGCTATAAATTATCATTATAGCATTATATTATTATATGCTATATTATATATAATATATATATTATATGCTATATAATTATATTATATAGCATTATATCTTATTTCTTTATTTATAAATGGGGGGCATGCTGTAAGAGAAGGTAGCTTTACACAGTACCTTTGTTTTGCTTGATTTAAAATCTGTGGTTTTACGATATGGTGAAAACATAGCATTTAATTTCTCTGAAGAGTTGGACCTGTCATCTTTTAAGCCCCTTATAGTTATGAGTTTGAATAAACAGTGAAGGATAACTCAAATTCTGAAGCCTGAAAATCGTAATACAGATTTAACTGAAAATTATAGATCATATGTGTTACAGAGCATTTGGCATTTTTATTGTCTTCCTGCTTTTCCTGTTTTATGATGCACCAAAAAAGAAAAAAAGAGAGAGAGAAAAAGAAAGAAAAGATAGTCTCAATCTCTTTGCTTTTCAAGTTTCTTCAGTTTGAATTGGTTTTTAAAAGATAATGTAAAAGATAGTACTGTACTTTGTTTTTCTAGTAGTCCTAATGGATTTCGTTACTTTTGAATGCAAAGCCAAAGAAGAAACAAATCATTTTTCCACTTCCTTTAAATGAAAGAATGCATTGTCTGTGAAAGAAATTGAATGTGTCTAATGCTTTTAGGTTTCCAGTGGCTTTTATGTAGCATTGTTTGGGGCATTGGCAGAACTGTAGGCAGAGGAATTGAAGAAGACCTTAGAAATCATCTGTTTATGCTTCCAACAGGCATATTTTGTATATACTAACCGTCTAATATATGCCAGGCACTGTTAAGTGCAGAAGACAGCAGTGTGCTGGATGTACAAGGAACTTCATGGAGTTTATATTCTAGGATAGGGCAATAGAAAGAAAGCAGAAATATACTTTCAGATATACCGTGAAGACAGACAAAACTGGGTTTGCATGCTTGTTATAATAGTTTCCAGCTGGGTCACCTATGGCAAGTTATTCAACATTAGAGTCTTATTTCCCACATCTAGAATACAGAGATGATAATTTCTATCCAATAGGGTGGTTTTTAGCATAAATGAAGAAAATTTTGTTGAATGATTTTAGTGCAGTTTCTGCAACTTAGCAGATCCCCAATAAATTATTACTGAAAATTCATAACCATTCAAGGATACTCAGCTCTTTATTGTTCTACGATTTGCTTTTTGCTGAGCTTTATTCTGTTGTGCTTACCTCCTCCTCATATTTTTTTTTTTTTAAAGATAATTTGAAAAAGTCAAGGAAAGCTGACTAACCCATGTTTAGGCAAATAAAGTTGGAAGAAGTTGGGATGCAGGGTCATTGGAAATGTCAGCTAAGATGAGGTTGGAGCATTATGCAGTAGAAGGTATATCTGACCACTAGAATGAGAGTTGGCTAGCATATCTATAATATTCAGTGTAGTTTGTAGACATTAATTGGTTTTCTTGATGACACAGTGAAATGGATGGGTGACTTCAGCTGCTGGTATTTTTCTCATAGTTTTTCTCTCTCTGAATTAGAATTATTGTTATGTATGCTTGTCTTCAATCATAGATTTTAAGGTCCTGGAAAACAAATTTTATAGTGTGCCCTTCACATCACAAGCCTGACATGAATTTGGATTCAATCAATATTTTTTAATTGAAAACATGGGAATATGCTAGTGTCATAACAAAACAATTGGCCAGAAAAATAAGGCCGCTGGTTTCAAAAATTCAGGATAACAAATCTACAACTTAGTCCCTTGGTGGAATGTTGATAAGGGAAACAATTTTTTGAAGGGTCTTTTAAAACAACCTATGGGTAGGTTTTTTTTTTTTATTTTAATTTTGGTAAAATAGGCATAACAAATGTACCATTTTAACTACTTTTAAGTGTACAGTTCAGTGGCATTAAGTACATTCACATTGTTGTGCAACTGTGGCTACCATCCACCTCCAAAACTTTTTTATCTTCCTGAACTGAAACTATAGAAATGGTTTTTAATCCCACACTTGACTAGCACACAATTTTAAAGCCACCTCAGTGGTCTACGAACCATGGGACAGTCACTTGAAATAGTGCTGTTATTCCTTTGCACCTCAAGAAGTTGTCCTTGGGACTCCTCAATATAAGCAACTCAAACAAGAGAATCTGGGGAAGAAGGATGCTACAGCCCCTTCCTCTCCTGATTCCCATTGGAGGTCTGTGTGCCTGCTTCCTTCATGCCATCATGAGGAACCACTGCTTCCTTTCACAAGTCTCAGTTTTCCTCAAGATAGACAAAGTTAAAGAAGAAAAGAGTAGCTTTGTCACCAACTTGAAACCACCTCAGCATAACTAAATGATGAAAATGAAATCATGGTTGTGTTTTTCCCCTAACATTATTTGGACCTTATGTCCCAGGAACTTTTAGTTAACATCCATTTTAAGCCCTATTTTACAAATAAGAAATCTGCTCTTCATAGAGGTTCAGAATTTGGTCCAAGGAACCAGTGGTTAAGTGTCTGAGCTATGATGTAAACCAAATTCTGACCTTTTAGCTGTTGCTCTTTCTATTCTGCCACAAGAATGCGTTGATAGAGATTTACCTTTTGTAGCACAATTTGAGTTGTTCATCAGTTGTGATAGAGCCACATTTTACCAAAGGAGCATCCCTCTTGTCATTAAACATTTACATGTCTAAGCAGTCGAATATGTAGTTCATGGCCATGAAGGTTATATATGTATTTTTTTCCTCTGAAGGTTGAAAAAGTCAGACAAAGTTTGGAACCTGGAAGTCTTTTTATATTAATTTAACACTAAAACCTTTCTTAGCACATTTTTTTTAAGTCCCCAGGGGCAGAAGATTGCATTAAATATTAATCCTTCATAGCATATTACCATCATTAGTCAGCTGGGAGTCCCTGTTTGTTTTTCTTTGCTCCGTTGTATTCCTATCTCTTTGCACCCACTATAATTAATGATTCTAATGTGTTAAATGTTTGTGTTTTTGTATATGTACTTCTAAAGTACATGTTGTATTTTATGAGCAGAAATCTTAATTTGCATAAATAGTATTACATAATGGTGTTGATCCCATTCTGTTTTCCCCCTTTTCTTTTTTTAAAAAAATATTTATTTATTTATATATTTATTTGGCTGTGCCAGGTCTTAGTTGCAGCACATGGGATCTTTAGTTGAGGCATGCGGAATCTTTTTTAGTTGCAGCACGCAGATTCTTATTTGCAGCATGTGGGATCTAGTTCCCTGACCAGGTATCAAACCTGGGCCCCCTGCATTGGGAGAGTGGAGTTTTAACCACTGGACCACCAGGGAAGTCCCCTTTCCCCTTTTTCATTCAGCACTGTTTTGAAAATCTCATTATGTCAATACTAATGTTAACTTATTAATTATTAATTTATGTCTAAACACGAGAGCTTTAAAGTTATTTTTTTGTTGTTATGGTTTTTCATAGTTTTAATGCACTATGTCCAAAGACACAGCCTGTATAATATTGATTTTTTGAGACTTATTGAAGTTTCTTTTATGGTTCAATGCACAGTGTTTCTGTAGTTGTTCTGTGTGTGCCTCCCTCAAAATGTGTATTCTCTGTGTGTCAGATGTAACATTCTCTTATATATGATACCTTGAGCTTATTGTGTTGTTAAAGTCTTCTGTTTTTGTTTTTTAATCTTTTGCTTTGTTATTTTCTGAGAAGGATGTGTTAAAATTTTGTGTTGTTTCCTTAACTGTAGTATCATTTCTTAACCATCTTACCCTATAAATCCAGTAAACAATGCAGGTGAAAGCATAACTGCTGTGGTTGAATCTGTGAGAACAGGTCTTAAATCGAGTGTCCTGTCAAGGCCCCGTCCCCCAAGTACCTCAAAGCACCTCTGCAGAATCCCAAATTGGAATATTATTTCTGTAAACAAGCTATGAATTAATCTTTAACCTTGTACTCTTATTTCTTGTCACCCATCCACCAACCCAAACAATTTTCAGTTCAAGGCCAGATGGGCTTTCACGTTCTTTTCCTCAGCCACCTGCATGGATGCTTTTCCCCTTGCCATTCCCTTTACCGACTTTTCTTCACATAACCAAACTCTGTACCTTTTCAAAACCCTTCTTGTTTATCCAAATAATGAAAACACTAATTCTAAACGATATACACACCACAGTGTTCATAGAAGCATTATTTACAATAGCCAAGCAACCTAAGTGTCCATCCATAGATGAATGCGTAAAAGAGATGTGGTATTTATAGACAGTAGAATACTACTCAGCCGTAAAAAAGAAGATATTGCCATTTGTGACAGCATAGGTGGACCTAGAAGGTATTACACTAAGTCAGATAGAGAAAGACGAATACCATATGATTTCCCATAAATATGGAATCTAAAAAATAAAACAAATGAACAAACTAAACAAAACAGAAGCAGACTCGTAGATACAGAGAACAAACTGGTGGTCACCAGAGGTGGCGGGCAAAATAGGTGAAGGGGATTAAGAGGTACAAACTTCCAGTTATAAATAAGTCATGGGATGCAATATACAGCATAGGGAATATTGTCAATAATATTGTAATCACTTTGTGTGGTGACAGGTGCTTACCAGACTCATTATGGTGGTCAGCTGGTAAAGTATATAAATGTTGAATCACTACATTGTACACCTGAAACTAATATAATATTGTATGTCAACTATAATTTTAAAAAGAAAAAAAAAAGCTTCTCAAATTCTGCTTCTTCCATGAAGTCTCTTCTAGCCATATCAATTCTCAGAATTGATAAAAAAATTCTTAGAATTGATAAAAAAGCAATTATTGCTAGCACAATTAATTTAATGTTTATTCACTGACCTTATTCACTAATCATTTAGTATTTACTCAGTGACCAGCACTTGTGGTGGTTGGAATTTCTATTTACATAATTGTAGTTCTTTAATATTTGTCGTATTTGTTTGCTTCCCCTATTTTGCTGTATAAACACCTTGAGGGTAGCATGTGTTTTGTATGCTATGTTAATTAAGGTACCCACATAGTGGGTTGTTCTTGGTAGTTGACCAACAAAAACACTTTGACTTTATGTACTTCAGTGTTGATATGAATAATTTTAATTCTAGTTAGAGAACAGTTTTATTACATTGCAGGTTCTTTATTTTACTGTGTTTTTCTAAATGTGTTCTTTGTTATTAATAAGAAGCATTATCAGTGAAAGTTAAGATTCTCTTCAAAATAGTTATAAAGCAGGTAGATTTAACCTCTTTCTAAAATAAGCAGTCATTAAAAAAATAAAATGAAATAAGCAGTCATTTATGATTCTTTTAATATAAGTTTATGCATAAAATGGCTTTTATGGGTTTAAATTTATCTGCTCTCTTGTAAGGCAATGTTCGTTATATCTGGTAAAGTGATGCAATGGACTAGGCTGTCTTCCTTCCCCTCCCCCTTAACACTAATTATTCAAGTTAAGTTTTCAATTTGCAAGGTTCCCTCTAAGGACAATGAACTTAAGTGGAGTGTTAGAGTGTAGAGAGTTTCAGGATAGTCACAAGCTACTGCTTGGTTATTCAGCTGATGAGATGATTGCATCATACAATGGAGTAATCAGCAAGCCTTTGAGCCGTGGCAGCACACCTGGCCCCAGCTGGTGCTCTGTGGGGGTACAAGACGTTTAAAGCAGTATCATTCCCCACACTGACCTGTCAGTGTAGTTTTGTTGCACAGAATCAACACAAGTGAAGTATAACTAGCCACATCCTAAAACAGGTAATTTAGACCATAAAGTGGAGGTTGCAAGGTGAGACAGAAGATCAAATAAAAGAATTATAAAATACCTATAAGCCATGAGCTTATAGTTCTTTAACGTGTATTTAATTTAATTTTCCCAACTTCCATGAAGTGGGTATTATCATGCCCATGTTAAAGATGAGGTGGAATTCCATAGGTAAAATAATGTATTAATTATTGGACCTTAAATGGTAGATTTGTGTATTGAATTCAGATCTGACAACTAAATCAACATCCTTAATTCCCCTTGTTTTTACTCACATAACACCCAATATTGTTTTATACTCTCTGTATACTTTAAAGAAATGTAATTATTTAGAATTAATTGTTGATTTTCTTTCCTACTGGACCGCAAGTCCACGAGAATAGAACCGTGTCTGTTTTTTCAGCATATCTCCAAGACCAAACACTTTGCTTGTTAACATAGCTGGTGATCAGTATATATTCTTTGTTTTCCTTTTGCTTTGTTTGGAAGTAGTGGGGGCGGGTGGCAGGGTAGTGCAGGGAAGCCAGGATTTCCACCACACTGTGTTGACTCTCTTAGGTAAGAAAATAATGTGTAGAAAGTCTAGGCCAGTGTGAACCTGAACAATCAGGTGAGTCAACCTTCTTAGATGGAGATGAAATAATTTTTAACTGTAACCTATATATAAGGCTATGAATGACCTCAAGTACTTCACTCTCAAGAAGGGACAAGTCATTGTAGAGGCATCAGCAAGCATGGAGAAATGCCAATATCTTGATAATATAGATTCAAGTGCTCTATTTAAAATTTTTTCACCTGTTTCTTTTTTTAATAGAAAAAATCAGGCAAAGATATGCAGACCTGCCTGGAGAATTGCACATTATTGAACTTGAAAAGGATAAGAATGGACTTGGACTCAGCCTTGCTGGTAACAAAGACAGGTCACGCATGAGCATATTTGTGGTGGGAATTAACCCTGAAGGACCTGCTGCCACGGATGGGCGAATGCGTATTGGAGATGAACTGTTGGAGGTGAGGGGCATATAGTCTCTCTTTTTTTTTCCTACTAGGCTTATTTTATTCTTCTAATAAAATCTGTCCAGTTACTTTCATTATAATGATCACATAAGGGCAAAATCTGTACATATATTTACTATATATGTAATATATACATCCATCTAGGGGCATATATTCTTTTTTTTTTAATTTTAATTTTTTAATTTTTTATTTTTTACAATAAACTGCATATGTTTAGAGTGTACAATTTGGTATCCCAATCTCCCAATTCATTCCCCCCCACCCCCAACCCTCGCCGCTTTCCCTACTTGGTGTCCATATGTTTGTTCTCTACATCTGTGTCTCTATTTCTGCCTTGCAAACCAGTTGATTTGTATCATTTTCCTATAGTCCACATATATGTGTTAATATACAATATTTGCTTTTTTCTTTCTGACTCACTTCACTCTGTATGACAGTCTCTAGGTCCATCCATGTCTCTAAAAATGTCCCAGTTTCATTGCTTTTTACAGCTGAGTAATATTCCATTGTATGTATGTACCACATCTTCTTTATCCATTCATCTGTTGATGGACATTTAGGGTTGCTTCCCTGTCCTGGCTATTGTAAATAGTGCTGCAATGAACATTGGAGTGCATGTGTCTTTTTGAATGATGGTGTTCTCTGGATATATGCCCAGTAGTGGGATTGCTGGGTCATATGGTAGTTCTATTTTTAGTTTTGCAAGGAGCCTCCATACTGTTCTCCATAGTGACTGTATCAATTTATATTCCCACCAGCAGTGCAAGAGGGTTCCCTTTTCTCCACACCCTCTCCAGCATTTACTGTTTGTAGATTTTCTGATGATGCCCATTCTAACCAGCGTGAGGTGATACCTCATTGTCATTTTGTTTTGCATTTCTCTAATAATGAGTGATGTTGAGCAGCCTTTCATGTGCCTCTTGGCCATCTGTATGTCTTCTTTGGAGAAATGCCTATTTAGGTCTTCTGCCCATTTTTGGATTGGGTTGTTTGTTTTCTTGGTATTGAGCTGGATGAACTGTTTATATATTTTGGAGATTAATCCTTTGTCTGTTGATTCATTTGCAAATATTTTCTCCCATTCTGAGGGTTGTCTTTTCGTCTTGCTTATAGTTTGCTTTGCTATGCAGAAGCTTTGACGTTTCATTAGGTCCCACTTATTTATTTTTGTTTTTATTTCCATTATTCTAGGGGGTGGGTCAGAAAAGATCTTGCTGTGATTTATGTCAAAGAGTGTTCTTCCTATGTTTTCCTCTAGCAGTTTTATAGTCTGGTCTTACCTTTAGGTCTTTAATCCATTTTGAGTTTATTTTTGTGTATGGTGTTAGGGAGTGTTCTAATTTCATTCTTTTACATGTAGCTGTCCAGTTTTCCCAGCACCACTTATTGAAGAGGCTGCCTTTTCTCCATCCTTGCCTCCTTTGTCATAGATTAGTTGACCATACTTTATCTCTGGGCTTTCTGTCCTGTTATATTGATCTATATTTCTGTTTTTGTGCCAGTACCATACTGTCTTGATCACTGTAGCCTTGTAGTATAGCCTGAAGTCAGGAAGCCTGATTCCACCAACTCTGTCTTTCCTCCTCAAGATTCCTTTGGCTCTTTGGGGTCTTTTGCATTTCCATACAAATCGTAAAATTTCTTTTTCTAGTTCTGTGAAAAATGCCATTGGTAATTTGATCGGGATTGCATTGAATCTGTAAATTGCTTTCGGTAGTATAGTCATTTTCACAATGTTGATTCTTCCAATCCAAGAACATGGTATGTCCCTCCATCTGTTTGTGTCGTCTTTGATTTCTTTCATTAGTGTCATAGTTTTCTGAGTACAGGTCTTTTACCTCCTTGGTTAGGTTTTCTCCTAGGTATTTTATTCTTTCTGTTGCAATGGTGAATGGGATTGTTTCCTTAATTTCTCTTTCTGATCTTTCATTGTTAGTGTATAGAAATGCAAGAGATTTCTGTGTGTTAATTTAGTATCCTGCAACTTTACCAAATTCATTGCTTAGCTCAAGGAGTTTTCTGGTGACATCTTTAGGATTTTCTATGTATAATATCATGTCATCTACAAACAGTGACAGTTTTACTTCTTTCCCAATTTGGATTCCTTTTATTCCTTTTTCTTCTCTGATTGTTGTGGCAAGGACTTCCAAAGCTATGTTGAATAGTAGTGGCAAGAGTGGACATCCTTGTTCCTGATCTTAGAGGGAATGCTTCCATTTTTTCACCATTGAGAATAATGTTTGCTGTGAGTTTGTCATATATTGCCTTTATTATGTTGACGTAGGTTCCCTCTATGCCCACCTTCTGGAGAGCTTTTATCATAAATGGGTGTTGAATTTTGTTGAAAGCTTTTTCTGCATCTATTGAGATGATCATGTGGTGTTTAGCCTTCAATTTTTTAATATGGTGTATCACATTGATTGATTTGCCTATATTGAAGAATCCTTGCATTCCAGGGATAAACCCCACTTGATCATGGTGTATGATCCTTTGAATGTGTTGTTGGATTCTGTTGGCTAGTATTTTGTTGAGGATTTTTGCATCTAAATTCATCAGTGATATTGGTCTGTAGTTTTCTTTTTTTGTAGTATCTTTGTCTGGTTTTAGTATCAGGGTGATGGTGGCTTCATAAAATGAGTTTGGGAGTGTTCCTTCCTCTGCAATTTTTTGAAAGAGTTTGAGAAGGATGGGTGTTAGCTCCTCTCTAAATGCTTGATAAAATTCACCTGTGAATCCATCTGGTCCTGGACTTTTCTTTGTTGGGAGATTTTTAATCACAGTTTCAATTTCATTACTCATGATTGGTCTGTTCATATTTTCTATGTCTTCCTGATTCAGTCTTGGAAGATTATACCTTTCTAAGAATCTGTCCATTTCATCCAGGTTGTCCATTTTATTGGCATATAGTTGCTTGCAGTAATCTCTTATGGTGCTTTTTATTTCTGCGGTGTCTGTTGTAACTTCTCCTGTTTCATTTCTAATTTTATTGATTTGAGTCCTCTCCCTCTTTTTCTTGATGAGTCTTGCTAGAGGTTTATCAATTTTATTTATCTTCTCAGAGAACCAGCTTTTAGTTTTATTGATTTTTGCTATTGTTTTCTTTGTCTCTATTTCATTTATTTCTGCTCTGATCTTTATGATTTCTCTCTGTCTACTAACTTTGGGTTTTTTGCTCTTCTTTCTCTGGTTTCTTTAGGTGTAAGGTTAGGTTGTTTATTTGGGATCTTTCTTGTTTCTTGAGGTAGGATTGTATTGCTTTAAACTTCCCTCTTAGAACTGCCTTTGCTGCATCCCATAGGTTTTGAATCATTGTGTTTTCATTGTCATTTGTCTCTAGGTAATTTTTGATTTCCTCTTTGATTTCTTCAGTGATCTATTGGTTATTTAGTAGCATATTGTTTAGCCTCCATGTGTTTGTGTTTTTTACAGATTTTTTCCTGTGATTGATTTCTAATCTCATAGTGTTGTGGTCAGAAAAGATGCTTGATACGATTTCAATTTTCTTGAATTTACCAAGGCTTGATTTATGACCCAAAATGTGATCTACCCTGGAGAATGTTCCATGTGCACCTGAGAAGAATGTGTAACCTTCTGTTTTTGGATGTAATGTCCTATAGATATCTATTAAATCAAGCTGATTTATTGTGTCATTTAGAGCTTGTGTTTCCTTATTAATTTTCTGTGTGGATGATCTGTCCATTGGTGTCAGTGGGGTGTTAAAGTCCCCCACTATGATTGTGTTACTGTCGATGTCCTCTTTCACAGTTGTTAGCATTTGCCTTATGTATTGAGGTGCTCCTATATTGGGTGCATACATATTTATAATTGTTATCTCTTCTTCTTGGATGGATCCCTTGATCTTTATGTAATGTCCTTTCTGTCTCTTGTGACATTTTTTATTTTAAAGTCTATTTTATCTGATATGAGTATTGCTACTCCAGCTTTCTTTTGATTTCCATTCGCATGGAATATCTTTTTCCATCCCCTCACTTTCAGTCTGTATGTGTCCCTAGGTCTGAAGTGAGTCTCTTGGAGACAGCATATATATGGGTCTTGTTTTTGTATCCATTCAGCCAATCTGTGTCTTCTGGTTGGTGCATTTAGTCCATTTACATTCAAGGTCATTATCGATATGTATGTTCCTATTACCATTTTCTTAATTGTTTTGTTTTTGTTTCTGTAGGTCCTTTTCTTCTCTCATGTTTCCTGCTTAGAGAAGTTCCTTTAGCATTTGTTGTAGGGCTGGTTTGGTGGTGCTGAATTCTCTTAGCTGTTGCTTGTCTGTAAAGCTTTTGATTTCTCCATCGAATCTGAATGAGATCCTTGATGGGTAGAGTATTCTTGGTTGTAGGTTCTTCCCTTTCATCACTTGAAATATTTCGTGCCACTCCCTTCTGGCTTGTAGAGTTTCTGCTGAGAAATCAGCTGTTATCCTTATGGGAGTTCCCTTGTATGTGATTTGTCATTTTTCCCTTGTTGCTTTTAATGTTTTCTCTGTCTTTAATTTTTGTCAGTTTGACTACTATATGTCTTGGCGTGTTTCTCCTTGGGTTTATCCTGCCTGGGACTCTCTGCGCTTCCTGGACTGGGGTAGCTATTTCCTTTCCCATGTGAGGGAAGTTTTCAACTAGAATCTCTTCCAATATTTTCTCAGGTCCTTTCTCTCTCTCGTCTCCTTCTGGGACCCCTATAATGTGAATGTTGGTGTGTTTAACATTGTCCCAGAGGTATCTTAGGCTGTCTTCAGTTCTTTTCATTCTTTTTTCTTTATTCTTTTCCACATCAGTGATTATCACCATTCTGTCTTCCAGGTCACTTATTTGCCCTTCTGCCTCAGTTAATCTGCTATTGGTTCCTTCTAGCGTATTTTTCATTTCAGTTATTGTGTTGCATATCTCTGTTTGTTTGCTCTTTAATTCTTCTAGGTCTTTGGTAAAGTTTTCGATCTTTGCATCCAGTCTTTTTTCAAAGTCCTGGATCATCTTCACCACCATTATTCTGAATTTTTTTTCCAGAAGAGTGCCTATGTCCTCTTCATTTAGTTGTTTTTCTGGTGTTTTATCTTGTCCCTTCATCTGGTACAAAGTTTTTTGTCTTTTCATTTTCTCTGTCTTTCTGTGGCTGTGATTTTCAGTTCCACAAGATGAAGTACTGCTGATATTGCTTGATTCTGCTGTCTGCCCTCTTGTGGAGGAAGCTATCTAGGAGGCTCATGGCTGCTTCCTGATGGGAGGGACTGATGGTGGGTTGGGCTGGGTGGGCAGAGCTCAGTAAAACTTTAATCCAGTTTGGTGAGTGGAGCTCAGTGACACTTTAATCTGCTTGTCTGCCAATGGGTGGGGCTGTGTTCCCACCCTAGTGGTCGTTTGGCCTGAGGCGACCCAGCACTGGAGCTTACAGGCTCTTTGGTGGGGCTAATGGTGGACTCTGGGAGGGCTCATGCCAATGAGCTCTTCTCAGAACCCCTGCTGCCAGTGCCCCTGTCTCCTTGGTGAGCCACAGCCACCCCCTACCTCTGCAAGCAACCCTCCAACACCAGCAGGTAGGTCTGGTTCAGTCTCCTATGGGGTCACAGCTCCTTCCCCCAGGTCCTGGTGAGCACACGTTTTTGTGTGCCCTCCAAGAGTGGAGTCTCCATTTCCCCCAGTCCTGTGGAGGTCCTGCAATCAAATCCCACTGGCTTTCAAAGTCTGATCCTCTGGGGATTCCTCCTCCCGTTGCTGGACCCCCAGGTTGGGAAGCCTGACATGGGGCTCAGAACCCTCAGGATTTCTGTGGTGTAACTATTCTCCAGCTTGTGAGTCGCCCACCCAGCATTTATGGGATTTGATTTTAACGTGATTGCGCCCCTCCTACCATCTCATTGCAGCTTCTCCTTTGTCTCTGGATGTGGGGTGTTTTTCTTGGTGAGTTCCGGTGTCTTTCTGTCGATGATTGTTCAGCAGTTAGTTGTAATTCCGGTGCTCTTGCAAGAGGGAGTGAGCGCACGTCCTCCTACTCTGCCATCTTGATTCTTCTTGGGGGGCATATATTCTTAATTTCTGTTCTAGTGAGATGAAGGGATATAGAGGATACTGTATAGGAAAATAAAGAGAAGGGGAAGCATGTTATAAATTACATTTTCTTCAACTATTTAATATCATTTTCCCAAGCAACAACAAAAATCATATTGTTGCTTACAATTGGTGTTTACTGCTTGATAAAAACGGGGATCTCACAGGAATTTCCCCTGTGGTCCAGTGGTTAAGACTCCATGCTTCCACTGCAGGAGGCATGGGTTTGGTACCTGGTCAGGGAACTGCATGCCATGCAATATGGCCAAAAAACAAAACAAAAACAAAAAAAGTAACCTCACAAAATAATTTAGGGGCCCTTTAGTAAAATCTCATGGAAACATATTAAAAGAATAGGGCTTCTTTTTAAATGTGAATTCCAAAAGGTTCAAAACTAATTTGTGTATTAATCTAATAATTTTAGTGTTTAACAAAATTCACTTCAGCTTCTGAATTAACCATTAGTATGACATTTCTTTTTGTTGTTGTTGTCATTTAGTTTTTTGGGAAGGTATCAGAGCCAGCAGAACTTTATGAACTGGTTGTCAAGGATTGGTTAATATCTATGAAGTTGGTGATGTGGTTAAGGCCACATAGGTCCCTTATTTAGGAATAGGAGAGAGATAAGAGAAGCTCGGGAGATGACTGGATGTTTTCATCAGTAATCTGAAAAGGTTATTCTCATTTCCCTAAGCTTAAAGTCAGGGTTTCTGCTCTGAATTTATCTTAGTTTGATATTTATTTGCCTTTTCAGTCATTCATTCATTCAGCTAACAGTTTTGTGAGTGTCTCTTAGGGCTGGACACAGAAAAAAAGATGAATACATCCAGTCCTTTCATTCAAATAATTCACAGTCTCAAGGAAGAAAAGGGACATGAAAAGATTGCTACATAACAAAAATGAAAAGAACATTTTAACAACAATAGTAACAACAGCAGTATGTGCTTGGTACCAGACATAGCTTTACTGCTAAAGTCACAAAGTAGACAAGGTGTTGGGATTTAATATTGGGCAGTTTGACTTCCTAGCTCTTTGTTAACCAGTGTGCTCTTAAGGCTTCTTGGATAAAATGCTCCAACACTTGGACATTTAGGGCAGCTGAATCACAGAGGCACTGAGTGTCTGACTGCTTATTTAAAATGAGGCCTAGGACTTCCCTGGCAGTCCAGTGATTAAGACTCTGAGCTGCCAATGCAGGGAGCGCAGGTTTGATTCCTGGTCGGGGAACCAAGATCCCACAAGCCTCGCCATGAGGCCAGAAAAAAAAAAAAATGAAGCCTTACTAATTTTTCATTTTACAATTTCCTCTTCAGACTCTACTCAGAATAGAATTCACAGTCATCCATAATGTGACTTACCTAATAATAACTACAGACACAACAGTGAGACCATTAGTATCACCCCCTGTTTTCCAAGTCCCAGTAGTTTCTCTCTGTCTAAAACCTGTTTTCACGAAGAAGTCACTTCTTTTCTTGTTCTTTTGTAAGATAGCATCATGAGAGGGACCCACATCAGGTAGTAGCACTGACTAGCATAATCATTACGTAAAAATCAAAGGTGACAGCATGTATTAACCAGTATAATTCATTGCTTCAAGTTCATTTCCTCTGGCTTATGTTTAGAGGTTTCTTCATAAACGGCGCTACAGGGATGGTGGCAGTAATAGTGAGGAAGGTAAAAGCTACTTTACTGAGTTATCCCTAGCCTTTTACCTGTGCATTCACACATTTGTGTTCAGTATTCGTAGGAGCCGTATATGATATGCAGTGTTGTCATCCCCATTTTGTGGATGAGAAAACTGCATAAGTAACTTACAGAACTAAGTTACTAAGGACCCAGGCTTGCCAGGCTCCAAGATGCACGCTCTGGCCACTAAAGTCTACTTTGTTCCCCATGGTACTTCAGCCAATCCCCATCTGTTTAAATCCATGAGAATCCTCATTTATGATGCTCTAGGCTTTCGGGAATCATGTATATTAAATCATTCTCTTGTGTTATACGTACCTAAACACATTTTTCCTGTCTCGTGTGGTACATGGAAGTGTTCCAAAAGCTATAATTTGGAACATGAAGATTCTAGTTCTATTCCCTCTACCTTACTAAGACTCAAGATGGAATGGCTGAAGTGATCCAGACCAACAGGAGAACTGGAATTTTATTTCTCTGTCTGACATTTTATTAGATAGCGGTAATGGATGAGCTGTGGCTGCAGGGTAATGAGAGTATTTTACAGGCCATGCAGAACAAAGTCAGCACTGTGTGCAGGGCAGTGAGCACTGGACCAGGAAGACCTACTTTAACTTATCCCAGTTCTTTCAGTTATTAGTTGTACTTCAGAAGGGGCTTAACATAGTGCATGGCACATGGTCGACTGTTAATTGAATCACATTTCCTCCCTTAAAGACAGAAAATTCAGGTATCTATTTTCTAGTTTAGAGGCAGAAGAGTTCTCCTGGGTAAAAAAGAATATTAATATCTTGTGCTTTCAGACCCCTCCTATTCATTCCTTTGACTTTCTGGTTTTGGCCCTTTTGTTGCTCTTCAGTAACTTTATCTTCATTCAGAGACGAAAAGAACGAGATTAAACATGGCAATAAATTAATTCCCCTGTATTCCCACCGAGTCTCTTATTTAAAAATGAAATAAAATATGTTGGAATATAGATTCTAACATCACAGATCTTTGGCTGGTTATTTATCTTCTCTAACCCTCAGTTACCTCTTTTATCAAACAGAAATTTTTCACTCATTCAGCAAGCACTTTACTGTGCATCTGTTGTGTGGGAGGAAGTATGTGAACTAGGTGCTGATTTTACATTGGTGCACAAAATCCATGGTCCTGTTCTCACAGAGCTTACAGTCTAGTGATTGTGTAGCCTCAACCTGAGAGTGTTATGAGAATTAACGAGAGAAGATATGTCAAGTTTTGCCCCAGTATCTGGCACCTGGCAATACCATAATACATTTCAGCTGATATTTATAAAATAATATTTTTACATGGATTTATGCATTTCAGTTCTTTTTAGCTTGTTTATATTAATACATTTGTCTCTGAAAGTATGTCCCAGAGGGAAACCATCTTCTTATTCTTCAGTAGCTCCATGCAGCATCTTGAGAAGCTGAGAGAGTAGAAAAATTGCACATTGTGGATTCTTACACAGTTATAAGCCAACTTCTCATGTGCTTCTGGCTCTAGGTCAGGGATGACAGGAAAAAATTCATGTGGGAAACATTTCCCTGGTTTCTTTTTATAGCTGAGAAAAAATTTCAATCATTTCTCTATGATATGTGAAGAATTTGTATATAGCTAGTATCAAATCCAATGTGCTTTTGAACTGAGAATAAGACATTGATTTAATGATGAGTACCAGGAAAGCTGGAAGCAGTGTTACAACAGCTGTTCTTTGGATAAGCAGTGTATGAGATTGCAGAAGGACACTGCATCACAAAGGAGGCATTTACAATGGGCTTTTAGATTATGCTTACTAGATTTCTGGGCTAGAGCAAACCTTGTGTATTTGCTTACCCATTCACACTCCATTTATTTTTGTCAGTTGAGGTAAAATTATCTGTCTTGATTATTTTTACAACTCCACTGTTTGCTCGTATTATTTCTCATAATTGCTTTGTTGTTATTGTTATGTTATTGCTTTGCTCACAGCCTCTTTTATTTATGGTTGATCTGACTTCTTTTAGACCCTCAGATGAGGCTAATTTATAGGAAGTAGAAACAAGAATGGCCAAACACACATTGTGGCTTCTTTGAAGTGAGAAGCTCTACATCTCTACTTGAGCCCCGTCCGTGACTGATTTTTGGCGCGACACCTGCCAGCAGTTTTGTGGCTGTGGGACTGCATCGTTACAGGGCTAGAGCAGTCAGCGAGTTCTGTCGATTGATGGCTCATGTATAAAAGAAATCTTACATTGAGCCCCCAGAAGACAATGTGATTAAATCTCAGCTTCTTTCCCCTTTACTGTGATGCTAGTGTGGGGGTTCTGAATTAATTTCAAAAGGCATTAGCATATAATTACCATGTAGACTGGAATGAGACTTTCACTAGAGTATTGGCTTTCCCTAAGCAATTAGTCCTAGAAAATACGCAGGCCTGGGCATGGTGTTGTCATATGAATATAGGATTTATTTATAATCTTCCCTATAGTGCAAGTGTGGGAAGCAAGAGCTGATAGTGCCATGTGGGGAATTGGAGTGATTTGTCAGGTGACAGAAGCAGCCAGAAGGAAGAGTGTGGGTGGCACGAGAAGTGCACAGTGGATGGGGCTAGCATGTCTGGCTCCAACGCCCTTCAAGACAGAGGAAGTTCGTTCCCTTTGTAACATTTACCTGCAGCATCGTCTAAATTAAATCTTCTTATTTTTGCATGTGTATAATCAGTCTATTTAAGAACCATTAAAAATAAAAGTATGAATACTTCCTATATTTGTCAGGGAGAAAGACATAGAACTGTAGGTAAACTCAGATCTTTTTGTCTAGCAATACTTATAAGAGGGAAGAACCGAAACCGTAAAAGTTAGTTGACTGACCCAGGTATATGTAGCTGCTTTATGACAAAACTCCTGTCTAAGGGTCCTTACCACCACACCAGTCCCAAAGATTGATCCTTCACTCTCTGCCTGTTGCCAGTGGATTATTTTTGAAATCTTTTGGAAGACTTAGATGTGATTTAGAAGCACACTACAGTAGTAAATAAATCACTAGCTTTTAGGCATCCATAGATAAGGTTCTACTTTACAGTCAAAAGTTTCTATCATCTTAGATTGGCTCTTTTAGGTTATTACCATACATGGATAAAATTTTATAAAGTGTACTTCTTAATGCAATAATTATTCTCTAAGAGACCTCACGGAATAAAATATCCCATTATGGAAACACTAATTTGAGGAGAAGAAAGAAGAGTAGAGGATTTCAAAATTGCAATAAAATTTTTTTCCTATGTTTTATTAACAGAGATAGGTTTATAATGGCTAAAAGTATAAAAATAAATTGACCAAATTTTTTTATTGTGATAATGGTGTCAAAACATATCAGATTTTACATTTTTAAGTATGTGATTTATTGTACGTCTATTATATCTCAATAAAGCAGCTAAAAATGAGTTGATCAGACCTGACAAAAACTGAGAGCAGGTCCTGAATATAACCTTCCCATATGCAAAACTAAAGTCACCCCATTTTCTGACTCTTAAAATAGTCTGCAGCCTGATTCACAGCTCTGAAAGTCAGCAGAAGAATGTGATGCTGGCTGAGTGGTCAGCCTCACACACAAAACTGTCCTGGGAACCCAGGTGTGTATACATTTTTCCTTTCTTCCAAGTGCAGTCTCCCTGGTCATTACAGCATTGTAACCAAGAGCTATCAGTGTTTTGGTGAATCATCTTCCCTAAGTAATCTATTGTGTTACATTCAATTGAGTTACAAAACAATAAGCTTATTAAAAGAAATCAGGGGTAGAGGAGCTATATTGGGAAGTGAGTTAACATTGAACACTTACTATTTGCTAGGCACTGCTAAATTCTTTATATGCATTCTCTCTCTTTTATAACAAAAGTAGGTGCTATTTTAATACCCATTTTACAGATAAGGAAACTGAAACATGAGGGGCAGAATCAACATGCAGATACGGGCTTTTCTGGCTCCGAAGGCTGTGTTCTTGAGTTTAGTTCTGGATTGATGATGATTCTAGAAGTTGATTAGTGAATTTCTCATCGTTTTGTTGTTTTGATAGATCTAGATGAATGCAATTAATCCAGTGCTAGTTTAAAATATCTGAGATAGGACTTCCCTGGTGGTCCAGTGATTAAGACTCCACACTTCCACTGCAGGGGGTGCGGGTTCAATCCCTGGTCTGGGAACTAAGATGCCATATGCTGTGCAGCATAGCCAAACAGAAAAAAAAAAAAGAAAGAAAAAAATAAATAAATGTTCTGTGAAAAAAATTAAAATATAAAATATCTGAGATAGTTTCTCACAATGCAATACCCTGTTACTCTTTTTATCGTCTTAAAATTTAATGCCACTTGTATTCATTAAAAGAAAAATGCAGTCAATGAAGTTATACCCGTCTCTTAAGAACCAAAGAAGAAAAAGAATCTTTTTTTTTTTTTTTGAGATTGTTCTTGCCCAATTTGAGAGTGTCTCTGAGTTTCATAATTTAAGAGCTTTCCTCCTCAGTGCCATTATAGAGTTGAGATTTTATTTCAGGCTGCAAGAAATATTATGTAAAACCCTACTCATATTGTGTGGCCTCATTCTTTTCTGTGTTTCCTGGAGTGAAGTCTTGGAGCCCTACTCTTGCCATTTTTGTTTCTGTCTCTGGCTTGTCGGGGGAGGTGTTTTGAATTATTTGGTCATACATCATTATCTTTATGTTGCTGAAATACTTAGGCTAAAAACCTGTATTCTTTCTGATCTTTTGGAGGAATGGCAATCATTTAGTTTTTACTACTGCAGTCCTCATTTTTGCTCCACAAAAGCTTTATGTGGGATCGCTACAGTGAGCCACGTTGTCTTAAAATCATGAAGAGAGTGGCATGGAAGAGAAAGTAAAAATGAGGGTATTCGAAGGAACTCAATTACTGTGGAAGATTATAAAAAATAGGCACAGGAATGTATGCAGGGGAAGAAATGTGCCATTTGGAAGGAATAAGTGGATTTCATCAGTGCCTCTCAAGATTCTCCTATCTGCAGTTTTCCCTCAGACAGGACATATTGGGGTAGTTGTCTAGGCCTCTGGTCCCTCCTTTTTCCAATTTCTTCCCCACTCACTTCCAGCCCCACTCACTGTCGTACTGAAATGCAGGCTGAGGAGATATGCTCTTAGGTTATGGAGAAGTGTTTCCTTATATCAGCCTCATCATATAATTTGTATCTATATTTTGCTTTATTTCCACAGTAAAAATTTCTTATAGTCACCATGCAATCTTAAGGCACAAAGCCTGAAAGAAAAGTGTTAATGAAATTCTTATTCCAAGTTTGGCTTACTAACAATATCAAACACCTACTTGAACTTGTCACAAACGTGGGTCATGTATGTGTGTTTTGATTATAGTTTTTAAGAGATAGGCCTAAAATGAGTAATCCAACCTGAAAATCAGATGTTCCACCCAAAGCAGAAAGCATGTGCCAATTTCACACCCATTCAGGAAAAATGTGAATCCCAGACCCCCATCAGTTTCCTAAAATACAACTAAAATATAGTCAAGATATTGTATATGGGTAACACATAACCATGTTAGGATGTAAAGCATCTAATATTGCTTCAGAATCACCAAATATTGTGATGGTTAACACACAGTTGCTTTGTGTGCAATAACATGGCTTCTGTTAGCTCTGCCAACATCTAAGCTGTACCTCTTCCCTGTGGACACTGAGTGTATGGCTCAAAACATCTTCCTGTGATTCTGTACTTAAAGTAACAACTCTGTCCTTTTCCCTCACGATGTTTTGTTTAAAATCTTTTACTTTGTATTGGGGGGTATAGATATAAATTTTTCCTTTATAGGCATTTACTAAAAAGTATTATATTGAGAGAGATGTAGAGTCTATGAAGTTTGAGTATTAAAAATCAAAAGGTATCGGAAAATGTTAACCAGGGAGGTATACCCATATATGTTTTCTGCCCTTTTAAAAAAGATTTATTCTGGAGTTTTTTTTTTTTTTTTAACATCTACAAAGTAAACAGAATAACATAATGAAATTATGTTGTATAGCTGTCACATAGCTCAAGAATTATCAACACTGTCATTCGTATATCACCTATACCTCCATACACCCACCCCTACTCAGAAAATATTATTTTTATACTTGTGTATATACATATGTGTGTTAAAATTTTCATCAAATGAAATGCACAGATTTTATCTCTACAATTTTGACAACTGTGTACACCTGTATAACTCGAACACCTATCATTTCCATCTCCCTAGAAACTTTTATGGAGTGTTGATTCAAGTCTTTTCCTCATTTTTATTTATTTGTCTTTGTATAATTGAATAGAATGTAGGAGTTCTTTATGTATTCTGGAATATATTCTGAATACGAGTTCTTTATCAGATATATGGTTAAAGGATCTTTTCTCTCAATCCGTGGCTTTCCTATTTATATTCTTAATGGTATCTTTTTATGTATAGAAGTTCTTGGTTTTGTTAAAATATTTATTCATTTTTTTCTTTTATAGTTATTAGTTAAGAATCCTTGGCTACCTTCAGATTGCAACAGTATTGTCCTATATAAGCTTTATAGTTTTAGCTTTTATATTTAGCTCTATGATCCATCTTGAGTTAATTTGTGTGTGTGGTGTGAGGTAGGGGTTGGGGTTTATTTTTCCCCCGGCTGAATATCCAGTTGTTTCTGTACCATTTGTGAAAGACTTCTTTCCCATTGAATTCCTTTGCACCTTTGTCAAAAATCAAATAACCATATAACTGTATGTCTATTTTCAGGCTCTCAGTTCTCTTCTATTAATCTGTTTATCATTTATGCCATAACTGCATTGCCTTGATTAACGTACCTTTATAACAAGTCTTTAATTCAGGTTGTGCTAAGTCCTTACTTTGTTCTTTTTTAAATTTTTGAAAAGCTTTTTTAATTGAGATATAGTTGATGTAAAATATTATGTTATAGATGTATGATATAGTGATTCACAGTTTTAAAGATTATACTCTATTTATAGTTATTATATAAAATACTGGCTATATTCACTGGGCTGTACAATATATCTTGGTAGCTTATTTTATACCTAACAGTTTGTACCTCTTAATCCCTTGTCTCTGTATTGCCCCACCCCCCTTCCTTCTCCCCACTGGTAACCACTGTTGTTTTCTATATCTGTGAGTCTGCTTCTTTTTTCTTATATTCACAGTTTGTTGTATCCTTTAGATTCCACATATAAGTGATATCATACAGTATTTGTCTCTCTGGCTTATTTCACTTAGCATGATACCCTCCAAGTCCATCCATGTTGCTATGAATGGCAAAATGTCATTCTTTTTATGCTTGGGTAGTATTCCATTGTGTATAAATACCACATATTCCTTTCTATTCACCTGTTGATGGAGGCTTAGGTTGTTTCCAAATCTTGGCAATTATAAATAATGCTACTCTGAACATTGGGGTGCATGTGTCCTTTCAGATTAGTATTTTGTTTCTTTCAGGTGTATACTCAGGAGTGGAATTGCTGGGTCACATGGTCATTCTATTTTTAGTTTTTTGAGAAATCTACATATGGTTTTCCACAGTGGCTGCACCAATTTACATTCCCACCAACAGTATATGAGGGTTCCAACCTTTTCTCCACATCCTCGCCAACATTTGTTATTTGTATTCTTTTTGATGATAGCCATTCTGACAGGTTTGAGGTGATACTTCACTTTGTTGTTTTTTTAAAAATTAATTAATTATTTATTTTTATTGAAGTATAGTTAATTTACAGTGTTGTGTCAATCTCTGCTGCACAGCAAAGTGATTCAGTTTTATACATATAAACATTCTTTTTTAAATATTCTTTTCCATTATGGTTTATCCCAGGAGAATGGATATACTTCCCTGTGCTATACAGTAGGACAAATTTTGTTTATCCATTTATTATTCTAAATGTAATAGTTTGCATCTACCAACCCCAAATTCTCAGTCCATCCCTCTCCCTCCCTGCTCCTTGGCAACCACAAGTCTGATCTCTGTCTTTGAGTCTGTTTCTGCTTTGTAGATAGGTTCATTTGTGCCATATTTTAGGTTCCACATATAAGTGATATCATATGATCTTTCTTTCTCTTTCTGACTTCACTTGGTATGATAATCTCTTGTTGCATCCATGTTGCTGCACATGGCATTACTTTGTTCTTTTTTATGGCTGAGTAGTATTCTATTGTGTATATTTACCACATCCTCTTTATTCATCTGTTGATGGACATTTAGGTTACTTCCATGTTTTGGCTATTGTGAATAGTGCTGCTATGAACATAGGGGTGCATGTTTCTTTTTGAATTATATCAAAAGTTTTGTTCATACTTCACTTTGTTCTTATTCATCGAAATTGTTTTTGGCTATTCTAGATCCTTTGAATTTCCATATGAATCTTAGAGAGCCAACTTGTAAATTTCTATTTAAACAAAAAAAAGGCTACAGGAATTTTTGTTGAGACTGTATTGAATCTATAGTTTAATTCAGGAGCACTAGACATCTTAACAATACTGTCTTCCAAATTATGAACATGATATCTCCATTTAATTACTTATCTGCAATGTTTCATAATTTTCAGTGTAGAACCTTTCCATTTCCAGCTAAGTGTATTCTTACATATTTTATATTTTCTAGGGCTCTTATAAGTGGAATTGTTATAGTTTCATTCTTGTTTATTGCTAGTACATATATAGAAATACAATTGATTTTCACATATTTGTATATTGACCTTGTATCCTATAATCATGCTAAACTTATCAGTAGTTTTTACTGATATTTTAGCATTTTCTAGAGGTAAACAGTTTTGTCATCTGTGTATAAGGAGTTTTATTTCTTCCTTTTCAATCTTTATTTTTCCTTCTTTCCTTCCTGCCTGCCTTCATTTCTTTGCCTCCTCCTCCCCCTCCCCCTCCTTTTCCTTTTTAAATCACAATTTGTTATTGTTTTTTGTCAATTACTTTTTATGCATCTATTTAGCTTATTTATATGTTTTTAAATGATATTTAGATATAACACAAAAGGAAACTGACTTGTGAGATAGTCAGAACTCTTTACCGTAATATTCAAAGTCCTTCAAAGATATTTTTAACCTACCTTTCCAATTTCTGCCATGACCTCATCATTCTGTGATCCGGCTACACTGAACCACTTAAATAAGTTCTCAGTACAGACGTGCATTTCTCTCATTCCATTCTTTTGCCCATGTATTTTATTCAGTATACTTCCACATTTTTAAGACCTAGCTCTACTGTTTTGGCATAAGTTTATGAAATTATTTTTGTTATCATCCTAAATAAATATCCTTCTTTAGATCTGATATCTCTTCTTAATATAGAGGTTTCCTTTTTTTAATGTTTTTTTAACTTTAGGTAATTGGCTTGAAATTCAAAGGTAAAGATTACAAAATGGAAAAACAGATATTATTGGTTATTATTTGTTGAAACTACTTTTTTTATGAGAGATGGCTTCTAATACTAAATATATTTTTAAGTAACTGTTTTTCTTGTATAAGTCCCTTAATCTCTCTGATCATCACTTAAGTAGGAGAGTCAATAATATCTTTGAGAACCTTCCAAACTTAATGTTTTGTGATTCTGGGATCTAAATTTTTGCTTCTCAAATTTCAGCATATAATTTAGTCTAAGGTATTTCTGATCTCTATTCTGGGGAACATAAAAGCTGTAAATCCTTTCTCAAAAAGTTTTACAAAATAAATTTCTTCAACTATATGAGTTGCTTTTAACCAAGGTTGTGTATCAGAATCATGGGACAGTTTCACCTAAATAACATCCCTCCACCCCAGCCTACTAGATGAGAATCTCTGACGTTGAAGGCCTTGTGCTTTCTGTGAGTTAACTAGTTAATATACAGTGTAAATCTAATCAGCAATCTAGATGTGAATTTTTGCTGTTGTTATAGAAGGATATTGACAGAAATACCAGGAGCCTCTGTAAACTTACTGTAGAAAATATAACCATTTGCTACTCAGTTCAGATTCCACACCAATTGCATGAGATAAAATGGTGTGCTCAGTGATGGACGTAGCAATTCTTTCTTTCTTTCTGTCTTTCTTTCTTTTTCTTTCTGTCTTTCTTTCTTTCTTTCTTTCTTTCTTTCTTTCTTTCTTTCTTTCTTTCTTTCTTTCTTCTTTTTTAAAGTAATTAATTAATTTGGCTATGTAGCACAGCATGTGGTATCTTAGTTCCTCAACCTGGGATTGAACCTATGCCCCCTGTATTGGAAGCATGGAATCTTAACCACTGGACTGCCAGGGAAGTCCAGGGACTAACAATTTCAATGACCAGTTCAAGGAGTGTTGAATGTGTCCTTGACTCTACCAAGGACAAGGAGAGATCCTTACATTGTCCATAGTACTTCCTGCCCTTCATTTTGAGTCTCTGTCTCCATCCATCTCTTCTAAATGCCAAGAGAGGGGGACTTACCTAAACATAGGGGCTGTGGCTAGAAAAATAAAGGCAGGAGAGTAGGATGATTTCTCAGCTGAAGGCTCAAAATTTTACACAATATTTAAATGTTATAATTATAAATTATAATTTAAAATTGACTAAATTTTATTGCCTATCCTTATTTCTGTTTCTGGCTATGATTCAAAAGTTTTGGATTAGTAAATATTAAAAAATAGAAAAAATTCTAATGGATTCCCTAACATACTGAGTTGTCAAAAGAGTATTGCTTCTTACTGTTGTTTTTCTCTTTTTTAACTTAGAGAAGCTTAACTTTTTTACATGTTTTTAAAGTAACATGTAATCATATAAAATTGTAGTTGTACAGGTAAAAGTAATAATCTCACCTCTTTTACCTCTGTAATATTGCTCTTCCAGAAGTAACCACTGTCAGTTTACCATCCTTCCATTGGTCTGACGCATAGTTATACACATTTGTGCAAAGATAGATTCTGTAGTTAATAATCACAAATAGAATCATATTGGATATATCTTTTTTTGTTTAATTTCTTATTTATTTATTTTTATTATTTTTTATTTATTATTTTTTGAGGGGAGTGCATTGGGTCTTCATTGGTGCACGTGGGCTTTCTCTAGTTGTGGCGAGTGGGGGCTACTCTTTGTTGTGATGTGTGGGCTTCTCAGTGTGGTGGCTTCTCTTGTTCTGGAGCATGGGCTCTAGGGTGCACAGGCTTCAGTAGTTGTGGCACACAGGCTCAATAGTTGTGGCACACAGGCTCAGTAGTTGTAGTGCACGGGCTTAGTTGTTCTGTGGCATGTGGGATCTTCCCGGACCAGGGATAGAACCCATATCCCCTGCATTGTCAGGCAGATTCTTAACCACTGCTCCACCAGGGAAGTCCCTATACATACCTTTTTTAATGAATGATTTATCATTTTCCACATCAGTACAAATAGTATTATACTATAACATACTGGTGTATGTTATAGTATACAAGTGAACCAACCTATAGTATACATATAGTATGCAATCTATAGTATACAAGTGAACCAACCTATAGCAATTGGAGCAACTTCCACAGAAACACTAAGAATCAGAGCAACATGTAAACATATTTCTCTGCTCACTTCCTCGAAGTCAATATTTTTCAAAAGTGTCGGGGTTTAGAATTCAAAGAATATCTTACTATTTTCCTAATATATCAAATTTAGAGAGATGTGAGCTACATGCTATTACTTTGCCTTCAGAAAGTATTTCAATTTAATTCATTTTGTTTTAGAAAAAATAAATCTCTCATGCTTAAGCGCTGTAAATGGGGAACATTGTACTTCACAAGAAATAGATTGAATGAAGTTGCAGAAGACCTCAACACTGTGTTCATTAAACTTAGTCCTTAAAACCTGCTCCTTTGCACAAACTATTAAGTTATTGGAGCTTGATGTATATTATTTTGTCTTTTGAGAAAAAAATTAATGTGAAAATTTATCCAGAAATACATTTTCTTTATAGTGAAATTGTGTTTTCACGTGAGTTGCAGTCATCTTCCCTGTTCCATTCCTGCCTTGGTGCACCTTTCTTCCCTTCAGTTCTCCCACCTGCAAAACTGAGGGCAGTGGATGGAAAGTGAGGATTGTTTTTCATGGGGGCTGGTGCCCAAGATTTCTGGAAAGGGAAAATATTCTACAAAGTGTTCTTCGAATAGGACCTGGTTACCTCTATTCTGTTAGTCTATACCCCACCCCCGAAAGCTATACCTGTGGTTCCTTGGAAGAGAACTGCAGTTTCCTACCTGCGCTTCCTGCCACTCATTTCACCCTTTGGCCACTAAGCTTCTGTCTACTCCTTAAGACCCACCCATCCATCTCCAAGAAGAAATGATCACATCTTGCTTTATGCCTATCTCCATCATATAGCAACACAGTTATTAGTTTCCAAGATGGTGTCACTTGTTAGAGTACCAGGCATTTGAGTGCAGGAACCATATCTGACTGAGTAAAAGTAATTTCAATAAAGTGACTTTCAGAGAATGGGTATCTAGAACATACTTGGTGCTCAGTATGTGGCTGCTGTAGTGATGATGGTAATGGAAATTCCTGTTTCCTCGTCAGTTGCACAATGACTGCTGAATAAGTGAATAAGTTGATAGATATAATATGTATTATACTTTCATTGGAATATTTCTTGGTCTGGGGTTTCTATTTTGTGAGGACCTATTAATTGGATTTAAAATTGCATAGGATTAAAAATGTTACTTATCCTGTGGTTTTCCTCTCCCCCCATCCCCATACCCTTAGGAATGGTTTCTGATTACTAATAGGCAGTCTTCTGGACTCAAACAGATCTGGCTATAAATATTGGTTCTAAGTATATTGGTCAAATTCCTTAAACTCATTAAGCCTCAATTTCTCCATCTGTATAATGAGGTAATAATGCAGTCCTCTACTAATTTGTGTGAAATAATGTGTTTAAGGCATATGTGTATGTTTGTGTGTAGTGTATATGCCTTGTATACTGTGAGTATTTATAAATGGTATCGTTACAAAGTAGTTATAAAATACCAATAAAAAAAAAACAATCTGGAAATCACCTTAAATCCCACCAAAGATACCATCATTGCTAACATTTAATAGAGATCCTCACAGAGCTTTCTTTTGACTTAGACAGAAGCTTTTACATAAATCAAAATAATGTGATAAATAGATTACATGGTATTTTGTCACTTACTTTTTCCATTCAATAATGTTATCTTTTTATGGCAATGGATTTAGGTCTATATCATCCTCCTTCATCTCCTTTTAATGGCACAGTTTTCCCTTCATCGATGTATGAAGACAAATATAATAACCTTTTGTTGATGAATGTATGGTTTTTTTCCTACATAAGTTATAGCCATGATAGGCATTTTGACACCTCGATTCTTAATCTTTTTAGGATAAATTCTTAGAAGTGGAATTGTTAGATTAAAAATTAAACTCTAAGGAGGCTTCCCTGGTGATGCAGTGGTTAAGAATCTGTCTGCCAATGCAGGGGACACAGGTTCAATCCCGGGCTGGGAAGATCCCACATGCTGCGGAGCAACTAAGCCTGTGAGCCACAACTACTGAGCCTGTGCTCTAGAGCCTGCAAGCCACAACTACTGAGGCCATGTGCCACAACTACTGAAGCCTGGGCGCCTAGAGCCCGTGCTCCACAACTAGAGAAGCCACTACAATGAGAAACCCACGCACCGCAATGAAGAGTAGCCCCCGCTCGCCACAACTAGAGAAGGTCCATACACAGCAACAAAGACCCAATGCAGCCAAAAATAAAAAATAAATAAATAATAAAATTAATCTTTAAAAAAATTAAGCTATAAGATCCATCAAGTTATAAACACTTATGATTTGTCTGTTTTTTTCTACATATGTGTTATAGTCAGTAAGAGAGTTTATTAAAGAAAAAAGTTAACCTATAGATTCTAAGGTCTTGAAATGTAAAGTTTAGAATATATTTAAAAGTGAACTAGGGAGAACTCACAGATTTCATCAGCAATTTCAGTTACCCAAATTCTAACTCAATTTTTTTAATAATAATTTATTACTGTTCATAATAAATCATCCTACTTTAATAAAAGCATGGGCAAAGGGTTGTGTTTTTGAGTATAATATATTTTAACATGATATTCAAACCTCAGGCAAATCTGTTGGTTGAACTAAATTTTAATTTTTGTATAATTAATATTTCTAATCCAAGCTTAAGTTAATTAATTTTTACTTCCAATTTGGTATTTTTTGAGTAGATTTAACTGAGCTGCTCTCCAGCATAAATTTATATTCATGTTCAGCTGAGCTATGGAAAATTAAGTGTAGTTGAAAACCTATCTCTTGATGATATTTTTGAATAATTAATTTTATTGAAACAAATCTCATTAGGCACCTCTAAAGTGAAAGTTTATGTAGTGTAACAAAAGGATTTATATCTGTTTACTTTTGCTGAATCATTGCTGGATTAACCCTAATTCTACTTCTTCTACAAGCTATAAAATATTGCAACTAAGTATTCCATCTCTGGTACCCAAATATAGTTTACCTCAAATCAGTGTTTTTGGCTTCCCCTGTCCGCCCCCAAAGTAGCAGAAACAAACCCATGAGGGGAAATATTGATCAAAATGGAAACCCGTTATAATATGATGTATAAGTTTTACAAATACAGATGTTTCTTCTTTGGAGCTATTGTCTTCAGTATCTAGAACTGCTGTAAGTTACTCCTGAATGACATTTCATTCAATTGGAAATTCAGAACTTAGGAAAAGATGAGCTAACTTACCCATGATGAAATATTAGTGTCATTCTGGGACCAGGGGTCATGGACCTGAGACAGAGGTTACTGACCCTGTGGAGGATCTCCGAAAGGCCTTTTGTTGTCAGTAATCAGAAGAGGAAGCCAAACACAGAGAAGAAAACCAGGATTGTAGGTCAAGAGTATAAAGTCTCCTTCATACAAAAGCCTTTTTCCTTTGTCTTTTTCATTTTTTCCCCCTTTTGAATGCCAAGGTAAGTTACTGAGTGTCTGTGAGAGCATAAGACTAGTAGATAGAGTCACTTAGATGTATAAATTAATATTTAGAATTAGGAGTCCCAGATACTGTATTGGTAGAGATTTTTTGATGGCAAAGAACAGAAATTAGTTGAAGGTAGTTTAACCAAAAGAAGGAGAATTTATTGGAATGCTATGGGTGTCCCTCCTGGAACCTGAAGATCAGGGTGCATGGAGGCCTCAAGAGGGGATGGCTTTTCCTGCCCCTTTATGCATATGGCAGATTATGGCCATCTCACAGAAGCTTAGAGAAGATATAGAGAATTGTTGCCTGTGACTCAGCTCTAATTTACCCACCCCTCCTCCCCGCACCAAAGAGGGAATCTTGATAGTCCTGGCCTGTGTCATATGTGTCACCAGCTTCAGCCTGAAGTGGCACCACAAGCAATACTAACTTGGCTGTCGGCCATTATGGATGGCGTTTTAGGATGGGAAGATTTGAAGGACCATCCCTCGTAAGGAGAAGTGGTTGTGTGCTGGCAACAATCCCCAAAGTCTCTACTACATCCTCAGTCTGGTCTGGCCTTCTTACTTAGTAATATGGAAATCAGGATGGAGTGGCATAAAATATACTTCCCAGAGTCATGGCTGGGTGAACGTGGGCAAAAGATAGTTATTTATCAGCCAAACTGGGTTACTTTTGAGAGGAAGCGCTATAAATAATGGGACCAGCATGCATAAACTAGACTGTCCCAGATTTAGAATATATGGTTACCCTCAAATGGAAGCATTGTATGTCTCAGATTTTAGCATAATAAATAGAGTATTTGGGGGAGTTGGAATACCATGTCAGAGGTGAGCAGTTGTAGTACCAATGTCAGGACTTTGGAATACCAAGTCAGGACTAAGGATAGTTCTTCCTGCCATTATTAGATTGTATCAAACATAAAGATATATCCAAATAATTTATTATTCTTTCCATATATCAGTGAGCCACCTTTGAAAGGAGAAATTTTGGGAAAGCACTTAGTTTCTCTACTTCTCAGTTTACTGGAAGTAAATGGAAAATAATGTTTTTTTCCAATTTCTAGATAATATGAATGATCACATATTCTGAAAGGATGAAATATTTTAACTGTTATCCTTTGGCTTGGGTCAGAAGAAAATTTAAAAGGTGGTCAATCTGTATTTGTATCATGAAAAGAAGTGTATTAAGTATATATTGTTGTTCAGGGTGCAGCTTGTTTGCACAAAGAGAAAGGTGCAGTCTTACGGAACTGCGTACTGCATTCGGTATTTCAAAAGCCTCACAGCGTTATCAGGCCTTGCCTCTATGCATTGTGGTAAAATACTTGATTCTGACTTGTGTATCTCAGAATTCCAGGACCTAAGATGGTAGGTGTCCAGCTCAGAGTTTATTTAATAGACATCTTTAGCAAAGATGACTTTAGAAATCTGCTGATCTTTATGCGCACCATACAGATGATATGACCTCTAGGCGTGCCTTAGGAGTGCAGGGTTTTCAACTAATAGCTAAATCACCTTGGGCAGATTACTCAAGCTCTTAGAGTGCCCGTTTCATTATCTGGTGAAAGTACATAACACCCGGTTATTCTGAGATTTAAGTGAGAGCCTGTGCGTCAAGAGCTTTGCAGAGGGTTTGGCACAGAGTAAGCACTTAGTGGCTGGTAGTTATTAATTAGAGTTAACCTGGAAAACTTCCAGGGGGTGCGAAATGCTTTCTTTCTCGGCTATGCTATACTTAGAAGATGTCCTCTATCTGTTGTTTAAACAATAGTGCCCTCAGAAAACAGCAGCTTCTCGGAAGTAGGATAAGTGACCGTCTAAAGTTAATTTGCATAAGATGTATCATCTTCTTTCTAATTACTTACTGAATTTTCTCTAGAATGGCTTTCCTTAGAGATGAGGAAATATAAAAGCTGCTTATGTCATTGGAAGCTATATACCTTTCTTTTAAATAGTGGAATTGTTTTGTATACAATAAGATCTAAGAAAATTCAAAAGAGATCTTCCTCTCCTGAAACTCGGAGGGCTGCTAATGTCTCATTTCTGGAGCTGGAAAAGAGGCTTTGTCTTAGATTTTTTTATCCAGCGATCTGTATTTTCCTTTTAGATTTAATGCAGTAAAATCAGATTTCACTGTATCTTGAGTTTCCTGTTCTGTTTCCAGTTTTCCATTGAGTAGCAAGAGCCTCTCCAGAGGCCCCTGAGCATTGGCAGGGAGCAGCTGCCTTAGCAGTAAATGCCACAGTTGTTGGCACTGGAAAAACATTGCCAGCAAGCAAGCTGCCTCGCCTTTCTACTGCCAGGGCCTCTGAATATTCAGAAACCACATCATGAAAGACATATAACGTTAGATGTACTCTAATGTAAATTAAAATTAGTGACTTGCTTTCTTCCTTTGGGCTGTGATTTTTTCCTCTTAGAATAATACTGCCATGGGTTCTATTCTATCAAAATGGAGGATCACAGCTAAAAAACAGGCATATCCATACTCATGAAACAGCTTAATTTTCTATATGCTCAAGCTTTTGCTAATCAAAACCACATCTTTTTAAAAAACTTTAGTCACTTTGAAGGCTGGAGCCCACCTCAGAGATAGCATACTAGCAGTTGATTAATGCAAGTGCTGCTTCCATTCAGGGCTCTGTGATTCAGCGCACCCTCACAGAGCGCCACTCTATGCAAGCTATGCCTGAAAGCTGGGGAATACCAAGAAGAGGACACCAGTTCCTGCGCTCAAGGAGTTTAGCTCTGTTCAATGAATGTTGTGTGCCTGCATGGATGCTTTCCACCTGACAAGGGTTGACTTTACCATGCGGGTGAGGTGCAGATACAATAAGAGAAATTATTTTAAACCTAGTGCCGTAGAATTCAAAGACAGGAAGGTTTGATAGGTCACGGTTTAGGAAAGACTTTCTGAAAGCAGAGGCCAGGCACAGTGGAGAAGATATTCACAGGCATTGGATCAAGCATATTCCATGCATCATCTCATTTTAAAATTGTGATTTAAACTTCCTTATTTGCAGTCCATTATCCATTAAAGAGATTGAAAATATGGGTAGCAAAAAAAGGTGATTATGCTAGGCATACTATGTTATAGGCAGGCTTTGTCACTTAATACATTTTGGATATTTCATTAAGTATGCTTTTTCACATTACTCTTTTTCGTCTTTTTTTTAAAGAATAGTTGTCTTTTTTTTTTTTTGGCTGCTTGGGTCTTCTTTGTTGCACACAGGCTTTCTCTGGTTGTAGCAAGCAGGGGCTATTCTTCATAGTGGTGTGCAGGCTTCTCATTGCAGTGGCTTCTCTTGATGCAAAGCATGGGCTCTAGGTGTGCAGGCTCCAATAGTTGTGGCACATGGGCTTATTAGCTGCTCCACAGCATGTGGGATCTTCCCAGACCAGGGCTCGAACCCATGTCCCCTGCATTGGCAGGCAGATTCTCAACCACCACACCACTAGGGAAGTCTCTCACATTACTCTTAATGACTATGTGACTTATTTATTTTCCTTACAGCTAAGTTAAGTAAGAAGATGTAAATATAAGAAAAATAAAACCGTAAAGGTATAGGAGAAAATATATTATCTACAGGGTGGTTTTTATTTTATTTATTTCTTTGTGGCCGCACTGTGCAGCACGCAGAACTTCCCTGACCGGGGATTGAACCCATGCCCCCTGCATTGGAATCATGGTGTCTTAACCACCGGACCACCAGGAAAGTCCCCAGATTTTAGTTTTTGAGAGCAGGAAAAGTGAGAGAAAGGTACAGAGGTTTCCCTTGTACCCCCTCTCCCCACACTTGCACAGCTTCCCTCATTACCAACATCCCCTTCCAGAGTGGTATATTTGTTACAGTGGATGAGCCTGCACCCACCCATCATTATGACTCACAGTGCCTAGTTTACATTAGCACTGGGACTGTTATACATGCCCTAGGTTTAGACAAATGTATAATGGAATGTATCCTTCATCATAGTACCATACAGAGGGTAGACACATTTTTAAATACATCATCTTAAAAAGGCAGAAATCTTAACAGAAAAGATGAGTAGTTTTGATACATAAAAAATCCTATGGATATCAAGATTACTGTAAATAAAATTTAAAGACATTATCTCATTCACCTAAATGCCCATCAACAGATGAGTGGATAAAGAAGATGTAGCACATATATACAATGGAATATTACTCAGTCATAAAAAGGAATGAAATGGAGCTCTAGGTAATGAGGTGGATAGACCTAGAGTCTGTCATACAGAGTGAAGTAAGCCAGAAAGAGAAAAACAAATACTGTATGCTAACTCATATATATGGAATCTAAAGAAAAAATGGTACTGATGAACCCAGTGACAGGGCAAGAATAAGGCTGCAGATGCAGAGAATGGACTGGAGGACACAGGGTTGGGGGGGGGGTTGGAGCGAAGGGGAAGTTGGGACGAAGTGAGAGAGTAGCATAGACATATTTACACTACCAACTGTAAAATAGAGAGCTAGTGGGAAGTTGCTGTCTAACAAAGGGAGATCAACTCGATGATGGGTGATGCCTGAGAGGGCCAGGACAGGGAGGGTGGGAGGGAGTCACAAGAGGGAGGGGATATGGGGATGTGTGTATAAATACAGCTGATTCACTTTGGTGTACCTCAAAAGCTGGTATAAGAGTGTAAAGCAATTATATTCCAATAAAGAGCTTAAAAAAAAAGACATTATCTCATTTAATTCTCACAATAGTTTTATGAAATAGATGCTTAGATTCCATTTAAAGAAGAAGAAACTGAGACACAGAGAAATGACAGTGTGGAGATCAGTGGATTTCCGGGAGATTGATTATCTTGGTGAAGAATAAAAGCTGATAAAATGAGAAGCATAGCGAAGCGGTGGTTCGAGTTTAGTCTTTGCAACAGCCTTTGATATGAATCCCAGCTTTACTACTTTGAGGTGATGAATGAGCTTCATTTTAGACACTTAAAAATATTATATTTTCATTCCATCCTTTGAAGTGTTTATTTCCATATACTTTCTCATTATAGCCATTATGACAAAAATGATATCTTTTGCAGATGTTTTCAAATGCAAAAGTTCAGAGACATCAAGGACAGACAAATTAGATGCTAATTACAGGAAGCGTAAATCCCTTTTTATTATCCCTTATATAGTGTACTATACTATCCCTTAGATAATAGAAGTTATCAAGGTCTCAGTTAAATAGGGACAGTATGACATAGATCATTAACTACTTATTAAAGAGACAAGAGGGCAAAAGCCGAAACTGTGTGAGCTGTTATCAATGGCTGAAATAAAATAAAAGATTGATTACAGCTATCATCATAGTTTAGCAGTGGGAAAATCTGGAGTGAATAAATTTAGAATATAAATGTTTTTAGATCATATTTAGGTGAATTCAGTCAAGTTAAAAATCCCACCACCTCTTGAATAAGAGCAGATGCCTCATTGATTGGGTACAGTAAAATGTTTCTGTGCAATTGATCCAATATTTGACTTAAAATGAGGATATAATATTTATGTTCTTTGGAGTAACAAAATTTATGCTGTGTAATAACCTTGACACTTTTACAGAATCATGTTTAATGGGCCCTCCAAAGCTCTGATGAATACCACAGTTTGGTCTATTTTCTACATTTTTTAGGAGTCTGGAAAAGCTGTAGGAAATGAAATATCTATCATAAAGTTTTTGCATCTAGCTCAACTACTGCTGTCAAGTTTAGCAGAAAGGTCAAAAACTGTATGTTCTTTATTAACTGTATTCAAAACTGAATTTAAGAGATTTAATAGCTGCTTAGAATTAGTGTTTGAATTCATACTATGAAGAATGTTAAAATTTTTAGCATTAAAGACTCCTACATCTACTCACTTAAAAATGAACTTCATTAATTCCAAATATATACATGTATACATATATATTTTCATACAAATATACATATTGTAGTTTTACAAGTGCATTTTATTTTTCCCCCCACAGATAAACAATCAGATCCTATATGGAAGAAGTCACCAAAACGCATCTGCCATTATTAAGACTGCCCCATCAAAGGTTAAGCTGGTTTTCATCAGGTAAGATAGATACATCTGGTTTTCTAAAACTTAACAACTCTTCTGGAGATGTTTTTATTTGTGTAAGACTATTTTCTCTTTGATATGTTTAATAAAATCACTGTATTCTAAAAATGTGTTTCCCTTTTGTGACTGTCACTTTAAGAAAAGTATAGATTGTTTCCATTATGAAGTGTTCTTCTTATTTACTTTTCACATGATAAAACTGGTAATTTTTACAAATACATGAGGCTTGTATTTGTATTTCCATTTAAAAAAATTCTTTCCTTCCTGATTATCCTCTTTATAAATATAGTAGAACATTCTAGCTTCTCATCCTCCTGTCACCATCATTTGGTACATTTGCTGACTCATTAATACCTTCATCAAAGAATAAAGCAGGAAAAAAAGAACCCAGGAAAGTTTTAGGAGCTTCATATTGAGTGCTGGTGAGAAATACAGAGGGGAGGAGATGTGAGCTCTGCTGTCTGGAGTCGTGTGGTCCGTTTGGGGCTCCGCATTTGCCCATACATACCTCACCTGCTAGCTGACTGAGCCCTTTTGGCATAAGTGAGTCAGAACTGGGACTCCTCATTGGTGGTGGCCATCATCCGCAACGGAAGAAGCTTGATTCCCTGTTATTGGACTGAAATGACAGATAAATCTGAATTATTTTTAGGGGATGTAACTAACCCTATATGTTATCTGTCACTCTGTTTCTTTTCCTTCTGGGCCTCAGTTATTATCTGTAAAATGGCGTTTATAAAGCACGTATCTCGTTCATTGTGGTGTTTCAAAAATTAGAAATGCTTACCACAGTGCTGAGCATAAAGACTTGAAAAAGCGGTAGCTGGTCCTTCATGATGGTGGTGATCAGTGTTATTCTCCCCTTCTCAGAAGTTACCTGTCAGTGAGGCCTGTCCACTCCCAGGAGACAGCTAGGGTTAAGTGAGAGTTTTATTCCCAGATACGGGCACTAATGGCAGGTGATTGAAATATTCCTTCCCATGCCATCTCTTCAGCCTCACAGGCCCTGCTGCTTTGCTCCTGAAGAAATCCTACATCGATGCCCTTTTCTCTTGCTCAGTAGCACTTTCTGGATTTCCAGGGGGTTTTGCTCTTGCTTCTAGGGTGAGAAACCTTGCTCTTTCTCATCTGTCTTTGTGTATTAAGACAACCACCTTTGGCTTACTCACCTTGAAGTTCCTTGTTAGATTCCAGTCCCTTTTGGGGGATTTATTGGCACTTCCTGTTGCCAGAGGTTACGAAATTAGAGTTAAATGATGAAAACATGAACAGACTTGAGGAAAAGTCAGCCACTCAGAAATTTAAGGTGTCCATCAAGAGAAGTCCATACAAGTAAAGAGTTGAAGCCATTTAGGCTTAAGAACTCTGTATAAAGCGGTGTGAGGATGACATGAGAAGACGTTAGCTAGCACTCAGCAGCATCTGCGCATCCGTGCTCGGCATGTGGTGGTGACTGCTCCAAGGGATGCTGGTAATGATTAGCATTACTCTTACCTCTTAAACATTTGTGAGGCCTTTGTTACTTATGCTGGGTCATCCCATTTTAAAGAGAGCAAAAAGAAAATTGAATAGAACCCAAAGGAAATCATTTAATGCTATTAAGTAGTTGGGAAATAGACCCGAAACCGGCCGCCCCCCGCCTCAAGAAAGAAAGGTTAAATGATTTGAAATTATTTAGAATACAGAAGAGAAAGCTAGGTAGAACTTTAATAATAGTAATAAACTCCCATTAATTTAGTGTCTGGTGGATTCAGTTTTGATTGCTCAGAAGGGATCAGAATCAGGGAAGAAATTTGTTCGATAAGTTAATGGTGTCAGCGTGATTGAGGATGCTGCTGAATACTTATTTGCTGGAAGTGGTTAAGCAATTTAGAAGTATCAAGCTACATTCAAAATGTGTCATCTCATTATGAACCTTTCTGGCATGGTCATTAAATTATAGTGCCTAGCACACAGTGGGCATTCAGAAAGCTTTATTGAATAAATTTCCTTTCAGCTCCTACTGAGAAATCCAGATTGTTTATTCTCCAAAGGCAACAATCATAGTAAGTTAGTTTGGCTTTTTTCGTGGATTCAAAAATGCATATAGAT
Organism: Hippopotamus amphibius kiboko; assembly: GCF_030028045.1. Classification (NCBI taxonomy): domain Eukaryota; kingdom Metazoa; phylum Chordata; class Mammalia; order Artiodactyla; family Hippopotamidae; genus Hippopotamus; species Hippopotamus amphibius. The sequence goes on from NC_080186.1 coordinate 52,828,738, forward strand.
ATATAACTCATTATTTTACTGAATTCCCCATACTGTAGCCCCTCTTCTACTACTTTCCCAAATAATCTAACTTAGGAAGATTTTTCTATATCTTCTTTTATAAGGAGAAAGATGATGTGGGCATGATTCTGAACAATCTGTTGTTCACTTTTCGACTGTCTAAAGGAAAATGAGTTCACATTGAATCAAGAGAGATGTACACACTGATCACAACCATTTGTTTGATTCAGTAGATATGTATCTAATAATTTGTGTGCCAGCATTTTATTAATGAATGAGTGCTTCAGTTTCCATAGGGAGGAAACTAGTCATCTGACTGGGAACTCTTACCTAAATTGATGAATTCTTTTGTAAAGCAGGACTGAACTCTAAGGCTTAATGATTAAAAAAAGAAGCCATCAATTCACCCTGCCTGGGCTTGAAACCAATTCTGTGGTATCGCAGCTGTGTGAGCTTGGTCAGTTTCCTGAGCTATAGTATGGGGATAATATAGCTATCTCATAAATTGTCTAATGTATTAATACATGTAAATTGCCTGGCAGTATGGACTCAACAATGCTGGCTGCTAGTGTGATGAAGATGATGTTGATGGCAGAAAAAGGCAGGGACAGAGGGAGGAGGAGGTAAAAGTGGAGGAAAGAAGTAGTTAGGGCAAAGGAAAGAGGAGGGGTAAAAAAAAAAGAACCACTGCTTGTGTCTACTTTGTCTAGTTCCAGAATTTTGACTATTTTTTTGAGTGAAGCACATTCACAGTTTCAGAATGCTTTACTTAACATCATAATGATTAAGCATTGGAAGAGATAGCTATGGACATTATATACAACCATTTCTGGTAAATGTTAGAATAAGAGACAAGGACGCAGCCTACCTAAAGTGTCTTTTAGTTCCCTGTCTGCTGTTGCTGGGCTGCTATTTCTTCTGCTTCTTCTTCATAGTCCTCTTTTTTTAATGATGACCTGATACTCTAACAAGGAGTAGAATGTTCTTTAATTGAGGAATGTATAAAGAGAAATCTAATTAGCATGAATTAATCCCCTGTCAATAAAATGTATTATAGCAGATTTTACTGAGGCAAGTAATATCAAGTAGGGTCAGAATTTAAAGCATTTAAGGAAATCAAAAAAGAAAAGATTTTAGCGCTCACCAGTAGGGGTATCACGGTAGATTGGTGTCCTATTCATGTGTGGTAACCAGTGCCTTTTAGATGCTATCCAACACATCATCCTCACTCCTTCAGGCTGATTGTCTAGTTCATTATTCATTTAGGTACATCTTTCAACCTCTGCCTATAAATTACCTCTTTTCAGGCTATTGTTACAAGAACCCTAATTTTGCCTATTTTGGAACCAAATCCTGAAACAATAAATATTGATTTGTTACCAAGTTTCAGGAGGTTAACACTTAAATCATCTCAGTACAACAGATGCAATTATACTTTTCTTTAAAACTGCATAACTTGCTTTGTGTTATATAATGTTACTTTAAAAACTGATTTTTATAAATTGTAGTTCTTTGATTAGTGCTTCTATTTGGCAGTATTTCCTTCCAAGTTGAAATTATTGATTTCTCTGTACATTTCCATTATATGGAAAATTCTGGCTTTTATACCTGAGCAGCTCTTTTTCAAATTTATTGACAAGACGAAAATGGGAACTGGCCACAGGTTTGGGAGGATGATTAGCAGTATCACAGAAAGCTGTTAGAATATGCTGCAGGCAGCATTTTAATTAACTAGGGCCTTTAGTCTGTAGCGATAGACATTTGTGTGATCACGTCCTTGTATTCTTTTAACACGTCTTTATGCGTGTACTAATTGATCTATAATTCACAAGAGGGCTCTGTGAGTCATCAGGGAAAAAGTTGCTGCTTTGTATATGCACGGCTTACATAATCACTTTTTGCCCCTTTTCCCCCCACATCACTAGATTTTGGACAGTTCTGTAATCACGTGCTTGTGCCCATGGCACATGTGGACTCTGGTATACTAGATTATTCTACCGTAGATCATCTAGATGCATATTACAATCTGGGTGCTTGCCATGTACCACACATTCAACTCTGTGAGTTTTCCTATTCCATGTGATCCCCTCTACACAAGCACTGCAATTTCAGTACAGGAGAAGCGCTGTATTAATATGACGAAGAATGAATTGTTGTATTTGGCAATGCAGAGCTCCAAGGAGATTAATGATTTCGCCTGCAGCTCTTGTCATACCTTCCCCCACTATCGAAAATTAAATGTCATGTATAACAACTCACTCTCCATTACTTAATTACATGTAGAAAATGTGTACTTTAAAAACTCCTGGGGCTAAAGGAGGCCAAATGAAACTGAAACCCTTGAAAAGATTTAGTGCTAGCTGTCAAGCCCTACCGAGTGAAAGTGGACGCGCCACGGGATCCACCTTACTGTATCCACTGAACACGTCTTGTTTTTGTAATTAAAAATGTAGTGTGGCCCGTTATCCTCTAGCCATGCCCCAAAAGATGATGTTGAGTTGAAATTAATGTAAATGTCAGAGTAAGTCCATCTGAATAAGCAAATTGAATGCCTGCTGTTAAGATGCTTATTGTGCCCTTGATTCTTTATATCTAGTTTTGATAAATAGGAGGGGAAAAAAGATTGTGGGAACAATTATGAGTTAGACTTTCATAAAGAAACATTCATGCATTTATTGGACGAGTATTTGCAGAGTGCCTACTTGTGCTGGTGCTATGGAATGAGTGACACAGAGAACGTAATCTCTGCCCTAAGGGAGGACACAGAGAATATAACAGTCCAGTGCCTTATCGAGTGGTGTAAGTGCTGTGATACCATAGGAACGTATAGAAGACACACCTAACCTGGTCTTTGCAGCCTATGGGAAGGTGTCACAGAGAAAGATGTTTAAGCTCAGACTGGAAGGATAAGTAAACAAAGTCATAGTATGTACAGAAACCCAAAGGTTTCTCGAATTGGATGCTATGCCCAATATACCTGAAAATTTACTTCTAGGAGAAAAGCAGTCCTTCCTTAGGAAAGTATCATTGGATGAACACAGCTATGTATGTCATTTGATTTGATTTTTGTAAGCAAGCATCTTTCTTACTCTCATGGACCATTAAAGAACGCAGTGCCCCTTTTCAAGTGCATGATAAAATATTATCCACGGCGTATATGACAAAAAGTTTTGAGGAAGAGGCCTGTCATTAGCACTGAACCATGTTAATAGTTGTAGGAGGTAGAGACTCTCCTGCAATTTCTTTGTTTAGTTGGACCATGTGGTAGATCCATATAAGTCTCTCAGGTGCTCTGAAATGCTGACTCTTGCTTATTTCTTCCATACTTGTTTCCTATACTATGCATTTTAAATAGTAATTTTAATTATTAATTTTATATTCATAAGTAGAATTTATAAGACTTTTAGTTCAGGAGCAAGGTGGAATTGGAGTGTTTTGTGTCAAGACATTGGAATGTCAAGACATTTCTTTTGTCAGAGACATTGGAATTTATATATGCAAATGAGAAACATTGTTCCCTTTGACAGACTATGGTAACCTTGGGAAGCTGTACATTTAATCCAGTTATCATTTCATCGGGTCATACATTTCTGGAATCATCTTGAAAGCCTATGGCATATTCTTTTGAATATCTACAGTAGCCATAAATTTTCCTCTTTTGAGGGTGGTTGTAGCTAGGTAGTCTGAAGTAACCAAACATTTTACAGGGCTATTCATGAATTCAGGTGAATTTAGTCAATTAGGTAAAGTGCTGCTACCAAACAAGCCTATCTTTCTTGTATGACTTGTATCTTTGAACACCACAGTTATTATTTCTTAAATACAATTGCTGATTTTTTCTTTGCTGCTCTTATTTCTTAATATCAGCTTGTGGGAATTATGACTATATTTCACTTCATATGACACTCAGAAATAACTAATTGTGATGGTCACAGGGATGATAGAGGCTTTTTTTTACTTTTCCTTTTTTTTTTTTTTAATTTTATTTATTTATTATTTTTTGGGGGGTACACCAAGTTTAATCATCTGTTTTTACACACATATCCCCGTATTCCCTCCCTTCCTTGACTCCCCCCCACCTCGAGCCCCCCCCCACCCTCCCTGCCCCAGTCCTCTAAGGCATCTTCCATCCTCGAGTTGGACTCCCTTTGTTATACAACAACTTCCCACTGACTATCTGTTTTACAGTTGGTAGTATATATATGTCTGTGCTACTCTCTCGCTTCGTCTCAGCTTCCCCTTCACCCCCCGCCCCCTCTTTTTTTTTTTCTGCAGTATTTTTACACCTTTCCCTGTAGAATGCCAGTTTTCTTTGGTAGAGCCTTCTCCCCCAAACACACACACATACACACACACACAATGTATACAGTGTGATGGAACAGTAAAAACAGTAAATCTAGATACCTGTCTTCCTCTGTAGAAGCTGAAAGAGCCAGATCTCTCTCTCACTGCCAAGGTGTGGCCAGTGGGTGGTCATGCAACCTAAGTTTGGGCAATATGATACCTTACGCTTAGAACAGGAAACAAGTAATCTGAGTGATTTTATTTGTGTGATGTATATTCATGGAGCCACAGGGCCTGGATCAGAGGTTCCTGCTGTGACATCATTCTGCATCCTGCTTCGTTGTCCTCTGGCGGTCTGTTAGTTCCTGCCTGTTCCAGGTCTGATCATATAGCCTGCCGTGTTTTGTGAGATCCCAGTATCCCTCTAATAAATCACCTTTTGCTTAAGTTGGCCTAAATACATTTCTACTTCTTACTGCCAAAGAATCCTAATGAACGGGAAGGATGCTAAAAGTAGAGCTCTCTGAACAAATCATGAGCAACCAGAGCGAGTTCCCTCTGCACATGTGCTTGTCACATGTAGGCTTTTAGCCTTGATCCTGAGTCTTTATCTTTCAGACTTCTTTAGCAGAGCGCAAGACCTCTGAGCAAGTCTCTACTGAGGATCTCCAGTATGACAGGTTTCCCTTGCCCCTGGCTCTTGAACTGAGATTACCACAATGATTTCAGAGAAATCAGGCTGGATTTTTCCCAGATTTGTACTTGCGGGAAGAGTCACCTTTCCTAGCACATGGCGTTATGGTGAGGGCTGGATATCTGAGTAAGATTAGGGCTTTGCCAGCCAGGATAAAGAGGAGAATGGCTGTGGGTATCTATTGTACTATCTTTAGAAAGAGTCTCTATGAGAAACTTGGTAGACTGTCATTTATCCCCATCCAGTCCTAAAGCTCCCCATGTTAACTCTACTGCCAACCTGCGCTGCCAAATATTTTATGAGTTACCTTTTCCTCTGTACAACTGGCAACCATTATTTAGAACTTGCCTGGGGCCACCTTTGTAAAATGTGGGTCTAGTTGCTGAGTTACTTCTACCAGCCCTCATTAGTGATTGGCATCGTTTGGAATGCCAAGCAAATAGAGGTCATAATTCCACTGTCATTGGACATTTATTTCAGATCCAGCATATTTAGCTATTTTGGTGGTTTCTTCTAGTTGGAAATTGGGAAACTATTTAGTGCATTCATATAGATAGAATTATCTCCTGGAATCTTTTCAGAAAGGAGTTTTGCTCCCACTGGGATATAATGATTTGCTTTGTTTTGTATGTTACTTCTGGTTCATTTACATGGAGCTTTCCTGGCTGCATGGTAATTCAATATCATGTTCCAATTAATATAGCAAATGTAGAGTTTATTTTTTCTGTCCTCAAGTGTCTCACATCACTATATTTAGTACAGTCAGAAAAAATTATCTAGGCCTGTTTAGTTGTGTTCATGTTCTCCTCCTTTATTCAGCTTTGTGTGTGTAATGCACCTAAACAGTGTTCCTGCCCCTAGATTGTGGTTGCAATCATTTTAGAACAGGTTGCAGAAAATTAAATCAACTTACTCAGGAATCCAGGTTGAATTCAGGCACATAACTTCTACTTTTGATATAATGCTATTTTGTTGACATAAAATAAGATTTTATGGGATTAGTGAAAGTGAATTTCCAAGTGGCAAGACCAGAGCAGTCCTCAAGACGAAATGATTTTAAGTGATATTCTAAATAATTCGAACATATTCTCATCACACTTGTACTTTGTCTTAATTTTTAAAATTGTGGTAAAATATGCATAACATAAAATCCACCTTACTGACCATTTTTAAGTGTACAGTTAAGTGGAATTAAGTGTATTCACGTTGTTGTACAGCCATCACTACCATCTATCTCCAAAACTTTTTACATCTTGCAAAACTAAAACTCTATATACCCATTGACAAATGACACCCCGTTGTCTCCTCCTCCCTGTCCCCCAGCTCCTGGCAACTATCTTTCTACTTTCTGTCTCTGAATTTAACTATACTAGGTACCTCATAAAAATGGACTTATACAGTATTTGTCCTTTGGTTAATGGCTTATTTCACTTACCATGATGTTTTCAAGGTTCATTCATGTAGCATGTGTCAGAATTGCCTTCCTTTTTAAAACTGAATGAATTCCATTGTACGTTTATCCTTTCATCTGTTGAGAAACACTTAGGTTGCTTCTACCTTTTGACTGTTGTGCATAATGCTGCTGTAAACATGAGTATGCAAATGTCTGAGACTCTACTCTCAGTTCTTTTCCATATATACCCAGAAGTGGATTTGCTGCATTATATGGCAATTTTATTTTCAGTTTTTTGAAGAACCACTGTAGTTTCCGTAGCAGCTACACCATATTATATTCCTACCAACAGTTGACAAGTGTTCCAGTTTCTCTACAACCTCACCAACTCTTACTGTTTTCTTTTGTTGTCTTTGATAGTAGTTATCCTATTGGATATGAGGTGGTATCACATTGTGGTTTTGATGTGCATTTCTCTGATGATTAGTGATGTTGAGCATCTTTTGATGTGTTTATTGGCCATTTTTATAACTTTTTTGGAGAGATGTCTTTTCAAGTCCTTTTCCTGTTTTTTAATCAGGTTGTTTGTTTTGTTATCATTATTGAGTTGCAAGAATTCTTTATTCTGGATATTAATTCATTATCAGATATATGATGTGCAAATTTTTTTCTCCCATTCCATAGGTTGCCTTTTCACTCTGTTAATCATGTCCCTTGATCCACAGAAGTTTTTCATTTTAATGTAGTCCACTTTACCTGTTTGTTGTTGCTTGGGCTTTTGGTGTCAAGTCCAAGATATCATTGCCAAATCCAATGTCATGAAGCTTTTCCCCTATGTTTTCTACCATAACCTCTTCCAATATTTTCTCAGGTCCTTTCTCTGTCTCTTCTCCTTCTGGGACCCCTATAATGTGAATGTCCTTGCATTTAATGTTGTCCCAGAGGTCACTTAGGCTGTCTTCATTTCTTTTCATTCTTTTTTCTTTATTCTTTCAACATCAGTGATTGTTACCGTTCTGTCTTCCAGGTCACCTATCCGTTCTTCAGCCTCAGTTATTCTGCTATTGATTCCTTCTAGAGTGTTTTTCATTTCAGTTATTGTGTTGCTTATCTCTGTTTGTTCTTTAATTCTCCTAGGTCTTTGTTAAACTTTTCTTGCATCCTTTCGATCTTTGCATCCAGTCTTTTTTCAAAGTCCTGGATCGTCTTCACTATCATTATTCTGAATTCTTTTTCTGGAAGGGTGCCTATCTCCACTTCATTTAGTTGTTTTTCTGGGGCTTTGTCTTGTTCCTTCATCTGGTACAAAGTCCTCTGCCTTTTCATATTCTCTATCTTTCTGTGACTGTGGTTTTCAATTCTATAGAATGAATACTGCTGTTACTACTTGATACTGCTGTCTGCCCTCTTGTGGAGAAGGCTACCTAAGTGGCTTGTGTGTGCTTCCTGATGGGAGGGACTGGTGGTGGGTGGGGTTGGGTGTTGCTTTGGTGGCAGAGCTCAGTAAAACTTTAATCTACTTGTCTGTCAATGGGTGGAGCTACATTCCCACCCTGTTGGTTATTTGGCCTGAGGCGACCCAGCACTGGAGCTTACAGGTTCTCTGGCAGGGCCAATGGAGAACTCCAGGAGGGCTCACACCAATGAGCACTTCCCAGAACCCCCCACTGCCAGTGTCCCCATCCCTGCAGTGAACCACAGTCATCCCCTACCTCTGCAGGTGACCCTCCAACACCAACAGATAGGTCTGGTTCAGTCTCCTATGGTGGACTCTGGAAGGGCTCATGCCAATGAGCATTTCTCAGAACCACTGCTGCCAGTGCCCCTGTCTCCTTGGTGAGCCACAGCTGCCCCCCACCTCTGCAGGCAACCCTCCAACACCAGCAGGTAGGTCTGGTTCAGTCTCCTGTGGGGTCACTGCTCCTTCCCCCTGGGTCCTGGTGTGCACACTGCTTTGTGTGTGCCCTCCAAGAGTGGAGTCTGTTTCCCCCAGTACTGTGGAAGTCCTGCAGTCAAATCCCGCTGGCCTTCAAAGTCTGATTCTCTGGGGGTTCCTCCTCCTGTGGTTGGACCCCCAGGTTGGGAAGCGTGACATGGGGCTCAGAACCCTCACTCCAGTGGGTGGACTTCTGTGGTATAACTGTTCTCCAGTTTGTGATTTGCCCACCCAGTGGTTATGGGATTTGATTTTATTGCAATTGCGCTGCTTCTACTGTCTCATTGCAGCTTCTCCTTTGTCTCTGAATGTGGGGTGTCTTTTTCGGTGCGTTCCAGTGTCTTCCTGTTGATGATTGTTCAGCAGTTAGTTGTTATTCCCATGCTCTTGCAAGAGGGAGTGAGCGCATGTCCTTCTACTCTGCCATCTTGAACCTACTCCCCCTCCGCCCCGCCATGTTTCCTTGTAATGGTTTTATAGTTTTAGCTCTTGTATTTAGGTCTTTGATCCATTTTGAGTTAATTTTTGTGTATGGTATAGGGGAGGAATCCAACTTCATTCTTTTGCATGTGGATATCCAGGTTTCCCTGTACCATTTGTTGAAAAGATTATCCTTTCTCCCATTGCATGGTCTTGGCACCCTTGTTGAAATCATTTGACCCTCACTGAGGTTTTATTTCCTGGCTTTCTATTCTATTCCATTGGTCTATATGTCTGTTCTTAAGCCAGAGGACTTAGCACCTGGAAGTGTAAGCATCTGAGACTGAACATCATAAAACATTAAATGTTAACCATTGTTACTATGCTTTAGTGTTATGACATTTATGTTGTCTGTCAATTCTATTAAAAGATATTATTTTATAGATTGAGAAATAAGATTTTTTTAAAACTTGCTTAGTATTTGCTTACATCTTACTGGTAGATCTGCAGATGGAACTGTTCTTTTACCTAGGTCTGCTTAGGATTGGATTTCTTTCCAGAATAGCACTTTGTTGTCTTACACTGTATGTAATCATGAATTCATTTTGTAACTGGGGTATAATTTATACTCAACACAATAGATTTTAAGTGTTCAGTTTGTTGAGTTTTGATAATATGAAACATATGACTGTGTAGCCATCACCCAAAACAAAAATATAAGAAGTTCATTCACCCCGGAAAATTTCCTGGGGCTCCTTTCCAGTCAGTCCCTTCCCTCAAAGCCAACATTTCTGATTTCTGTCACCATAGATTAGTTTTTTGTTTTGTTTTGTTTTAATTAATTAATTAACTTATTTGTTTATTGGCTACTTTGGGTCTTTGTTGCTGCATGCGTCTTCCTCAAGTTGCTGCTAGCAGGTGCTACTCTTTGTTGCGGTGCTTGGTCTTCTCATTGCAGTGGCTTCTCTTGTTGTGGAGCACGGGCTCTAGGCATGCAGGCTTCAGTAGTTGTGGTACTCAGGCTCAGTAGTTGTGGCTCGCGGACTGTAGAGTGCAGGCTCAGTGATTGTGGTGCACAGGCTTAGTTGCTCCGCCGCATGTGAGATCTTCCTAAACCAGGGCTCAAACCCTTGTCCCCTGCATTGGCAAACGGATTCTTAACCACTGCGCCACCAGGGAAGTCCCCATAGATCAGTTTTAAGTATTCTTGAGCTTCATATAAATAGAATCAAACAGCATTTATTGTTTTGTATCTTTTTTTTGTATTGTTTCATTTTACATAATTTTTTTGAGATTTATCCTTGTAGTATATATCAATAGTTCTTTTAATTACTAAGAAGTATTCCAATCTATGAATATGCTGCAATTTGTTGATTCATTCTCCTGAAGGACATTTGGGTTGTTTCCAGTTTTTAGCTATTCTGATTAAAGTATTATCAGTTATATTATACCTTTAGTTCTTCTGATAAGGTGACTTTGGGGAAAAAATTATTATAGAATAAACTTGTTTAGAACATATTTGAGTCAGGATAGACTCAGTTATGCTTCAGTAACTAATAGCCCAAATCTCAGAGGCTTAAAACAACAAAGGTTTCTTTCTTTTTCATGTTACATGTGCCCTGGGGCTCAGCAACGGGGCCTTTCTGCTCACTATGGTGTTCAGATCCCCAGGCAACAAACGTTCCATCTCAGCCGGTGTTTCCATGATCACCAAGGCAGAAAAGGAAATGTAATTAATCAAGTACTGGCTCAACTTTAAAGGTGAAGAAAAGTACAAGCCAGAGGATTTATGAACAACCCTAATCACTATCACAGAAGAATACTGAGGGAATTACACTCCATTGTAGTATTCACCCTACCTGCACTATCAAGCACAGTGAATATTTTAAAGCATTTTGTAATCATTATATGCGGGATGGATAATGTAGCTGTGACACTCCAGACTTAAGTATGAAAAGTAAATCGAGTCAGAGTAAGCAAACTTAGAAGCCTGCATGCATCTTTACCCTGAGGAAAATTGTGAAATAGCTTTAAGAGTAAATTGTGACCTAATAGAACTTTTCCCCACGATGGATCTGGGGATGTGAGCTTGGATATATGAGAGAAGATATTTGTGGCTTTGGGTCAGACTATTGAAATGGAAAACTGTAATAGAGTAGTTAAAAGAGTAGGTTTTGAAACCAGACGGCTGGATTTTAATCTCAGCTTGCTATTTATTGGCTTTGTGACTTTGGTCAGGTAGCTTAATCTCTCTGTAAAATGAAGAAAATTATTGTAACTACTACATACAGCTGTTATGAAGGTTAAATGAGTTAATATATGAAAGCATTAGAATAGCAGTACATGGTAAGAACTTGGTGATCATGTTTTCCAAATCAAAAAGTTTTGTTAGGTATTACTTTTCTCTTGCTGTGTAACAAACTATCACAAATTTAATGGCTTAGAACAACACCCACGCATTAGCTGACAGTTCTGTAGGTCAGAAGTCTGGCACAGAGGGGCTGGGCTGTCTGCTTAGGATATCATGAGGCCAAAATCAAGATGTTGGCCAGGCTGAGTTCTCGTCTGGAGCCTTGGGGAGAAATCCACTTCCAAGCTCATTCTTATTGAAGTCCATTTCCTTGTTGGTTCTTAGGTGGAGACTTCTCTTAGCTTTTAGAGGCCATTCATATTCTTTGCCATGGTATCCCTTTCATCCTCCAGACAGAGATGGTACTTCTAATCTCTGATTTTCTGTCTCTGAGCTCCAGGGATTCCTTAGAATTCATGTAGGTTAACGTAGTAATTTCTGAGATCAGGACAATGAGGCTCTAAGAAGTGAAATCTCCAGATTTGTTTTTTTTAGTTTTGTTTTTGGCTGCATTGGATCTTCGTTGCTGTGCACGGGATTTCTCTAGTTGTGGTGAGCAGGGGCTACTCTTTGTCATGATACATGGGCTTCTCATTGCGGTACCTTCTCTTCTAGAGCACGGGCTCTAGGCACATGGGTTTCAGTAGTTGTGGCACGTGAGCTCAGTAGTTGTGGCTTGAGGGCTCCAGGGCTCTAGAGCGCAGGCTCAGTAGTTGTGGGCTTAGTTGCTCCACAGCAGGTGGATCTTCCCAGACCAGGGCTCAAACCCGTGTCACCTGCATTGGCATGCAGGTTCTTAACTACTGCACCACCAGGGAAGCCCTGAAATCTCCAGATTTAAAGGGTCCATGTAATTAGGTCTTGCCCAACCTGGTAATCTGCCTTTGTCTTAAGGTCAGCTATGCTGTGTAATATAACCTACTCATAGAAGTGAAATTCATCATATTGACAACCTGTAAACCAGGGGGCAGAAATCTTGGTAGTGTTCTTAGGATTCTGCCTAACACATGTTTTGCATGATTTTTACCAATATGAATATATTTTTATAACAAAATTGAATTGAAATCGGGATCCAGAATGTGTCTTTGTCATAAATATAAATATATTCTACAAACAAAAAACTGAATTGGGTGTGTTCCTAGCATCCTTTTGGAGAAAAACTAAATTGACAGTCCCTAGATAGAAATTCAACTATTATAATTATCTGTTTACTTAGCTGTGTTCCTCACTAATTGCTAATATCATCAAAGGCAGGGGTCATGTTTTATTCATCTTTGTATTCGTAGTATAAATATTTGTTAAACAAACAAATGAATATATTCAAAATAAATTCAGAGCTATATTGTTGAGTTTCAACCAATTAAAGTAAACTCTAACCAGATTAAATTAAAAGGAGAATGTATTGTAAGAATACAGGGATATCTTGTGGACTCTTAAGAAGAAGCCATACAGGGCTTCCCTGGTGGCACAGTGGTTGAGAATCCGCCTGCCAATGCCAGGGACACGGGTTCGATCCCTGGGCGGGGAAGATCCCACATGTTGCAGAGCAACTAAGCCCGTGTGCCACAACTACTGAGACCACACACCACAACTACTGAAGCCCATGCGCCTAGAGCTTGTGCTCCACAAGAGAAACCATGCAGTGAGAAGCCCACACACCACAAAAAAGAGTAGCCCTTGCTCACTGCAACTAGAGAAAGCCGGTGCACAGCAATGAAGACCCAACACAGCCAAAAATAAATAAATAATAAATAAGTAAATAATAAATCCTGAAAAAAAAAAAGAAGCAGAAGAAAAAGAAGAAGCAGCCATACAACTAAGACTCTGAAGAGAAGGAACCAGGGCGACATCAGCAAATAGGAGTTCTGAAACCCTCTGTTTAGCCTTGAGCGTTTCCATTGGTATTGTCTAGACACCACACTCTTGATTTCTATGAGTCTGTTCTAAATTTTGAGTCCCTGGGAGAGATAATCTGATTGGCTCAAAATGAGGCAGGCATCTCTACATCCACTGAGGTTGAGGCCAGCTGTCGGTGTTACACAGAGTAGCCCATCCATGGAATCACTGTGAGCTGGGCAGACACTCTAAGAAATGTCCATTAAAGTATAAATACCAATAGCTGGCTGACTGCAAGCAGCATATCGTCACTAACTCATGAAGCAGCTTGGAAAGCACAGGGCACACTCTTGATAGTTCTACTTCACATCTTTTTCCTGCTTTGTTAAGACTCCTTTCACTCAACAGACATTTATAGTATCCTGATACAAGCTAGGAATATCAAGAAATAAGATCCCATCTCTGTGGTTAGAGAGGGAGAAAGAACAGCATGGCAAGTCCAATGATAAGGACATAGCTAGACAGGGTTCCTACCTTGGAAACCTTCTCACATTTTTCCACAGTAGAATTCCACTCTCTCTCCCCCAATAGCTGTTAAAAAGAATTATAAAAACACCAACAAACAATTACAATTCTTGATTGTATCCTGTGTAGGGCACCAGGACCTAAGAAACTTATAATGATTATACTGGAAAGGAAAGGTTAATTAGGAAGCGAACAGATTTCATTCCTTACGAGAACCATGGACTATGAGGGGTCAGAGGGTCTCCAGAAGTCTTTCACAACTGTCTGTGTGAAGAGTAAATGTCTTCTCTCCTTTGGTTTCCTCCTTCCTATTTCTTTCTTTTTAAAATTGCTGCCCTGTCAGGTCTCCACTTGCTTGATGCTAAGGTATGTGAACACTCACTCACAAGTGGATTATAAAAGATTATGAACTGTAACTTTTTATAGCCGTTTTCTTCTCTCCATTGAGGTTTTCTATTCTGTGAGGTTTAAAAAAATTAACATGGACTTTAAAGGCCATTAAAGTCATACTAATTTGGGGAAAATTATTAAATTATAAGGGGATAACTTGGTCCAGTTAATCATGATTTCTCGGTAAGAATTTGTATGCAGCCATATTTTTAATGCCGGTAACTTTTGAAAGAGATATGAAAAGCCATCTGCTTTATTACTGCCAAGTACACGCTGCCCCATGGGCTCTGAATCTGGAGCAGACATGTCCTGTTGGCTTTCAGCTCTAAGCTAGAGCTGAGCTCTATTGTGTTGTTCCATGGGGGAAACTGAATGGGAAAGGGAATCACCACTGGGAAAATGCTCTTACTTACCCAGGGGTAATTGATTACTTCTGTGTATGAGCAAACTGCTGAGGAATAGATTGTACTCCCTGAAAGGAATAGCCATCTCTTAACATAATAGTGCATGCTCGAAGCATGTATAATGCTGTCAGGAAATAGACATATTCTTCATGCTCCGTGTCACTTTGTGATTTTAGTTTTTCTCCCTTTTGCTCTGATTTGGCTGGTGTGCTAGATAACCCAAGAATTTAAGGTTAGAGCAAGAAATGGTACCTAGACTTTATCTCTTTACTTATATTCTGCCTTATTCCACAAGAATTTTTATCAGCTTAGACTTCTTACAGTTCAACCTACTTACTTAAGAGATCAGGAAACTGATTCTCTTAGAAGTGATTTCCCCCAAATCCTACAGCTAGTTTAATGGTAGTTCTAGAACTGAAACTGCCTCTGTCTCCTTATTGAAGTGAGCGATCGTTACATTTTTAGAAATAACTGTGTTAAGTACAGACTATTTTCCAGGCGCTGTGTTTGCCCTAGATGATGTAATCGAGAGCAGAAAGGGCAGGAGTCCCGTCCTTGGAGTGCTTACCATCTAAAGGCAAGACAGATATGAAGCAAGTGTGCATACAAATCGGTTAGGTAAATTTTGAAAGAAAACAGGTCTATGGCCACTGACAGGTGCTATAAGCATACAGTAGAGGTCCTGGAAAGCTTGTTTCAGGAAATGACACTTAGGATGAGCTATGAGGGAGAAATAGGAAAAAATCAGACAAAGGATTTGGGCATCAAGCATGCAGAGCAGAAGAGGAGAAGATGAGAGAAGGCCATGAGGTGGATGGAGCTTGGCTCAGCCGAGAAATGGAGAGAAGGCCTGTGTAGCTGGGTTGGAGCAGAGTGAGGAAGAGAAGGGAGAACAAGAAAAGGCCAGAGGTGGGGGCTGGGGCCAGACTGCTCAAGGCATTATAGCCTCCCTAACAATTTTGAACTTGATCCTAAGTGCGATAAGGAGCCTTAGGAGGATTTTAAGCAGGGGCTAGAAATATAATCAGATTTATGTTTTAGAACCATAATAACTGCTGGGTGAAGAATGTATTGGGCAGAGGATGAAGCATTTAAGTAGGTAGGCCAAATAGGATATGTTCTTAAATACATTAATTCAGGTGAGAAATGATGACAGCTTGTACTAGGATAGGATAGAAAGAAGTACAAAGATTCAAGATATGTTTTGAAGGTAGTTTCAATAAGACTTTGTGATGGATTAGATATAGAGTTGAGGGGTGAGAGGTTTCAAGAATGACTTTTAGGTTCCCGGTTAAAAAACTGGGTAAATATTGTTGATATTTACTAAGGTGGGGAGGAAGTTGACTGTGGAACCTTCTGGCGACTGAGTGGGATAAAGAGCTCTATTTTATTTGAGATGTGTCTAAGACATCTAGTGGAGATGTAAAGTAAGTTGGATATGTAGATCCTAGGCTCAGGAAAAGATCCAGGCTAACTGTGAATTTGGAAGACATCACCACGTAGTCTTTGAACTCAAGGGAATAATTCACATAGTTGAGGTTATTGAACTCACACTGGAGGAGAAGGCTGGGTAGGGTATAAATTTAATAAAGAAAGGCATTTCAGGAAAGGCAGTGATATGATTAAAACCTCAAAGTAGGAATGACGTCGACTGATGGGTCTTTTTCCAGTTGGTGAGACATAGAACATAAAATGTGATCAAATGGATTTGAGTGCCCTCCTAAGTCAGGGAGTGGCTATCCTATGTATACCAGACATAGAGATCTGTAAACAGTCTTAGATCTTTGCACACCAGTAAGAAGCTTCTTTGATTGATATTGTGAAACCTAAAGTCAAACTTCATATAAATCTTGAGATAATTATTTTGGTTGTGCATCCTGAATGAACAATAAAGGATAGATCTCCCACAGAACCACTGCATACCTACCATTTGCTAGTAACGTAGTGGAAATAAGCGCAAATCACCAGAATGGGTATTCTAGTTGTTGCTCTGTGCCTGTCCGCCTGGTAATGAAGTTTCAGCTCCCACCACCTCTGCTCCAATTAGGATGATGAGGAGTAGAACTAACCTAACCCACAAAGCACTGTCTGTCTGGATCTCTGTTCTTCCCACCCGTCACTCTTCCTCACACAGTCCGCCCATGCAGGGACTGTCATATACATCCCATCATCCTTCATCTGGCAGAACAAAGTTAGAAGCCAAGTGAGGAGGCTGGGAACCTTTCCAGTTCAAAGAACAAAATACTGTAGATATTAATGGGGCCTAGAGGTGACACACCCCATATGAAAAATTGATCCTCCTCAGTGTTGAAAGAGTCGATGCCTTTCCAAAAGTATCCTCTGCACACCTGACTTACTAAGCAGAAGTTGGCCAACTTCTAGCATCAATCACTCTTTCTCACTAATAATTGCATCTTAGTATCCCCTGAGTAGTACATCTCTTTTTGTGCCTAATGGCTTTGCATGCTTGAAACCAGTGTATATTTACATTTTTTTTTTAAATTCTGTGGTGTGGTGTGTGCATTTTCAACTGAGAACTGAGGAAATGATTCTAACTTGAGCCAAGAACTTAGCATTTACTGTGTACTAATTCTGCCTATTACTGTGTACTGATTCTGCCTATTTTAACGTCCACAGAAATGAAGATGCAGTCAATCAGATGGCCGTTACTCCCTTTCCATTACCATCAAGTTCCCCGTCTTCTATTGAGGTAAGATGACTCCTAATTAGCTTAGTGAATGAATTACGTGGACTTTCAGAGATTTCCAAACTCAGAATTTATTAGCTAGGGTATTTCCCTAATTAAAATAGGAAGTATTTGAGGTATTGATTATAAAGTAATATAACAATGTTAAATAAACACATTGGAACTTAGCCATATGAATTCTGCTTTCCTCAAAGTTCCTTAAGGTTCATTCCAGATATGCAGTTTGTCCTAACTAGGAATTTCAGAATTTATTAGAAAATTCTCTTTTTTAATGACTGAATCGTACCTTTCTTTATGGTTTCAAAACACTTTAATACTATGATTGCAGGTGTGTTTAAATACTTTCATCTATTGATGAAGAAGTTACTAGTACAACAAGATTGCTAACATGGTATTCTGCTTCTAGAGATGGATAGCTAGCTAGCTATATAGACAGACAGGCAGCCAGATAGAGAGGTAGGTAGCTGGCTAAGGAAATAATCAGCTGAGGGATTCCCAGCTGAGGAACGTTACATTCTCTTCTCATTTTTTACTTATTAAATTATTTTTAATTCCCCAAAATACACATTTATTGTAACTAATGGAACAATGCAGTTATTAGAACATTTTATTTTCCTTTCCCCCACCTCCTCAAGGAAGCTAATATTTACTGTTTAGTATCTTTCCATACTTTTTCCTTTGTTTCTGTAACAAAAATAAACTATATAAACAGTGTCTCTTTCAGTAAATATTCAATCATATAATACTCATTCTTTCCACTCAGCAAGTGTTCAATGAATGCATATTATGTGTCAGGTACTATTTAGGGTATTAAAGATATCAGCATGACTAAAACACATAAGGCTCCCTGACGTGGTTCAGCTTACCTTCTAATGAGGAAAGTAACTAGCAAATGCATCAAGAAACTAAGAGAATTATCCGTGGTGTTCAGTTTTAGAGAAAGCCTCTTGGACAAGGTGAAATTTAAACAAGATCAAAATGATAAGAAGTAGCCAGACATGCAGAAATAAGGGGAAGAGCTTTCTCTGCAGCAAGGACAAAAATAGCTCTCAAGCAAGAATAAGCTGGGGGCGCATATTGGGAGCCGGGAGAGTAGTGGGATAGGATGAGAGGGAGAGGGAGAAAGTGTGAGGCGGGAGGGAGAGAGGAGCTTTGTGAGTCAGAGTAAGAAGTTCAGGTTTTAGTCTGTGTGCAGTAGAAGCCACTGGAAGGTTTTTTAACAGGGGAGTGAGGTGACCTGATATACGGTCTACCAGGTAGAGAAAGGACTACAGGAAGGTAAAAGTAATACACTAGAAGGCAGAAGCCCATGTGAGACCTGATTGCGGTTAGATGAGGTTTGGGGGTTGTAAGCAAAGAAAAGTGAGCTGATTCTTGATGTTTTGGATGTTGAATCAGACTTGATTAAATGTGGGAGCCGAAGGGAACTAGAGAATCGTGGACAGACCTAGAGTCTTGGGTTGAGCAACTAGGTAGATATGGTGCCGTTTACATTTATGCAGGAAGGTTGTTTTAGATCAGTTAAGTTGGAGGTGCATATTATACATTCTTCTGGAATAAATTCTGTACATTAAAAAGAGAAAACCTGCTTTATTTTGCTTAATCTCATGGTCATATCTAATATGCTGTATTACATACTTTTTTCCAATTGGCAGATATTCAGATGATTTTCCAATTTTTTGCCAGTAAAAGAATACCAAAATAAACATACATGTGTGATGTGCGCACCTGCACACATGTGTGTCAATCATCTGGTACTGGTGCTTCTATTTCTATAGCGTAGATTTCCCCAATGTACAATTGCCAAGGCAAAAAGTACACAAGTTCAAAATTTTACTCTGTATTTACTAGTCACTATCTAAAAAGATTGTAGTGATGTGGACTCCCCACTGATAGTCATTTACCCATAGCTTTGCTGGCACTGGGTATTTTCATTCTGAGACTAGGGTAGGCAGTTACCATGGTGGTGGAAATGAGGGGCCCCAGAGGGGTGCTACTTCAGTTCAAATCCTAGCCCATCCATACCCCAGACAATGTGAACTTGGGTAGTTACAGTAACTTCTTCTATCCCCACTTATCTCTAGGGAGATAACAATAGTTCCTACTTTGGTAAATATTATTAAGATTAAATGAGAGGGAGGGAGGAAGGGAGAGATAGAGAAAGGGAGGGAGGGAGGGGGAGAGGGAGAGGAGAAGATAATCTAGATATCTATCTATCCATCTATCTATGTCTAGATATCTTGTGCCAGGCACATGCTAGCTACCCAATAAGTGTTAGTACTTAATTCCTAATTCTTTTGTGTTTATAGAATGTCACATAAATCCTTTTTTTTCTTTTTTTGGATGGGTGGAGGTCAATATTTTAGAATAATTTTTTCTACAGTATTGTTAGTTATGAATGTATCCATCAAAATAGTATCCCCAGGGAACTGAATTTTTCTTTCATTGCCCATATTTTTTCTCAGTGCAGCGATCAAGAAAACTAGCTTGTCATCAAATTGTAAATCTGCTATGAGATCCAGCTTTTGTGTTTTAGAGTGAGTAAAGATGTAGTGTTGGTGTCAGCATTTAGTTTGAGAGGACCATTTCTGGGGTCCTGTTTGGTTTCCTTTGTTTCGTTCCGTCAGGAATGACCTCTCATATTAGCTGTGTATTTTCTTTAGTGTATACCCAGCCAACTGGTTTCTGCTGCCTTCCTGCTGGCAGGGCAGCAACTTAGAAGAGGATGATTGAATATAGTATCTACTGTGTTAAACGCTATCTTGGATGCATTGTCCCAAGTCCTATTTACATCCATACCTTTGAGAGACGGTATTGTTATTTCCACTTTACAGAAGAAGAGCCTGGGGTCTAGAGAGGCTGTATAGCATACCCATATGCCCAGAGGCAGCTGTGTTATTAAGCATTAAGTAGTTTCCTCGTTTGTCCCTTGGGGTGTTACCACTAAACCTTCATAGACTTGTGAAGAGTAAAGGAAGTAATGTATATAAAGCATTTAGTACAGCTCATGGCACAAACTAAATACTCAGTAAAGGTGAACTATTTATTCAAATATGTAAATATATTATTCAATATTAGCTAATATTTTCATGTTTTAAATTGTGCTAACCACAGAAATTATTCTCATTATTCAATCACTTGTAAGAAAAATAAATTTTACTCATACTTTAACATAGCAGAATCAGTAATAGGTCAGAAAAATAACTTCATTGTGCTCTGAAACTTTAGAAGACTGGTTTTATTTTTGAATAAAGAAGACTAATAACGTGTAAAATATAAATAATGCGAGTCTTAAATTTCAAGATCCTTATCACAATTCTTAAATCAAATTTGAGGATGCCATTATTTGCATTTCATTTTCCAAAATAAATCACATTAAGCATTTAAATTTGTAAATAAATAATAAATTCTTTTCTCTAAAAGGATATGCTATGTGACGCTTCTGTTGCACCTTCACAGTGAATTATAAAGAGAAGTTTTTCAGTTTCTTTCTGCACTTTTGGCCTTTAATAACTGCCACCAAATGATGAGTGACACCCATCCTACAGGTGATATATCAAGTACTATGTAGGACTGCTGTGGTCTCCTGACCACCTCTTTATCCCTTCCCGTTCACCTGTGTGCCCCTCGCACTGTGCCATTTTCCCCTGCAACTGTTTCTAGTAAGTCCTGAAGCACAATTCGTATCTGACGTATTGCTGCGAGAGCTAGCCCACTTAAATCATAACAAAATAGATGAAGTACAGCCATGTGACTGTGAATTTGGACCCGGTGTAATAATTCCACATAACTGAATAGCACTTTTATTAAACACTAATGGGACCTCATAGTCATTCCTTTATTGAGCACATATTTATTGAGCTCTTTTTTATGTGTCAGGCACTGTTCTAGACACCAAGGCCATAACAGAGAACAAAATCACTTCCTGCAGTTGTGTGCTAGGAGAGTGAACAAGAGTGCTCGTTGAGGGCTTCCTAGGTGGTGCAGTGGTTGAGAATCCGCCTGCCAATGCAGGGAACACGGGTTCGATCCCTGCTCCAGGAAGATCCCACATGCCACGGAGCAACTAAGCCTGTGCGCCACAACTACTGAGCCTATGCTCTTAAAAAAAAAAAAAAAAAAAAGAGTGCTCGTTGAATATTGAGCAAGAAAGTGTGAGTTCTTGTCTCAGCTCTACCCATTACCTGTTGGGCATATGACCTCCGTAAAGGTACTTAACCTCTCAAACCTCTGCCTTGTTCTGTAAAACAGGTTAATAGCCTCCCCTGCTTGTGTCAGTAGGTAGCTATGAGGATCAAGTACTAAATGTAGGTAAATGTATTTTATAATCTGTGCAGCTCTCTGCATGTGTAAGGGATTATTAGCATTTCTGCTGCTATACTTTTGGCAGTTATAGTATTGTTGGGGCACTTATGGCGGTGACTGAGAACATGAGCTCAGAAGTCGACAGATCCGAGCCCTAAGCGTTGCTCTGCAAACGGTTCACTAGCAGAGTGAACTTGAGCCTTAAGCTCTATAAGCTTGTGTTTCGTCACTTTAAAAAGGCTTTTGATGATAGTAGTGACTTTTCTAGATTTGTTGGAAGAATGGGGTAATGTTTATAGAATTTTTAGCATTATTCTTGGCACACGGTAGGAACTCGTTGCAGTTGTGATGATGCTGGTATTGTCACAGCCCTCTAGCAGGACTCACAGCCTCCAGCGTCTTTCATTTTCAACAGTTACATGCAACGCAGAATTTCTTTTCTTACCGTACATGTCCTCTTGCTGAAATATCTTTAATATTTCAGCCTCTTGCCTGTCAGACCTGTATTTCAAAATCTTTGTTTCATGGTTAGAATTGAGGCTTTGTATTTATCTCCACTAGTCACGCTTCTTTTCTCACTAGTGTGTACTAATGTGCTGGGCGCTCCATGTACATCTGTTGATTTTTCCCCTAATGCCTCCGTTCCTATTATTTCTTCCACTTGGGTTGTCTTCCCACATCCTCTTTGTTAATTCATAACCACTAAGTCCTTGGAGCATTGCTTTTTTGGAAGCCTTCTCCAAGTTTTCTGTGATTGAAAATGAATAAAATAATGTATGCTGATTAATAAGCATAGCACCTGAAATATAAATGCTCAAAAATGTGAGATACTATTCTTATGACCAGTTTCATCCCACTCTGTTCCCTTCAGTAGTCTTTACTCCCTTCATAGTTAAATAAAACTCATGATTCATTTAAAAAGTGAAAATTGCCCTTTGTCCTTTATGTGATATCACATGGGCCTTATAGAAAAAGAGGGACCCATTTCTAAATGGGTTTATCAACTAGGATTCTGTCACTTTTCCTTCCCTCGTTATCTCCATGTTTTAATAATGTAGGACTGTAAACACCACACTAAATTGTATGCTTTTACAGGGCCCGGCTTATTGTCTTCCTGACCACTGAGTCATTAGTGCTTAGCATATAGTACTTGCTTAATAAACACTTGTGGAATAAGTGAATGGCTTTTCTACGTATCCTTGATGCGTACTTACTTCTTATTGATTCGATTCATTCTGCCATTATTTACCAAATACCTACTTTGTAGAATATAAAAAGATTAATTGCACATAGTCACTACCCTCAAAGAACTTGCAATCTTATAGGGGAAAAAAGACATGTATGTTACTAAAACAAGGTGTCCTAAGAGATAAAGCTTTAGGAGGAGTTCACAGAAGGTGAACAGTATTTCCTGGTAGGAGAACAGCTGTTTCTGATGGGTATATTGGATTTTAAAATATGAGTATGGTTGGATAAGAATGTAGGAGTAGCACAAACAAAAGCATAGAAGTAAGAAAAATCAAGGTGTGGACTAGGGAGATGAATATAATGGGTATGTGAAAGAGAGTAATAGAAGATGAGGTAGGAAAAATAAATTGAGGTCAAATGAGAGAGGCTTGAATTTAAATCTCAGAAGGTTTGAATATCATGCATTAGGCACTTGGAGCTGTTGAAGACCTTTCGAATAATGAAATGGTCTGATCAGGGCTCTACTTCAGGTAGATTAGTCTAATAGCAAAATCAAAAATGTCTTAAAGTTGGAAACCCAATTAGGAAGTTACTGCTATGGTGTCTCCTAAGAGGCATGAGGGCTCAAGTATACTTGGGAGGCAAGATATTTATTCCATTCCTTGACAAGGCAGGCTGAACCTTTTAGGATATCTTTATAGAAGTAAGAACGTTCACTTTTTTCTTTTTTCAGAAGTTGTGCTTTTTTGAATGCTAAGTGAAACGGAGCCGGCCTCATAAAGATTGGAGAGGTTGATTACCCAGGGAGTCCTATTAGCATAATTTCCATTTATCTTTAATTGGGCACTGCCTTTCTGGAATTCTGAATAGCCTTGAAAATATGCTCATAATTGGGGGTGGGAGAAAGAAATTTAATTTGTCACATCAAGTAAACATGACTTTGCAGAAAGAAATATCTGTGAACTTAGTCTGGCAATGAAACTCATAAATCATTTTGTGGTTTTCTGAAGGGAGTGTTGGATTTATGAGATATGGGGATGACAAACTTTAAACTAACGTAAGTTTTATTTAAAAAAAAAGAATTTTCAGTTAAACCAGAGACGGATAGTTGCTGGGGGGGGGGGGTTATTATTAATTTTTCTTAGCAAAATCTTAAAAGGAAAACAGCTGTGTATAATGATACTCTTCTGTCATGTTAAATGAGGAAAAAGAGTAGGGAACAACACTGTGGAACATTTATCTGACCAGAATGTTTTTCCAGTGCCCAATAACATCCTTAATTAATATAACTTTCATTGATAGCCTACCCTCAAATAAAACATAAATTCCTGCTATCAAGGTTCTCACTGTCTTGTTGGAGAAAACTGTAGACAAATAGTGGGTATGAAAAAAATTAAGTAGTACAAAAATAAAATTTATTATCATTTTATGTAGAAGGTGTTGGACGAACCCAGCGGAGGACATTTAAAACTTTCAGAGGGTTTGGAAGAGACTTCTCAGTAGGGATTGAATAGCATTTCTTATCAGTCCTTTTTTGAGGGGGTAAAGCCTTATTAATTGTATAAATCATAAGCCTTGCCTTTTCCTTTCGTTCATGTATAAAGCATAATTCACTGTTGTATCTACTGACCATGGTCTTCATGGGGAAAGGTCATCTTCTTTGAGCAGCCTTGGCTGAGCTGGCAGCTTTGGACAGGTGGTTTGAAGACCAGCAACAGAGGAAGGGAACACCCAGCCATCCAGATTAGCTGAATCATCTTGGGTGTCAGTGGGCCCCCGTCCATCAGCCAGATGGTCTTCAAACCACCGTGATGCAATTGTGCTTTGGAAATCATGCCTGCTGACCTCTTTTCCCCTTTCCATCTCTGACTGATTCCTGTTTTTTAAGCTCCTAGGCAGCAGGGTATTTTATACATATGAGCCATTCTGTTCTCAGAACAGAACCCACATTGTTTTGTTCTGTGCTTCATTTAAGCATGAAAACTCTTTTGTAAACTTTGGCTCTCCTAGGAAAGTAAGTACTTTATTGCTAACCTCTTTCAATTCCAACTTCCTTTTTACCTGACTCTTCATCTAGATTTTGACTTCAAACCCTCCTTTATGGAGCTCTCTCAGACTAAACAAATAACCAAAAACAGAAGAAATGCTTTAGAAGGGGCTCAAGGTACAGTTAAAAAGAACATCAACTTTGAAATGAGACAGACCTAGGATGAATATAAAATAAATCAGACCAAGGAGATGAATGAGGCACAGATGTTGGATTCAAGCATCTTTCCATCTCATCAGGGAGATCAGTTCTATACATAAATAATTAGAATACAAACAAGGTGATGTACGTGACACAAGAAGCTCAGGTTAAACTGTCGGGTAAGCTTAGAGGAAGAAGAGACATCTTCCGGCTAAGAAGAAGGAAAGGATTTATGGAGTAAGGGGCATTTGAGACATGGCTTCGTATGATAAATTCTGTGGATGTAGATGTAAAGGTTATTCTTTTTTTTTGTTTTTATTCAAATCTTAAAGGATACGTAGACCATCTGCAACCTAGACTGCCTTCCCCATGTGTTCTTAAATTTTCTAAGTTAAAGCATCAAACAGCTCTTTTCTTTCCCTTTTTAGTATTCATTTTATAAAGACCAAGAATATCTCATGTCTTATACTCACATTGCTGAGAACTGTAAAGATTTCTCTGATTTTTTAAACAACACTTTTCTTTCCCCAAGGAGACGTATATTTACTTAGATGAATGGCATCAGCTAACCACCATCCTGGTGAAAAATCTCCTCTCTTCTGGGACAGAGGAGTTGGCCATTTGCAGAGTTACTAGAAAAGTCACCTATGGATTTGTTTTACAATCCAGTGCTGCAGTTACAAGCATTGTTTCCATTATATCCTCCAGTTAGATAACATAGCCTCCCCAGGGCCTCTTCAGGGCTTCCCACAGTTTACAGAACCAGACAGACTAAGTAAGTGAGGCATAAAAAGTTTTTCATCAATTACATACTGATTTTTAAAAGTATAATTTGTTTCTTCAGAATTTTTCTGTCTCTAGAACTTACCCACTGTCTAAAACACTGAAAATCTATGTATTTTCAAGATTTGTTTTTAAACTTCAACACATCTATATTATATAGTTATTTCTTGATTACGCTAAATTCATGGAGAGGAGGATGTTCTATCTAATGAAATTTTCTGGTTGACAAATGCTAAAATGCTTTTTGTTACATCCATGGTCTAATAAGAGTGACTTTTTTTTTTTAAGATTATAAATCCTGTCTTACATAAGATTAGTTATCAGCATTGAGTACTGAAAAGAAACAATGAGAGAGAAACAAGAGCATCATTCACTTAGGGCCTGCAGCATAGCTACCCAGAGCATGGACTTTGGTGGCAGTCTTACCTACCTGTGAATCCTGGATCTGCCTCTTACTGGCTAGGAGTTCTTTAGCAGGTTATTTTAAATGTATCATTTTTCTCATCCTTGAATTGGGATCATAGTGGTATACATTTATTTAGCCTTTTTATGGTGATTACATGAAACAGGTCATGGACAAAGAACCTGTCTCAACAAAAAGTTAGAAACAAAAATTAACTGCACCTAGTGTTGTGCTGATAGACATTTTACATGTTAGTGCATTAATCTTCAAGGCAACCTGATGGGGTAGTATTTTTAATTTGATATTTTTATCTGGACTTTAAAAATGAGTACAGTTGGGGCTTCCTAGGTGGCGCAGTGGTTGAGAATCCACCTGCTAATGCAGGGGACACGGGTTCGATCTCTGCTCCAGGAAGATCGCACATGCCGCAGAGCAACGAAGCCCGTGTGCCACAACTACTGAGCCTGTGCTTTAGAGCCCGTGAGCCACAACTATTGAGCCCTTGTGCTGCAACTACTGAAGCCTACGCACCTAGAGCCCGTGCTCCGCAATGAGAAGCCACGACAATGAGGAGCCCGCACACCACAACAAAGAGTAGCCCCCACTCACTGCAACTAAAAAGAAAGCCTGCGCACAGCAAAAAAAAAAACAAAAACAAGTGCAGTTGACCCTTGAACAACATGGTTTGAACTGTGTGGCTCCACCTATATGCAGATTTCTTTCAATAGTAAATACTGCAGTACTACCCAATCTGCCAAGGGACCACAGATATAGAGGGCCAACTATAAATTATACACAGATTTTCGACTGTGAGGAGGACACATGCCCCTAATCCCTGCAGTTGTTCAAGGGTCAACTGTACTCAGATTTAGCAAGTAATTTGCAGAAAATCTCATAATTCTAATTCTAATGGCAAAGTTGAGATTTGAGTTCAGATCTGAGCAATTCTAAGGCCCATGCTACTTACTTCCTTGGATTTTTTTTTTTTTAGATGTTTCTCACAGCTCTTCTTTATTGTTTTTAACATGCAGTAATGCACGCTAATTCTTCTATAATTGAACAGTGTAGAAATAACTAATGAAAAAGTTCCCCAATCCGTAGTCCTACTCCCTAGAAGTATGCAGTTTAAAAAATTTGTTCTATGTGCTTACAGATATTTTCCCTGCATTTATATCTACACTGTATGGGGTTCTTTTCTGAAAAGATTGTGCTAATTTACATTTTTCAATGGTGTGTAAAAATTCCTGTTTCCCTACAACATTATTAATACTGAATGTTTCTTTCTATTCTCTTGTCCATTTAATAGATGAAAGAATGCTATATATTTGCTTTAATTTTCACTTCTTAAATTGTGAGATTGAGTGTCTCAAAATCAAAACTATTTTCTACCAACAATCCCACCTGAATTTGTAGTAATCCCAGATGGTGGTGTGTTAAAATAAAAATTATATAAATACAATGTAGATACTCCATTTAGTATCCTTATTCTCCCCTCTGTGCCCTCAGAAAGCAAAGAAAATAACTATAATATTTAATATATCATAATTCAATTGAGGAGATGCCTGATGTGTTTTGGAATTTTAATGTGGCTTATTATCAGATGTCTCATTTACATTAAATAAATATTTTTAGGAATCTGCAGGAAAAAATCGTCAAGAAAGCAAGTACTGCATTTATTGGTTCAGCCAGTATTTATCAAGTGTTTTTTCCATGTGCCAGGCAGGGTGCTAGGTACCTGAGTTTCACAAATAAACAAGACAAACATAGTCTCCTATCAAACAGTTTAACCTTGTGCAGAAGATAAACAAATATCTGAGAGTTTTGGCTGGAGGGAACAGAGTAGCTAACTCAGACTGGCTGAAACAGTAAGTGGATTAGCTCTTCTTGGAAGATTGCTAAGAGTAAGGCTGGGCTTCAGATTTGGTTGGTTCAGTGGCCCCATTTTGTCATCAGAGAACCAGTTCTTCCATCTCTGTCTTGGCTGTCATTCACAGGCTCTTTCCTTCTGGTTGTGGGATGGTTGCCCATGGCTATTTGCACTTCATGCTCTCTTGTTAATTTGGGAGGTATGGGGACTTCTTGTGGTTCTTTTAAGATCTACAAAGGACCTTTCCAGAAGTCTCCAGCAAACCACTCTTGGTGTCTCATTGACCAGGACTGGATCACGTACCCATTCCTGACAAAATCATTGGCAAAAATAATAAAACTAGCCTTAAGGCAATCAAGACTACTCTTGGGGCAGAGAGTAGGGATCAGCTTTCTCTAAGGTGTACCTCTGAGCAACAGGATATTGTAGATACCTGGGGAGTGGGAGTGTGGGGGAAGGCCTTCTACTGGAAAGGAAGAAAAGAGGAAACAATATCCACTACAACAATAAAACAAGCAACTATGATTGAGTATCTGTACAGTTCAGGTCACTGTGAGTGAAGAATGACATCTTATTTTCTTTTTAATGTCTCATAGGATCAGAGTGGCACTGAACTGGTTAGTAGTGAGGAGGACGGCAGTCTGGAAGCTGGTATTAAACAATTGTCCGAAAGTGAAAGCTCCAAACTGGTGAGACTCCTGGGTGTTTCATCCAATGTTCTTTTTAGGGATGAACTGTTTATATTTTGGATCAACTGTGTTTGCTTCTCTAGGAATCTTGATCTCTAAGACAGAAAGCTCTTCTCTATAGCGAATGACCCAAAGAATAGTGTATTCTCCTACTTTCTTCACATTTGAATTGCGCTCTCTGAGACTAAAGAAGCAGTCTTTTAAGTCTTGTTTAATATTGGGTTTCTTTAAGGCTAGGGTGGTACTGAATTAGTCCTAGAGGCACAAAAAGAGATGTTAAATTCCTGTGTTCATAATAAAAGATACTTAAACTTCCCCAGGGGCTACAGCATTAGGAGGGAGGCAGTTTTAGAGAACTCCTCCTCCTTATGTGTCCTAATGTTTGAGATCTTGTTATTTAATATTTATGGAACTTTTACTGTGTACCATGTGCTGTCCTGTGTTCTACATTCATTTTCTGATCCTCGCAGTTGTAGGTGGCGATATTTTTTTTTTACACGTGTGGAAACTGAAGGCCTCCTTAGAGATGTTAACTAACTTGCCAAAGGCCACTCACTAGTGTGTGGTAGACCTGGAGACTGATCTCATTCAGTCTGACTCCCAAGCCTTTGCTCATAATCTACCTTTCTGTTTTGCAGCCTAGCACTTCCAGGGTTAAACTGCAAGTTCTAGAAAGAAGTGTGGGCTTTTCTCCCCCTCTGTTTCAAAATATCTTACGAATCTCAAAGAATTAATCACTTAGCAGAGTCACTGTGATTTTATGACAGCACAGAGTTGTTCATTTTACTTCAGGGAGTTTGAAAAATCATCCATTTATCTTCTTTCAACTTTTAGAAAACATGTATCAGGACTGGCTTAGATTCGAAGTCCTAGAAAATGAACTGATTCTTTCAGGCTGAAGGAAAAGGACATTTCAGCGAGAGTGGAAATTATAATGATCCACTCTTACACAAACCCTATGTGAGACATCAAGGATAGTGGGGCCAACAGATTTTGACCATTGTTCTTGAACAAGATGTTCCAAGGTTACACTGTTCCCTTTCCAAAAGATAAACTGCATCTTTGCACTGAAGGGGAATGAGGAACATCAACAAATTTCAAACTCAAACTCCTGCCTTCATTTTAAAATACTACCAACTTGTTCTTTTTGGCACTGTTTCTGCAAAGGTAGATTAAGGAAACATCTTTTAAAGCAACAGGGCTTTGTAAGTAGGGGCCCCTGATTTCATCCATAGAGGAAATGGTGAAAAGAGTGAGAATAGTCCCTTGCTTGCTGGGAGAGGCAGGTAGTCCCACAGAGGCTCACTTGTAGGCTGCAGGCAAAAGCCGTGCGTCATCCACCCCCTGTTCCCAAGAAGGCAACACCAGTGATAGGGCTCCAAGTGCCAAAATTGGAGAGCCCCGCCAAAATTGGAGAGCCCCACCCTCAGGCAGAGGACCTGAAGGACGAAGGATAATTTTTGGATATGATTTTATACTTCATTTCAACAAGAATAAAAGCCTCCCCAAACCCACTGACTAGTATTTCTCTTTCTCCCCTCCCTCCTTCATGCCTTCTCTTTTTGGTATTGTGCAATTTCTTTCTCACCGTTTCTAGTAGCATATCCATGGTCTAGTCAATTGAGGAAAGATAGCCCAAATTTGAACAACATTTATAGCATAAACATAAATGGCCTAGCATAAAGTATTGCTTAAGAGTGTGCCTAACTTGGGCAAGTTAGACCTCACCAAGCCTCAGTTTACTCATCTGAAGGATGGAAGTAATCAGGATGTTATGAGAAACAAATGGGCAGAAAAGTATAAATACGTAGTAGCGTATAAGGTGCATAGTTGGTGCTTAGTGAGTTCATGCATTAATTCAGAAAAAAGCTGGCAAATGCCACTATGTTCTGGGCATTGGAGAAACAAAAGTAAACAAAATGTACCAAAGTGCCTGCCTTCGTGGAGACACATTCATGGGTAGATGAGGGAAGGGAGATTATATTAAATCATGAAATTGCTCTTCTTGAGGGTAAAAATTTCATCTGGCTCAACCTAATATATTCATTATTGTCTCATTATAAAGTACAGTGGACCCTTGAAAAAATGTGTTGATTAGGGCTGCCGACCTGCGCAGTGGAAAATCCGTGTATAACTTATCGTTGTAAGGCCCTCCATGTTTGGGGTTCCTCCACACCTGCAGCTTCAACCAACCTCAGGTGGCAGGTTGTGTAGTATTATAGTATTTACTGTTGAAAAAACCCGTGTGTAAGTGGACCCACGTGGTTCACACCAATGTAGTTCAAGGGTCAACTGTATTAATAGCAGCTCCTCATCACTAGTCATCATTTGATTGTTTCTAGTATGAGACTGGCCTGCGTGGCTGCACCATTCTAGGGTGGTTGCTGGATGCACGTTGTCAGAGGACAGCATGTGTCTGTATGGGCCTTGACTCCTGTTACCTTAGTTTATGTCAGTTGGAAGCAGTAAGCTCTAACCCTTTAAAGGTTGCATTTCTCGCTTCCTGTGGGAGCATATGTCTCATCAGGCACTGCTGGCCCCTACAGGAGAGACCAGGAGAAAAAAACCTCGAGCGTCAGTGAGGATAGTAGAATTTGTACCTGGAAAATCAGACCAGGCAGAAGTATATTAGAGAGAGAGAGAAAACGTTACAGGATCAAAAGTGAAAGGAAAACCATCTCGTTCAGGGATTAGGGACGGTTTCTTAGACTCGTGGCCTTTAAAGTGAACCTTTAAAGATGAGAAGGCGATTGACTGCTGAGGTTGAAATAAAGAGAAGAGATTTACCAGGTGAATCAAACAGTGTGGGTGACAGAGTAGCGAGTAAAGATTGGGCTTTTGTACAGTGGGCAGCGTTGAACAGTAGAATCAGACAGAAGTTGAATGGTAGAAGCACAGAACTGAAAGGACCATATGCTGTGAATGATAGATTAACGTATTCATCATTTTATGCTCAGTGCTTAATAAATGTCTCATTAACTACATGGGTACACATACATACAGGGTGCTACCTGTGAGAAACTATACTCCAAAGGGCTATTAAATTGCTTCTCCAAGATTACCTGTTTTCAGAGCTAAGGCTAAGCCATGAGTCTACGTGTATGCCAGTGCTTATTTCCACTATTCAGTTGTGATTGGCTTTTGTCCATATCTCAATAGTCCCCAGATTCACAGGCAAGGAGTTTATAATAACTTCAGTAGATATTAGATTTCTCTAAAATATTTTTTAAAGGAAGAATAACTTGTTTTTAGACAACCGATCAGATGATGGTTTGTGAAGCGTAGATTCCAATTGTGAGAGACTGGAGGCAGGGAAGTGTCTGGAATCTATTTCAGAAGTCTAGGTGAGAGCCTGTTAAGACTATTTTTTAAGCCTTTTGAAAGAAACTTTAAAAAATATTTTTGCAGTTTGCAAAGTCATCTATTAGCTCATTAGCTTAATTTTTTAATATCTATTTTTTCTAATATGATATTAGTTTGTTCATGATTTTATTCAATTTTATCCCCAAAATAACCCTATGTAAGAAGTAGGACAGGAGTTATTTATCCTTGACTTACAGATGAGACCTTAAGCTGCTTAGTGAAAGATCACAAAACTAGAAATTAGAAGAGCTGCGCCTCATCCTGAAGGGTCTTTGTCTTCCTGGTATCTTGACGTAGAAAATCATGAATCCCTAGAGTAATTATTTTAATCTTTTGGGTATAAACCTATGTTTTTATCATGTTAGGGATATCTGTGTTAATATAATACAGTACAGCTAAATTATTAAGAGTGCAAAGATTGGAGCCATTCTACTTAGATTCAGATTCTGGTTCCACCACTTACTAGCCATACAACCTTCGATAAATGGCTAAACCTCTCTGCGCCTCAGTTTTTGCATCTGTAAAATAGGAGAAAGAAACAAAGGGTTATTGTGAGAGAAAGGAGTTAATAGCTATAAAGTGCTAGGTAGAACCATGCCAGAGTACCCGGAGCCCCAGTATGAGGGGGAGTTGATGATGATGATGTTATGCTGATTAAAGTATCAAGGGTCAGCCAGGTAAGGATTAGCTGTTCTGAGTGAAGCATTAAGTGTAACTTGGAAAACTGAAGTAAATTTTTCAACCCCCAAAATGCAATTGCTGATAATAGACAGCATCTGCGAGGGTGAGTCAAGAATGATCTGCACCCTGGCTGTAGAATGTATTTTAATTAACTTTTAGAAAAGACAAATACATCATTTTTTGACATAATCTCCTTGTTTTTCAATACATTTTGTCCATCCGTCAGCAAGCTTTTATATTCCTTCATTTAATAATGTTTTAGGCTGAGGTGCGAGCCACAAAGGCACCGCTGTCTTCATTTCTTCATCAGGAGTGAATCTCCATCCTTGTAGGGCTGCTTTCAGGGGACCGAACAGGTGAAAGTCTGATGGAGCAAAATCAGGACTACAGGGAGGATGCTTTAATACCTCAAAACAAAGTTTTTGCGGTGCCGACAGTGTGGGCCGAAATGTGCGGATGTGCACACCCTCAGACCACAAAAACAAGTCACTGCACACTGCTCTTCTTTCATGCAAATCACAAGTGGGGTATCCATTTTTGCTCACATTGCAGTTACAAGTGAACTGATGTAACATATTCACACCTGCACAGCAGTGACTGGGGAGACAGTAGCCTTGAACAGAAAGCGCTGATAAGACAGCGCAGCCAACAGAAGTTTTAATATAACCAGAGTGCAGGTAATTTTTGACTCACCCTCATATTGAATGCCTATGTGCCAGGCATTATTCTAAGCTCATTCACATAACTATCCTATGAAGTTAGTACTAGTATTATCCCCATTTAAGAGATGAGGAAACTGAGGTACTGAAATGTTAAGTAAGTTGCCTAAATAATCACCAGGATCCAGGTCCATGCGCTGTGAGGCTGGGGGCTGCACTCTAAACCGGTATGCAGTACTGCTTCTCAGAGAGATACAGAGATGGAACAAAACTGAAGTCAAGGGGCAGCAAGAGTTACATTGAGATCTGAACTTTGTAATTTTCATTCCCTTCATCTAAATCTTGAACTCCAGCCAAGAAAATTATGACATAGAAACAGGTAGATACTGAAATTTACCTTTCACATTGGTAAATGAAGTGACATAGACCTCCAAACTGATGTTTCATAAAATGAAGGAAACTAAGACTTTTCAAGAAGCTAACTTGTGCCAGGCATTTTCACACTGGTTATCTTATCTAACCCAGTGATGCACATGTCTTTAGCCCTACTTTACCGGTAAGGTACTGAGGCTAAGAAACATCAAGTCTGTTCCTAAGGTCTCACAGCTGGTGGATGCTATGGCTGGGGCTCAAACCCAGATCACTTTGCCTGTGAACCCTGTCTTCTCCTCACTGTATAGCTCACATAGACAGCCTTTCTTGGAATATCAGAAATATCACTGTGTGATCTATTTGCTCAAACAACAAATGTTAACTAAGTATCTCTTGCATGTCAGATGGTGTTATATACAGGGGATTCAGTGATGAACAAAACTGTTGGCACTTCTTACAGCACTTGAGATAGTCAAGGACAGGTGTTCACGTCAGCTTGCTGTCTTTAGAAGCTCAGTAGTTAGATGGGGAGGAAGGAGCAAGAGAAGGAGAGGAAGAACTTAATGCTGTGTTCTTATAAATATCTAACTTTGTTCTTGCTACCACCTTTATATCTCTAACCTTGTCTTATTCTGTAGTTTTCTGCCTTGATGTAAAACCAATTTACGATTTCTTTTGTTCTTGTCCGTCTCCTTCTCCATGTTGTTATAGTTACTAATGGCCAGTAAAATAATTTCAAAGCTACTAGCTTACAATAAAATAGTAAAAAGACAAATAACTCAATTAAAAGATAAGTAAGGATCTGAATAGACATTTCTCCATACAGATGTCCAATAAGCACATAAAAAGATGGTCAGCCTCATTAACCATTAGAGAAATGCACATCAAAACCACTGTGAGATACCACTTCATACGCTAGGAGACTATAATCAAATACACACATAATGCAAGTGCTGACAAGAATATGGAGAAATTGGAACTCTCATACATTGCTGGTAGAAATGTAAAATGATACAGCCAGTTTGGAAAACGGTTTCCAGTTCCTCAAAATGTTAACAGAATTACCATATGACCTAACAGTTTTACTCCTAGGTATATACCCAAGAGAAATGAAAATATACATCACACAAAAACTTGTACACAATTGTTTACAGTAACATTATTAATAATAGCCCCCAAATGGAAACAACCTAAATGTCCACCAGCTGATGAATGAATAAATAAAATATGGTATATCCATACAATGAAATATTATTTAACAACAAAAGATAAAGAAGTACTAATACACGATGCTACAAGAATCGAAATCTATAGAGACAGAAAGTAAATTAGTGGTTGCCTGTGGCTGGGGGATGGAAAGTGACCCTAATGGGTACAAAGTTTCTTTCGGAGATTATGAAATGCTCTAAACTTCGATTGTGATGACACCTGTACAGTTCTGAATGGTAAAACCAATGTATTGTGCACTTTAGATGAATGAATTTTATGATATGTTAATTATATCTCAATAAAGATGTTTTTAAAAATTATAGAAGGAAGAAGAAGGAAGGAAAGAATATAGACAATCCACAAACTGAAACCAAATCAGAAATTTGATTCTAGGTAACCTCTAGACTGGGAATTCTGCGATTATGTTAAATAACTATAATATGATCCTATGCAAGGAACTTTTAATGTATAGTCTCTCCACCTTTTGGAATTTTTTGCAAGTGTTTAATAATCTGCGCCCTAGTAGGAGGAGCCTCACTTCTTTGTCCGTCAGAATTAAAGCCTCACTTTATCCTATACATTCCTGTGTTCAGCCTGTTGCTACACTCTATGCTAGTTCTTGGGAAGATGCTACCAAAGGTAAACAGACACAGTCTCTCTTCTTGTGTTGCTTACAGTCTTCATGGGAGAACGACATCATGTAATGTCACATATAGATTGAAATCTCAACTTTGATCAAAGCTAAGAGCTAGAGGCACTTGGCGCTAAGAGAGCTTATAATAGGGGGATTTGACCTTATCAGGGAGGGCTCTCCCGGGGAAAATTGAACTGAGATCTGAAGGAGAAGCTGGCACTACCTGGTAGTGGGGCAAAGAAGAAACAAAGGAGGGAGCTAGGCAACCTTAGAGCCTCAGGGAGTTTGAGGAACTGAAATTCTGAATGTTCACGGTTGCCAGAACTGGTGAGATGGGAACTGAACTGGAGTGGTTGACAGGAGCTGGGCCACACTGATGAGATGGTCTCTATGCTAACAGCAGTGGGAACCCATGGAGGGCTTTAGGAGGTGACTCTAAACTGTAGCGGTAATGTAGCGATCAGGTTGGACAGGGGCCAGAGTGGATGTTAATAGGCTGGCTGGGAGTTTACTGTGGCAAAGGCAATGACAGTCTGGGAGAGATGGCGACAGCAGGATATTCTCATATTCTGTCTTTGCAAAAATTATAATAAAATAAACAGCAAGGTAAAATATGTGTTTACCAGGTAAGTTCCACAGAGAGTTGCCAGTCAAAAAATTTACCTTTCTTGCTCCCAGTATGCACACCTTCTGCTGTACACGTGCTTTAAAGCTTTCCTCTGAATGCAGGTTTAGAGCTATTAAAATGGCAATTGTTACACCATCTGGGTCTTGAGAACAAGCATCATCCCAGGGTTTGGCCAGCAGCCCATGATAACCCTGCTAGGAAATGCCCCAGCAGATGTGCCCGGCGTGCTTTCCCTATTTTATGACACCGCTTAGCAACAGTGCAGTTTGTGTGTCAAGTGATCCCTGTCGTTACAGACCTGGTTCGTGTACAGCAGCCCTAAGAACATTTGGATTTTTCAAAATTTTTCAAAATGTTTAGATTTTTTCAAATGATCTGCAGTGTTTGTCTTTACTGTTGTCCTTCAAAATGAAATGTAATTTCTGACTCTTAAGGACAAGAATAGAAAAATGAGAGTATTCCAGTCAGCTCGAGGTGGCATTCAACCTGTAGTTTCTTTGTGGAGATTTTAGAATTTACAGGGTAGCAAGATGCCTGGGGAAGCATGAATTGTTTCTGAATTAACTATCATTAACCTAAATGGGCTGTGACATGGAAATTCACACCGCAGCTGACAGTGCATTTTAGCATCTCAGAGTCCCCACTAGCCAGAATAGCAACATTTTAGGAACAGTTTTTACTCTCTACCTTGATATGCTTGATCTGTATAAAATTTTCAAACAAACTTATTGAAAAATCAGTGTTGAGTTTTATAAGTAATACCCGTATCTCCAAATGGCCTCAGACTACTAGCTTTCTCAGATGAAAAGGGCTGTCAGATATAAATCCTGGGCTGTGATATCTGAACAGACATAAACTTCCCCCCTGCCTTCTCTAGTTCTGACCTAGAAAGTGACTCATCCTGTGTGTCTTCATTTCTTCATCCAAAAATGGGGGAGGAGGAGGCCCACCTGCTTTTTGTGAAGGTCAAGTGTGATTTTGTACATGAAACTTTTAATAGTGCTTGGCACGCAGTAAGGGCTCAGTAAATGTAGCTATTGTTAACACTAGATTTTGTTTATATAAAATCAAGGTGTGCTAGAACTCTCGTTATTCAGTACACATTTCCTGAGAACCTGTGATGTGTCAAGCTCCAGGAACGTAAAGATAAATAAGACATCTTTCATCCAGGAGTTCACCACATTAGGTCTAATGCAAAAGTTACACACTGGTAGTCAGGAGATTTTACATTAAACATCCTGGTTTCTATTTTCTACTGAAAATGGACCAACATTCCAAGCTGCTCCTTTCATCAATTATGCACTTCTAGTTTGTTTCAGTCCCTACCTTTCCACCATTCTCTAACCCCAGCCTGCTTCCCCGTCACCTGTAAGTACCTGAGTACCTACATCATCCCCATCACCCGTGAGTACCTGAGGGTGCATCCCACGTCTACTAGCTGCGGCTATGCAGGTGGGCCTGGCAGAAGGTGAAACCCGAGAAGCAGACAGGAGCTGGATGGTGAAGGGCATTATGGACCAGGAGAAAGATCTTTATAACAACAGAAACCTTTGGAATGGTTTTTAAAGGGGGATTATAATAATGAGATTAGCCTATTGATAAGATCCTTTTGAGCTCCCTGTGAAGAATCTGCTAGCAAATGTCAAAACTGAAGGCAGGGAGTTAAAAAGCTGCTAGGTTATGAGTAAATGAGATGAAAGTTGATAGTGATCTAAACTAAGGGATCTGTCAGTGAGTGCAGATTTTCAATAAATACAGGAGTTAGAATTGATAGGACTTGATGATTGTGTGAATATCAGAGTTGAAGGAGAAGGGGGTAAGGCAAGGATTCTTGGATTACATCATGCGCAGATGGCTGGCTGGTTGGTTGACGCCATTCACTGAGAAAAGAAACAGAGGAGGAAGGGAATTCCCCGGTGGTCCAGTGCTTAGGACTTGGCACTTTCACTGCTGTGACCTGGATTC
The DNA here is from genome assembly GCF_030028045.1 of Hippopotamus amphibius kiboko. Lineage (NCBI taxonomy): Eukaryota > Metazoa > Chordata > Mammalia > Artiodactyla > Hippopotamidae > Hippopotamus > Hippopotamus amphibius. Next base: position 52,866,611 of record NC_080186.1, read on the forward strand.
AATCCCTGATCAGGGAACTAGGATCCTGCAAGCCATACGGAGTGCACAACAACCCCTCTCTCCCCACCCCCCCCCCAAAAAAAATAAACAAAAATAAACAGGAGGAAAAGCAGATTTCTGGGGGAAGATGATTTGTTCCTTCTTGTCTACTGAGTTTTAGGTGTCTCTGTAAGACAGGAAACTGTTGTTTAATGACTGTTTATTATGTACCTGCCCCTGTAGTAGGCACTTTAAAAGATTATCTCATTTATCCCAATGGCAACAGTAGTAGCAGTAATAATAGTAATAATAATACCACCATCCACCATTTATTGAGCACTTATTTGTTAGGAACTGAATACAGTGTATTATCTCCATCCTGCCTGTAATGGGGCATTATTCCCTCCATTTTGCAGATGCGGACCTGAGTATTCTGGAAATTGATTCACTTGCTCAAAGGCTTAGGGGCAGTAAGTGTTACAGAAGGATTCAAAACCTTATGTATTTGACTCATAACCTTACATGCCTGACTCGTGCCATACGGACTCTCCAAGAGAGATTTGGTAGTAACCCATAAAGAAGCTGAAGTTTAGAGAAGTCTAATTTGTCATAGAGCATGTAACCTATAAGCAGAAAAACCAGGATATGACCACTGTCAGACTCCAAAGTCCAAGCTTGCGTCTTCATCCAGATAATACTAAAGAGTTATTAATTAGACCCATGTGGATCTGTGACAGTTTTCACTGGTCAGTGGAAAATATGAAAAATAATAACCACATAGAGAGTTCCGCATAAATCTAAATGTACTCAGTTTAAAGGACTGTCCTTTAAGATTGTGTCCTAACTTCTTAGTGTTAAAATGGCTCTTCCTACATGACATTACAGTGGTAATATATGGTGGTAGTTGTGGGGAGAGGACTTTAATAGGTTGAACCCTCTGAAATCACTGATATTTGACCATTTCTTGACTCATAAAACAGTAAATGTATATGCTCCAACCTAATATTTCTTTGGTCGTGATTACTTGGACAAAAAAAAAAAAGGTAACTTTTCCAAAGTTCTTTTGAAAAATTTCTGGTCTGTGAAATCCCAAAGTCTAAGAAAAACCTACTTTGCCTCATGTTGTGTCCCTAGAATCATGAGTACTTTGCAAATGATTAGGTGAAAACAGGCAAGCAGAGAGATGAATAAAAGCTGGCTGTGTTTTTAAACCTGGGTAATTGGGAGGTTGATATTGTCACTAATTTAAAAAAAATAAAGGAGAAACATGAGGAAAAAAACAGATTTGTGGGAGAAGGAGTTCAGTGTGGAATTTTAAAGGAATAATATGCTACGTGATTTCTGATACAGGTTTAATTTATCAATTTTGACTGCTGTGCTTGATTAAAAATTATTCCTAAGTGTTTGTAAAGTGCTACCATCCAAGTTTGGGGAAAAAAAAATTTAAAACATACTTCTGATGATTATAGGCTTCTTGTTAAGTCTTACATCCAGGCTGGAATTCTCAGGTGTCATATCCTGCTCATTTTTAAAGCAAGATCCTAAACTGTGTGCTTAAAATCTATTTTTATCCCCAGTTTGCTCTCCATCAAGAACTGCAGGATTTCTGGTTTGGCTGTGGCTGATGCCACTGTGTGAATATTATTTTCTGTTTCGGATGCAATATTGCAGATCCAATGTGAAAACAGCATCTGTAGCAGGAGCATGGGCATTCCCTACAGAAGAATGTGCCTGAGTCAGCACTGGCCTCTCTTTTGTGACATTATGCACATTGCCAATGGCAGAGTTCAAGTGCATTCAAATATGTGGCATTTTTCACAGCTCATTGTACTTTATGTCTTGTATTTCTGAAAATCACTTGAGATTTGCCTACATGATAAATTTCCCTTTCCCAGTCATAAAAAAAAGACAGTAGATCTACATTCAAGTCTAGACAGTAGATCTATAGTCAAGACCTTCACAAAAGTCACGAGAGAAAAGCGTTTGGCTTTTCCTTCCACTCTCTTCCCCTCTGCATCATAATGAAGATAATATAGAGATGTGAGGGTAGACAGTAAAGTAACCTCATGGCCTCAAAGTCAGCAGAAATATAGGTACACATTTTTAACACAAATTCACATCATGGATGTCTGCTAGCTTTCTTTCACTCCCAACCAACTTAATGGCCTGCTGTGAAGACTTGTTATTCAACTTGGAATTTCATCTTGCCTGGAAGGAAGCTATTGCTTACCAGATATTTCAAAATTGAGAAAGTAATGTTATAATTATTCAGCAAGCATGAGGGGCCCAGAGAAGCTCTTGGTCACGATGGCTCAGAGCCCTGAACTCATAATTTCTTTCTTTTTTTTTTTTTTGGTGAAAAAAGTAGCAGGGGCCACTCTTCATTGCGGTGCACAGGCTTCTCATTGTGGCAGCTTCTCTTGTTGCAGAGCATAGGCTCTAGGCACACGGGTGTTAGTAGTTGTGGCATGTGGGCTTAATAGTTGTGGCTTGTGGGCTCAGTAGTTGCGGCCCACGGGCCTAGTTGCTCTGCAGCATGTGGGATCTTCCTGGACCAGAGATCGAACCCGTGTTCCCTACATTGGCAGGCGGATTCTTAACCACTGCACCACCAGGGAAGTCCCTGAGCTCATATTTTCTTACTTGTGTCTGGCACCCCATCATCTGAATTCCAGAGCTTCTCAGACACATAGTGATTTCTTTGAGTCTGTAAACTTTTCACTTCTCTGGGGAAGCCTTATTTGCTGACATAATTTTAAGATCCTGTAACCTAAAACCTATGTTGATTATCTTATCTTTCAAAGAAAGCAGAAAATAAGCAAGTTTGTATTGAAGGCCTGTTACAACCCCAGCACTGTGCGCACCACAGGGCATATCACAGTGAGCAGGACACATAAGTCTTCCCTTTAGAGAGCTTTCAGAACTGCTGAGAATAATGGCAGCTAACACTGTCACTGCATTTACTATGGCTCCAAAAGGCATCATTCTAAATGTATTAATTCGTATTTTATATGAGATCAAGCCTATTACTGTCCCCAATTTATGGATTAGGAAACTGAGGCACAGAGACACTGAACTAGTAAGTGTCACAGCCAGGATTTAAATCTGACTTTAAGTAAATAACTTAGTGCTGACAAGTCCTATTGAAGGGAAAGTTAAGATGCTGTATGTTCGCTAATGTAATTTCACCTGATCCAGGTGGTTAGAAGAGTGGGTAGGAATTAGGGTGGGATTGATCTAGGCAAAAGTTGTCCTTTGACTACTTTCAGGCTGAGCGTTTCTCTTTAGTTTGTTGTCCCATACTCAGTTTGCTTCACCTCCATTTAGCTGCCTTACAGACTCACTCCAGTGAGTTTGTTATTCTGATCATTTCTGGGCTCCACCTCATTTTAATCAGAAGTCTCTTGGTTGCAAGTGATAAAACCTCAACTTGACCTTATAGACAGAAGGGGAAATCCACTGATAGGCTACAGGTTCTTTTTACATAACTACAAAAAGGGACAGTTGGAACCAGAGACAGTTGGAACCTCTGGTGCTGACAGAGGTGACTCTGCACATTTGTCTGACTCTCTTCTACTTCAGACTTGCTTCCTCAGCATGGTGGGAGCACGCCTGGCCATAGCTCCTAAGCCTCTCTGCCAGAAAGGGGCTGGCTCTCTGCCCTTAGGTCCACTTTGGAAAATCTACAGGATATTCTTGTGTGGTCCAGGTGTCCACACTTGGACCAGTTACTGTGGCTAGACAGACATGTTGCATACCCAGCTTTGGGACAGAAGTCAACCGGCTTTGATGATTGTAAACAGAACATCAATCCAATTATTATCTGTTATATAGAATATTCCCAGTGTTGCCTTTTATGTCCACCCCTATGAAGCTCCTTCTCTTGATCAGAGTAATTTGCGTGCCCCACCAATAACGCTTCTTTCAGGAGCTCATAGTGCTGCGCTGGGGATTGTAACATGATGCACACAGAATGTCATGTTGGTGTGTTTCATGAAATGAGAAGATCTTTCTGCAGTCTTCTTATTTAGAGGTCCCCTATGCAAAGTTCAACACCTTAGAATGTCCCAGGACCTCAGCTTTGAAGGCACGAAGAGCTCCCTTGGTACAATAGTTGGGAGATTAGTAAGTTCTAAATTTATGTGTAAACATGAAGGAAAGTGACTCACCTAAGGTCACTGTGCCGTGAATTTTTTGTTTTTCTGCCCAGGCTCAAAATAAGCAGGCATGGCTTGTTCTGACTTGTTGAATCTAAAAATGGAATCTCTATATTGAGACTGACTCCTGGGAATCTTGTGTGAGTTGTTGGGAGGAGGTGAGCAGCTCTTTCCCTGCCCCTGTGATTTACCCCTCGGTTAAGGGCAATGGCCCTGGAGCAAGATGTGTCTGTGTTAAGTTCTGTCCTGGCATGTGCTTTAGAGTCTCTATGCCTCTACTACTTCAACTCTAAAATGAAGAAGATAATAGCATCTAACACATAAGACTGTTGTGTACATCAACATCGAAATGTTTAACCTACATGGCTTAGTAACTAGCAGCCGTGCTCCGTAAATTCTAGTGGTTGTTTTATCACTGTCATGTACTGGCTCCATCCCTTGGACCAGAGGTTTAAGGGTAATCAGTATAAGAAATGGGACAGTGTGGTGGACCAGATGCTTTTCAGAGCCCTGATTTCATCCTTCCGCACTTTTGAGGGCAAGATCAGAGAAAGGGAAGGAAACTAACACTTCTCAGGCACCTGATGTCTGCCACATACATTCACACATATGTCATTCAGTTGTAATTCAGCATTTCAATAATTATTTCTCTAGTATCTGTCTTAACAGATATGTACATGTCGTAAGTGCAAGGCTCCATTAGTCTTTTCTCACAGCACAGAGCAGGTGCTCAATAAGCATGTGTTGAACTCAACTTTGATGGCAACCCTTCATTCAGGTAGCAGTTACTGCATTGTTACTGTTGGGAGAAATGAAGGTTTCCAAGCACTACCACTGCTAATAAGTAGTAGAACCAATCTGAGCCCAGATTTTTCTGGCTGCTATTCCAGTGCCCTTTCTTTTTATTTGCAAGTGCAAATGATGAGGATAAGTTCTATGAAACTTGTAGTACCTCTATGTCACATAAAAATTGGGTTTTAAAGTGTTTAGCTGGGGAAGTCAGCTCCTTTGTCATATTGTGGTTAATCTGGGTATAAACAAAGGTAGAACTGCAGACGTCTGCAGTATCATTTTCAAATAGAGGTACTCTTTGCTCTTCTTAAGGCCATTTGATCCACACAGAAGGAACAATACCAATGGTTTCCATTTATAAGGCAGTTCAGATTTTTTATTCTGAAAATTGCCGTGAGCACCATGTACTGACTTTCCTATATCTTTCTTCTCTCTTTTCAACTGTGATCCTTTAAAGTGGAGGCCACAGTCACCTTTGCTGTGTGTCCTTCCTTTCATGGCTAGCTCTGAAATCCACCCAGGTGCATTTAAGATTTAAGTTCTCAAACTTTGATTCACTCAGCACTAGCCCTTTATCAAGCTCATACTCTATTCTGCCATATGTTTAAGAAAAATAAGACAAAATCAATGATATTAGTATATTAAGAGACAAATGCGTAAGATTTTTAAATGTATATAATGTTACAAAAAATAGTGATAAAATAAATTGGTCATGCTGTGAAGCGGCACCGTCCAGGGGCTCAGGGAAGAATTAAGTGATGAAGTAATTTTAAAATTCATTTTACATCACATAATCTGTTTAGGAGCAAAGTTGTTTAAAAAAAAGCCAGCAATGAGGGAGAGGAGTTCTAGGATCTTTCTCCCATATGGGGGAAATAAGAGAGAATCTGAATGAGAGAGAATTCTGGTCCTAAACAATGTTACAAGTAGGCAGCTAGGGGTACTCACAGTCATCCAGGGGTCCGAGGCTGCAGTCTCAGGATATTAGGTGGTGGGGTTAAATCTCTCAGGTTAGAAACTAGTAGGGAATTGAGGAGGCAAAATGAAGTTATACCCTAATCTAGTAAGTAATCATGAATGGCTGGGCATAATCTGATCATTATCTGTTGTATTGTTACAAATCTAATGGGAGCCTGTTGAAGAAAGAATATGTCCAGAAAAGAAACCGGGGTGGGAGTGGGGGTGGGGGTGTCAGATAGTACACCAGCGTTCCCCAAAGGGGAAATTGTCCTGTCCAGGTAATTGTTTTCAGCAACCCTATAGCAGAGTTAGGAACGTGGTTGATTTCATTTGCTGTCATCATTAGCATCTTTATTAAATACTTGCTATTTTCCAGGTATCATCTAAATGCTTTTCATGTATTGCTCCATTTAATCCTTTCAGCATCCCTATTGTATAACTACTCTTATTTTTTCCCATTTTATATATGAAGAAACTCAGGTTTGGAGAAGTCAGATAACCTGCTCAGGATTTCAGAGCATTTAAGTCGAGGAGCTAGGGCCACAAGCTCTTTACACTCCCCTATACAAGTCACATCTTTCTTCTCACCTTGAGATAGCTTACCTACCTGCCAACTGTGCACTAGACCTTCCACCTGGGTGTCTCTCAGACATTTACCAAGGACCAAGTAAGCCCATCCTTTCTTCTATTCAAATCAGTCTCTCTCCACATTCCCTGCCTTGTCCAAGCAAAATGCATGAGTTCATGCCTTAGAGTAAACCATCATATAATACTTTCCCCAATAAATTGCCCGTAAAAAAGGATGAGATGTGGTGGGAGGCAGACATAATAAGCATTCTGGTCAATGTATCGCTGTCATCCTTTATTTCAATTAACTATCCTTTATGCATCAGTTTCACGTGTGTTTTGATAGCTTGCCTCTCTCCTAAGTCTGAAGTCCACACTTCTCCGTGGAGTTCAGGACTAACTTCTCTTTTATCTCCCAGTGTCTTTAGTGAGTGTACATTTTTGCCTCTTATTGGATATTTTAAGGGGAAAGAAATTCTAATATCAGGACTTGAACCCTGAAAGGATTTAATATTCAGTACAAGTATAGATATAGGGATTACTGGTACGACAGCAGAAGAAAAAGCATTGGCTGAAATGACCATCAAAAGATACCTGACAGGCTTAAAGCCTGACAGATCTGAAAGGGCCAAAAAGCATTTGGAAACAACAAGCCTGCATTCATTTCTGAGAGTTTGTCCAGGTGGATGAATAGAACTTTTTTGCCTGGTGTGTTAGTCATTTTTGTAGTAGCTTGAAGCCCCATTTCATGGTGCTTGACCGCTGAAGATGGAGAGTGCTGTTGAGCCCTATAATACTGATCACTGGCCATATCTTTTACGTTTTCAGGAAGACATCTCCCAGGTGGTGGGTCACGGTATGGTGGCAGGTCAGCAGAAGGCACTGGAATGTCCAACTGAAAACGTATGTAACTGACCCTTTAGGTTTGCTCTCCTCAGATGGTGTGTGTTAGAAATGGGTTCCAGAAGAAAAGGAGATAGTTGCAATGAAATCTGACCCTTTATTACTTGGCAGGAAGTTATGGTATGTCTTTGAACTTAAGGTCAACCCACAGCTGTATCACCAGTTCTGTGCAGGGTGTGTGGAAATATCCTTTGTACGTCTCCCCATACCAACACCCTAAGCAGGTGTTTAAAAGTGAGGCATCTCTGAAAACACACTTGCACCTAAATTCTAACATCCTTATGTCTTACATAATGTCATGAATAAAAATTTTAAGAGGGAGAATTTATAGTTTTATAGAATTATAAATGCAATAACAAGTGTTCCTTGTATTTATAGTTTTTCTTCTTAAAAAACTGTAAATTTCTATCTGTCAAATTTTTGTACTTTTGTTGCTGTTGAACCTTTCTTTGTGCTGCTAAAATTTACATTATTACTATGTTAACTATTTTTATATTTAAGGAACTATAGATTAGATTACTAGCACTTACAGGAAATATATGGTATTTCAAACATCGCCAAAGAAAATGCTTTTGTAAAGTATCCAAAATTATATGCTAAAAACCTAAATAAAAACAAGTGGATGTAGAAAGAACCTTAAAAATAAGTTCAACTGAAAAAAAATTTCACTTCAACTGAAAATTGTAAGCAATTTTAAAAAATTTAGAACCAGATTTTTTTTTACTTTATGTAATATATTTGCAAATACTATTAATGTGATAGTAGTTTATATACTGCCACCTATCTCAAGACACATATCAAACATCTCTAAAATTTTATAACCATAGAATTTTAGAACTGGGGTGAATCTACACCTCCTCTGGCCATTCTTTTCCCTACTGAAAAGTGAGCACTTAAATATCTAAATCATTCTCCTTTGGGAAAGTGATTATAACCCTTCTCTGTAGCTGCAGAAGAGAACTGGTCCAGAGATCATTGGGCAACATCTGCGTAAAGCTTTGTCAGCTTAACATAAACAACTTACCAACCTTTTGAGCTATTCCAAAATGGAATGAGATTCCTTGTGGAAATGGAATTTTTCATCCCTGAAGGTTTTCAATCAGAAGCTGGCCAGTCATTTATTAATATGTTATCAAAGGACATAAAAACATTAGTAGCTATTATTAATTGAACTCCTAAGTTGTTCCCAGAATAGTGATAGGTTTATTTGTGTAAACCTTTTATCTTCAGTCTTTACATAACCTTGAAAGGTATAGAGGTATGCCACCAGTTTACAGATGAAGACATTTAGGAGGTTAAGTGGCTTGCCTGTGGTCACACAGCTAATTGGTGGTAGAAAACTCGATCTGTCTTCTTTTGAGTAGTGATTTTTTTTTTTATTATCATGAAGATCTGATGAAGTGTAGACTCTTTCCCCAGAAAGACACTGGTAAGTATAACTTTGATGCAACTGCAGAGGTTTTTTAGTTCCCAGGATTCCCTCTATAAATTTATCCTGTGTTAAGAATCCATGTTTAACTTTAAAAAATATCTCAACTTAAAAAAAATAACCCCCTCCACCCCCCGCGCCGCCACAAAAACACTTGACTGAGCTCCACACCCCTAGTGCCAATTTCTTTGGTCTATAATGGGAGTTTCAGCGTTCATAAATTTTAAAGGCTTCCTAGCATTTTCTATTACAAAAACAGGGTTGAGAACCCCTGATTTAGTTAGGGTGGATGACTTATAAAGTGCACTCCACCTCTGATGTTCGAACATAGTAACATTCAGTAGCAAATCCAATCTGTCTTCTTTTTCTAAAAAAAATTTTTGTACAGTTTTTAAAGGCTACAGTCTACACATCCAATCTTATCTTTCATACTGGTAGTTTGGTTTTATGTCAGTGGATGAGTCACAGGAGCAACATTCATCCATCACCACACCTACCAACAACAAGCAGTCTGCCTCTAAACATATGTGTTTGTTTCACTTGGTTTCTATGGACTATTTCCTTATTTTTTCAACCCTTCTCTATTAGAAACCTACCTAGTATGCACAATGAAATGAGATGCTACATGAACTGGGAAATAAAGATAAGCAACAAACATTCCCTGCTGTTATAAAAGTCACGATGTAGTGATGACTGTCTCTTGTGCTTTTCTGTTTTAAAATTCACACCGTTTTTCATAAAAGAACTCTGTAGCTTGCATTTAGTTATGTTATCAATTTCCTTTCTTGAGATTATACAAAGGAAAGGTGACAAGTACTGTGTGAGTTAAGATTACATTTAATTTCTGTGAGAAGTTTCTCTTTTACATAACAATGTAGCTGTGATCATGTTGAGGATGACATGGTGTCTTCACAGTGTCATGGACCCAAGCAGCGCTTATCTGATTACTGTACCATTATTTGATTACTCTACCGTCCTCAAAGTATGGCATACATTTTTTTGGTCTAAGACTGCTGCTCCAGTTATTACCATTGCATCCACGTTTCAACTAAAGAAGGGGAAGACAGGATTGTTCTCCTTAAGAAAATGACCTGAAAATTGTACAGTTCGTGTTTGTTTACATTCCATTGACCGTAAGCTACACTGTGGTCACATCTGGCTTCAAGGAGGCTGGGAAGTGTGGTCCTTAGAGTAATTGGATATTCAGGTGGTTCCATTGTTCAGTTTTCTCACAGAAACCCCTAATTTGTCATTTTCCCACTTTCCTCTTTTTAAAATCACTGAAAACATATATTCAAAAAAGTCTCTTTAAGTAAGTGTAAAGTCATTATTAACTGATGGTGATAGAAAAACGGCAGAGGAAAAAATGAACATCAGTAGAATCATTGCCTAGCAGCTGTTTGATAAACACTTTAAACTTGTAGCATTCTTCAAATACCGACTTTTAGTCCTACTTCTTCCTCTAATTAGCTGTATGATTTCAGATGTCACTTGACATTTGTGTCTTGATTTCTTTATCTGTAAAAGAGAGTAATATTGTCTAATTCTCAAGATTACTCTCGTGATTAAATGAATTCATGGATATAAAAGTGTTTTTAAAAACTGGAAAGCACAGTACAGATACACGGTGAGTGGTACTGCTTTTTTTTGTTACATGCTGCACAATGCCTTGTACGGAGGCATAGACTGCCACTGATGAAATCTGGGGGCGTTATTGTTCTGGAGCGGTTATCTTGATCCTATTTCTAGACTCCAGGGACAGCCTGGTGCTTCACTGCCTCCACCAGAATCTTCCAGCTGGGGATGGGTTCCCTGGCTAACTACAGATCCAGAAGGCAGGTCAGGTCACTACCTGTATTTCTTAACTGCCTGTTAAGCAAGCATGGAGTCCTTTTGGTTTTTCTTAGTTTTCTAATACTAATATTCATTGGAGGTATTATCAACAAAAATTCAGAATTACAAGTTAATTTTCCAAAGCTCACACAGCAAAGGTCTCTTGTACCTTCCCTGAATTACAGATTTATTTCCTACTCTGAGTTTTCATGTCTTCAGTTTTGTGCTCTGCATTCATTCATTCATCAGACATTTATTGAGGTCCTACTATGTTCCAGGCACTGAGAATCAAAGGTGAATAAGCATTCTTTTAGGTGAATTAAGAGTAATGATGTACCTGGCATTTAGTAGGCTTTCAGTAGATGTTTGTTGTCCCTTCCTAACCCTAATGCTCAATTAACCTACCTCATGCATCTTTGACTGTGTTAATATGTCCAGAAAAGTTGGGCAGTGTCATGTGCTCAGAACATCTGCAGCATAGATTGTTTTTCACTGAGCATAGTACAGATGTACAGACTTCACATTGATTTCATCGTGTAAAAATGCTTCCCAGCCCCAGCTTCATATGCAAACCACGATAGCTTCTGTCCTTCTTCCCTTCCTTGATCCATCCTTCACCAAAGCATTTTAGATATAAAGTTAAATAGGGAAGCATGGGGAATGGGACAAAAATCATCCTAACTTCCCCTAACCCACCCTTCACCTCTGAATTTTCAAGAGGCACTATTGGAGTGCATCGTTTTGGTAACAATACACCAATTTTAAAGTCTTCTCCTCTTGTTACCTTCCTCCTCTCTGACATTCATCTAATTTTCCTTCCTTCTGTAGGCTGGCAGCCAAGTGAAACAGCAAAAATATTCAATGAAAGTCTCCTTCAGTTCCCAAGAGATACCTTTAGCACCAACTTCATACCATTCAACAGATGCAGACTTCACAGGCTATGGTATGAGTCTTTCTCTGAGCAGAATTGAATTAACTCATCAAATCTTAGAAAAGGAAGGGATTGTGATGACCTGAAGAGAGCGCTGGACCAGGAGTCAGGAAGCCTGGCTGGCATCCCTGCTCTACTTCCTGAGCTTTGGGACTTGGGCAGGTCACTTTACTTCCAAAATCATTTTTCCTCATCTCCACCAGTGGGATTGCCTGTTACTTATTGAATATAAAAGTGGTAGAACAAAAAGGGCCCTCAGTAAATGCTACTGGAATCTTAGGCTTCCAGATTACTCCCTAATCTCTCCAAAATATTGTGTTTAGTTCATGAGTAGTATCTCTTGAAAAATCACATTGAACCAAATTGTAGCCTTGCATATGTCAATGAAAGCTATTTAAAGACTGTTAGTTTTCAGTGCTTAAAGAAATTGATATTCACTTTCTCTCTTTGAATTCCTAGATTGGATTATTCCGACTAATAGTTGAAAATAGAACTTAAAAATGAATAATGAGTATTTCCATTTTGCTTATATGTAATATAAGTCAGTTTTAAAAGAAGGACTATTTAAAATACCATGTTCACCAATGGTAAAGCATAGCCCTGAGTGAATTTAGCAGACCTGACACCTTTTTGGTATTTGTCTTTTACATATTTTTTCATGGATGTTAACTCATAAAAAATTTACCAGGCAGGTATTATTCTAAAGCACTAGATTTTTACTAAAACACTTGATGAATGTGGTCGGCAAACTATGACCCCTGGGTCACATTCGGCCCACTGTCTGTTTTTATACTGTCTGCAAGCAAAAAATGGTTTTCACATTTTTAAAAGGTTGGAAAAAAAATCAAAAGACTATTTCATGAAAAGTATATGAAATTCAGATTTCAGTGTCCATAAATAAAATTTTATTGGAATACTCATTTGTTTACGTGTTGTCTATGGCTGCTTTCACGCTATAAGCATGGGTTGAGTAGCTGCACTAGAGCCTGCATAGCCTGTAAAGCCCCAGATATTTACCACCTGGCCTTTTACCAAAAAAAAGTTTGATAACCCCAATGTAGACCAATTGAGTTTTGATAATATGTATCCCATATCTTTACCTCGATAACATATTCATCATCCCGCAATTTAATCTGTGGAAATTGTTTTCATTCAGCCATCCACTTGCCAAACATTGACTGGGGGCTTGGTAGGAGTTAGACGTTGGGCTGGATTCTATGAGAGAAATAAATACTGAGACTGACTCAGGACTGGCTAGGGTGAGGCAGAAGCAGAGGAGGGAAAGAAATGCCACCTCCAATATCTCTTACTATGTTTTCTCGCCTCACTCAAGAGACTAAGCTAGCGTGATTTACATACGGAGTATAAACTTTTGAAAGCATCCATGAAACTATGCCACTATCATACGTCGTCTTTATTGTAAATTAGTGAACAATGGAGGGTGAAATACATATGTTGCAAAAAGATCTAGAGTCAATTAGGTTTACAATTTAATATTCTTCTAATATGGCATTTTAAAATTGTTACTAAGGTTGTGTCACAGTTAAACAAGAGGCCATTAGATTAATAAATTTCATGTGGTCAGGCATGGCACCTATGCACATGCTACACTATGCTAGTCCCTGGGCTGAACACCTCAGGCACATTGTTTATTTAATTCCTCAAGCAGCCTTTTAGATAGCGATTACACACATTTTTCTGATGACAAATGAGCCTCCGTTTCACCCACCGTTAATTTCCTTCTTGGGCACTCAAGTCCATTTCTGCAACACATGGAAGGAAACCTGTGCCCTTTGGTCCCCAAGACAATGATTATTGCTTAGCCAGAGCAGAACCCCCTCAGGCTTACGTAGGGCGTGTTTTCTTTTGTCTTCTATCAAGTCTTGGCAGACTTTTTCCTGTAAGCAGTCGCTAGTAAATATAAGGCTTGCAGGCTCTGTGGACTCTGTTGCAGCTACTCAACTTTGCCGTTAGCAGCTGTAGACTAGATGTAAATGAATTAGCAGGGCTGTGTTCCCGTAAAACTTTATTTATAGACATAAAAATTTTAATTTCATATAATTTTCACATGCATTGAAATGTTACTTTTCTTTTGACTTTTCTTTTTCAACTTTTTGAGATAAAAACCATTCTTGGTCCTCGGGCCGTAGTCTACCGGCCAGAACTTGCACAAAGTCTCATGGATCTCAGTTTGACCCCTGTGTGTTAGCTGCGGCTGAGCAGCAGATGGGGCCCTTTATTATCAGCCCTTTACCAAATTATATCATGATGATCAAGATTAGTTATCGAAAAAGATGATGTTCTCTAGAAACCATTATTTGTATAAGATTCTCTTGAAGCTAACATTTTGAATGTTTGAATTTTTCAGTGGGCTAGATTTGACTGAAGATGCACACATGTAAATATTTTTTTCCCAGTTTTTAGAAAATCCAGTCTAAAACAATGATTTTTAAAAGTAAAACAGCAATAAGTCTTTTAACAAGCTTTTAAGTTATGGACCCAGCAATTAATTCTGCAGTGTTGTGTTTATAATACATTTTTTTTTTTTACTATGTATATATTTGGGGATAATTTTTACGTAATTGTTATTTTCAATTGCGTCATACTTTATTGATTAGATCCTTTATACATTTTAATTCATATGATATGCTCTAATTGAAAGTATGTAAGCACTATTTCTTAATTAATATTTTATAACTGTAGCTCAGAATTTATACTAGTCTTTATTCTCATTATAACATATAGCTATATGTACTTAATCATTTGATCAACTTAAAGTTTTCCACCAGTTTTCATTGTGTATTTTAAGATTTTAAAAATTTCAACTATAACTAAAATGGTTGATTGTGTGGGTTGGTGGTAGCTATTGTTTTAATCTCTAAAGTGTCGTAGGAATGCCATGTTTCATCCTTGGGTGAATGGGCAGTAGTGACCCAGCTTTTCTCTTCATGGTGCGTGACAGGAAAAAGTGAAAAGATAAACACGTGCAAACCCTGCACTCCTCGAGCAATGGAGTGTGCGAGCTGAGCTGCATCTCCTACTTGCCCGTTTTCTATGTTCAATCCTTCTCCAGGTGGTTTCCAGGCTCCTCTGTCAGTGGACCCTGCCACATGTCCCATTGTTCCTGGCCAGGAAATGATTATAGAAATATCCAAGGGACGTTCAGGGCTTGGTCTCAGCATTGTGGGAGGAAAAGACACACCCTTGGTAAGTTTCTAGAAATGAAATATATCCGCTGCCACAGAGTTAGATGCTGAGCCTTATTATGGCCTTGAGTCACTTCTGTGGAAGACTTGGCTCCTTCATAGCATGTAAGTATATGAACTAATGTTCTTATGGTCATTACCATTATGATTTAGTGGACTGCTACCTGGAAGTGTACATCAGTTACTCCACTCCCAAAGTTTAGGCTTGGCTTTATTTTGACCATGTTCACATCTACTCGTAATTTTTTTAAATTGGTCTAGAATGTTAGTTTTTACTTGAATGATGGATCTTTGATTATTCAGTACATTTTGATTGTCACTAATCAATAGTGCCATTAAAATGTAAAACTTCCTGGGTTTTGATTTACAAAAATGTGTTTAATCAATGCATATATATTTGAATAAGTAATACATGCACATTATTTAAGGTTAAATTGACACAGAAGGATATAACGTGAAAGATAAATCTCCCTTCTATCCTTTTGCCCTAGATTTGCCTTTCAGTCCCACCCCCAGTCCCAACCAGGGCCTCTTCCTAGAGACAGTCACTCTAATTAATGAATATGCTTTTAAATGAACATTTTGGTATTTCTTTGGCTCATTTTATTTGGCAAAAAGTAGATTGTATATGCCATATTTGCAGATAAAACAAGTATAATATCAGTAAAATAATTTTTTCCATTTTTGAAAGGAATATAGTGTTTCTGTGTTAGTAGGGACAGGGTGGGGGGAGGGATCCAGTTCTATTTTTCTGTAATGAATGTTAGTCCCCTAAGGCACTAGGCAACTCAGGAACAGCATATGCTGCAGAAACCCGGGTCTTAATGCCTTCTACATGCTTCCTGGTCATGCTCCTTCTCTCTCCTGCTATCTGGCCTGCTTCAGAGAATCCTATGTTTAGTTTGACCCTACTAGAGATCCACCCAAACCTGAATGTGCTCAGAGGCTGGTGTTTATTTATTAAAGGATTTTATTTCCTTCAGCTCTATTAAAGTATTGTTAAAACTTTTCTCCAGGGTTCAGGGTAATTTACTTCCTGAATTACTCTTGCTTGGCCTGTGCAGGCAGGAACTGCTGTGTGTGGCTTCCTGCATGCATGGTGATGTTTTCATCAGCTTGGGTGGAATTGGGAACACCTGGAGTTAGCCAGCTCAGCAGCCAGTGTTAGCTGCCAGCCCTTTCATGGGTTCTTGGCTCCTTAAAGCCCCAGAACCTTTCTAATTTTTTTGTTGTCTGGCTTGGAACGCTCTCTGTTCAGCTTTTGTCATTGAGGAAAGGGGCAAACTCGTCCTTAGAAGCTTCCCTTCAAGTGATTTGGTCTAGTTTATATTTTCAAATTGTGTTTTTAATAATGCCTTCTAATTAAATGTGATCTGGCCTTTGAACAGTTCATAGAAACACTTTGGCCATCCTTCTGGCCATCCAGTGAGCTCCGACTGTATCAGGAGGTAACACGCCACCAACATAGTACCAAACCAGTGTTACCCAGACCCAGATACACATTCAGCCTCTTAGACTCTCTTACCTCCCCTCAAACTGCTCTCTTCCTGCACCACCTCTTCCCGCCCATCAAGATTCTGCACCTCCTCCAAACCCCCACCCCCACATCGTCCCTTGCTTCTCCAGCCTCTGTGATCTCTCCTCAGCTCATCTCAGAGCTGATGGCCAACCATCCCTCTCCTTTAGCTCTCAGCCATATTTCCTCTCTACCATTCCCCAACTGGACAGGTTCCTTAACCTCTCAGTCTATTTTCTGATCTACTAACGGGGACTGTAATACCTTGTAGAGTTGCCAAGAAGATCAAAGAGAGGACCTTAGCCTGGTGCCTAGTACATAATAAGGATTGCACGTGACATGTGCCTTCTCCAAGCCTCAGTTTCCACACATACTAAGTAAGCCCAATAATCCCAACTCACTGTGTCATGGTGAGGATCAGAGACTTTATCAACAGTAGAAAATTCTATGTATGTACTTACATATCATTGTTCCACTAAGGCCATTGGGGTTGTTTTCAGAAATTGCTGGTTGACCTTGAACATTAGGGATGTCTGCCTCCTATAGCTTGTTACTTCGTTTTCCCAAAGAGATGTTCTTGAATAGTAAATAAATCGAATTTGTATAAAATTATATTTGAAATGAACCCAAGAAATTACACTGTAAGGAAATTCTTCAGTGAATTCTTTCAAAAAGTAACCCTCTGATTTACTTTTCCTAAATATAAGTCGCTTAATAACTGCTTAAAATAAGACAGAACTAGATTTCCCAGAGGGAGTGGGAAGGCTTTAATCAGCGTGTCTGGCCTAGCTGAATGAATTTGTTGGCTGATTTTTTTTTTTCCTTTCGTTGTTATCAATTTGATTTTTCTTTGTGTGGGTTGGTTAGATGTGCCTGTCTGCTCTTGGGTCTTTAATACTGTGTACATTTGTGCTGCTGGCCACCAGCTGGAGGGCTTCCACTGCTTGATATCACCTTCTGCATACTGGACGGGAGGCTGGTTGAGAAATACTATTCTCTGCTTCTCTTGCCACCATGAGGCAGCCAAAAAAAGATTCTTTAAGAGCATCTTGAGGTTCATAATATACTGTTCTGCCTTTTGAGACTGTAAATCCCATTGTCCTTGGAAGGATAAGCACCACTTAAAAGTGAGAAATGAGACACAGCTTTTATTTCCTAACCTCAGGTACCTCATCAAAAGCTATAAGTTAGACTCACAAATAATATATAGGCGTGTTATTTTGGTGAGGCTGAACGGGGTGGGGGGGGGGTGAGGGAGTGGAAGGTGCTTTAACAAATAAAACCATTGTTTACCACAGTGAGGATCTTTTCTTTTTTCCCTTCCTCCCCGTCCCCCTCAAAATTCTGATATGGGACACACAGCCTAATTGACACTCCAGGGCACTTTATCCAGTCAGGTCCTGGGAGTACATCCAGCCATCAGGAAGTTAGCAAACAAAGACAAGAGCATATGAAAGGAAATCGTGGAGAAGGTTGAGATCCACTGACAGAAGCACCTTTGCACTTGCTTTTGTACTTCTGATCATGTGATGCATCTTTATTTCAGCTCTGGTGCTGGGAAAGAGCACATTCTAAGGGCTGGTGATCTTTCTTAAGCATTTGCCCCAACCCTACCAATTAGGGTTTCTGTACCCTCTTTGTTGTGTGTCCAACGGATATTTTTTGCCGTCTTTAGAGGAATTAAGCCTCTGGGATTTGGTCTTGACACCGCATCAGTTTATCTGCTATAAATAGTTTCTCTGGAGCCAAGACAGATGGTTTCTGAGATCACAGAGGGAGATCTCACTTAGCATCCCATTGTATTTGCAACCAGTCATCTAAATAGACCTCTTAAAATACCAAGGTAATGCTGAGGGTGACCCCCTTGAGAAGGTTTATGAGCACACCTGGACCCAATCCTCAATGACAACCTTTTCCTCTGTTGTTTTAACTATATGATGTGTTCCCAAGTCTGCTTTTGCTGAGTGTGGCTCTTCTGTGATAGGAAACATGTGTTTGCTCAAAGGCCGCCCTTTGCTTAGTGCTGAGAATACAAAAGTAAGTGAAATAACCCTGGCCTAAAGAGCTCACACACTCATTTAAGTTGATTCTACTACTTTTAGTGTTTATGGTCTAATATAGGGGATCAACCAATGAAAAATCCTAATAGGGACTATTAAAATAGAGAATTTCTCTGGAAAATAGAAAAAAGTAAAGCTGTAGTATGAACTTTCTAGATTTAATTAATATAGGCTAGTTTTTATGTGTTTCTGGTAAGCAGGTGTCTTAGTCCATTCAGGCTGCTGTAACAAAATACCACAGATTGGGTGGCTTACAAACAACAAAAATTCAATTCTCACAGTTTTGGAAGCTGGAAGTCCAAGATCAGGGTGCCAGCATAGTCGGATGAGAAGCCCTCTTCTGGGTTGCAGGTTTCTCGCTTCCCTCCATGGTGAAAGAAGCAAGGGAGCTCTGTGGGGCCACTTTTATAAGGGCCCTCATCCCATTCGTGAGGGCTTTGTCCTCATGACTTTATCACCTCTAAAGGCCCTGCCTTCTTTGAGGAGGGGCACTAGGATTTCAACAAATGAATTTGATGGAGACATGCAGCCAGAAAACCAGATAAGGCACATTACATAAAAGAGATGATATATTAATTAATATTTTTAAAATTTCCTTCTATCCACCTATCTAGCCATCCTTTCATCCTGTCTCTCTCCCACCCCCTTTTTGGTCTTGGGATGGTAATTTGCATGAAATCTTGTGGCTCAGAAGACTTGGCATATTCTGCCAAATGAAAGACCAAGGACTCTTACCTCTTATGATGCTTGCATTGTATTTCTTACACCTGTCTTTGAGTCCCTTAATACCCCCTTCTCAGAAATGTTTGCCTACTGATTGGAAGTTTTATTTGCAGTGTCCTTAGAACTAAAATATAGCTCTCTAGTGTCATTTATTAGGCTTATTTTATTATCAACCTTGAGAATTCTAGAGAAGAGAAAGAAAATGTTAAATATTTTAGAGTATTGGCAGACTTAGACTGTTCTTGGGATTGAGCAAATGAAGTGACGAAAGAATGAGGAAAGTTTCTCCAGGTCCCTCACTCTGCATTTTCCTTTCTTTTAGTACCACTGTCAAAGGTCCCAGAGTATAAACAATGTTTCTATTAAACCTAACGGACAGCATAGCAGAGTAATGAGGCGGATTCTGCAGAATCAGAATCCCAGATTTTCAACTGTGGGACCTTGGACAAGAGACTTAACCCTTCTAAGTTAAATCTGTTTCTTCCTTTGTAAAATAGTGGTGATGACCAGATCTACCTGTTAAGGTTGGTATGGAGATTAATTAAGATAAAGAATATTAAGGACTTTTCCCAGTGCCTGTCTACACTGAGTTCAATTATTATTAATTATTATTAAACATTAGTCTTAAAGTAGGTCCTTTGCTCCCTTCATCTGTGTGTCTTTAGTATGTTATCTGCACATTGAGAAACACGACTCTTTTTCTAGATAATTAGTTATTTGTTTTTCAGGATCAAACTTTTAAAAAGTGATTCAGGTACTGTTCTTAATATGTAATTAATAAACATCATCTCATTTAATCTTCACAACAACCCTATAGGAGAATTAGTAGCATTATCCCTGTTTTATAGGTGAGGAAACTGAGATACAGTTAAACTAGGCAACTTCTCCAAGGGCATGATACTAGCAGTTGGTCCAGTTGGAGTTTAGTTAGGCAATCTGACTCAAAAGCCACACTATTTGGGCCACTTTTCTGGTGCTACCACTCTGTGTCATAAACCTTCACCTGGAAAAGGGAGTTATCCATCTCACCCACCAGACCCTGAGGTCCTTGAGAATAGGCCCGTTTTATTTTATTTTATATCTTTAGTATGTTCATATAGTGCCTTGCACACTTAAACATATGGCTCTAGCCAGCCTCATTGCACTCACTCTGAATTCCAGCCATGCCAGCATCATTCAGTTCCTTTCATGAGTCTTGTTCCCACCTGGTGCAAGGCTTTTGCTCATGCTGTTAGATCTGTCTGGAGTGCTTCTCTGACCAGTTTTAACTATAGCTAGAGTATTCTGTTCATTTCTGGGTGCGATTACGTTGTTGAGAAAAACATTGTTGAAACCACGTTTTCTCAGGAAGAACTGAACAGACTGGAAAAGGGAAGACCAGAAAGGACGATGGTACTTCCTGGAAACATGTAAGGTTACCTTCTTGTGGATGAAGGATGTGAAACCTGTTTTTCATTGCTCCCAAGGTGCCCAATGAAAAACAGGCTTCACGTTACTTTAAGGAAAAACTTTCTGAACATCAGCTGACCAAAGACAGAATGAACTGCCTGGGGACGGTGAGTGCCCCATCTCAGGAAATATTTTGACAAAAGCAGGCAGCCACTCTGCAAGGATATTATTATTATTAGACTTTGTTTTTTAATCAGAGAGGGACATTTACATTTATAACTCCCTTTTTCAAAATGATAGTATAAGAAAATTCATTCTCCTCCCACCCACTTTGCATTCCTATCTCACAAATTGCTTAAAACTTCAAAGTCCTGAGTTTTTTAAACTAGAGAATAAGGCATAATTATTGTTCTGTTGTTTTGTTTTAGGGAAGCTAGTAATTGTTATCACTTTTGGAAAGGAAAGTTTATAAATATAAGTCCTAATTGCTATACTGGTATTCTTCTGGGTCTGGAGAGAAGCTTATCTCTCTGCAAGAGGAATACAATTAGACTAGGGCAATTGTTTTATGTTTATATTCTTGGTACTATCCTGTTGTAAATGAAGTCAGTGGATTCCCAGGATAGATTGTAAAATTTAGATATTCTTAATATTGAAAAGGCCTGGGAATGTCACATTCAGAATCTTGTCTTTCTCTCCAAGTTGCACACCTGTATATTTTTCACCACCTGATTTAGTACCAGTTTAATTCATTGTTACTAAACAGAAGTTCTCTAGGGCAGGTCCATTAGCAAGAAGCATCAAGATAGAAGGACTCTCCCATTTGGACACTATGTGGCGAAGTTCTTCCATCTAGAAACTGAAGTGAAGAATATCTGTACCTTAGCTATAACCGTATGTCAGGTTCTGAAGTAACCTAGGTTAACACTTCACCATGTCACATGCCATTGTTTAGCTGTTACAGCTTCTGACCATTTAATTGTAGGACTGTGACAACTTAAAGCACTAGATATTTTTTAAAGTAAGCAGAGTAGAAAGCTATTTTACATTTGATTCAGTGTTTTATTTTGCTATTCCCCTTCAAATGAACTTTGTACAGTCTATTTCATGAGGAGTGTGGTTTGCTTTGGCGTGTAATCCCCCAAAGCCAAGTTCCTTTTATTGTTATTGCTTAAGTCATATATTTTTATACAAAACATCTTATTACCTTAGTTTTATTTTAAATCAAAGCAGAGTTTGCAAAACGTCTATGATTCACACTGAAAGAATGTTAACGAATAGTACCTCTGAATTTCCAGATTTGGGCATTTCTGATCTTAAGGAATATGACTGTAAGCAAAAATATTATGCAAGCTGAGTAAAATTTAGATAAATAAGTACCAGATGGAACTATAGGGACGTATAAACTATAATGCAAATATTATCCCATTTCCTTAAACCTATATTTCAGTATGAAAAATTATATTCATATTGATACGTATCAACTTTTTGTTAAATCGGACTTGGCAAAGGCGCTCCATTTTAAGTAAATATAAAACAGTTTCTTTTCTGAGCTTGAAGAGAAGGCTTTTCAAAGTCTTAAAATGTGAAACTTTTTTTTATATTCAGAGCAATTCTTATATTAGCTGTTTTATTGCTGTGATTTTCATTCCACATTTTAGTTACCTATAAATAGTGTGCAGGAATTTGCAATCCCTGAGTTTGAGTTTTAGGATAGCTTACCTACTCCATTGCTTTAACACACACACACACACACACACACACACACACACACACACACACACACAGATTGGTATTATTGCTCCCTGTGTAACTGATCATTTAATCCCTACTTTCACTTAAGTCAAAAGAACCTCTGTATCTATTACTGATTTAATGCTTATTTATGTTATCTATAGTTTATTACCTGAGAATATTTCAGTATTCCTAAATAATAGGTACTGAACACTGTGGTCCATTTTCCTTCTCTTTGAAGGGTTCGGTGGGTGCAAATCTTTATACCCTACCTCAAGCATATTAGAATAGATGAATAAATTGAGATTAGGGTATATATATATATAGGCTCTTTGCTCCTTTTGTTGCAGAGTTTTATGGGGATTCATTGAAGTCTTGACTGTGTTCTGAGATTCTTGGAAAATCTGGGTAGTGAACTCTATTTAAAAGTGAGCAGAATAGAGAATCCAGATTTTAAAAACTGTGATTCCGAATATGATAGATATGTTCCTTTGACTCTTGCTGACTTCCCCTGTATAACTATAGCCCCTTCAGGTTTTCTGAACAGAAACAATCATATATTCAATCTATGAAGTTGGCAAGCAAAACATCAATTTGATAAATACTATACTTCTTAAGTAATAATCTTATTGTATCCATGGTGGGAAAGCAGCACCTTAAATGTACACCAAATTATAAAATTGTTAAATAAAATGAGAAAAAAATCATCTTAGGAAATATGATAATTACTGACTACATTCTGCCTCAGGTCCTGCATGTTCTCATGAGCTATTGAAAGTAACCTCTTAACCTTTCACTTCTTATGAATCAATGAGGGTATGCCAAACACTTTTCACATCAAACAAGGGAAAAAAAATTCTTGGTCTGAAAGTCAGGAAGATTAGCAACTTTGCAATTTGTCTTGAATCATCTTTGCATTTTATCATGGTAATTGGTTCAAAAATATAGATCCACAAAACACATTGAGTATAAGCATAATAAGACATGCCACAGCATGAGAAAAAATGCATTAATTCTTCCAACGCTGGGTTAATCAACCCACTGCCTCAGTGTAGCAAGGACGGCAGAGAGCTGCCTTTGTACACATGAGTCCTGCCATGTCTGTTATAGGTAGCATTTGTCTGCATTTCTACCTTTATCAGCTTTCACATTAGGCTTCCCAATTTTGTTGTAGTAAAGTATCACCAGGGAAAAGCAACAGGAGGAAGTACAGTCAGTTCTTGTTATTCATGGTAATTATATTCTCTAAACGTGCAGCAAACACTGAATTAGTGAAAACTAAACCATTGCTTCTAGAGGAAAGACAGGGTTAGATTCCTCCTCCAAACCTCTGGTCACGACATTCTTAACTGATGATAAATATATAACCTTGTTTTATGTGTGTTTCTGATTAAAGATACTTTATTCAGTACATATTGTTGATTCATTAACATCAAATGGCCAACAGCTCTATAACTCATAATCGAATGAAGGTCGTCTAACACATGTATTTTCTTGGTAAAGCACATAACAGCACAAAAATGTGAAACACGTGGCACTAAAAAGACCATTTAAAGACAGCTTGTTTCTGGTATGAGAGCTGAAACAAGAAAACATAATGTTGCCTTGTTCTGCCACAGCTGGGAACAAGTGAATCAAGCAACTCAAATTTTTCACCTCTCTGCTCACGTCTGCAAATTACCATGAATGCACCAAGAGCACTGGTTTGGGGAAGCAGGGGAATTTGAAAATTCAGAATCCACAAGCAATATGTTTCAACTTGATTGAAACAGAAAAATCAAAATTTTGGGAAATAGGACTCTCGTAGTCTGGTTTGCATTTGGTCCATTTGTTGGCTAGGTCCTTTGGACTTAGCCCTGAATAGTCCATGACCTGAGAAAAAATAACCTAAAATATCCTTGTTGCATAATCTTTCTTGAAAAGAAGCAATCAATTATATTCTAGGATCACCATTATAACGGGAAAATTAGAAATTAAAAAAATGGACCAAGACTGGTGTCATTCATCCTTAGAGTCATGAATTTTGACCACTCTGACATATATGTATTCCTTCCTTTATGTGCCAGATGTGCCTCTTAAACCTTAGACATATATGTATTAGGAGCCTTTGTTAGCAGTTACTTAGCATCTATTTGGCTGACACTTTGTTTGACATTCCATACATAATCTTATTTCATCCTCAAACTCCAGCAGGTAGGAGTTCTGAGTTCCGTTTTACAGAGACAGAAACACTGGTTCAGAGAGGTTAATTAACTTAACAGAAATATCACAAAGCTATGATAAATGGCAGAGCTAAGATCTGAACACAGGTTTATGTGGCCATAGCCATACCATTCTCACCGTGTGTTGCTGCCTTCCATTGTTTACAGCCTGGAAGATTCCTCTGGCCAACTTGATAAAGTCTATAGTAGATTAAAATTGACCATAAATTTTGTGCATCTCTTTTCAGATTCCTTGAATTTGAGCTGACCCATTGACTTGCTTTGACCAATTGTAGTGAAAGTAGTATTGTGTGGCTTCGAGAGGCCTTGCAGCTTAGCTCTTGTCCTCTTGAAATACTGCCACCTTTCGAACAAGCCTGGACTGGCCTCCTGGATGACATACCATATGGAGAGAACACTTGAAGGGAGAGAGACCCAGCCAGCCCAGCTGACACCCCAGCAAGTCTAACCGCAAATTCACAGGAGAGCCCAGCTGACACAGTGTAGCGCAGAAGCACCACCCAGCTGAGCTCAGCCCAAAGTGCCACCCTACAGAATTATGAACAAACGAATGGTTAGCTTTTGTTTTAAGCCACTACATTTTGCAGCAAAAGATAACTAATACAGTGTGACCCAGCCCCC
The DNA here is from genome assembly GCF_030028045.1 of Hippopotamus amphibius kiboko. Classification (NCBI taxonomy): domain Eukaryota; kingdom Metazoa; phylum Chordata; class Mammalia; order Artiodactyla; family Hippopotamidae; genus Hippopotamus; species Hippopotamus amphibius. The sequence continues at coordinate 52,891,633 of NC_080186.1, forward strand.
ACATGTTTCTGATGTCTCTCAGCCTGTGAGAGTTGGGCTTCTTCTGGTCTGTCACTTAGAAGGAGGCCTTATTCCTAGGCGGTGCCCAAGTATCTGTGTAAACAAAGGCTTTCTCTGCTTTGCTCTGCACATTGTACGGGTTCATCGAGGTCTAAAGTTTCAGAGCCGGAATGACTTTAGCAGTCACATAGTTCAGCTCTGTGCTTTCCTGATGATGGTGTCATGAACAAAGTGGTTCATGCAAAACCACTTGCAGAATTGGCTACTGCAAAGCTATCAGAAAATTTAACTCCTCTCACTCCCAGTGCTGGGTGCTTCTTCCACACCCTACTGCATTTTTCTTTTCCAAACCACTTTTTACATCAAAGTGCAAATCACATTCTAATTGAAATATAATAGGGAAGCTTGCTTTTTAAAGAATGTGGTCACAAAGGATTTAGGATAGAAAAGAATCATATTCTAAGACACTCCTCCATTTATTTATATAAATACAGTTTGGAGCCTATCAACATTGCTCAAAGTGAGATATAACTCGTACTTTAACAGTTTTAACCCACGCTTTCTTTTTAAACTCTCTAATGGCAATAGACATCACAAATCAGTAGAGCTGAATGTAGTTTTGGTTTGCACATTTTACTACCCTCACTGTATTATTTCCCCTGTTGGTTTAGCTTTCCTGCTGAGAAAGTGGTCTACTGTATAGAAGACATGTCTGTGTGATTTCTGAGCACTGACAGCCATAGAGGGGAACTTTATTAAATGATGTTTAAAAGTAGCATAATCCTCTAAGGCTTCAGATCTGAACCATAGTTTCTTCCACAGGGACAAAAATGCCCATTTTATATATAACATTTTAAACTCTTTTTTTAGCCCTCATAGGTCTTTCTTGTTAGGAGGGATTTTTTTTTTTCCTGTAAAGCAGGAAAAAAGGACATAACACTGTTTTTGGATCATTGGTAAATATGTTTTCCACCTAAATGTGAAATTTAATGTGAAACTTTTCTGTAGTTAAAATGTCCCTTAGGGAGTGGGTACAGGGGATTTTATGAGTATGACAAAGATTGGGTTTAATTCCAGAGTGATCCAAATTAAGTAAAATGTGCCTTCAAATAGTAAAATTAAGCCATATATACGTAGTCCTTTATAATATCTATTTTACGATTCTTTATCAAAGTTTTGTCCTAAAATGCTTGTTAAAACAATCCACTGAATATGTGAAAATGAAAACTATAAAATTTCATTCTATGGAAATAGTTCACCCACACAAGGATGCTTATTGGCATCCTTCAGTCCACAGGAGATCCTTAGTTAATTTTTCTAACACATGGCTTCTTTAAGTGTTAGAAACCTATTGTGAAAACAATGAAATTTCCTTTTGCTGAATGATTGGTGTGCTTATGAGTTACTTTATCTGCTTGTTGGCAGCTTGAACAGTAAAGAAAATAGTGATTGATGGGCTGAAGTGTCTGATGACTCTGACTCTGTCTAAGGATACACTACCACATGTTATGAAATTCTTTTCTAGCAATTCAGAGTTTAAACCCCCCTGGAGGTGTTTGTGATTTTTGTGGGGCTCCATGATAATTAAGTCCCTCATATTTGGCTTTTTAAAATTGCTCTCCAAGCTAAAATAAATCCTCTGGAAATTCAGATGGATTTAATATCCATGTGTGATGGGTATTGTGATTGTATGTCACTTTTACCACCAGAAACTTAGTTCGGTTAGGGTAAGATTATGACATACTAACCCTGCCAGCCTCCTTTCTCTGGGTCATTTTGATGCCTTTTTCTATCTCCAACCAATTTCTGGTTGATCATCTAGCAAACATTTATTGAGGGCCTGCTCTGGGCTCAGCACCAGGATACAAAGAGGAGTTGGGAACAGCCCCTGTCTGGTTCCACTGAGGGTAGGAGGTGGAGATCCATGAACAAGTTATCATGGTGCTGTAAATTCAATAATGCCAAAGTATGGTAGTGACCCACAAGATGGGTTGATCCACTTTACCAGGGAAAAGAGTCAAAGAAGATTTCATAGAAGAGGTGACACTTGGCTGGCTCCAGCATGATTTGATGAAACAAAGGAGATAGCAGATAAAAGAGGGTACGACCTTCAAGCATTTGGTGCCCTTAGTACTTTCCAAATATAGCTATATAGACTAACTCTGTAAAAATACACAAGAAACTTAGTACTGTATGTTTCTTTTTTTTTTTGGCACACGGGCTTAGTTGCTCCGCGGCATGTGGGATCTTCCTGAAGCTGGTATCGAACCCGTGACCTCTGCATTGGCAGGCGGATTCTTAACCACTGCGCCACCTAGGAAGCCCTATATGTTTCTGATTAGGGAAACTGAGTGAAGGACAGGTGCTGGAGAGAAACTTCTCAGTGTATACGATTTTGAATCTAATATATGCATATTTTATCTACATTATAAAATAAATAAATACTTATTCTTTTAGGAATAGGCACATTAAGACAGTGGTTCCTTAAACAATATGATGAATTCACTAGCCAGCTACTTCTTCCTGGCTGTCTTTTTTTTTTTTTTTTTTTTACTGTTGTCCTTAATTGTGAAATAAAGGAATTATTTTTTTTCAAGTTAAACGTTTCATATGTAGACTGGTGAGGGAGAAGTTTTTAAGCAGAAGATTTTCCTACATCTCTGAAATCCTGCCTTACCCTCTTAGGGAAAACCCATCGTTTGAGAGTCTCTCCAACTCACTGATCAAATTCTTCTCTGGCTCTGGAGTTGGAAAGTCAAATGAGTAATTTAGAGTGTCCGGGGGAACTATTGGTCTTATCTCATGCAGTGAGTAAACAGACCATCTTACTTAAATTCCTGTTGTCCAGTGAAAGTCATATAACTACCAAGAGGAAATGAGTTGTTTATTATATGTCTTGGTCATCTATAAATGATTCTTAAGTCTGCCATTAGTTAGGAGAAATTAATCTGTTTTCCTGGATTGAACACTCTTTATTTTAAACATCAACTTATTACTTGTGTATAATGTTCTATTTCTGCTCCTGTAGAAAGAAATCATTCAGTGAATAATATCAGTACACAGAAAGAGGACTGAAAAAATGAAAGGAAGGAAGGAGACAGGAGTAACAAGCGGAATTAAGAGAGACTTTATGTCGGGGTGAGGGGGTGGGAGAGGGCCTCCCCCTCATGCTTTGTGAGGCGGAGGTATCAACACTAGCAAGTGAGATCCATAGATCATCATTACGCCTAAGGCTTCAATTTTCACTTCCACAGTTGTCTGTTCACTTTCTATAAAATGATCAGCTCATGCCCTCACGGTTTTTGCTGTGGAGTTGAGGAGACAGTATTTCAACAGAATTGATGCCATATGGAAAATCCCAAGTTTGTTTATATACAAGTGCAAAATAAAATATTTAAAGCAGATGAGAAGCTTGCAATAGTGATAGGAACACAGGCTTTGGTGTTAAACAGTCCCAAGTTGGAATTTCATCTTTCCTATTTAGAAGCTGCAAAGATCTGGTCAGTCTGACCCTTCTGAACCTCCTTTTCCCCAACCGTACATGAGACTAATAACACTGAACTTGCTTAGCTGTTATGAGGACTAAATGGCATAAATGGGAAGTGTGTGGCCTCGTTGGCATAGACATGTTAAATAAGTGAGATGTTACCGCTTCCTTACCATGTGCTGGCGTTGTACATGAGGCTTTATGTGTAGATGATATTGTTAGAACCATGTAAAGATGAGGAGGCTGAGAGGTTAACAGCCTTCCCATGGCCAGAAGTAGCAGGGCCAGGATTTGGACTGAGAAGTCTGACTCCAGAAGCCTAGCTCATAATCATTTGTCTCTGCAGCTTGTCTTCAAGCATCAAGCCAGCAACCCACCCACAGGGAAATGATTAATAGATTGCTTCCAGAAGAGATGCATTTTAAAAGAAGTCATTGGTACTGGTAGACAGAGTCACTGAGGTATCCAGGGTGGAGTGTTATTTAAATATGCAAAGATGTGAAGTTGGGGAGAGGCAGGGCTAGGGGGAGAGAAGGCACTCAGAACTGTGCCAGCAAGCAGCTTTGCTGGAATAAATAGCTCAAGAGCATTAAAATTAGGAGGATACAACGAGCATATAAGGATCATGTGTGTAATCAACTCCAAATTTTTATTTGAAATAATAAAGGTCAGTCTTTCATCAATGACCCTCTATTTCATCTAATCACAATTGTTTTCAAAGCAAGAAAGAAGTAAAATTTTAATATAGCCTTGTCAAATAGATGCCTAAAATATCCCAAACCAGTGTCTATTTTACTAGTCTGTTCTATGCTATGAACTATATAAGTTTTGGAAAATAAATCCTTTCTTTTTTTTTTTTTTCCAAGTTCACTAGCGCACATTTCTAATTTGGTCCCTACCTCTCACCTCTATCACCCCCACTTAATGCAGCTGTCCAGAACCACAGCTTCATAGAGCATTTTGGGCACACAAGGGCACATGGTAAGAAATGTGACCTTTTTCTGTTGACAGGTCAAAGTGCCTCACATTTTCTTGTATTTTCACTGATGGCTTTTAAGAGAAACCACAACCGTAGTCGAATAAAAAGAAAGAAATGGAGTTTTCCATCCAGAAGGACTCATGGATCAAAAACAGATCATTAGCAGTGAATTCAGCATTTATCTGAACCTATTAACAGTATATTTATTGTAGGTATGATAGTTCATGAAGTGCCCAGAAAGTACCTAAGAGTTTTAAATTCAGGCTACTTGTACTGAATAAAAACTCCAGCAGATCTTTTTCTTCCCTTTGAGTATGAATGAAGAGAAATTTCCCATTTGACTTTTGTAATGTTCCGAGATCAAAGGAGTTTATGCTGAAAGGTCAGCTCTGTAAAAGCCATGTGTAGCATAAGTTCCGTCTGATTCTCTCAAACCCAGTGAGAACAGGGTGTTTGGCCACCAAGCTTTGAAAACCAGCATTACAGAGGGTGTAACCAGGAGCTTGCATTCGTTTCTCCCTGAACTAGCTTCATGAAAATGGCCCTTCCTGTCATCTGGGCAGTGTTGGGGTTGCCTGAAGCCACTGACCCAGCAAATTTCCTGAAAATCATTCCCCTGAAACAGTGCAGAGAAACACACTCTTGGCAGTATAAATACTCCCTGGGTCTGGATATTTCATAAGTCAGAGTTAAAACAAAGAATGGTCTAAAATCTATTGCTGATACAGAATCTGAAATGTAAATCGTCTGGATCAAGGAACTTTTCCTGGCTCTTCAGGGCTGCCTCTCTAATTGCTATAATAATAAAGAATGTTTTCAGACCTGTGTGGTGATAAAATGAAAGCATTTAATATTGGAAAGATATTAGGAATCCAGATGCGTCGTCTGGTTAAAGACCTCTGATTTTCTTTTGTTGCTTCTCTACTCCAGCATTTGTATAGGAAACTTTTTTTTTTGAAAAGTAGTTTTGGTTTGGAGGTTTTTTTCCTATCTTGTATTTTTGCAAGAAATATTTCATTTATTTACTTCAAGTCAATTTAATTCTAATTCTGAGACTCCACGCAGAGTGGACTGGACTGAGGCAGAATCAACCGCAGTCATGTTGGAGGCCCATTGATTCACAGGGTTCTGGTTCTGTCGCAAAGCTCCCCGACACTTGGGGCCCCTGTGGTCATTGTCCTTAGTCCACCTTGGCAATCACCAAGTCCATGCTTTCGCAAGCCTGCATAATCTCTTCACGTCCGGAAGTCCTGCCACTTCCAGGCCCCAATGCTTGGGACTCAGGACTTCTTTCAAGGTGGGATCCATTACGCCTAGAGTCCGCCACTCTTGACCATTGCCTGCAGCGTCTTGCAACCTGTGTGTGGGCCGGAGGGGCAGGGAATGGGAAGGAACTGGGCAGTGCAGCCCTCAAATCCTCACTTCTCAAGGACCCACAGATCTCTGTTTCTAGTCTCCATTCAAGTGCACTTTTCCTCTCCCGGCGGCCTTCCGAGACTCCCAGCACCTCCATTACCATTAGCTTTTCAGTGCTCTTCAGTTTTATAAGCAGCAAAGAACAAATGACTTCTGGTTGCTTTAGTTTTCAGCTCTGCAAAAATCCCTGAGGCAAGGAATCTCAGCGCTTGACTTTGTGGTTAACATGAGGGGGCTGGGGGGAGGGGAAAATTGTATGAACATACACAGTTGAATATTTTTTAAAAAGTCTCACCACAGCATGTAAGTGATTGGCTGTACAGGTTAAGTTGTTCGGAGGGACCCTTAGGAAACTGTTGGTGGTGGTTGTCTCCGGGGAGCAGGACTGAGGGCGGGGTGTGGAAGGCAGTCTCTTTCTATGGTTTACATCCTATTTACTATGGTGTCGTTTTTATATCGTTTTCACTCTGGTGTAGTTTACTATATCCTGTGGTTTTGCTTGAGTCCTTTACATTGGTGCGTGTTATTTTTATGATGATAAAAAATTTAGTGTTTTTAATTCAAAGAAACAAAAAATTTTAGTTCATTAACCATGGAACACTTTCCTCAACCAAACCTTGCCTACCTGAACTATTATCCTGATTCTATGGCTCGTAATCCTGAGTTCAGGAGTTAATTTGCCCAAGATCACACAGTGGCGGGGTCAGGATTTGAACCCACCGCTGTTTTTACCCTTAGGTCTGTGAATGCCCTTTCGCCTGCTCCATGCTCAGTCCTTCAGGGCCAGTTCATTCTACTAAGTTCTTGTCTTTCATTGCCCAAGTAATGAGGCCTGACAAACCCCCTTCATCAGGCCACACATCTATGCCAAATCCTCCAATACCAATAAATACCTGAAACCATGTTTCAAAATATACCATAAAGTGTAAATAAGAATGACACATAGTTCACCTCAAGTTTATACACAGCAGCAGTGTACAGAATTAACAGTAAAACACATGAGGGAAATTTAACTTGAAATATTAGGCAAAAACAGTCTGAAAAGAATGAAATAATAAACTTAGGAAAAATTAATTATACCTCTGAATATACCATACCTGGGTATTTTGTTTAGCCCAAATAAAATATGACTTTATAAGCAAATAGCAAATTATGGATTGCTGCCTATGGTTTGGTTGTTGGCTTAAGGAAGTATTTATCGTTGTTAAAAATTAATAAGGATTTGCTTTTTATAGGATGCTATAGTTATACATGAAGTCTATGAAGAAGGGGCAGCAGCTCGAGATGGAAGACTTTGGGCTGGTGACCAAATATTAGAGGTATGTGATTATGAAGTCTATTTTATACTAACAGATATGGTTCCTTTAGTGACCTTGATCCACAGTTTACCCATTCACTGTCTTCTACTCAACTATATCCTCACTTATTTCTTTCCCAGTGTAACAAAACATGTACTTTATTCCTTTTTTCTTTTTTTGATGTACATCAAATCTGTCATTAGAATCATGACAGATTATCAACCTAAATCTTTCTGTGAAAATTTTTTTTAACTATAGGGGAAAGCACAATAAAGGTTCTGTAATCAAATGAAACTGTATAGTATTGCAATTTGATTTTTTTGCCTCTCCATTACACCTTACTAAATTCCCTTCTAAAAACACATACATATTGACATACATATAAGCATGCATACCTGATATTTTAAAATACTTTATTGCAGCTTTAAGTATTAATTTCTTATTCCTAATAAGTATATTTATGTCAAATGGAGGGCCTTGCCCTGGTACGTTTGTTTCCTAGCTGATGAAAATGTAGAATCTTCCTCCTTTAGGTGGTATATGGTACTTATTAAAAATTGAAACGCTTAACTTGCCTCTTTTAAAAGGACTCTCATTTAGCAAAGGTGTTAAAGCCTTTTAAAAAGAGCCAAGGCAGGCAGTGTCTGAACTAGGGAACGGATGAATGGAAAGTCAATGCCAGGCATTCTGGTAGGTGAAGCTAAAGAGCTTTTTCAATGGTGTGAAACTTTTAGGCAACATTTATTTCTTTCATTGGATGAATTTAATTGAATAGTTAACATTTTATGGTTGGCATGTGCATTTTTGCTTTGCAACTTTAATATAGCACATTATGAATGACATCATAGAATTTTATTTTTCCCTTTGGTGGTTTAAGTCTGCCTCCCAAGATGAAACCAGAGATATAATTAAAGGTAGAAAACATAGGCAAGAAGGAGTTAAAGGAGAGGCCAGGCTGACTGCAAATTAAATTCAGGGCAAGTTATAGGTTTTCTCTGCAGGACTTTACTGAGCTTCATCATTGGATTAGGACATATTCCCAGGGCATTCATTAAGGTGCAAGTGTATAAGGTTAGAAAAATAAATGTAGCCTCTTTGGGAATTGACTTGACTGTTTTAGCATACAACACCATTTTTTAGTGGTCAGGAGTTTTGAGGGGTTTTTTTCCTCCCTAGATTTTCTAATTCACTGGTGCCATCATAATTGGCTCTATAGAGGAATAGATTGAATATTCAGAAGAGTACAGATGTATACATGTCTTGATACTTAACATGATTTGTAAGCTCACAGATTTTTCTGTAATGGTCACATGGAATTAAATCCAATATGTGCATTTCTTAATTACGGCAATGGTTGCTCAGGTATAAATTCACACAATTCACAGTATAAATTGTACACTTTAAATATGTATAGTTTATTTTATAGCAGTTACACCTCAATAGAAGAAAACCTTTATCTATTGGTATTGAATAGACTCTCAGCTATAGCTGCTCTCTTCCATAAAATATATTCATGTATAAGTGAACACTCAGGACAGATTAGCATGAAGAAACCAAATTTGTTTTAAGTGCAAGGAGAATTTGAAAGGTCAACTAAACCATTTCCTGGCATCTGGCCAGATTATATTACCCAGTGTGGATGCATGGTCTACATTTCTCATTAAAGATGGCCCGACAGGCTCTTCTCTTATTCCAGACAGGATCTTGTCCACAAAAGCATTTTCTGTGTTTAGTTGAGAAACGTAGCTCTCAGGTTGGTCAAGGAACATGTTTCCCTTCTAAGCAGCTTTAGATTCCACATTTGAACTTGTTCTGATTGTGGTTGCTGTGTACAGATACATAATGAGGCACAGTCAGCCTGGGGTCTGCAGATTGCCTCTAGAAGATAGGCCAGCTTTGGTGACACATTTTGAGACCATACGTTTCCAAACAATGACCCTTCTGCCCATGAGAGTCCTCTGCATGGTGCAGGCTGGCCTTCCATGGTTTTATTCTGTCCTCATGTTAATTTAGAACAAGCCAGATTTATAGTCAAATAACTTTTTAGCCTGGCAAAGCTTATGATTCTATGATTAACATGGACTGTCTTCTTTCTGGTTCTTTTTTGAGGGTTAGTCCCTCCTGTTACCCTATACCTATTCACATTATCCCTTTCTATTTTTGTGCAAGTGGGAGCAGAAAGAGTGGAGGGCTAATGCCTGGTTTTCCCTGTGGAATAAAATAATGAGGAACTGCTGCCCTAGTTTGGTTATTCTTTCCTTCCAGTGCAGCAGTTCACCCACTTCCCCACGTGCCTGTCCTCCCCAAGGGACGTGATATACTCCTTTTGCCAACTGGGGCTTCCTATGGCCCTTCTCAAATAGGGAGCCCTGCTATTATCAGCCCTACCCCTCTACAATCAATGTTCTAAATAATGCATCTGGTGCTTATGTAAGGCACTTAAGGTAATACATCACTGCACAATATTCTAGCCACACAGCAATACTTCTTTTACAATTATTGGTGCATTTAGTGGTGTCTCTTGATAAGCAGAGGAGAAAATGAAAACTGTGAACTTGGAACAAATCACTTTGATTTGATCAGACATCTTGATGCTGGCATTTAGTGTGAATTGCTTTTGTAATATTAGAGTTTAATGACAATGCTTTTAATTAAAAACATAATTGTTAGGGCCTTTCAAAATGTATTTTAGAGGCTTAGAGAATTCACCTTCAATCCATGGAGGTAACTTTTTTTTCAGTTGAGATGCAAAAGTGGTCTTGTGTGCCATCTATTGGAATATAGGAAAATAATCAGCTCAGACCACATTTTCTGGAGACATTGTTTCCCTCTTTGTTTGTGGGTTTACCTCACAAACAATGAAAGTGCATTCGTGGGCCTAAAGTAACAGTGAATGCTGGCTCTGAGAAAATACAGCCCTGACTGCAGCTACTTCAATTCCTTTTAAAAATATCAATTGCTAACTTCTGTTGAGCTTAATGTATGCCAAGCCCTGTGCCAAATGTACTACAGGGTTTATTTCATTTAATCCTCACAACACTACATAGATATTATGATTTCTGTTGTTGTTATTATCTCCAATTTGTGGAAGACAGAGTTGAAGCTGGCCTTGAGTACTCTATGTTTCACATAAGGTTTCCCATGGTAAGTTGAAATCAGCACTCAGTTCGAATTCCATCTATATCCAAAACCCATGCTTAGCCACTGTTATTTTGGGTGTAGTTAATCTAAGTGAGTTCACAAACCCACTAAGATATATCAAAAAAGAAAAAACTTGAAAATTAGGCTTTGAAACATTCTCTTGACTCACAGCATCAGCTTTAAATAATAGCTCAAAAGTCACCATCTCCAAGAAGGGCTCATTCTTCTTTTCTCCCTTCTCTGTAACCATTCTTTATGTATGAGTCCTGAGTCTTTGAAATGTTAGAACTGGAAAAGCCTTAGATAAGCCCCTCATTGTACAGATGAAGGAATAGAGGTCCAGCAGTAGGTTTGACCTGCCCAGGACACATAGGGATGGACCAAAACACAGACTGAAACCAACATCTTGAGAGAACTCTGTCATCCTCCTCGCCATGGCCTGGGCCCATCCTTCCCTCTTTTCCTAGCTGTGACCTTGAAGAAGTGACCCATGATTCCCTTCAGTTGAGTCTGGGCTACTCTGCCCCTCAATTTCTCCCTTGTGTCAAATTGACTTACCAACATCAATACTTGATTTTTGCTGTGACGGGGGCTCCAAAAACCCATTGTAAGAGTAAGATGAAGCAGCATGGTATAGAGACTAAGGGTGGAAAGATGGCCTGGGTTCAAATCGTGGCTCCTCCATGTACTAGCTGTGTATCCGTGGTCAGGTCACTTAACTTCTCCATGCTGCAGTTTCCTCATCTGTAAAATGGTAATAGTATCAGAGAGTTCGTGTAAGGATTGAATGAGTAAATTCTCATAAAGGGCTACTACACAAGGATTTAAGTAAAAAATAAATAAGTTGGCTATGATTTCCATTTAACAGACAAGGAAATGGAAGCTCAGAGGTTACACGGCTTGTCCAAGTTCATGACTTGCTAGAAGCAGGGCCATGGTTTTACTTAATGCTGTTTCCAGTATAGTTTGCTGTCTAATGCATGGCCCTACCTGTGCTCACTCAGATCTGCATTCAAATGAAAGCACCTCAGGGAGTCTTTGACACTGTCAGAAATTCCAGTGCCTCGTTTCCTTCTGGCCTGTTCTGAAGTAGTCGTGTTGTTAGCAATTAAGAGCAAGGATGTCAAATCCAATCAGCAAACTGAGTACAAAAAGTGCTGACCGAATACTAATGTTTATTTCCCCTTTCACCTCAATTAAGTGAGTCAAGTAGTCCCTGCTTTCTCGTGTTGAGTTCATAGTCAAGTTCACAGCCACCTAAAATTGCATTATCATGTGTACTAACCCACCCTCTGTGCTTATTCAGGGTTGGGGAGTGTAAGGATTACATCCTTTGTGTCTGAAGGGGCTGTGACTGCTAGTGGTCACTCCCTGTGTGCTTTGGGAATGGCTGGACATCTCTGGAGGTTTTCCACTGGCTGGGTCAAGGAGCTCCAGCAGGCAGAGAGGCCTCTGCTGTCAGCAGCCCATCTTGGATGCCCGTTGTTCCAGGTTAATGGGATTGACCTGCGGAGCGCCAGCCATGAAGAAGCCATCACAGCCCTGAGGCAGACCCCCCAGAAGGTGCGACTGGTGGTGTATAGAGACGAGGCACACTACAGGGATGAGGAGAACTTGGAGATGTTCCCTGTGGATCTGCAGAAGAAGGCTGGCCGAGGACTGGGCCTGAGCATTGTTGGAAAGCGGTAAGGAAATGCTGTGAAAGTCGGGATTGATTGGCCTTGTTCCTTAGGAGTTCTAGGGACTAAAGCCTGTAAACACTGTAAGATAAAGCCTAGTGTAAACTAATGATATGATTTCTAAAATCAACATTTTAATGAATATTTAACGCGATAGGTCATGTTTCTGAGCAAGATCTTAGCCCAAAAACGTGTCATATGAAGTTAGAATGCTAAGCCCAGTCAACCCGGACTGTTCAGACTTTTATCCCCATGGAGAGTAAGAACAGAGTCAACGAGGTTCTTTCACCTTGGAGCCACTTAGACCTGAGGCTTGCAGGGCTTAATTAAAGCAACCATACCTAAGAAATAGCTGATGTCAAGAAAGAGATTTATATATATGATATTAGGTTAGGAAAATTGCTCTGCCATGGAGTACCATGTTAATTTTGCACACTGTTAACTTAAACTAGTTGAGGAATTACTGAAACTAGCTGAGCTGACATCTTTGAGAGACATAGATTCTTCATGATAATAGTTTACTATTAAGAAAGATGTCCCCAAGGGCTTCCTAGGTGGCGCAGTGGTTAAGAATCCACCTGCCAATGCAGGAGACATGGGTTGGATCCCTGCACCAGGAAGATCCCACATGCCGCAGAGCAACTAAGCCCGTGTGCCACAACTATTGAGCCTGCGCTTTAGAGCCTGTGAGCCACAACTGTTGAGCCCATGTGCCACAACTACTGAAGCCCATGCGCCTAGAGCCCATGCTCTGTAACAAGAGAAGCCACGGCAGTGAGGAGCCCATGCACCACAATGAAGAGTAGCCCCTACTCACTGCAACTAGAGAAAGCCCATGTGCAGCAACGAAGACCCAACACAGCCAATAAATAAATAAATAAATTTATATACATAAAAAAAGAAAGATGTCCCCAAAATAACAGCTTGCAGCAAAAATGTAGGTAGATCCTGGTGGCTAGGTGCCTCTTTTGAAATCTGTGCTGCTTACCCATGTGATAGGAATTGCAGTAGTTACTCCAGAATAATATTAATAGGTTAGAGAAGTAAGATCTTGAAATTGCAATTCTAGCTTCCACAATTTACTAGCTTTATATATCTAGTGTGTATTTATTCCAACAGAGCTGTAGGATTTTCATGTGACACCCCAATATAGCCTTAAATGGCATCAACCATATTCTTAGGAAAAATTGAAGTTGGTTTTATATATATTGTGTCACGTGCCCTCACAGACCTCTGATGACTAGCCTAGTGTTTTTCTCCAGCAGTCAGAGCTGTTAAGATATTAGCTACCTTTTTTGAGCACTGATTTTGTGCCATGTGCTGTGCTCTCACGATCTCATTTTTTACTTCAGCACCGTAAAACCATCGCTTTGGAAATCCATTACAAAACAAAGGAGCTGAGACTCACATTTCTAAGCAAACTCAGTGGACATCTGGGTGCAAAGCAACTGACAGAGCCCATGTTGAAGTTTGCTTTCTTGTTGTGATGCATACACGTGCCTGGAGAAATTCCATTTAGAGTAATGGTTTTTCCTTTATTGTCTCATAGTGGATAGATGAAATAATCTTCATACAACAGCAGCATTTTAGATTGAGTTTGTAAGGAACATTTACGTTCCTTAGCACAAAAGGTTTCATTATAAAAGATAAGATGTATAAGCTTTCAAAATTCACAATTCTTTGCCTAGCAATTCCATGACTAGGAATTTATCCTAACAATATACTTGTAGATATTATTCACTGCACACTATTTACAATAGTTAAAGAATGGAAATAACCTATTGATACATGTCCACCAATAGTTTACTAATAAATGAAATTAAGAAACATTCATAGAATAGTATATAGCCATTAAAAAATAAAACAAATACTGAGGAAGCTCCAAGTGCTAATAAAGACCAATTGCCAAAGTATGTTAAATGAAAAAAGCAAAGTTAAAGAAAACAAAACTGGAAGGAATAAAGGAGTATATGTACATTTATATCCTTTTACAAATGTGTACTATACCCACATGCATTTGCTTACATATACACAGAATATCTCCTGGAGATATCCAAGAAATAAGTAACATTGGTTACCTCTGAGAGAGGAACTTGGGGACAGGGGAACAGAAGTGAGTGGGGAACTTTTCAAGGTCCCCCCTTTTTAACCACTTGAATTTTGAGACACTTATTTATTCATCAAATAAATAAATGTAATTGAAACCTTAAAGTAATAAAGACAGGGAAAGAGAGGGAGAGTGAGAAAGAGACTAGAAATAGATCAGATGATAATAATTAAGCTGATCTCTAAGGAAATAACCTGTACGTTTTAACAGTACTTTACTTTTTAAAGTGAATTTCCATTTCATTTCACTAAAATTATCCTCTTGCAGAAATTATGCCCTTGGGCCAATGAAAGTGAATACTACAATAGGCAGCATAAATAGGTATAAGCTATTTAAAGAGCAAGCACTCTGAGGTTTATCATTTGGGAAGAATATCAGTAATCTCAGATTTAACGAAGAAATACTAGGTTGTGCCATTACACTGCTTTATGGTATTCACAGAAGTGGAAGTGGAGTGTTTATTTCTGACATCGTGAAAGGTGGAGCTGCAGACCTTGATGGGAGATTGATTCAGGGAGATCAGATCTTATCTGTGAACGGGGAGGACATGAGAAGTGCCTCCCAGGAGACAGTGGCCACTGTCCTCAAGGTGAGTCCCTAGCTTCTTTCTGCTTGGCTGGTATAACTCAGGTCCAGTGAATGGTTCTAATCTGGTTTGTTTATACAATGTGTTGATTTTTATGCTGATTCTAGTTTTTTACTAGAGACCTAATCTCTGATTATTTTAACCAATCAGGAATAGCTCTAAAAGAAAGCTATTATATTGACTAACAGGATTGAAGGGAACCCTGTTTGGGGATTTCAGCTAGTTTTTTGTACTTGTGAGAATTCCAAATATCCACAGTTGTCCTCTAAATGCATTTGATGGGATTGGTTCTCCTGGAGTCACAAAATGTATCCTCCTCCTTCTTGGACTATATTATCATGAATTCATCAAATTCAGCTTGTATTGCTTGAAGGAACATTAAAGATTGTTAAAGACCAAGCCCTTCATCTCACAATGAAGCTTGAGAAAGTAGAATGAGTGCCCAAGATTGCAAAGCTGTGCTTGAGGGGTTTAGCTGCTACCCAAGGTGTCTCTCACTGAAGCTGCAGAGAGGCTAAGGCTCAAGGTTCCCTTCCAAGTGTCTCTACCATATGGACCCTACATCCCTTGGAAGAAACTGGTTAATAAAAATCCTTGTAAATGTCCATTCAGCTAAACCAGGTGTATCTTATTCTGTTTCACAAATATTGTAGTTGTGGGAACTTTTGCAAAGATGAATGAATTTTATTTTAAAAGCCTGATTTCCTAAAATAGCCAACTATCAGTTATTACTCACAAGAGGACTTGTATTAGATTACCTCTGTGTTTGATTTTTCTGTCCTCCTTTTCACCACTTTTTCTTAATCATTTCATTGCTCACAAACACTTTCATCAGAAGGGAAAAGGAAGAGAAAGGAGGTGAATTGAAATGTAACCCTTTTCACGTGTTTAAAGAAGTCATGAACTTATGAGATGAACAGCGCTGAGTTGATAAATTTTTGTGACCTTGTGTGATTTTTTTATAAGTGAATTTCCTTTCTACCTGTGGCCTTCATCAGCCATCTACAGTTTTTGGCTGCAGAGATGAGTGGAGGCAGTGCCATGAGAATTTAGAAAACAAATGCTACTGGTTTTCACCTCTGTTCTTTTCTTGTCTTCCGCAAGTGTGCACAGGGACTTGTGCAGCTAGAGATTGGCAGACTCCGAGCTGGTACCTGGACCTCCTCGAGGAAGACATCACAGAACAGTCAGGTTGTTGATGGCTTCCCGTTAGACTGACTGACTCACTCACCTGTCCCAATTGGGAGAAAGTTCCCCATTTCATAAATGATCGTTTGGAAATAAAGTGTAATACGTAGAATATTCACAACACCAAGTTTGGTGTACTTTAATGTATTTGAAATAAAAAATGAAAGGTGGGGTAGAAATTCATTAATCCCTGGATTTTTCTCTCCTTTATTGCCTGCAAATGTTTTCTTAGAACCACTTTTCTCTCCCACTATTAGTCCTGTATTGCCTAGGCATTGCATGTACACAGCTGTGTTTATTTAAAAAAAAAAAGAAAAGCAACATCTGGTGGCAATTTGACCCTCATTAACACAACATTGTTCTATTCATTCAATTAAATATTGCTATAAAGTTAACTTGTGAATAGCCACTCACACATGTTGAGGGCAATTAATGGTATATTCCTGGGAGAGCAAAGTGTGGGGGTTTCTCCAGTGGGAGGGAGGCCTTAGTGGGTGATATTTTGTGGGTTAGCAAACATCTCATGTTTATTTGCAAGGCTGATGTAAGTGCCACTTCTATTTTTTTAACAAAGTATATTTCACTGTTTTTTTTTTTTCATTGTAATGGCTGACAAAATCATGACCGTAGACTATATGTTAAGTCCCATTTGGTAAATAGTGAAACTATGGAAACTTACATGTGACCCCCTAATCCCCTTTGTGGATTATTAGCTGGGCCTTTGTGATTAAAGCATGACTTTTGGTCTCCTTCCTGGTTTCCTTAGACTTAAAGCCTCTCCAAGGCCTTTGTTTGGAAGACGTTCAGATTTTATGGTTAGCACACAGATGCTTCTGGAATTCTATTAGCAGCCGCTTTTGCCTCATTGGTGTTAGAAAATGAGTGGAAAAAAAAATTGTTGAGATAGGATCACAAATTAGCTGACTTGTCTTAGATAATCTTCAGAGCAATCAAACCCAATAAACATTAAGTTTGGAACTTTTTTTTAAATTTTCACATTTCTGGCTTATGTAATGGGCAACAAATGTCATGTGTACTAAGAGACAGTGGTGCAGTAGGATTCTAGAAGTCAGTAGTTGGTGAGAATTCTGACCAAACTTGTATCAAAAGTGGAAACTTGAGATGCAAAATACTTGTCTCAGCTTCTTCTTTAATGGAAG
The DNA here is from genome assembly GCF_030028045.1 of Hippopotamus amphibius kiboko. Lineage (NCBI taxonomy): Eukaryota > Metazoa > Chordata > Mammalia > Artiodactyla > Hippopotamidae > Hippopotamus > Hippopotamus amphibius. The sequence continues at coordinate 52,908,674 of NC_080186.1, forward strand.
ATTCAACTTGAGTGATTTCCTTGAAGCCCCATTGTACAGAGGGATTAGAATGCAGAATGAATGTATATTTGTGTCTTAGTGATGAATGAAGTTCACTCTCTGGTTAAAGACAAAGCTAACAAATTTAGAGGCTCTATCATTAAATGTCAAAAACCCACCATGACCATTTATCTGTTATGTAAATATGATCTGTCTTATTGTGGAAACCTGAGATGAAGTATCAGATACTTTCCTCTAAACTCTTTGCACAGAATTTTTATTTCAGAGGGTAGAAGTTTAATTCAATTTTAAGAAAAACAGTAAATATATTTTATTCTTACTTTGTCCTTAAAATTATGACCTAGATGATATGAGAGTCTGTACTGATATGTAGCTAATGGGAAGAGGGCTTGTAGCAGGCTGTGAAAAGGAAGTGTCCTCCATCATCATGAGTTGAAGACCAGCCCATGACCCAGATGGAGAAAAGGAGGAAGCCATTCCCAAACGTTTTCCCCTCCAAACCTTTTAAAAGCAGTCAGGACTCTCTAGGGGCACAGATTTCTTTCTGAGCAATTATAAGATAGGGAGACAGATGCCTTCTTTTGAGGGCCAAGGAGAATTATAACTCATTGACTTGGCCTAGAGAGAGTGGGTTCATTAAGAGAGATCTTCTACCTGTGGGGCTACCAAGCCTCTTTTTAAAAAAATATATTTTCCTACCAGCCAGGAAAGAGTATCTCTACTCTGTAGAGGAGAGTATGTAATGGTAAAAACATTTGAGAAATCTTTTCCTCAGGTAACTGAGGGAACACTGCCAGGTAAAGTTCATATTTCTAAAGGCCTTGGCAAACACAATGTTCTGAGATTTTGTTTAGGCAAAGGTTATAATATGCTATACTTCCTCAGTTCTGAGTAGTTATCTATTATAGCACCATTGATTCAAATCACATCCTTTCAGGAAAAATATAAAAACGCTTCTTTAATTGTATATATATATCTATTGTGAAGTGTACTGATGTCTGTAACTTACTCTGAAATGAATTGAGTGATAAATGGATATGTGACAAAGAAACTATAGTAAAATATTAATTTTGGAATCTAGGTGGTGTGTCTACTGTACATTCAACTTTTCTGTATATTTGAAATTTTTCATATTTAAGGAATGTTAAAATATTAAACAATTTACATCATACTAAAGAAATGGATCAAATTATAATTTGTCAGGTGGTAATTATGGTCTTAGGTTTACCCTAAAATTTTGAGGCAATTAGGCATAACCTTGATAATTTAGTAGAAAAAAATCTTTTTAAATTATTGGTGTCATTGTTTTCTGCATTGGAAAGATCCTTCACTGTGTATGTGATTTTCATTGAATAGCCACTTGCAATAATGATGACTATACATTATCTAAGTGACGGCTAGACATTATCTAAATTTATTTAAATAAACATTAGATTTATTTAAAAGGACAGTAATGGAGGTGTATGAGATTGAGGTGAATTATTACCAACTCTAAGAAAATCTTTAAGAAAAAAAAATTTCAAATATTCCTAAAATAACATATTCCCCTAATATTTGCTGCTTTTTCTTACAGTTGAGGGTTCTATTTGACCAAGTACCTATTAATCTAGATTTTATTACACTTGTTTTAGCAAAATAGATCATGTGACGAGGAAATAAATGTTGACTGCAGCCCCAAATGACACTTCATGTCATCCTGATCATATGGAAACACTGCATAACAGGCTAGGAAAATGTTTCTGATTTCGTTTGGAGCACAAAAAGCTGAAACTACTGTGTGTTTTCTGCCTTGTTAATTGAAACTATATATCAAAGCACGTATAATGGAGAGAACAGTGGAGTAAATGTTAAATGGGGTTGTTTAGGGTGATAAGAGAGGGATTATGAGTAATTTTTGTTTTCTTTTTTGGCCTCCACAGAATTTTCTGTTACATGGTTGTGGTTACTTTTGTAAGTAAAACACTAATAATAAGTAAGAATTTCTAAGACTGACCACTGAGTTTCCTTTCTAGGGGAGTCAGCACAGCACACACAGCGGCTTTCATCCTTCCCTTGCTCCAGTCATCACCAGCCTGCAAAACCTGGTCGGCACAAAAAGAGCTTTGGATCCTTCGCCAAAAACCTCAGGTATTACTTGAGACACACCCTCAGCAAAACCATCCTGTTACCTAATTTTTAAAAAATTTTTTTTAAATTTTTATTGGAGCATAGTTGATTGACAACGTTGTGTTAGTTTCAGGTGTGCAGCAAAAATATTTTTAAATCTTTGAACATGGCCACATAAGCCCCAAGCTTTCTGAAAGGCCTGTTCTAAAGGAAGGAAAGCCATAGAGATTCGTTTTTGGAACGTGCCTTTAAAAAAGAGAAAAGCAGAAATCTAAAGTACATCATAAAGTAAAACCATTTCCAAAGAGAAAATTTAAAAATTACAGGTCACTCGAGGAAGGTCAGAAGTACATATCCCATCATAGGTGGGGTGGGGAAGAGAGTCTTTTTAAGTCTTTCCTTGGGTAAGGTTATGTCTGATTAAGGCAGGAAAATGTGCAGTGAAACACAAATGGCTTACCCTCCAAGCCATTTCATCACCATATTCCAGGCAGCTGTTGCTGCAGTGCATCAGCTTTTGTCAGACCAAATGATTATGGCCACATCCATCTCAAACAGAGAGGACTTGTTTAAAACAGAGCACGTAGCCCCTGATCGACAGTCACCAGTCTGCATTTTGAGAAAGGGTATAACACCTGCTTGCCTCAGTATTCTCTCCTGAAAGACCTAGAAAATGATACCATTTTTGTGGGACAATATTATATCCTAAATATATTATCTCTTACTTTTAAAAAGTTAATTTGTTGCTTCTTTATAGGCACAGACGTGGGACCCAGGACCATTGAGATAATCAGGGTAAGTCAGTTACTTTGCTTTTTTTCGGATTTGTGTTGGATTTTCATAATACATACATCTTCCCCTCAGTACAATATGTTGGATTGTTTATAGCGTGCTCTTTTAAGTTACTGAAGTAAATATATAGTCTGTGTAACACAAGCAGACTTAGGACAATATAGTAAAGCACATACATGACCACTGTGAGTTTTTTGGTGCATCCCATCCACTTCATTTTGTGCACTGTGTTTAAGATTTATAAAACCAAAAATGGTGTCATATTAGACATACTCTTGTAGCTTGTCTTTTTTACTTTAAGGCATGGACTTTTAGCCATGTAAATAGGTATTTTTTGATAGCATATGGCATGGTTTTTGTCAGTTACATAGTATGCCATCCTATGAATGTGCTGTAATTTTTCTTAACCAATGTCCTCTTATTAAGCAATTAGTGTACATCTCAACTTTCGCCATCTTTTATACCAAGATGTCTTTGTATATCCTTTTTGGCTCATACCATGGATGATTTCTTTAGGATTAATTCTTAGAAATGAAATTGTTGAGTCAAAATCCACACTTGTTGTTTAAAGGCTTTTATATACAATGCTAAATTGCCCTTCTGAGAAGATGGTGTAGGATGCATTTCAGTTCATAAAGTTGTCAAATCCTGATTTTCAGACTCCTGTGTGATATCCAGAATATTGGAAAGCACTTTTTATTTTGCTCATTCTTACCATTAAATTTGGGATTCAAAAAATAGTGAAAAAAATTATGACCTTGTTGTAATCGTAGTTCAGCTGCAGTAAAGTGATACCCAGCTTAACATAGTTCTCTGGACTCAATTATAGTGGTGTTTAAAAACACTCTAAAAGTTCTTTAAAAAATACAAAAATGAAATGAAATAAAGGCACTCTACCGCCTATTAGCTCTATGACTTTTGGCAAGTGACTTAACCTCAGTGTGCTCATCTGTAGATTGGGCAGTGATAACCCTTCCCTCACAAGGTAAATCTCATTGTGTGGATTAAAGGAGGTGTACTTAGCATAGTACCAAGTTCATCGTGAATGTCCAGGAATTTATTATTGGCTGCAGCCTTGACTAAATCTGCCTTATTTGTTCCCAGTGTCTTTCCCAGCGTGACAACTCAAATGTTCCTCAGACGAGGAAGTTAAATGTACAAACGTGTGTAATTGTGGATACATTAAGGAAACATCATAATGGATTTGAACAAAGCCAAATTATTCCATAAATTTCTCATTCCAGGATTTATAACACATCATTTTATGTTTCCTTAGTCATTTCAGCTGCTTGTTTTTATAGACGTTTATAAAAAGGCCTACTCCTACCCACCCTGTTTTTCTACATACGGTCGGAGCAGAAACTTCATAATGAAACACATCTTGCCATTTGCACGTAGGGCTTTACTATTGATGCATTCAGAAAATAGACGCTGGACACAAACACTTTGGAAACCAGGGTGTTAAAGTTTTTTCTTATGTGGTTTTGTTGTCATTTTGTTCTTTTTCCTTTGTCCAACTTTATTGAGGTAAAGTTGAAGCACACTAACCTGTGTATATATATATATATTTTTAAGCTTTTTATTGGAATATAATTGCTTTACACTGTTGTGCCAGTTTTTGCTGTATGACAAAGTGAATCAGCTGTGTTTATACATATATCTCCATATTCCCTCCCTCCTGCGACTCCTATCCCAGCCCTCTAAGTCATCACCCATCATCGAGTTGATCTCCCTGTGCTGTGCAGCAGCTTCCCACTAGCTATCTATTTTACATTTGATAGTGTATATACGTCAGTGCTACTCTCTTACTTCGTCCCAGCTTCCCCTTCGGTCCTCCCCGCCCTCCAAGCCCTGTCCTCAAATCCGTTCTCTACTTCTGCATCTTTACTCTTGCCCTGTCACTGGGTTCATCTGTACCATTTTTTAAGCTTCCATGTATGTGATTTCGCATATGTTTTTCTCCTTCTGGCTTACTTCGCTCTGTATTTTTAGTGATCAGGTAAAACCGCAGCAGAAGCCTTGCAACCCTACAGGTCCCTTTTCCCCAGCCACTCCCCTAACGTTCATAACATTGTTGCCATATGTCTACATCTACACAGATTGAGAACCCCACCAGACAATGGTATCATCTTGGCTTTAAACTGTCCTGCATATTTGAAAGAACTTAAGGAGAAAATTGGTCACATTTTACTAGTTGTTTGCATGTTGAGTAACTTAGGGGTTTTTCCCAGCCCTGATGAATGTTATGTTGTGTAGACTCTGAAGAATGTTGGTCTCTGTGTTTTAGCAGGTGTCCACCCAGTTAGGCTCAGACTGCAAGTTATGTCACCTTTTATAAGTAGTGGATCAAATCTCAGTTCAGTTCCCAAATGTGGGTCTGTCCTTCACATGTGTGACTTAGAATTGAGCCTGAGAATTCTGTGGATTCACTCACAGAGGGACAGGATCGCCTTCTCCGACTCTCTTTGCTCTAGTTTTCTTCCTTCATTCTCCAGCCATCAGGGCTCCTTTTCCTGGTTCCTCTGACCAGAAAGATGGGCATTAACATCAAAGTTTTAGCAGTTTGCGCTACCTTTGCAGCTCTTTGACTGGGTCTCAACTTTAGGGCAAAGCTGCCAGGAAAACAACTGGAAAATACACCCTCTGCTGTCCTTTCTCCACGTTTTGGCTCTCCACCACAATTTCTTTGAGTTTCTTTGCTTTTCATAAGCCTCAGGTAGTTGTTCTTTAAATTTTGTCAAGAAGTCTTCATTTTAATCAGTAGGAGAAAGATGCTATAGGGTATGTACGCCACCATGCTGAAACTGAAACTTGTCATTTGTTCTTTTAGTGACTTTTAAAATATTAACCCTGTGATATAAATGTGGGGAACCTGCACAAAGGCCAGATATCTTCACCAGAGTTGGAGTGAACAAACTGCCTCGCCTAATAAATCTTAGGGAACATTTTCAGTCACGTGTTACTTCTGTCTCCAGACTCCGTAGTCACTACAGTGGGTGTCCTCGAAGATCCTTTGTTCTAGCACAGTCCTGCGGCTCTTTCAGAGCCAAGTGTGTTTGTTCACACCCAGAAGAGCATGATATGTGCGGTAATTTAATCGTAAACACCATATGAGGACATACGTGCCAAGTCTGCATCAAAATTGGCCACTAAACTGAGCAGTAGCATAGGGTTGGGGTTTTTTTTGTTTGTTTTTTTGCTTTTTACTCCTACTGTTGCCTTTTACTGAGCCCTTTCTATGGGCCAGGACTGCACTATATCACTTCATTTAATCCTCAGATCAGCACTGTGAGGTAGGTGGTTTTCTTCCCACTTTATGCGTAGAGATGGAAGCTCTAAGAGGTTAAGGAGCTTCCTTAGGACCACCAGCTAATTAAGTACTCCAGCTAATTAAGAGCTGAAACACTGGTCTTTCTGACTTCAAAGGTTAACTCCCATGTTACCCTAGCCTCCTGCATCATGGAGGGATTTTGTTCAACAGCTATCTGGGAGCAGTCAGGTTGTGGCTCTTTGTTCAACATATAAGCCTTGCTTTCCTTCTTTTTTAGGAGCTCAGCGATGCCCTTGGAATCAGTATTGCTGGAGGAAAAGGAAGTCCCTTAGGAGATATCCCAGTATTTATTGCCATGATTCAGGCCAGCGGTGTGGCCGCCCGTACACAGAAGCTTAAAGTAAACAAAGGGGGTGGTGAAGTGCCCGCAGCATGTGATGGGGTGGGTGGGAGAGGACGTGGCAGCCAGGGGCACTTTGTTTAAAACTGGAATTCCAGCAGCCTTCAGAGGCCCACACTGAGGGCAAAATGCATTGGGGAAAGTTTATACCTGAAATTCGTTATGTCCCTGAGCATATAAAAATAGTATTGTTTGTATCAAAGCTTCTTAATGAAAGAAGAAATTGCAGCTCATCTGCAAAGCCTCCCATATCATTTTTATCACCTCATTCCACCAAAATTGATGCTAAGTGACCTTAGAATCTTCCTTCCACCAAAAGAATCAATATTCTTATGATTTTTTTTTCCCCCAGCGCTCCTTAATCTTAACTTAGATAGAAAAAATAAAACAGAAAATATTTGGCTTCCTCATTAGAGCTTTATTGAACAGGTAATTTGTACACCCCACAATTACTGGCAAATGGATGTATGCAACACCACCATTACCAAGGTACAAAAGTGGCCTGCCGGGCCTTTTAATAATCAAATCTGACCCCCTTCTTGTTTCTCTGATTCGTCTGTATTTGGGGAAAGCCATAAAAATTCCTCATGCTTCTGGAACATGCACACACACCTAGAGACACAGAATCTTCACAATAGCCACAAACGGGAAATATGACTGACAAAGAATTTTAAGCATTCTTCTCAAATTTAATTTCTCTTAATGATAGTGATTTTTCTCCTACTTTTGTCCCTCCAGGTTGGAGATCGGATTGTCAGCATTAATGGGCAACCTTTGGATGGGCTGTCTCATGCAGATGTGGTTAATCTGCTGAAGAACGCCTACGGGCGCATTATCCTGCAGGTATTGCGATCAATGGAACGTGCAGCTGCGAGAGGCAGATAAGTGGCGTGCAGGAAAGATTGAGCGTCACTGGCAGGAGGCATCACCGCCCAGCAGGGTGCCTGCTGATGTGAATTATGAAGGTTGAAAGCAAGAAATTATTATTTTTATTCAGAAATTCTTTAATGCCACCCATACAGGCAGCCAGCATGATTATATGAAAGCATAACAAGGGGAGAAAAATTACCCTTTGCTTCACGTGATAAATCAACAAGGCTTTTAGCTTCTGGCGTTCTTTTGTAAATCAAAGTTTGCAAGGAATAGGCAGTGATTTCCTTTCTTATGCCCCAAAACTGTGTCTGAACTGCCCAAGTGCTGTTTCTTCCCCTCCTTTTAAAGAAAAGGAAAAGTAACAATGCTGTTTCTCCTGTAGCATAAATGATTGCCAACACTGCTAAATGCTGACTGCATAGTAGTCATCAACTAAGGCAGGCAATCATATGTCGGCTGTGGTCCCCAAGAGTATTGTCCAGAGGCACAGGGAAATACGCCAGGAAGTAAAAACAAGGTGTGCGGTGAGTCGCCCCTCCTTCGATTTCAGCACTTCCGATACCTCTGAGCTTGATATCGTGCAGTGAGAGAGAGGCCGCGTACGGGGCAGCAAGTTTTGTTAATGAGTCCCCCCAAAGGCGTGACGAGAATCCCCATACTTCTGCAGGGGTAGCATTAATGGCTCATAGGTAAAAAGAATAAAACACACCGTTTAGCATCTCAGAGAGAGGGCTCGCCAGCGCCTCCAGTCATTCTAGGCTTTAAATAATAACTTCGAGTTGAAAAACCATTACTTTGGGGAGGACCAATTTGTGGCGCTTAACTCTCAAATCTCGGAGGTCTAAGTCCAAAAAGCCAAAACAGACATGTTTTAAAAAGTCAGTGGCTTTCAGCACATAGGAAGGGAATCGTAAAGTACTGCCAGTGGGTTTCAAGGGAGTTTATGTGATACGCAACGCATTATTCAATGATCTGGGTCCCCGAGTTCCTCCTGAACGCAGATGGAAACACCCTGTGGACTGGCTGTAGGGCTGGCTTCCCCTTGTCCTCATCCTCAGGGCTTACGTCTCATTCCGCCTTCCACTGCCCAGTCACGCTCAGCCTGCACATCTTTGCTTTTTCTTGCTTTCAGCCCTTGCTCGTCCTTCGAGTTATGCTGACCCCTAGAGGCGGTACAAGTGCAGCTCTTCAAACGCAGAGCTCTGGCTCATTAGTTACATAGAATTTTACCAGGAAGTTATTTCAAATGATAAATTATGTCAAGGAAAAAGGGAAAAAAAAAGTGTTTCCCTTAGCAGAATCTAGTGTTATTGACATTTTTATATACCAGTATAATTTGTTCAGTTCCACTTTCTTCACAAAGAAATGAGAAGACAGTGTAAAAGTGTAACATTAACTATGTAAAGTACTTTAAATGGAAATGAGCTCATGCGCTTCCATACAGTTAACCCTCCATTCAGCCAAATTGCCACTATCAACATACTTTTGAAGGGACTCCTTATTTTTCCTATTTCTGCATTTTAAGAAAGAGACTTTTGGTTTCAAAATGTTCTGTTGTGTTAATCACATTAGTTGGTGATGTTATTTTGCAACAGGTGCTGTTAAAAGCTTAATGGAATCCTTTGGGATTTTGGCAGTTGGGATCTACACAACTCTGGGTACGCAGCATATGTGCTGCCAAAGGCTTTAGACGCAGAACTCAGAAAATTCTTATGTCCTGCATCAGCCTTTCGGTTGCATAGTTGTATTCACTTTAATTAAAACAATGTGCATGGAATGGTACCCGCAATACAATTATCACAGCTGACTTGTCAGAAGGTAATTATTTTTATTATCGAGTGAGCCAGCCCATTGGCAAAATAGTAGGGAAGGTCAGATAATTGTGTCTGATGATGTGGAAAAAAACTTATTGTTAGTGCACATGTGAAGCGGTCAGCAACTGCTGATGGCACAGGGGACATGGAGGTCTGGGTCAGTGGACTGCAGGGTGGAGAGGGGAAGAGAGTGGAGGAGACAAGCAACACTTCTGGAAGCTTGTCCCCGTAGTTTAAGTTGTTATTGCTATTGCTAGGTGTAGAAAGAAAGGAGATATTTCTGCCCTTAGATCTAATGGTTTTTTATTGTCAATTATAGATTGGTCCGTGGGGATGAATTTGGCTATAGGGGCCATTTCAAATGTTATCAACTATATTTGCTTCTGTAGTCTGATAGTTTGCCTGGTTTAGTGCTTTTGTCCATGAACTACCATGAATCCTTTTTTGGACAAAATCAAGTAACCCAGACTCTCTTCCAGAAAATTTTGTCTGTTTTTACCTCTTTCTTTGACAAAATAGAAGCTAAAAAGAGCACATCAGGGATTTTTATCACTGAAGGAACTTGTGGGGCTTGTTCTGGGTCCAGACATTTTAGAGTGTAGAATGTGGACTGAGGCAGCATTGAGACAACTAGGGAATCTAGGAAGGGCATGTTGGGAGAGAACAGTGTGCTCTGAGGCATCGAGGTGCAGACATGCAGCTGGCAGAGGAAATGCGCTGCCAGTGCTTGGGGAGACTTTAGTGCTGGAAACAGGGGTAAATAAAGCCATCTGACGCTTCTTAGGATTGACGTCCCTATTGCCTGGCATATTATGCTTCATAGATATTGGTTGAATAAATGAATGTAAACAGTGGAGACAAAGAGGACCAAGGCTTGGAGTCAGCAGCAACTGTGGAGAGCAGGAGAAGAGAATCTGAAGTCGGGGGATTAACTAAGGGTCTGTCTACAGAGTAGTTTGGGAGGTCCTTGGGGACATCCTCCAGAACACACACAAAAAATTGATACAAGAGGGCCCAGCTGCTGGTTAGGAGAGAGAGATATGTCATGCTCAAGATAATATAGAGAAAAGAGTGTCTTCTCTTATGAGCCCTCAATTGAAAATGGAAGAGAAAAAATAAGGCACAGGATTAATTCAGGAGGTCCACTATCCAACAACCAGGAGTTGAAAAAAAAAAAAAACAGAAAAATAAAAAAAGAAATGAAATAATTTTAACTTAAGGTCCATTAATCAGTGAGCAAAATAAATAAAAGAAGAATAATAGCTGTATACTATACATTCTAAGACTTTCAAAGAGAAAATATAACCTACTTACAAAAGAACAAGAGATTCAAAGGGCATGTGACTTTTTCAGCAATGTATTTCTGAGAAAATTACTTTAGGATATAGTCCAACAAAGGAGGAAAGTAAGAGAGAGGGAAGCCAGTGGATCCAATGCTGAGGAAAATGGAAGTCCCAGGACAGCTGTGCAGCAGGCAGAGAGAGCAACTTGTCCAAATTGGAGCAGGAGAAAAGGGCTCTAAGAGAGATGCCTCTGAGTTAGAGGGGAAAAAAAGAGGAACAGATAGATTACCTTGTATGTTTAACTGAATTGGAAATTTAAGATCAGTTGGAAAGTTTGGGGCTGAATTAGTGGTAAGTATATACAAATTAAACAAAATGAGATCATTCTTAACCTTGAGGACAGTAAACTTATACCAAAAAAGAGAGAGAAAAATGTAATCATAGTATAGTAGTTGGCTCAGTACAAATAATATTTATATAAACTGTTTTTTGTTTGTTTGTTTGTTTGGCTGTGTTGGGTCTTCATTGCTGTGCGCGGACTTTCTCTAGTTATGCCGCCCGGGGGCTACTCTTCATTGCAGTGTGCAGGCTTCTCAGTGCGATGGCTTCTCTTGTTGCAGAGCATGGGCTCTAGGCACACAGGCTTCCGTAGTTGCAGCATGTGGGCTCAGTAGTTGTGGCACATGGGCTTAGTTGCTGTGTGGCATGTGGGATCTTCCTGGACTAGGGCTCAAACCTGTGTCCCCTGCATTAGCAGGCAGATTCTTAACCACTGCACCACCACAGAAGTCCCTATATAAACATTTTAAGTCATAATAAAAACAATAAAATGAAATATCATGATGCATGAAATATTAGTAGCATGAGAGTTTGAGATGTATTCATGGAGAGGAAAATATAGGAGAGTTAAATCTTTAAAGTTGAAATAAGAGATTTTCGGAAATAGTTAAAGCTACAAAGGTTTAAGTATATCTAAAGAAACATAAGAAACAAGCAGAACTTAAAAATATAAAAGTTAAGTGTAAGATTTTGGCAAGCTAAATTTTCATCTGTTGAAATAGGGAGTCTATAGATGTCATCAAGATGATAAATTTCAAAATAGTCTTATAAAGTGTATAATTTAGCTTATGCCTTTAGAATTGAAAAGAGAAATGTTCAGTGTGTCTCTAGGGAGTGAGAGTGTTGAATTTTTTATCATATACTGTACTACTTAATTTTTTATCATGTGCACACAAAAGGAAATATCCTAGAAAAATAAAATAAAAAAGAACCAGGAGTTAAGAACACAGGTCCTAGACCCTAATGGAGAAAAGAATTTTAAGAATAGCACACTTACCAACGAGGCAGAAGTAAATAAAACTGTGGGAAAAGCATTACAGCTGGCAGATAAATTACTGGCAATCTTTAAAAGAATTGTTTCTCTCTTTCAAAGCTGGTGGCAAGTCAGTAGAGAGCAAGGGAGTAGTTGGGAGCAAAGGACATAGAAAAAAGATGGAGATGATGTTACCTCTGAAAAAGAGGATAAGAAGTTTTTCAGGGGAGTTTGAGTCTGATGGCTTTCCTTCTAAGATGATAATTTTCTAAGAATGAGTAAAGAAAAGATTTTGACATTTGAGAGAAGTGCTTCTCAAACCTCAGAATGCTCCAGAATCATCTGGAGGGTTCGTTAAACAGACACCCTGCTGGGTCCCACCCCTCAGAGCTTCTGATTCTATAGGACCGGGGTGGATCCAAGAATTTCCATTTATAACAAGCTGCCAGGTATTGCTGATGCTGCTAGTTCAGAGAGCAACCTGAGACCCAGTGGAGTAGTGCATCCTTTAGCGGTGAGCAAAGGCTTGCACGTGCCGTTCTCTATGCCTGGGATACCTGTCTCACCCCACCTGTATCCCCTCTATAAAGGTACATGTGAGTAGTTCTTAACCTTGGTTGCCCAATTGAATCACTGACTCTAGCATCCGTTCCTGGGTCTCACCCCATGGAATTCATTGGTCTGGGATGTGGCTTGAACTCTGGAATATTTTAAAGCTTCCCAGGTGATTTATTTTGTAGCCAGGGGTAAGACCAGCTATCTCTGAGGGTTCTTGATGGGTAGAAAGCCAAGTGATGCCAGAAAGGGAGTGATAACCTTCGGGAAAAGGACAAAGAGCTGATGGTTTGAAAGTTGACGTGAAGACCTAGGATAAGTTCTATAGGATGTATAGTCTTTAGAGTTAGAAAGCTGAGCATTTTGAATCCTCTTAACTCTTCAGCTTCCTCTAGGAAACTGGATCATAGCTCCTTTCTTCCAAGGTTGCTGTGAGAATTAAATGAGGTATAACATTTAATAAAAACAGTGGATTGCAAATGTTAAGCATTAAATAAGTGGTATTTTGTTACTCTCATTATAATAACATAGTCTTGAAGTCAGAGGATGCTAAAATTCCTCTTAAAATCCTCGAAGTGTGGTCGTTTTCCAGGTGGCATTTGATGTGTGTGCCACTAGATGGTGATGTAGCTAGGTCACTTTGCTTCTTCTTACTCCACTCCAAAGTTAAAACACTTGACACTTCAGACCATTATATTTTTAAAACAGATAACATTAAAATCAATATATTCTGATGTCACTAGAATCAGTGTCACTAGATTCTAAATAAAAACTTTAATCAGATATGCTTTCTATTGTACATCATTAAGTTACACCAAATGCCAGGCAGGGGACAAGGTAAGCTTTTTTTTTTTTTTATTGTTCTGTAATGTGCACTCATCTTACGAGGCCAGCTTTCTCAGGGGTCACCTTAACTTGACAGTCTTTCTGTTTCCAGCATCTCTGCACTATGGATCTAGGATGCAGGCTAGGTGTGAGTGCTGAGTTTGTATTTTGTACTACAAGATTTGGGTCCTAACAAATCTAAAAGCTAATCTCATTCCTTTGCAAGACCAGCAAGTCAGGAAAGTTCTAAGCAAGGAGCTCAAGCTTTTACGTATTATAATGTCCTACTAACCTGGAAAATATTTTGACTTCTCAATTCTTCTAACATAATCCTCCAAACCTGTTTTTAAGGAAAGGTACTCATTCTAGGATCCATGCAATAAAGACCTGTGCTTTATTACTCAGTTAGAAAATTTACCAAACTTACATGCTTCTATGATAGAACACACAATTCTGATTGAATTTAGTTTGCTTTTAACATAAGTTATTAAGTGCCACAAGGAGCCAAGGCATGAGAGAGCATATCAGAACAGATCCCTTCCTAAGGTCAAAGTGTGAGGAGACAAAACTTAAGGAATTAAATATTGAAGGGGAAATGCTCTGGGAGGGGGAAATTCATTTGGAGGTGGAAACACAGAGTGAGGGGTGGGTGCAGTTGGAGGGGGAAACACAGAGTGAGGGGTGAGTGCAGTTGGAGGGGGAAACACAGAGTGAGGGGTGGGTGCAGTTGGAGGGGGAAACACAGAGTGAGGGGTGGGTGCAGTTGGAGGGGGAAACACAGAGTGAGGGGAAAATCCATTTGGAGGGGAAAGCACGCTTATTGGTTCCTGCTTTTCTAGGGATTCAAAGGTCTCTTGTTCCTTTGGCTTAAAGGATAAGGCTTCTTCCCCATCCTTCTTTTCACAAGTCTCGCCTTGGAATCGAGTGACTTCTTCCTTCTCTTCTTTCATTTCATAAATCTCACCCTCATCAGGTGTGGTGATTTCCTCATCCTCTTCCTCCAAATTAATGTCCTCCCCCTCCTCAGGCAGGGAGATTTCCTCCTCTTCTTTCAAGCCCATGGCCTCCCTCTCCTCAGGGGATGAGATCTCCTCCACTTCCTTTAGGTCAGCAGCCTCCCTCTGCTCAGGTAGGCACTTATTAAATGTTTGATCATAACGAGGTTGGGGAGATATGAGAAAACAAAGTACTTTCATTAAGCATCTGGTGAGTCTAAACTGATGCACCACGTGACAGCTCAGGAAGCTCTGTTAATTTCATCTTTTTTTTTTTTAATATTTTTTAAGAACTTTTATTGAGATACAGTTAACAGACAATAAACAGCATATATTTAGAGTGTTGTTAATTTCATATGTACGTCCCCATCACCTAGCACTTCCATACCTCATTCTCCACCTTAAAGAACCTCTCTCAGGGTGTCCATTGCAGCGCTGTATGCAACAACAAGGAGGAACATAGACTTACAGGGCCCACAGCTTTTGAACCAGGTTAATGATTTTGAAGGGTGAGTAGGAGGCAAAGAGCACATCTGCCACCTCCAGGCCCCTGGGTATGAGGCATGAGAGGAAGGGTTGCTGATCTGAGTGATGGAATAAAACCAGACCATGGGCTGTGGATCTTACGAAATAGAGCGGGCCCTAGCCGGGTCCAAGGACTCCAGACACCACAGCTCTTTCAAGTTGCACTGACCTTAGTACCCATCACCTCAGGACCTCGAAGCCTCTCTGCCTTACCTAGGAATTCCTGTCTGCCCCCTCGCCTCTCTCCACTTAGAGTGGCATTGTCCATGTCTGCCTCCCATGCTAGGTGACAGCAACGCAAGCCTGCTTGTTGGAGGGTGGGGAACACATTTGCTTTCCCTGGATCTCCTCTGCTCCTACCCCTATCCTCAGAACCTACCACAGAAGTTTGTACCCAGTAGTTCAAGATTTACTTTAAAAAAATGAGCAAACATCCCATCAGCCTGTCTGCCTTCCCCCTCTCTCAAATACACAAATAGACCTCTCCCAGCCTTACCTCCATGCCTGGTGCCCGGTGTTGCCAAAGAGCACTTCAGAGCTGAGCCAAGACTCATAGACCACGTCTCCGTCTCCTCAGACTTGGATCCAGCTGAACATACCCTTCCGAGATCAGATTATCCCCTTTCACAAATCATCCCTGGGAAGACCAATCAACTCTGAGATCAAGATGGTTGATGCAAATGCCTTGGGGCTGTAACGTCATCCTGGAGGTGATGAGTTCGTCTCCTTGTTTTCCTGCAAAAGACCAAACTATCAGTGAAAATCCTTCACATTTCCCATCCAGCCCCTTGTATTCCACTCCTGCAAAATAGGCAGGAGCTCAGGGATCCTAGGTAGCCCCTAGGCTTTAATATTATCAGCTGTTGAGAGGCCCTTTTTATTTCAGGGTTGGGGGTGAGCAAGAGGCCTTCAGATTTCAGAGGGATGTGAGTTTTTCTTTAAGATGGTGCTGTAGATGTGTTTTTATATTTTTTAGTTAGCTAAAGAAATTTAATTTTTATCCAAATAGGACTGTGACTTTGGTTTCACTTTATATGGCTTACTTCATGGACTCCTGAACGTTTATTAAAGTTCAAAAGCTTTCTTCCTGGAACATCCATGGGGTGTATATCTCCTACAGCCCAACCTCTCTCCTTGTAGTACTGGGGGGAGGGGTGTGTTTTTCCCGTCTGTTGCCAAGCATGTGGCATGAAGATCGACTCTACTTGAAGCTGCTAGTTTGACTCTCTGCCCCTCTTTCTTCCCAGCTTCACGTCTGGACAGTACTTCATTATATGTGGGGTGTGGCAAAGTACCTGGTGTGAGGGTCCAAAACCAGGTCTGTACCCTCTCGCTAGGTGATTTGCCTCACACCACATTCCATTAAGAGCACAAACTAAAAATAGAACTACCATATAACCCAGCAATCCCACTACTGGGCATATGCCCAAAGAAAACCATAATTCAAAAAGATACATGTACCACAATGTTCATTGCAGCATTGTTTACAATAGCCACGACGTGGAAGCAAACTAAATGTCTATTGACAGATGAATGGATAAGAAGATGTGGCACATATATACAATGAAATATTACTCAGCCATAAAAAGGAAAAAAAATTGAGTTATTTGTATGGAATCTAGAAAAATGGTACTGATGAACCTAGTGGCAGGGCAGGAATAGAGATGCAGACGTAGAGAATGGACTTGAGGACACGGGGTTGAGGGAGAAGCTGGGACGTAGTGAGAGAGTAGCATTGACGTATACACACTACCAAATGTAAAACAGATAGCTAATGGGAAGCTGCTACAGAGCACAGGGAGATCAGCTTCAGATGCTTTGTGAAGACATAAAAGGGTGGGGTAGGGAGGGTGGGAGGGAGGCTCAAGAGGGAGGGATTATAGGGATATATGTATACATATAGATGATTCACTTTGTTACACAGCAGAAACTAACACAATACTATAAAGCAATTATGCTCCAATAAAGATGAAAAAATTAAAAATTAAATAATATTGTGAATTAAAAAAAAGCACAGGATTCTAGAGTGAAATGGCATGGATTTGAATCCAGCTTTCACTGCTTAGCTGACCTTGAGAAAGTTACTTAACCTCTCTGCTCAAGGTTCCTCTGTCTGTAATATGGAAATAATTACGGAACCTACCTCTGTAGGGACTCAGAAGAATGCTTAGCGTACAGTAAGTGCTCAGTTTATACTCAGTATCATGGTGCTGTTATATGTTGAATAAATGAGCTAGTAAAGAAAGGAGCAAGTTGCCATCAAACCTTGGCTTTTGAAGTTATCTTTAAAAAAATAATATTTTACTGACTTTCTTCCTCAGCCCCGTAACAGATGGTGTGGTTCGCGGTCAGCCAAGAGTACATGTCCAAACTCCCACCAGCTATAGGAATCCCCTTCACTATATCCTGAGTCGGTAGATTTTGAGTCTCTATTTGAGTGCTTGCTTTGTGGGGGGGGCTCATGTCCTAACAAACTGAACTATTCCATTCTGTAACTGCCTTAGTTATTAGATTTTTTTCTTCTTAAAAAGACCCAGAACCAATACCCTCATAATCTCTATCAATCTTACTCTGTTCTGTGGAAATTCAGAATATTGAACCCCGTACACTCTATTCCTTAGGAGGGTTTTACGTTCATTCACTTATTCATTCCACAAATACTTATTAAGCTATTAAGCAATTGTGTGCCAGGCACCTTCACATTGAGAAGCTGTCCTTATCCTCATGAATCCTGTGATTGGGTGGGAAAGACAGTTAAGTCACACAAATACGTATCATGACAATTTGTAAGGAATACTCAGAGTGCTACGGAAAGAAAATTGAAAAATTAATTTAAATATGAGTAGTCAAAGAAGGCTTGTGTAATGGAAATGACTTTGAAGCCAATGCCAGGCCAGCGGGTTTGGCGGAGGGCATGAGGGGCACTCCAGGCAGAAAGAAATGTGGAATGTGGCGTGGAGTGGAAGATATAGATGGGATTAGAGGGGTAGGCTAGGAAAAGACATTTGTGTGTATAATTAGAGAGTCTTAATTTTATTCCAGATACAAAGAAAGACCACTAAAAGGTTTTAAGCAGGGGAGGGCCATTATCCATTTTATATTTAAAAAGATAACTGGCTGTTGTGTGGAAGAGAGATTAGAAAAGGATGAGTGAGGATTCCAGGTAAAAGGCAGCTGGTGATGATGGATTGAATTAAGATGGTCACCAGAGGGATGGAAAGGAAACAGACTTGAGAAGTATTTTGGAGGTAGAATCCAGAGGATTTGGTGGTAGGTTATTCAGAATAAGCATCAGTGTGGTTAGCATCCTAGCACCTTTCTAGTTGGACAGTCACCAGCCAGCAATCAGGTGTTTTCAATATTATGCCTAGTGGGTTTCTAATTAGGCAACTGGAGGTGCCTTCTACTAAGAAGAGGAAAACTAGAGGGAAAATGAATTGAAGGGATTTGGTTGTTGGATCAAGAGTTTGGATTTGGTTGTGTTAATTTTAATAAGGCTTTGAGATATTAAAATGCAGATGTTGAATTGGCAATTGGATATAACAGACTAAGCTGGGAATTGTCAGCACACTGTTGGAATTTAAAGCTGTGAGAATGTGTATGCTGTGACCTAGACCCTAAGTGTGCAAGTGGGAAGTGGGCCAGGACTGAGCCACGCGGGGTGAGTAGAATCACAAGGATGGAAGAGTGGGCCCCAGCAGCAGGAGGAAAGCAGGAGGAAATCCGGAGAGTGCGTCATGGAAGTCTGGGATGGAAACTGGAATGGAGTGGGCTTTTGAAAATGATGTAGGCTGAGACTAGGTAGGATTACATAGGTCACATGCAAAGACAACTCCTCCACTACACTTGCTGGGGAGGAGAGAGAAAACAAAAAAACAAAAAAAAAACCGGTGGTAAGTATAGAGGAGAGCCTATCATTTTCTTCTTTTTTGTTTATCCTAAATATTCCCCCAATTCCCATACAACTTTATATGATAGTATTTCCAAAAGATCCTATAACTTATGTGTAGAAATGTTTTCCCCCAGAATAGGATGCTTCACCCAAAATGTGTTCTGATCCAGCCAGGGCTGGGGCCGGGGCCAGCCTGTGTTTTTCTTTGTCTAAATACTCTATTAATAGATGCAAATAAGCTTAAATATTTAGGCAGTCATGCCCTCTGTTGGCTTATTCTGAAACTGCAATCAAATCAAGCTCTTTTGCACTGCTGTCAAGCTAAGTCCCTTCACTCTGTACTTGTGTGCTATTATCTAGAAGGACTGTTAATCAGAAGCAGGGGTAGACCAGGAGCTCTTGAGAAAGAATTTCTGATAACTAGTTGAGATGGAAGACAACTCCAGGATAAGCATACAAGGCAGACTCTTTATGATTCCTGTTTAACAGATGAGGAAACTGAAACTCAAGCACAATATCTTTTAAGTGGCAAAAACTGAACTTCAGATCTTCATTCTATCAGAGCTATACTATATTTCTTCTTAATTCTTTGGACTGGTTTTGCAGAATAGAAATATAAGTGAATATTTAAATGTTGGTTGTTCTATACTTTTGTTTGGGACCATCTAAAAGGCAGATCATGGAAGTCAGAGATTTTCTATCTTTCATTCATAAATATTAATTGAATACCTACTATATGCTGGACATGTTCTACATAAGGGGGATGCATTAATGAGTAAAACAGACAAACTTCATGCCCTCACACTCTAATATGAAGTGATAAAACAACAGGATAAATAAGGCAAAATATATATAATTAATTAGATAGTAGTGGTAGTAAGAAGGAACCCTAAAGCAGGGAATGAGGATGTTGTTAAAGAAAACTCAGCTGAGTAAATTTGAAGATTTATTTGGCTTTATTCAGTGATTCATGAATTGGGCAGCATCCCATTTAATGAGTAGAATGGAACTCCAAAGATCTATACAAAACGTAAGGCTTTTATAGGGAGGAGGAAGGTGGGACAAGGAAGTTAAATGAGAGGATTATTTCAGGCAAGGTCACCTTCCCTTCTGGGAAGGCAGGGGATCTTATCAAGCAGATCCCCTCACTGGTGTAGATGAGGAAATTCCAAACGGATTGGTTTAAAATTCCACTCCAAGGAGGGGCTGAAACACAGTTAGTTAGGTATTAAGTCCTAGTGGGGCTTAGCATACATGACTATTTGGGGCCTGTTTCTTCTCTTTTCTTTTTTTTTTTTATTAATTTTTTAATTATAGTTGCTTTACAATGTTATATTAGTTTCCGGTGTACAACACAGTACTTCAATATTTTTATAGATTATACTCCATTTAAAGTTATTATATAATATTGGCTATATTCCCTATGCTGTACATTAAATCCTTGTATCTTATTTATTTTATACCCAGTAACAGCAGTCCCCAACATTTTTGGCATCAGGGACCAGTTTCATGGAAGACAATTTTACCACAGCCAGGGGTAGGAGGGGTGGGCGGGTAGAAGGGGTGGGGATGTTTCAGGCGTAATGTGAGCAATGGGGAGTGATGGGAAACGGCAGATGAAGCTTCCCTCGTTTGCCCACCGCTCACCTCCTACTGTGAGGCCCGATCCCTAACAGGCCAAGGACTGGTCCATGTCCTGGGGGATTGGGGACCTCTGCCCAGTAGTGTGTACTTCTTAATCCCCTTCCCCTATCTTGCCCCTCCCTGATTCATGACCACTAGCTTGTTCTCTGTATCTTTGAGTCTGTTTCTGTTTTGTTATATCCATTCATTTACTTTATTTTTTAGATTCCACGTTTAAGTGAAAACATGCAGTATTTGTTTTTCTCTGACTTACTTCACTAAAGCATAATACCCTCCAGGTTCATTCATGTTGTTGCAAATGGCAAAATTTTTTTATGGCTGAGTAATATTCCATTGTGTGTGTGTGTGTGTGTGTGTGTGTACCACATCTTCTTTATCCATTCCTCTTTTGATGGACACCTACGTTGTTCTGTACTGTTTTCCCTTATGGCTGCACCAATTTGCATTCCAACCAGCAGTGTACTAGGGTTCCCTTTTCTCCACATCCTTGCCAGTTTATTATTTGTGGTCTTTTTAACAATAGCCATTCTGACAGGTATGAGGTGATAACTCATTGCAGTTTTGATTTGCTTTTCTCTGATGGTTAGTGATGTTGAGCATCTTTTCATGTGCCTGTTGGTCATCTGTATGTCTTCTTTGGAAAAACATCTGTTCAGATCTTCTGCCTATTTTTTAAGCAGGTGGGGTTTTTTTGTTTTTTGTTTTTTGTTTTTTATTGAGTCGTATGAACTCTTTTTATATTTTGGATATTAACCCCTTATCAGGCATGTCATTTGCAAATATCTTTTCCCATTCAGTAGGTTGTCTTTTCATTTTGTTGATGGTTTCCTTCATTGTGCAAAAACTTTTTAGTTCAATTACTTCCCATTTGTTTATTTTTGCTTTTTGTTTCCCTTCCCTGAGAAGAGAGATTCAAAAAAATATTGCTATGACTTATGTCAGTGAGTGTATTGCTTATGTTTTCTTCTAGGAGTTTTATGGTTTCCAGCCTTACATTTGGGTCTTTAATCCATTCTGAGTTTATTTTTGTATGTGGTGTGAAAAAAATGTTCTAATTTCATTCTTTTACATGTACTTGTCCAGTTTTCACAGCATCACTTATTGAAGACACTGTCTCTTCCCCATTGTATATTTTTGCCTCCTTTGTCATAGATTAATTGACCATAAGTGTGTGGGTTTATTTCTGGTTTCTCTGTTCTGTTCCCTCATCTATGCACCTGTTTTGTGCTAGGGGCCTGTTTCTTTTTAAACAATGTAACATGCTGGGCTGGGGTGCTGGTGTGGGAATTTTAGTTAGAGTGGCCAAGAAGAATGACTTTAGAGGAAAGTAAAGGAGCCGGATGCAGAGCATTTCAGGCAGAAGGCACAGCAGTGGCAAAGCGCCAAGGTGGAGACATCTCTGGCATGTTAGAGGAATAGCCAGGAGGCCAGCATGGCTGGAGCAGGGTGAACACAGGGAAGAAGGTTTGGAGACGAAAAGTGGAGACATAACTGGGCAGATCACCTACAGATGACCTTACAGACCATCTAAGAACTTCAGCATGTGATCCAAGCGGGTCCAGATTTCCTTTGGACAGTTTTAAGCAGAAGGGTGAAATAATCTTCTGTATTTTAACAGGAACATTCTAGCTGCTATAGACTGAGTGGGGGAGGGGCTATAGCAGGGAGATGAAGTAAGGTGGCTTTTATAAAACTCCAAGCAAGAGATGATTTTATAGGGACTTTCCTGGTGGTTCAGTGGTTAAGACACCATGCTTCCACTGCAGCGGGCACCGGTTTGATCCCTGGTGGGAAGACTAAGATCCCGCATGCCACATGGTACAGCCAAAAAATAGAAAAAAAAGAGAGAGAGAGAGATGATTTTATAGAAATAGCAGTCGAATTTTATGAGGATTGAAAGTGGGTTGTGAAAGGAAGAGGATGACATCAAGGTGTTTGCTGCAACTGGAAGATTAAAGTTGCGTTACCTGAGGTGAGGAAGGGTAGGGAGCAGAGGGAGGGGGTGGGGGAGTGGCTTAATGCTGGACAGGTTAGGTTGAGATCCCTACTGGGCGTCCCATTAGGCACGTCAAATTGGTGATTGGGTATGTAGGTCTGGAGTTAAGAGGTGATGCTGGAGAGACAGACTCAGGAATTATCATTACATAGGTGATATTTAAATTCATAAGGTGATATGAGGTGAGATAACTAAGAGGATGTTGAGATGGAAAGATAAGAAGCTCCAGAAGTGAGCCTTGTGGCACTCTGATAGCGTTGTGGGAGCTATGAAAACCATGGCCAGGAGGAGAAAGAAAACGAGTAAAGGGTAGAGTCATGGAAGCCAAATGGAGAAAACAGTTTGAGGAAGAATAATCCATTGTGTCAAATTCTGCAGATAGGTTAAGTAAGACTGAGAACTGACCGTTGGCTAGGGCTTGCTTCTCTAATTCTCCCCTGACTTCTAATGGGTTGTCTTGTTCTGACTTCCCCACCCCACCCCCACCCAGGTTGTGGCAGATACCAATATAAGCGCCATAGCAGCTCAGCTTGAGAACATGTCTACGGGCTACCACCTTGGTTCACCTACTGCAGAGCACCATCCAGAGGACACAGAGTGAGTATTCTAGATGCAGAGTGCCTCTTACGTGTGTGGGCAAAGCTCAGTGAGACCTTTTCCAGATTGTAGACTGTGCTCCCTAAAGGAGAGGAATGGGAAAGTGCACATTACCTTTTCTGATTCCTAGAGAATCTTTAAGAAAGCACCAGGGTTGCCCTACCTCTCACAAGGCTTTGTTCCCCCGTGTGAGTTCTTAACAGACTTGCTGCAGGGCCTGCACACACTGCATCTGGCCACTGTGACCGGTGCCTGTGCCTTCTCTCCTCAGAAGCCACAGATTTATAGGCCAGATGCCCCCTGCTTTATTACACGAGGAACCAGGTTTCCTCAGTTTTCTAAGCGAAAATCTTGTTCTGAGGTTACATCTTCTTGTCATACTTGCTGGCGTCTTTCACTAAAACCTGCCACTGCAGTTAAAGTTGCTCATTAAAGCAGTGTTTCTCAAACTAGAATGTCCATAACAATAACCTAAAGAGCATATTTAAAAATGCTAATTCCTCTGGCCCATTCTCAGAGATGCTGAGTAGGTGGTCTAGGGTGGGTTCTCTGGGGAAATGTTGCTACAGATAAGCAGAGGACCCACACTTTGAGAAATGCTGCCCCAAGTTATTCCTCTCAGCTCTACCAGTGCCTGGTCACTAGCTGGTGCTCAATAAGTGTTTGTTGGCTGATCTGAACGGTTTTTTGGAAGAATCTGATGGTCACAGCCATTCCCAACTTTTTCCTGATCGTTCATCAACTTAAACAACAGCTTTGAGTTTGTTTTCCATGAGGAAAGAATATTAAATTGGGCTCATTTTACTTTTTTCTCCTTATGAAAGTAATGAATGCTTGCTATTAAAATGTGACAAAAAAATGAAAGTATAACATTTTCAAACTAGAGTGGCCCTTTAAAAAAAAATCAGGACCATTATATGAAGAATAGTGTACACTTAGCATCCTTTAATATGTCCATGGAACTACAGGGATGCCCTGTGATCCTGGGTCCTTTGCTATGATTCCACAGCTCCTGGCATGTTGGGAACCACTAGCATAAGAGAATTTAAAATCACTTATAATCCAACCACTGTTAACATTTGGAGATTTTTTTTTTTACTAGTCTTCTACGTGAAAGTAAATTAAAACTGAAAGTGTGAGATAAATGGTGGCTACTCTAATGTTGCCAATGAGGACTGAAGCTGCATTCCTCTCTCTCCCCGAGAAAACAGGCTCTTATTGTGAAAAGGCACAATTAAGAAGGTCTCTAATGATTTGGTGGCCCCCAGGGGCTAGCTCTACAACAATGGCTTTGGATATCTAGGTTCCCATTGCAGTATCCTTGGAAATGGGGGCTGTGTTTGAAAGAGGAGACATGAATCAAGTTCATGTCTAGCCAGTGGGCTATTACTGAGAGTGCTTATAAGGCCACAAAGTGATGAAAGGTAGAGCCTTATTCATGACATCATTACCATTCAGCCACAGGGAATAATACATCATTATGTCAGCAGATATTTATTGAGTGCCTTCCTAAGGCTAGACACTGTACAAGTGCTGGGTCCTGAGGCCTCAAACTTAGAAACATAGATAAAGGCATTGCCCCAGTCCTCATAGAACTGCCAGAGAATTGGAAAAACAGACCTATAATCCATGGTTATAAAAGAGTTGGTAAGTGTTGGAGAGCTGTCCTGTGAAACCATGGCAGAAAGGCATAACTCAGAGAGTATACTTGGAGGCACTAATGCTTAAGCTGAGTTTTAAAATAATTGGGAAAAGCAGGAGTGGTGTTTAAAGTAGGTAATAATGCACATGGTATAGACATTCAGCAATTATTACTGTGGATGCCTGCTGTAAACAACCAGCAAGTGCACCAGTGAACAACTGGTATCAGTGGGAAGCAGCTGAAAATCAGGCTTAAAATAAGCCAGGCAAAATCAAGGAGGAGGAGAGGGAGGAATATTCTGGTCAGACAGAAGAGCATATTCAAAGGTTTCTCATATCCCAGTTTTGCAAATTTCTCTGAGTACACGAAGGCTGTGTTTATATCAGATGGCTCTGCCTCTCGGACATGCATGCTGCCACAAAACAAGTGACCCTGCCAGGATACGCATACGAACCGCCTGCAAATAAGACAACAGGGCCGGGGGTGCCAGAGTTCCTTTAGGTTTTTACCCTTTGGACAACCACGTATGGGAATAAGAAATTGGCGTCAGTTAAGCTTAGCTTTAATTCCCTGAGCCCACACAAGTAATTTAATTTTTAGCCATATTGTTTCTGAGAGAGATGACTTCCACACTGGACGAAGCTTTGGAAATCTAAATTATATGTGTAAAACGAAGTGTCTTTATCCATTTTGCTTCACTTTGGTTTCTCTCTTCTCTTCTGGATTTCAGTTCTCATTATACACAGTCATGATCCTGAGGTTGTTACAGACACAGTGCTTGGTGCTGGGAATGCTCAGAGGGTGGAGACTTTAGGAGTTGATAGTCTGGTAGAGGAGAAAGATGGTTAAGGAATCATGAAACAATATGACAAGTGCTGTATGGAAATCTGGACCAAGTACAAAGGGAACACAGAGAAGGTTGTGGTGCATGTTTCCAAAGGAGTCAGGAAAGCATCACATTGGAGATTGGAGTTGGGTTTTGAAGAATGAGTTCCTGCCCTCAGTGGAAGTGGGGATCAGGTGTGGTGAGGATATTCAGCAGAAAAAGAGCAGCTATTACTGAGCTCTCGGGCTGCTGTCACCTGTTCTGCTCAGAGGTCCACCTGCAGACTGCGGTGTATACGAAGCTCAGGTGATACCCTGCCTCTCCATCACCACACACGTTCTTCAAGGATATTCCATTCAGCTTATACAGTAAGTTGAAAAGTTAAAAATTAAGCAAATGGAAGGGTGCTTTGACAACTTCAACATCATGACTTTATTTTTCAGTTAAAAACTAGTGGGTCTTTATGAAAGAGAAACCTCTAAAACATCAAGAATATTGGCATGATATAGGAAATTCAAAAATAAGTTTCTAGATTGCTTTCTGACAGTTTTATTTGATAAACTGACCTTAATCATTTCGCAGTATGAAAGTCTCTCTCAAATCTGTGTTCTTCCATTAAAATGAAATTCCCTCTCAGTATCTATTCTTGAATTAAACAGCGTGCATTGTGTTTTCAGAACACCTCCACCTAAGATTATTACTTTGGAGAAAGGCTCTGAAGGATTGGGGTTTAGTATTGTAGGGGGTTATGGAAGTCCCCATGGAGACCTGCCAATTTATGTCAAGACTATATTTGCAAAGGTATTTTTTTCCTTTTTACTGTACTTTTTTTTTTTTTTTAATGAAACTTAGGTGAGATTTTTTTAAAGTGTTTTGCTTTGCTTTGCATTGGGTGATACCTGAATGTGTGCATGTATGCTTGTTTTATTTTCATCTTATAGGAAATTTCCACACGACACTAGTGCAAGAAGTGTTATTTTATAAAAGTGGAGTCACAAGAAGTGTAATATTCTTTGGACCCTTTTACAAAAGTAGATGCTAACAGATTTTAAAGAGTATCCCCTTTCAACCACCAGTATATAGAACATGGCATGCTCTTTGGAAGAGCTCCTTGGCCTTGGAAGTATTGTTCTGGCTAGAACAAAGATTTAGCTTCCTCCTTTAAAAAAAGATATTTCAGAGGGCCATGGCATAAAGCTGTGTACAAGCCTGGGATCAGTGCAGCATTAATGGCAGCCTATCACCAAAACCTCAGGATGCTTTAGCTGAAGGTGGTTTCTCTCTTCCGGTAGTCTGCCCGGTACTTGCAGGAGCAGCCCAGTGAGTTAGACTAAGACTGGATAATGGTATCTTTGAGGAATTAAGTAGTCCAATTCATCCCACTTAATACACAGGTCATAGTGTACATTTCTACTGCTGCCTCTAGATGGCTCTTAGATAAGTTTTTAATTTCATTATTAAAGTTGGAATTTAAATTTGTTATAAACTTTTAAGATCTCTGCAAAGTATTTGGTGTTGATCCTACCACTTTATTCTTCATTGCTTTTATCACAATCATTTGTTTATTAATTGATCCAATTGTCTCCTAGTGCTTTATTTTCCTAAAGAAATAAAGGCCTTCAAAAGAGGAAAGAAGATAGATTCTTTCTCCTTCCGGAAGGCTGTACTATACACTATATACAAGTTTGCTTTTACCTGTGCAGATCTTATCACCTGTTAATTGGGTGTAACTGTGACCTGACATAAGCCTTATGTCAGTTGGCATTTGCTTTTGGAACACATTTGGCAGCTGCAGATTTACACATCTGTTTCCATCTTGCTAGGATGCCTGTCAAGGAGGCATGTTATTCCCAGACACACATCTGTTGACCTGGTGATGGATGAATGGGAAGAGGAGAGGCAGATCAGAAACATTCTGGATAACAGTGCTGTCCCAGTCTGATAATTCCCAAGGTGGATAAACCACCTACATACCCTCCTTTTCCTAAGATAACACTATAAGTAGCTGTGATAATGATTCTTTGGGGGAATTGTTATACTTTGCATTTGAAACAGCCAGCTATGGAGATAATGATAGTGCAAGGCTGCAAAGTGAGCTCCCACAAAGCTAAAGACTCCCCCCCGTAGGAATTTGGAAGATCTAAGAACTATAGCTGTATGTTTTCTATTTTTTTAAAAACATGTAAAGAATAAACTGAACATATATTCTTTAAAATGTTTATCTCTGATTCAGTTTTCTGAATCTCGGATGTCCACAGGGTGTGGATTATTATGTGACCTTTTTGGTGTCCTAAGCATCTTTTAACAGTTCTCTTGCTCAACAAAGAAATTAATTTGACCCATCCAGGTCTTTTTTTCCCCCTCCAGAAGTAGAAAGCATCACAGGCACTTAGGGTGTATAGGATTTGCAAGGCTTATTCAGTCTGATTAACAGGCCATCAGGGCCTTCTGTTTTCTTTCAGGTGTTTGGTTGGAAACTTCAAAGGGAAAGCCAACTTTAGATCTTAGTTCCTTCAGCAGCGGAATTTTACCATAAGCCAACAAGAGATTGGCCTAAAGACTTCAACAACCCTGAAAATTGAGGGACCAGTGTTTTGGAGCCTGTGAAATCTGAAAACATGAATTTGATCATCATTCGTTTCATTTTATTATACCACCACCATGATTGAGTACATGCCATGTGCCATACACTTAATCCTTAGAACAGGATGAAAGATAGATAGTAGAGCCTGTTTCACAGCATCAGGGAGGGTGAAATGACCAAACTGGGACACAGCAAGTGGGAAGGCCACTTTTACAAACTAGATGGAGGTCTGCCTGTGAGCAATTTGTTTCTTCCTTCCCTTATTTAGTCTACAGATGCCACATCAGTAAAGTAGGAGAGGAGATTCAGGACAGTGTAATTATTGCATGTAAGCACAGCAATACCTGGAATAGTGCACACATCCTAGAAAGTTGAAAAAAATCAACTTTTTTTGCATTAGTGAAAATGACAACTTGAAGAGCTTAATGTGCTTTTTAAAAAACTAATTACACAGGTATCTGAGGTTAACTAAAGCCGTTAAATCTCAGCATGTAAAATGTATTAAAATCAAGTTAGATTTTTCCATTAGCATTACTCATTTAATCCTGTCTTTCGTGCAGCTAACACACTTACTTAAAAAAAAAATTTGAATGAAGCTGCAAATGATTTAGTCTTGGTATTTTTCCCCCACTATAGTTCTGGTTTTGAATATTCTTTATTACACCTTTTTACAGGAATTCCACCCTTTTCACGGCTTTAAAACTCTAGATAATTCACCCAGCACCTGAGGACCTGCACGCTGTAGGACACAGGTCTCTGGAGTGTAGGTGTCTTAGTTTGGCTTCTGCAGGAGGCAATTAGAGACCAGGTGCCTGCGGGCCCTGATTAACTTCCCCAGTAGTTTGACATCATTTAGAGGACTCTTTTGGCACCAGCATTTCAAGGAATTCACACAATTACCCCAACAGATGAAGAAAGCTTCCTGTGAATCATTTTCTACGTCTTTTCTTTCCTTACTCCTCCAAAGTATTTCTAGTAATATCATGGTGTTTTTGATACTCAGCTTTAGCGTGAAAAAAAGCCCAAGTTTCACTTGCTTTGTGCCATTCTGAAGAGCCATGCATGACTGAACATGTAATGGAAGTAGTCATTTAGAAACCTATTTAGATGGATCAAAGATAAAGTTGAAGTTATTGAATATGAAATTACAAAATTTTAGAAATGCTCCACATCTGTGTATTTATATAGAGAGCAGCTTTATTGAGATATATTCATGTCCCATACAATTCACCCATTTAGAGGCTATAGTTATTTCTGACAGATCACCACAGTGCTAATAGCTTCATAATACAATGGAACCCTATATAATGATGGTGTTGGCAATAAAACTAACACCAGATTCAGATCTGCCTTTGTATGCTACATATTCATGAATATGATGTGATATGGCATTCAAATTCCATTCAGTACTGAATACTGAAATAAGGTCCTACTTATATTAAAAGAAATGTGAATGTCAGAACATTTCTACTAGTATGTTATGTAAACAATGCATAATTATGATTACTGTTCAACCATTATTCAAATTACATACCCTACATTTTTCTTAGTTTTCTTAATTTAAAAACATTACCTAGAAATAACTTTAATTGGTAGTTTTAAAAGTTTTTCTTTTAATATGCACACCATAATATTAATATTATTTGACTGTTAATTGCATCATCCTGGATTAAACTGGAATGTTTCTTGCTTGCAGGGAGCAGCTGCAGATGATGGCCGACTGAAGCGAGGTGATCAGATTTTAGCTGTTAATGGCGAGACTCTGGAAGGTGTTACACATGAGGAAGCTGTGGCCATTCTAAAATGCCAAAGAGGAACTGTAGTCTTAACTGTGCTGTCCTGATCACAAGATAGATGTGGTTGTAGAATATCCATAGGAAGACAAAGTTCTGAAAGAGGGTAAAAAGCAACCTCAGCTAAAACCCATCTTCATTCTTACCATCTCATCCCCTCTGCTCGGGAGAGATGGACCAGGTTTCACATGAATTTCCTAAGTCGACAATCTAATGTTTCCCAGCATCTCTCACCTCTTGGTGAGGTTAATTTCTAACAGCTGAGTCTGAATCGTTTTGCATTTAACATCAGTGTTTATCAACTAGTAGTAAGTGGTTCTGATTATATTTGCTGAAACGGAAGTTAACAACCTCTCCTTCCTTATGTCCTTCTCTCCCCATCCCGACTCTTATGGAGGCTGAGCAGCAACCAGATCACATCCGATGAACAGAAACAAATGTTAAACAACTTGTCATCTCACTCATGATTTACGTATGCTAATTGTCTCTTCAAATACACCAGAAGACATTAGCAGTGTAATTAACTTCGCAGTGATCCCCATGATGAAATACCAAATGCTCCTGTGGGAAATTACTGTGCTCTTTTTCTGTACGACTTATCATCAAAGAAGCCTCAAATTCATTTCTCTGGGTAGATCTTTATACGTTAGTCATTGATGATTATGATGAGTCAATTTACAGACTGTAATCTAAAAATTCTGAATGGCTTTCTAATTGTTTTCTTAGCTACATAAATGCACACCACTGAGCAAATGCACCTTCTCAGCAGGAACGATTAGCATCCATGTTCTGAATTCTAACAATGCTAAGTTATGCTCAAGTCTAGGAAGTTCATCTGGAGTTAACGGCATCCCAGTAGGCAGGCATCCTTCCCACCCCTTAGGCTTCAGACTAGGAGGTGGAAGCCCCAGAACCACACTGCAGAGATCAACAAGTTTTTACTAAAGTCAGCCAAGGTCTGGATGGCCTTGGCATTGTGCAAAGTGGAGTGACAAATTTGAATATCCCTCCCCTTGGCTCCATACCTGTCAGACTAGCAGCACAGACTATAGGAACGTAGATGGAGCAACACAGCCACAAAGTGAGCAGATGAACTGAGCGTAGGCATCAGTGATGGCTCCTTGGCTACTGTTTCCTGGTCTCCAGAGAGCCTTCCATTTGCTGAAGTGTGCATGCTAAGAAAGTAGCTACAGCAGAAATTACAAGAATACCTTTAAAGTTGGTTAGGGGCCTTCTTATTCAGCTATTAGGAAAAGGGGGGAGATGCTTATCAATGAATGTTATAGGTTCTTCTGTAAAAAAATGCACCACAAAAGATGAGTACCAGGATGAGTGATAGAAGTAGTGTGGCATTATTTAACTAAAACACAATGCTGCAAATAGTTCACAATAATTATCAAAATGTAATGGGCTCTGTCGTAAAATGTTATTTCATAAGTATAGATTTTAATTGAGAACTGTCTTTCAGTAGATGTAATCACAAAGTGCATTAACTCTTGTTGGAATATTTATTTTGTGGCTATTCCAGAGTATAGAGTGCCTAAATTTTTTGTTGAAAACGTCTTTCATGACTGGTATTAAGTTTTCTGAAATTACACATGGCTTTTGAAATTTCTAATGTATCCCTAGATACACAGTGTTGTTAGAAATTGTTTTCCAATGCATGAGAACCTATCAGCCTCAGAACGTTCTATGTTAATTGTATCTGCAAGAACACTTCAAGCAGCCAAGAAGAAATAAAGCCCAAATAAAACTTGAAAATGCACCTTAAAAAAAATATATATATACATATATGTTATATATATATATATACACACACATATATATATACTTTTGAAATGTGATTCTGCTTGATTTGGATGGAATGCCATTAAATACACATTTTGAAGTAACGTATCATTGTGTTTCTTTACACATTATCCTTTTAGGACATGCTACTAAAAGTCTCTTGATAAAGGAATTGTGATGCTTTATACTCCTTGCTGCAGTAAACTGATATAACTAGTGCTTCTTATAACTGGTTCTGTCTCTGCTTACATGACTATTAAATAACTGCCTTCCCAAAAACATTTTTTTTTTTGCATCAGAACTTACCAACAAGCTAAGAGGATATGAAGATGGGAATTTGTGAAAGGAGTTCTCTCATAGCCACATATATTGTTATAGCCTCATCATGTGGGCCATTTAAGTATAGTAATGATATCACTTGTTAGAGTTAGCATGAGAGGCAAGTAAACCAGGAAAGATAAAACTGCTGAATGTTTTTATGTATAAGGTGTTTCCAAAAATTCTAAATAAATGTAGTTACCAAGGAGCAAATGGGGTTTTATTATATATGAAAAAGTTTAATTTCTGCATTGGATTTTGTGTTTTCATCAGCTATTTTGTTCCCTAATAGAAAAAGAATCGACTTTTCACAAAGTTTTCCGGTATCATATTAAAATCTAGGATCCATTAATAGCTGCCTTGTATTAATTGCCAGCTGCGTTGTCAGGCATTAAAAGAGATGCTTTACAAAGGAGGCAGTATAGATGTCCGGAAGGTGAGTCTTGGCATCATACTGCCTGAGCTTGAATCTTTACATAGTAGCTATGTGACATTGTCCAAGTTAGTTTCTTCCATTAGAAAGTGGGAAGAGGACGGTTCAAAGCACTGTAAGGAGAGAAATCCAAGTAGAACTCTTAGTCTAGTGCCTGGCTCATAGTAAATACTACATAGATATTAACAATAAACTTCGTATCCCATTTATTGAGGTGGCCTGAAATTAGACACATGCTGGCAATTAGCGGTTTCAATCAGTAATGACCTTTAAAAAATATGTATTTCTGAGAGTGGCTTAGCTCTGATTGTTACCCCAAATCAGATAACAAAGTTTGTAACTGATTACAATGGTATGAGCTTGAGTAACTAGAGCTTGTGTTATCAAAAAGCTGAAACCAAGGCTTCCCTCATCAGCCATGCCACTGGGATATACCTGAGATGGGGAGTAATACCAGCTCCATAAGCCTGCCGCCCACCTCTGGAATCAGGCGAGGCACCTCAATTACCATCAACCCTTGGCAAGGGATTTTAACCTGGTACATTCCAGGAATTTGGAATTGTAAACTGTTGTTTTATTAACCCAGCCATACACCCTTTCTTCCCTTCTTCACACCCATCCACTGTCAAAACGTCAGCCCCCATCCCCCCCACCAGATGCGAAGCTTCTTTGAAAACAGGGACTAGGTCACATTCATCTTCATGTTAATTTCACCCAGCATACTTTTCAAATTCTGTATTCAGAACATCTTTAGATGTTTATTTGGGTCTTTTTTTTTTTAACATCTTCCATTTCCCTCCTCATGTCCATGTTTTCCCTTACCTCAGAGGTCAACAAACTTTTGATATGAAGAACCAGATAATAAATATTTTAGGCTTTTCAGGCCTTTGCAACCTTTGCCATTGTAGCATGGAAATAGCAACAGACAATACATAAATGAACAAGCTGTCTGTGTTCTAATAAAGCTTTATTTACACAAACAGGCAGTGAGCCAATTTGGCCCACAGGCTGTACTTTGCTGCTGCTTTATATACATGAATATAATTTAAGGCTCTAGTAGTTAAGATCTTTAGCTGCTATAGTAGTCCATCTTTGCTATTCCGGGAGTGTTCTATTGATTGAATTATCTTTCCTGATTATGGATGGGTCTTTTGGCTTCTTTGCATGTCTGATAATTTTTTATTGGATGCAAGCATTGTAAAATTTACATCGTTGGGTGATGGATTCCTTTGCGTTCCTTTAAATAGCAGTGGACTGTTTGCGCATGCAGTTATGTTAAATCATAATCAGTTTGATCCCTTCAGCTCTTGTTTTCAGGCTTTCCTAGGGCAGATCCAATGCAGCCTTTAGAGCTAATTTTGCCCCACTGTTAAGGCTTTCTGAAATTTCTATCCAATGCCTGTATATGATGAGGTCTTTCCACTCTGACAGGTGGAAACCATCCACAGCCCTGTCTGAACTCCAGGTGATTCTTTCCTTGAAGAGTTCCCTCTTGTGCTCGTGCAGATTGGTATTCCAAACGAGACTTAGGGGCCTCTATAGCTACAGGGTTCTGGGCTCTCACTCCATGCAGCTCCCTCCTAGCCAGCCTTCTGCCTTACAGCTCACCCACCCTGAACTTTGATCTCTCTCCGCTACTCATGGAGTCTATTTGGTTCCCCTTCCCTGGGTTGTAGCGTGGGTACTGCCTCCAGGCAGTAAACTGGGGCACTTGTAGACCTTCCCTTGTTTCCCTTCTTTGGGGCATTAAAATCCTGTTGTCCAATGTCTGCAAACTCTTGTTTCATATGTTATGTCACTCTTTTAGCTGTTTACTACAGCAGGTGGGCAATTCGCATAGCACTTAATCGTGGACAGAAGCAAAAGTCCTTTATTCTTAATCTAATCAAAAGGATTTAAGAAGGTAATAATCAGTTTCTCACAATATGATGATTCAATTTTCTGAAAGCATTTTGCACTTAAAACAGCACTATCCCAGGAAGCCCCCTTGGTTTCTCCAATTTCTGGAACTGACAGCCCATTTGACTCAGTCTTTGGGTTCCTTCTCCCACCCCCGCCCACAGCCACCCCTGCCACAGCCCCCCTGCCCAGGTGACCTAGGGAGGATACCCCTCCTGAGAAACACACTTTGTCAGGATCAGTAGTCCCATCATCTTATCTTGGGAGATGGAGCCACATCGCCTTTCCTTAGTGTTGGTTTTAGAACTTTATAAGAAACTGAAACTTTTTGTCCCCAATTCTCCTCCCCAATTTTATACTTTATTTATACTTCTATTTTCCTATTAAAGTCAGTCAGAATAGTGAGACTTTTTTGAAAACACAACTTTAAATTTAGGTAATAGTTCCAGTTTTGTCAGCCTCGTGCAAATGTTAAATTTTTGACAGCTTGACTCTCAAACCTCAGATTCTCTATATTTAAGTAAAGATGAAAAAAGAAACATTTCACTGTCTGCATAACACCAAGATAAACTGAAATTTGGAAGGGTTCTGTGTGTGTGTGTGTGTGTGTGTGTGTGTGTATAAGAGTCTCTAACCTCCACACATTCTGAGCAGTGCTTCCATTTCCAATCACTTTAAAGAGGAAGAAGCTGCTTTGGTCTTGGGTCCCTGAGATGCTGCTGTCAACTATCAGGACCTGTGCTGGGCAAAGCTATATAGGAGCAAAAAATTTTTCTGATCCTCCTTCTAGAAACAGATTTTAGAAACTGTGGCACCCTCAGAATTGGAGTCTGTTCTGCTTGCCACAGTGCCACCCTCATTTCACAGGTGGGAAAAACATGCCGGAGGGAGTAAGTGGCTTGTGCAGTCTACCCAGCTAATTTGCAGGCAGAAGAGTCTTCAACAAACCTCGGTGGAAATTCATCAATTTAGCAAACTATCATAGAGCACCCACATATGGCTTCTAAATTAGCCCCAAATTTTTAAAGCTTATTTCAGCTGTCCCTAACTTAGCTCCACAACACAAGGCACTTGCAAGACAAAAATAAAGGCTAGGGAACAGAGAAAAAAAGACATATCTTTTGTCTTCTGTTGACAAAGAAGACCCAGTCTGTCAACTCCCCATACAGCTCTACATCCTGGGAGGAATTCCCAGGCAGTTTAGGCATTCTTCTCAAGGCAGCCATAGCTGATGGCAGGTGCAGTGCCACCTGCCCCTCTCGCCTAATGTCTTGACTGGGCACGTGCCCTGCTTTCCTCTCCTGGGAGAGCAAAAGAAATGGTGATGGAGTGAGGGGTACCAGCCACTCCAGAAACTTATTTTATTTTCCTGGGAACGTCAGGATTGCTGTTTGAAAACAGATTCCAGTGACCCCCACACCCTGAGGGATGGAATTGATCTGTTTGTAAAAGTTGGGGGAAGAAATTTCCTGTCTGACATTTTATTGGTCAGGGTTCTCCAAAGAAATGAAACCAATAGGGTGTGTGTGTTTTTAAAGAGATTTAAGGAACTGGCTCCTGCAATTATGGAAGCTGGCAAGCCCAAAATCTTCAGTGTGGGTTGACAGGTTCACAGCCCAGGAGAGCTGATGGTGCCGATGAGGGCTGAAGACTGCAGGAGAATTTCCTTCTGTTCAGAGAGGCCAGTCTTTTTGTTCTATTTAGGCCTTCAGGTGATTGTATGCAGCCCACCCATGTTACAGAAGACAATCTGCTAACTCAGAGTCTACTGATTTAAATGTTAGTCTCATCCAAAAGCACCCTCAAAGTTGATACAGAACAATAACTATCACAGACGTTATGGGACGTTGCACTGCAACTCCTCCGGGGAATGCCTTGCCTTACGGTAAGCAGGTGAGTGTTTTCCATCCTTGTTCTCAGCCCTTTCCTGGCCCCCTGCCCCTTTGGGTGTCCACAGCGGTGGTACCATCACCACTATCACCTCCCTAGATCCCCAGGGGCAGACAGCTGAGGTCTTGCCCCCACCATCGTGCTGCCAAAAACCCCCAGGTATTTATACCTAATTAGGTGGCGTCTCATTTCACTGAGGGTAAAGTCCAGACAGCGTGTTTTTGAGACACTTCGTGATTTAGCTTCTGT
Organism: Hippopotamus amphibius kiboko; assembly: GCF_030028045.1. NCBI lineage: Eukaryota > Metazoa > Chordata > Mammalia > Artiodactyla > Hippopotamidae > Hippopotamus > Hippopotamus amphibius. Next base: position 52,944,976 of record NC_080186.1, read on the forward strand.
CTAAATCTCCAGCAGTAGTATTAACACTAGTGTCACCAAACTGCTCCCAGGATAAGCCAGGCCCTCTTGCCCTTAGGCCTTTGCACACATTGTTCATTAGCAGAGCGAGCAATGCTGCTCAAGGTTCAGCCACTGACCGGCATGAGCAGCATCACCTGGGAGACAGGCGAATGTGTGCTCTGCCCTGGACCAATGCAATCAGAATCTCTGGGGTGGGGCCCAGCAACCGGAGACTCTCCATTTGGCTCTGATACACACTAAAGTTAGAGAACCACTAGGCTAGAGCACTCGCCTCCCTCTTCCTTCTGGCCTGCGGTCAGTTACAATTGCCAAACTCTTTTTGGTCAATATCAGCGGCCTCCACCTGTTAGAGGCAGACAGGAAAACAGGCCTCCTCCCTCACCGCCTTGCTATCTGAGGTATGTTACACTGAGACAAGTCTGCCTGAATTGGCCACCTGGATAAACATTCATCAGCAGGCCACACAACACACAGCCCCACCTGTCCAGACAGCCCGGTGAGCTGACTTCTCTGTCTTTTTAGGCCAGTGGTTCCTAACGTTGGCCGTACATTAAAATCACCTGGGGATATTTTAAATGCCCAGTGCCTGGGCTACACCCCAGACCAATTAAATGGGGACGGAGGCGAGAAAGGATGAGATCCAAGAATTTTTTTTTAGAGCTCCCCAGGGGATGCTACTGTGCAGACAGGGTCAAGAACTAATGTTTTAGGTCTTCCCACAAACACCTGGTTTGAAAAGTTTCAGTCCCAGGCAATTGCAACAACATTGGAACTTTCTGTCCCACCAGATAAACCCTTCCTGAGGAGGGGCGTGGAGGTGGCAGGGGACATGCAGAACTGAGGGTTCCCAACCTAGAAGACTTCCCTGATGGTGTTGGGCTTTAGATCACAACGTCCTGTTTAAGCAAGGGGAGAGGGGGTGCCTCTTTCCTCCTCCTACCAACCACAGATCTTGTACACATTCATTTCACTAACTTAAAAATTAACCCTAGGTAATCCACGCACCCTTTAGTTTAGTTTTAGATGATGATATTTGAAGCCATCCCGGAAGTATATCATCTTTCCATTGCTGTTGAAGCCATTCCAGAGGTACACAGTGTTTCAAATGCTAATTAATTATCCATCTTTGGACATAAGATTTCCATTATGGGTACAACTTCAGCATTAACTCACCACCCTGTGGTGTAAAGCCAGTTTATATGTGCATCACACTGTATTACAGTAGTTATAGAGACTATCATACAGTCTCCTTTGACATGTCACTTCCTCCAGGAAGCTTCCCTGACCTCACAGACCTGGATGTCTTTCTCCTCTGCTTGGGGTTCACCCCAAGCTTCCCCTATCATGTCAACTGTGGGAGAGTTGGTGTCTGTTAACCTGTCTGTTGTTCATGCCAAATCCTGAACACCCTGAGGACAGAAACAGTGTCTTTCAGACTTGTATCCCCAGCACCCAGCATAGTACTGGCATAAGTGTTCAAATACTTGTTAAATGAAAATATCCAGGCATTGTGCCAGATACAACTTTTTTTAACCTCTCTGCAATTTACTTTGAAATGCATTTTTTAAAAGATGGGTTCATGGGTCAATAGATGGACAGATGCATGGAGAGCTGTGTGATAAAACATGTTTAGTAAAATGTTAATGACAACCTTGGTGGTGGATTTCTCTGTGAAGTTTTTCAATTTGCTGTATGTTTGAAATTTTGCATAATAAAATATTGGGGGGAGGACCCAGTGAATCTTCACAATCCTTCAGGATGGGTATTATTGCCCCCACTGTTTACAGAAGGTGGAAACTAACCAAATAAATTAGAAATCTGCTCAAGGTCACACAACAGGTGTGGGGGACAAGCAGAAACCACACTGTCTGTGCCAAACCACCTCCCCATCTGCTCTGGGACAGACTCCCTTTCCAGTTGTCAAATAGAACGCAGACTCTAGGGCCAGATAGACCAGTTCTGACCCATGAATTAAACAGAAATGTTCTGTTCCCAGGATTGGGAAGGCCGCAACACACGTGTTTCAGGCCAAGGCAGAGAGTGGGGATGGGGCTCTCTGTTTCCTTAGGAGCTAGAAGACTCCCTCCAGCCGCCCCCTTCCTGGAAGTGTCCTGTCTGCTCAGTGGACAATTCCTTACCTGAAAGTCCTGCTGCCACAGCGCAGGCTGCACAAAGCCATTCTGTGTGATCACTTGACACAACAAAGATGCATCAATTGAATGTGGCTTAAAGAGCAGAACAGGGGATCAAGGGCTGGTTTGAAACACCACTGTGACTTCTCTCCCATAGCCTCAGAAATTTGTGTCCTTAATTGAAATACCAATATAACTACTCCTTTCAAACCCTTCCTTGATCACTGGTTTTCTAGTGACGTGAAAATTCTAACCAGGTAGGTTTGCTAGGAGTTTGGTTTGTTGCATGCTGGTGAGGGCAGGAGATGTGCTTCCCTGGTAAGTTGATTCTCTTTCACCTGCAGAGCCTGGAAATGAAATCCTGGCTCAGGGCCAAGCATACCCAAACTTGGTCTCTTCCGACTCCCTGCGCACCCCAGCCAGCAGCAGCCTGCGAAAACTTAGATGGACGCGTGAGGGCGCACAAGCGACACTGAATTCCAGGAGTCTCTGCAATTGGCAGTTACACCAGCTTGGAAAAATGTGCATTTAGGGCTCGGCTGAAAGATACCAGGCTTTGCTCAGTTGTAGGAGACTGAGTGGTCTGAGCTGAGTGGTTAGATGAGAGGCTGATCTGATGCTTTTCCTCAATTCGGCCACTTAAATAGAATTTGTTGGGATAAAAGCAAAGATATTACAAGAGAGCTTTTGCTCTGAAGGACAGGGAAAATACTCCTGGCAGGTTCCAGCTTTCTCAGGTGACTGAGAAGTTTACAGGAGTGGTGGAGGCAGAGTCCTCATACAATGCAGCAGTCCCGTAGGGAAAGCCACTCATTAATTAAACACTTCCTTGACTGGGGTTCATTGATAGCAATTGGCCATGCAGTGATGCGAGCACCCACAGCAGTCTTAGACCCCTTAACAGAGCAATCGAGACACTTAGGGCTGAAACGACTCTTCGGTGATGCCTAGAAGGGTTAAGCTCACAAGCAGAACACTGGCCCACAACACAGGTTCCCTAGTAAATTTTATCCCTGACAAATTCAACTTTAAAATGGGAAAAGAGAGCCTCTCAAACACAGAAACAAGGGACATCAGAAAACCAGCCTCTGACTAACACCTCAGCCAGATTTATACTTGCAAGTACCTACTTAATTGAGGAAATTATACTAAATGACATCTCAACCTAAAATGGCCAAATGGGGGTTCTTCTATTATTCCGAAATTACTATTTTTGTGCACACATTTAGAAAAAACTGGCCATGAGAGCACAGATTGAATGGAATGCATACTTTGGTATCTAGAAGCTTCTAAACTAAAAAAAGGCTTCTAGCACTCTGTCTCTGACTCTGTCTCTCCCTCTGCTCCCCCCACATATCCTCTTCTATCTGAATTGCCTGGCCCAGGTGCTATCTTTTTCTCTCCCAACTCTTCTGCCTCCTGCTGCTTCCCTTTCCCCAGCAAAGGAGGATAAAAAAAACTGAAGTGATTAGAGCTCCCTTTAAGGAGAAACCTATTACAGGGACAGGTGAACTGTCCTCAGTGTTTATGTGCACACCCTGGACCCCAGCGGAACTTAGAGCTTTGGCTAAGGAATTTCCCAATCCAAGTCAGGATCCATTCGGATTTGCTAAAGAATTGAGTTAACCATCCAGAACTAGGATCTTGGGTTTTCAGATCTATATCAATTAATACAGCTGTTAGTTTCTGAAAGCAGAGCAAGGGAATGGATAAAGAAAGCAGAATGGAAACACCCTTTAATGGATTTTGAATCACAGGCTCGCACTGAATGCAAGGAATTAGCTCAGAAATAACTTGAACTTATCCCAGAGCTTTTTCCAAAATACCATAGACTGGACAGAGAATCAACAGTACAAGCAAAGATTGGATGAATAAATTCCAGACTGTTATGAAAGGTTTGAAAAAAACTTTTAAGCGATATTCTGGCTTGACACCTGAATCATTCTCTAACCACTAAAATGATTCTTTGCTTAACTCTGCCTTTTTAGAAGGCTTAGGTGAGGATTTAGTTACTTTAGTCAAAAGACACGATCTAGGTTGGTCTACATTGCATACAAACATTCTTGTTACAGTGGTTGACCAACTTTTCAAGACCATTTAAAAAAAGAAGAAGAAGGAGGAGGAGGAGGAAGGGAGGGGGGAAGGAGGAGCAGGAGGAGGAGGAGAAGAAGAAGAAGAAGAAGAAGGAGGAGGAGGAGGAGGAGAAAGGAAGGAAGGAAGGAAAGAAAGAAGGAAGGAAGGAAGGAAGAAAAGGGGGTATCTATGAAAATTATGAGCCTTCAATTGTGCCAATTAAGTACACAATGCCAGTCAAAAGTTAAACGACCACTGTTTAATTTCCAGCCAGTAGAGAAAGCTAGCTTGAAGGAGAAAATAAATAAATACATAAATAAGTACATAAATTAAAAAAAAATCTCTTCAGATTTCTGACCCTGAGGGAATAAGTCCTACCAGGAGAATCTGATTTTCTCTCCCTGTGCCTTGAGACCAGAGCTCTCAGCATCACTTATCTTCTCTAGATCATCTTTAATACCTGAGACTAAGGAGGAAAAAAAGGGAGATGGAAAAAATTCTTTAACTTATGCCAACTGTTATTTACAACTAATGAGTTTTATGTTGTGATATCTGATTCATGGCTTAGTTTAGAAAATGAAGCTATGAGATCTTTCACTGTGCCTGTCTGTATGTGTATGTGTGCATTATCTTTGTTTTTACCTTTGGATGGTATTGTCAGAATTAAATTGTGAGTTCTACTTAATTGGACTAAAGGAAATTAAGCACTTATATAAATTCTCAAAAAGAAAAAAAATACAAGAGGTAACTGGCCAGAATTAGTTTCAGGTTCATGTGAACTGGGAAATATTCAGTATTAAATTAATACCTGGTATTAATGTTTGTCTATCTAATTAATATAGACATGTCTTTAAAGTCTTCAACATTAAGTATAATACTTTTATTGCACCTAGGTTTAATATAAGTTAAATGAAAGCTTGTCATATCTGTAGCAAATTTGTCAACAAGGAAAGCAACTTGATACGAAGAAACTTTTAAGGATAGAAAATGTAAATGAGATAAGAGATTTTAGATAAACTCTATTAAGAATAATTATGTTTTAGGAATGTCTATCTAAAATAGTCTCTCTAGATTTTGGTAACTTGAAATTCTAGAGTTGTGCTAAATTAAGTGATGGAAGTTTATTGAATAGCTAGGTCATACCCAAATAAAATAAGATACTGAAACACTAATTACTGAACATTGGTTTCCTTTTACAGAGAAACAAAGTGTTTAGAACTATTAATAAATATGTTTGGTGCCATACAGATATTTTCTATAAGAAAGCACATTTTTCAAGAAATTATTATTTGGATTTATGTTTACTAATCTACAGACTGCTGATATAAAGAACAGTTCATGGTTGCTTAAGGAAAGTAGGATGTGTGTTTTCAGTAAAAAAGGCATAAGGAATGGAATTACATTTTATTAAGGGAAAAGGAAGTAGGTCTGATTTACAGCTGGCTATTTCTAGATGGGAAAAAAATAAAGTGATGGTACAGAAAGTCATGAAAGCTTTGTGGAAAGTGGACCCCAAGAAAAGGATTTTGTGCATGGTCAGGATTGACTAAGTTTAAAATAAATTTAATTTTAAAAGTAGCTGGTGCAAAACTTGAATTTGGTTTTTTCTCTCTCTTGAGAGGACAAGATTTCTTAAAATGTTGAATCGTCTTTGATAACAGATTTCAAGCTTCTTTACCTTTTTAGTGACCTGTTTTGTATGTGCCTTTGAAATCTTTTATTGTTACTTTGGCTAAGTGAATAACTATTGTTTCTCAGTGACCTGTGATCCTATCTGACTGAAAGTTCTAAACCCTTTTGGTTTTTTTTTTTTTTTTTTTTTGACAAAACTTCCTAAATCAAATTCTAATGAAGTCCTCTTGACCTTTAGCTAACTTTGGGATGCTTCAAAGGGCCCCTGAAACATCCCAAAAAGAGCTATTAAACTAATTAGGTTCATTTGGTACATTAAATTACATGGGAAGTATTGTCAAATGAGTAATAAATCTTATTATGTTATATTGTATGGTAAATGTTACTAATATAGATATCCTAGAAATTATATGGCGTTCCTAAAATTCTGATATGTCCTGATAAAATGTTATCAGTCATAATTCTAGTTATTATCTTAAAGTGTTGTATGTCACAGTAGTAACCAAGTTTCTCTGTTAATTGCATCATAATCAGATTTTAAACATGCCTTCTTAAGTCTTTTTGTTGTTATAGACAATTGAGGTTTTATTCTGATGCCTTTGTAAAAATGCTCCCTCTTCAAGAAGATTTATAGGAAAGACCTTTGGATAAATAAAAGTTTCTGACTTTCAGACCATAATGCTGAACTGGGTAAGAAATCAAAGAATTCTAATGGGAAAACTGATGGCTTCATAAAACTGTTCACAGAAAGATTAGTTATCTAGGACTGAGAGAACTGGTGGATATGGTTATAATTTTTATGGTTTCTATCTGAAAAATTACTATTTTAAGTCTGTGTTTTCCATGTATAAGGAAACCTTCCCCTCAAACTAATCATGGCTTGTAGTAAATTGGTAAATTATACCTTTGTAAGCAGAATTGAAACATTTATCTTATCTGCTCCCTCCAGAGACTGGAAACTCTTAGGTTCCCAGCAGTTTTATCAGATAAATTAGGAAGGATACGTCACAGGGACAGAAATCTCAATGTATTTTGGGAACGTTGAAAAGGGAGGAATTCAGCTAGATATGGGGAGAATTTACCTAGACAAATCTGTAATAAGCCCTTGGCATTACTTTCCCCTGCCTGTCTTTCAAAAGTTCAGTCTGAGCCTCCTTAAAAAATTTCAGCAAAGCAAAAGAAGTCTATATGATCAATAATAGTCATATAAATCATTAGGCCAAGTTTTTGAGACCAGATTTATTTTGCAAACAAATTAGTCTTAATTTGGTTGTATTTGGTAGAGATGAGGGTAATTCTAGAGAGAAAAAGATGTTTCAGTGAATGTTACATCCCAGTTTTGTTAATGGAGGTCTATTTATTAAGGCTCACTTCCTGGATAGTTCCTTGCTGTCACATTATATTAAAGTTTAATTGAATTATTAAAAGGACACTGAGTTTATTTCTGAAGCTTATCTCAGTAATCTATCTTTGGATGAAGATCAGATGCTCCACGACCTGCAACCAGGGGATTATGTATACTGGAAAAGACATAATTTAAAGGACTATCTCCAACCTAGATGGAAGGACCCTTATCAGGTACTTTTAACTAGCTCATGCACAGTGAAACCAAAGGGAATTGACTCTTGGATTAATTTCCACTTACAAAGGGCCCCTGCACTGGATGGGCCTAGAGAGAGGAAGGCTGACCTCAAAATTACTTTAAAACAATGCTCAGATCTTCCTACATGGCGCAGTGGTAAAGAATCCACCTGCCAATGCAGGGGACATGAGTTCGAGCCCTGCTCTGGGAAGATTCCACATGCCACGGAACAACCAAGCCCGTGCGCCACAACTATTGAGCCTGTGCTCTAGAGCCCGTGAGCCACAACTACTGAGCCCATGTGCCGCAACTATTGAAGCTCACACACCTAAGGCCTGTGCTCCACAACAAAAGAAGCCACTGCAATGAGGAGCCTGCACACCGCAATGAAGAGTAACCCCCGCTCGCAGCAACTAGAGAAACCCTGTGTGCAGCAACAAAGACCCAATGCAGCCAATAAATAAATAAAATAAATAAATAAATTTATTTAAAAAAAAAAAAGCAATGCTCAAACAGAGGAAAACCTACACTCACACCAGGATGAGAAGAAGATGACATCAGAAGTAGACAGCTAGCCCAAGGTCCTGGACCTGAGTCATATGATCATTTATAATGTTTTCTTGACTTCTTGAAACTTTGCGTATAAATCAAATGTTTTTCTATCATGGGCACGATCCTATGCTAGTTTTAAAAATCAATCCAATTCTTGGGTTTGCGGTCAATTACCTGTACCTAGTACTTCTGGGTTACCTTGGTGGATTTCTCCCCTCCAAAGCTCTGATTAGTTGGCCCTTAGGAAATTTATTTTAAAAGAAAAAGTTTATGGTCCTTTAGGCCACTATCAATATCACTAGATGGGATCCTTTCATCTGGCCAATTAGTAATACCTGCTCTGACCCTGGCCATAAATATGAATTTTCCTTTAAAGCTACTCAAGCTCAATCAGAGCTATCGACCTAAAAAAAATGCACAGCATGAGAGTTGTGAGTTGAGTTTTTTTGGGGGCAAAATGAGGACTGCAGCCTGGGAGACAGCATCCCAGATAGCTCTGAGGAACTGTCCCAGAGAGGCAGGGAAGAAGATTAGTATACACATATTCTTGGTAAAGGAGGAGTACATGCACTCAAATACATTTTTTTGTAGGGGGTTTCTGCTAGTCGGGAGGAGCAGACGTCACCATGTAGGGATTTAGTACTTTTCTAGATATGAGGAGATGAAAGGGTTGGGCTCATAAAACCAGCTCCTGAAAACATCTAACTATCTGAAGACCTGTTCCGCCCATTTTCCAAAGCCCGGAGTGCCTCATTCCTGGTCTCCACCCTGAATTCCCTTCAGGGCATGTGGAAGGTCAGCGGCTGCAGCAGCACGTGTGATTTAATCCTTGTAGTAGAGGCAGATGGCAAGTGCCCATGGCGAGTGCCAATTTATAGCTGACAGAGCAACAAGCAAAATTTCAGCCAAGTAATAAAACCTCCGACAATTATGGGATGGATTTATGTGGTTAACATCAGGCTTTGGTCATTTAAGTTGAAAAGCTCCTCTATGTTGGGAATAATTGAATCATACTAAGGATGATCAGCCTAGTAACATTAGGAAGTTAGGCTACATGCCTTATGAACAATGCCTACATATTCTTACCCTTAGAGACAGTGACTGGAATGGAAATGCCTGGGTCAGAGGACCAGAGATTCACTGGGATGCGTCTAATGGAACTTAGTGAATTTGTGCTAATAATTTATGGCCTTAGCTTCCACCAGGATGGATAGGAAAACATACCCTGGGATTCCCTGAGACTCGAGGTCATATACATAACAATTTAGAGATGACCCCAGCCAATGTACCATTGGTATGAGCCCAATGGGTCAAGAGATCTGTATTCCGCTGGTATAACCATTTAGCAGCTATTTTTGCACCTTCAGCAGGATTGGAGAATGTAATCAGCCAACCTGAAGCCTTAACAAAATTCACTCAACAGGCTTTAAATGATAGTAACCAGGCTATTAGCCTATTGAATTCTGAGGATTCTGTGATGAGGAAAGCGGTGCTACAAGACCACATGGCCCTCAAATCTTTACAGCATCTCAGGGAGGCACCTGTATCATAATTCAGACTGAATGCTGTGTTTTCATACCTGATGAACCCTCTAATGTAACACATTTAATGAAGCATATGAAAAATCAGATTTCTGCCATAAGTGACCCACTCCCTAGTCTTGACGACCTCTTCAAAAACTGGTTTGGCATAGGAAGTTCTTGGCTTAAATATTTACTTATAGTTTTATTAATGTTATTAGTTACATTATTTTATTTTGCTGTTTTACAAGATTGCTGTTGCTTGCATTACCAAATGTGTGACTGAGCCTCTGACAAAAATATATGGTTCTGTACGAGATCAATGATTGTAATATAGTGTAACTCTAGATATGGGAAGATGCTACGAGAGGGAATTTTTTCCTGGACCATAAAAGACTAGTAAGTAAGACAGGGGTACAGAGACCTTGACTATTGTTTATAAGACCTAGTCTAGTAATAGCACACTAAGAGGCCTATCAGTGAAACCTTCACAAGACCTAGGAATGAGCCTTCCTAGCACCCTGGGACAAAATGGTCACGAAATGCCTCCCAAAGCATGGTCAAATTTATGACCATGAGAGGGCCCTGTCAACTATAAACTGACACTTGCCATTTACCTTTACAAGGATTAAATCATGTGCTGCTGCAGCTGCTGACTTTCAACATCCCCCCTGAGAGGAGTTCAGGGTGGAGAGCTGAAATGAGGCACTCTTTGCTTTGGGAAAAACTGGCAGAACAGGCCTTCAGATAGATGTTTTCAGAAGCCAATTTTATGAGTCCAATTCTTGCATCTCCTCATATCTAGAAAAGCACCAAAATCCTTCATGGTGACATGTGCTCCTGTGACTAGCAGAAACCTTCCCAACACTAGCAGAAACTTTCTGCAAAAAATATGTACTTGATTGCATGGAGTCCCCTTTCAACAAAACCACATAGATACTGACCTTCCCCTCTAGCTCTTTGGAGCAGTTTCTCAGAGCTATCTGAAATACTGTCTCCTAGGCTGCAGTCCTCATTTTGCCCCAAATGAAACTTAACTATCAACTCTCACACTGTGCATTTTTTTTAGGTCGATAACTTCTTCCATTTGGTGGGGTTTTAGCATCTGTAAAACAGCTCAGGAAATGTGCATCAAATACTGCTATCTAGGTACTTCAGAGAGGAAATAAAGCAGAGCACATGGTGGGAGGGCTCTGTTCCAGAAGGCCACATAGAGTCCAGCATGTTTACAGAGCCATGGAGAGAGAGAGAAGTGGACAAGTTCACGGACTTGGGAATGATTAAATGTGGGGATTGAAGAAGAGAGAAATCAAGGTTGACTCCGGGGGTTATGGCTGAAAAAGTTGGCAATTAGTGGTGCCTTTATTGCCTTGAGAGCCTGGCGTCCTGGTGGTGGGGTGGAGGTGGGCCACGCTCAGCCAGGGGCGCCCAAGAATCAGAGCTGAAGGTGGAGCTCAGGAGGTTACCAGACTAGAAGTCACCAGTGACTTCAGGCCATCATGAGATGTCAGGAGAGGCAGCAAAGGGGTGCGGACTGAAAAGGGATTGGGCCTAGGAAATTTGCACACTCTGCAAGAGGAGGGAGGAGCCAGCAGAAGTTGATAGGGTCAGTCCTCCAGCCTCCTTCCTCACTTTGTTCAGGGCTGCGTCCTCAGGCTGGAGCCCCTCTCCAGGTAAGGCTGGCAGAAGCGTGGGGCACGGGGTGGGCGCTGTCCTGGGCCCCCCCAGTTTTACAACCTGCTCTGTCCCTAACTGGCCTGTGAGAAAGGCACCTTCCTAGGCATCTCTTACCCCCAATTTCAAATTGGGGATATTAAAATTGTAGTGCCATGAGAAGAAAATGAATACTGGGATGAAATGAGGAAGGACTAGCTTTAAAAACAGAGTCAGGAGGCGAAGTTGACAGTGTCTTTTAGAAGCAGTGGTATAAGTGAGAGCTTTGGAGCTTAGGGGACCTCCTCCTCCATTCCCTACATGTGAGGTCTTGAATGTTATCTCAAACATATTTCTTCAGAGTATTTCTGACTGGGGATAGATTTGAAAGTAGTAATTTTTCTGTACTTCCTTGTTAGAACAATTGATCGAATTCTTTTCGGAACACATAGCTAGAAAAGAATCTGTGTGTGTGTGTGTGTGTGTGTGTGTGTGTGTACAAAATGGGGTACTTTTCTACATATTAAACCTTAAACTTTGAACTCTGTATCATGGGCTTTGCTTGAATTCTAGGCCCTGAGACCCAGCTGCACAGGAGACCAAGTCCTGCTCTGCAGAGAATTCATCCTCCTTGCCCGACAAGGACCCTCAGTGGCTGAGCAGTGGTAAAAAAAAAATTCAACCAATTTGAAGGTCGAATTGGGCAGCATCCCATCTAGCAACTAGACAGGTGCTTCCAGCAATTACACAAAATTAAAGGGTGGGGCAAGGGAGCCATTAGGGAAAGAAAAGATCAATTTCAGGCCAGAACGTCTTTTGAGGGGAAGGGAACAGCAGTTTTATCATGCAGACTGCTTCTTCCTCTGGGGCACAAGCATGGAGAGGGCCCACACCACAGATGATGTCCTTGGTGCCCATCAGAAAATTCCAAACTGGTCGGCTAAGATTACATTTCTGGGGAAGGTGGAAACTGCAAGTAAGTCAGGTTTGGCGTTCTGGGCTTTAGCATAAGTGATGCCATTTTGGGCCTGTGGTTGTTCTTTAACTGCCTGTAAGTCTTGGTAGTTGGGAAGTTTGGTAACCGGAGAAGTGGAGGGAGGTGTGGGAGCACACATGTTTTACAGCGAACCAGGGGAATGGACCTTTTGAACAGATGAGGAGTGAGTCTAGGGTGGGAATCCCTAATCTGGAGCTTTGGTAGTCTGATACTATTAGCAGAATCCATGACGTTGTCACCCCTAGAAATCAGAGGTATTTTCGACTCATGTTACACTTTTGCAGGGATCATGCAACACAGTTTTACACTCTAAGTCAAAATTCAAAAATAGTTTAGATCTGCCACTGAATCTTGTTAACTAATAGGTTAAGAAGCTCACATATTCTCTATCTCAAGTTATTGTTTGGATAACTGTATCATGCTAAATTCCATTCAGATATGAATAAAAACAAATGTGGTTTCTTTCCTTCCCAAGATCCAAGACACCCTGAAATTCTATCCACTCTGGGTTCAGAATCCCTAAATTAAGGTGGAAAACAAGGTTTAAACACCCAGGCTGGAGCAAACTTGGCATGTTTCAGGTCAGGCTTGGAGGATCATCAAAAGGGGGTTAGGATAGGGCTTCCTAGGTGGCGCAGGGGTTAAGAATCCACCTGCCAATGCAGGGGACATGGGTTCGACCCCTGCTCCAGGAAGATACCACATGCCATGGAGCAACTAAGCCCGTGCGCCACAACTATTAAACCTGCACTTTAGAGCCCATGAGCCACAACTATTGAGCCCACGTGCCTAGAGCCTGTGCTCCACAACAAGAGAAGCCACGGCAATGAGGAGCCCTCACACCACAACGAAGAGTAGTCCCAACTCACTGCAACTAAAGAAAGCCCACGCACAGCAAAAAAGACCCAACACAGCCAATAAAATAAAATAAAATAATTAATTAATTTAAAAAAATTTTTTTAAAAAGGGGGTTGTTTAGGATATAGGAAGACTCCAGAATGCCAACTTTAAAAGGTGCACAAATGAGAATTGCAAGTTAAGTTTTATTTGGGGCAAGCAGTCCAGGAGACAGCATTTCAGATAGCTCTGAGAAACTGCTCCAAAGAGCTAGAGGGGAGGGTTAGTATCTCTGTGATTCTGGGGAAGGTGGGGGTTGTGCAATCAAGCACATATTTTTTGCAGAAGGTTTCTGCTAGTCTTGGGAAGGTTTCTGTCAGTCACGTGGAGCAGACGTCACCATGAGGGATTTAGTGCTTTTCTAGATACGAGGAGATGCAAGAATTGGGCTCATAAAATTGGCTCCTGAAAATATCTAACTATCTGAAGACCTGTTCTGCCAGTTTTTCCCAAAGCAAAGAGTGCCTCATTTCAGGTCTCCACCCTGAACTCCTCTCAGGGGGGATGCTGAGAGTCAGCAGCTGCAGCAGCACATGATTTAATCCTTATAGAAGTAGACGGCAAGTGCCAATTTGTAGTTGACAAGAGGCTTTTAATCAGCACAGTGATGAGTGTTAATTTATCTTCTAAGGAACCTGCTTTAACGATATACAATAGCAGGGTGAAATTTGGAGACAGGAATCCGTCAGGAAGGGTGAGAAACATTTAGAAATTCACACACCAAAGGCATTGTGGGGGGAGGGGCGTAAGTGTTTTGATGTGACTTGTAATCATGTGATTCCTACTCATCTTGTATGACTTTAGGCTATGTTAAGCAGTTCAAAATGGAGTCACAGTGGCCAATGGGAGCTTCCATGATGATTGTTTTCAAACATTTAATATTAGACTGTCAGTGTTTGTGTGACATATTAGTGTTAATATGGATACGGAATTTTTTTGATAAGTTCCAAGAAGAGACATCACTGGAACAGGAGCAAATGATATAGATAAGAACCCCCACCCAGGGCTTAAGCGGTACTCCATATTAGAGGCTCCTTAAAAATGAGACCACTGAGCTGAGCAGCTCAAAGGCTCTTGTCTGAGGACTGACTCTATGCAATTGAAGGCTCTGTGACTTCCCGCTCACTCTAGTCTTGAGACCCATGGAAGGCAGGGGGCGTGCCTCTCATGTTGGCCTGCCTCCTTCCAGATCCCTCTTCTCTTTCTTAATTGCATAACTAAATTATGGTGTGTGTGATTGTGTGAAATTAATGTGATCTCGGGTGACCTCGGCCTGCAAAGGCTTGTAGCTGTGTTTCAGTCCCTAGCCAGAGACTGAGGTCGGGTTGCAGCAGTGAGAGCACCAAATCCTAGCCACTAGACCAGTGGTCAGTGACAAGGCCCTGACCCTTTTGGCTTTGCAGAAAAAGAATTTTCACAGGACTTCTCTGGAGGCACAGTCGTTAAGAATCTGCCTGCCAATGCAGGGCACACGGGTTTGATCCCTGGTCTGGAAACATCCCATAGCAACTAAGCCCATGAGCCACAACTACTGAAGCCAGTGCACCTAGAGCCTGTGCTCTGCAACAAGAGAAGCCTGTGCATTTCAACGAAGAGTAGCTCTTGCTCTCCACAACGAAGACCCAAAGTAGCCAATAGATTAATCAATCAATTAATTTTTTTTTTTTAAAGAATTTCCACAAAGACAGGAACTAGCAAAACAAGTGAAGTATTTATTAGGAGGAAAAAGAGTACAGTAGGTGTGGCTAGACACACAGGCAGACTTAGAGAGAGTCAACCCCTCGTGGCAGTTTAAATCACTTATATGGGACATTTCTTCTGGCTTTCCTTTGGCCCATCATTTTGATTTCCCTGGTTCAAAGTCCATATTTGGTATATCTCAGGATCCGCCCACATATGCGCAAGCATCTCTTAGCCAAGATGGATTTCACCCAAGAGGCCTATGGGGAGACTTGGTATTACTTGCTATGGAGTGGTGCCCCCTCCCTTTTGACCTCCAGGAGCCTTTCTGAGCATGCATAGCCAGGGAGGTCTCCTGATTTCAAGAATGAGAAATATGTGGTCTCTTATCTCCTATCTGAGAAGGGCCCAACCTCCTCTCTCAATTGTCCTGTTATTCTCATCTTGGAGTATCAGCTCACAGTAAATGAATCTCCAGCTGTTTGCCCTCGGGTCCCATCTGTACCCTGCTTCGAATGGAGAAAATCATAAGTTGAATTTGGCTGTGTTTCCTAGTCTCCAATTCTGGGACTCACCTGGCCTTCCTGCAAGGCTGCACCACCATAAACCAACTTGCCTTTAATTGGGGATGGATCACAACTTGTTTTGATTTGCATTTTCTTGGCTTGTGACCTCCATCATTTCATATGTTTATTATCTGTTCTTAACGTGCACTTTTTTTTTCCCCCTGAATTTTCTGGCAGTTTTGTGGACTCCCTTTTCACGAGAGAAATAGCAGTGCATCTTCCCACCTATTCTCTGGGACCACCCAGAGATTGGCATTACTGTATACTGTTCACATTTTAATTACCCAAAACATCTAACAGTTCCTGCTGCCCCTTTCAAGGTGGAGAGGGGGGATATTTGGCCCAGCACTGGCCATCATCAGCTTTCTCCAAAACTGGGACCAGTTTTGTTAGAATTCCCCTGACTACGAAAATTGAGCATATTTTTATGTTTACTGTCCATTCTCATTTCTGTGGTTTTGTGTGTATTTACAAAAATGGAATTGTACTATCTACATTACCTGCAACATGTTTGTTCCTCTAATATATCCAGGACATCCCCAACCAGTGCATTGTGTCTCTGATGTAGTGACTAATAGCCATCTACCTCTGACGCCACAGTGGGCATAGAGCTTCTTTGGCTCAATCCTTCTCTTATGAAAGGACATTGTTTTCCGAGTTTTTGTCACAAAAAGCTCAGCACTAAACTTTTTGTTCATGTATTTTTTTTATGGTTTTCTTTTTTTTTATGAATTGATTTATTTATTGGTTTCATTGGGTCTTTTTTGCTGCACATGGGCTTTCTCCAGTTGCGGAGAATGGGAGCTACTCTTTGTTGCGGTCTGTGGGCTTCTCATTGCAGTGGCTTCTCTAGTTGTGGAGCACAGGCTCTAGGTGCATGGGCTTCAATAGTTGTGCTTCACAGGCTTAGCTGTTCCACGGCATGTGGAATCTTCCCAGACTAGGGATCAAACCCATGTTCCCTGCATTGGCAGGCAGATTCTTAACCACTGCACCATCAGGGAAGTCCCTATTCATGTATTGTTAGGTCAAGGTGATTTTACTACTGGTGTAGATTCTCAAAGGGAGAGAATATATATTATTTCTGATTTTAATAGATGTTCCAAGTTCCTGAAAAGTTGTAATTATTCCCACTCCAGGTAGGTAAAAGTGATCCTAATTTTTTTTTTTTTTTTTCGATTATAGCCACAACTTCTGGGCTTGAGCAACTTTTCATGTTTAGTGTTCATTGCTTTGCAATTTCCTCTTTTTAAAATTTTAACTTATCAATTTACATGAACTTTTAATATAAGAAACATTAATGATTTTTGTGGTGATGCAGAATTTGTTATTCTCTCTTCTGTGAAGTACTTCCTTGTTTTAGCTTCTTTGCAGTTCAGGACACTTTAAAAAAACTGTTCTATATTGTTAAATGGAAAGTTCTGGACATGGAACCTTTTTTTTAAAATGTGGAACATTTTACTGATTTTTCTTTATACTCATCTGATGAGGATTTTGTGTTTGGTTTTCCCTTCTGGATCAATATTTGATTATTTTAAAGTTTTGCTATGGTACAAGAGTGTAGAGCAATTATATTCCAATAAAAAAAAGTTTTGCTAGGATATTATTTATTTCATTTAGACTTTTTCTTTATTACCATAGATTTCCTAAGATATCTTTTAAAATCCTCACACTGGGTCCCTTTTCATGCTTATTTTGCACAGTGTAATTTTTTTCTCTTTAAGGAAAATTCTTACTTGTTTTTTATTTTATTCTTTAGTTTTCTTTTAAATTTCTACTTTTAATCTCAGCCTTTTGTCTTTCTTTTCTTGGTTTTGTGTTAGCCATGTGGTTTGGAGCACAAAGATATTTATATTTGTGGATTACCATACCTGAAAAATCTTCTTTGTTTCATTTCATACTTTTGACCTGAATTATGCTTTACTGGTCAGTATTGCCTTCTTTGTGCTTTAAGTTTGCCAGTATTTATCTGTACACCTTTGACCTTTTCTCAGTTTTCTTTGGTGTTTTGCTTTAATAGTATTTTTAAGACATATAGAGCAGTCTTGTTACTGAAGTGAATTTTGGTTCACTCACATGATGCACAGCAGTCAATCTACTGACACTGGGTTGTAGTGAAGGAAAGTACAGCATTTATTTGCAGGGCACCAAGCAAGGAGACTAGGCAGCTAATGCTCAAAGGACCTGAACTCCTTGCTTGGTGCCCTGCAAATAAACACTCCACTTTTCCTTTACAATCTGGTGTCAATAGATTAACTTTGCTGCAAGCGAACTTGAGTTCGATTATGTAACAATTTTGGTGACCATGAAGGGCCCACCATCCCAACTGGGTGTCTTGCCTGGTGCACATCAGCCCCTGGCAGGAGGTGTCTCTGAGATCTGTCCAGCAGATTTCTGAGCACCTTTGTCTCAGGGATGGCCCTGAGTACCTGCCACCAACTGGATGTTGATGGCCCTCGGTGCTTTTGTGATGAAGGAAACAAGGCACTTGCTTGAGATGTCTCTGCTAAATAGTAGAGCTCATGTGTGAGAGCACCAGGGTATTTTTCTTTTAGTCACTTGGCTCTGTCTGTGGTGGGGCATTGATTTGGGGGCTTTTCTATGCTGGATAAGGAATCTGTAACCCTGAGAGATGCCTTGTGTTTGTCTGTTGGCTTGCTTCCTTAACATTTGAAGTGCCAGCTGTGAACAACTAAAGATGGGTAATCTTGTAGCCCCTTAGGGTATATTTGGCAGTATCAGGAAATTTTTAGTTATGCACCTCTGAAAAGAAAACAAAAATGGTGTTCTATTGTGACATTGGTTGGCCTCAGTACTCTTTAGGATCTGGAAAACACTGGCCCTCTAGTGGCTCTCTAATTTATACTAATTTTCAACTAGAACTATTTGGTGAAAGGGGAGGAAAATGGGATGACGTTTCTTATGTACAGTCTCTTATGCTGTTGTATCAAAGTGAGTCTATTCAGAGAAAAATGTAACATGGATAGATTTATGATACACAAAGACATTGCCTCCAATAAGGAGATATTAAAAGCTTTACCCGATTCTCAGGAATCAAGAGATGAGGAATTAATTCAACAAATAAATGTTCCTAGAGCTCTACCACCACTGCCTCTGTACGGTGGGCAGAATGGGGAAGCAGCAGCTGAGACCCAAGATCCCACAGCAGTCAACTCACTCCCACCTGCTCTGGCAGGAGCTGAAGAAGGTGGAGTGGTCTCCCTCTCGTACCCGACAGGGCACCCATTTTGGCCAGGAAACCACTGTTGTTCAGGCAGGGCAATTTCCACTGAGGCAGATTCCGTTTGGAGGAATAAATGCCCAAGATCAGTGAGCAGGATTCATGTGGATACACTCTCCCTTTTCAACCTCAGACTTGTGTAATTGGAAAAATAATATGCCAACCTATTGGGATGACCCTACCAGGGTGGAAAATTTATTCTCCTCCATCTTTGCCACCCACAACCCAAATTGGGCTGATGTTCAGAGTTTGCTAACTACCCTGTTGGCTGAGGAAGAGACAAGGATGGTAACAGAAAAGCCCGGAGAAGAGGCAGACAGAATGCCTGTTTCTGCCCCTGGCAAGCCCATGCAAGCACCAGCAGCAAATGCAATTCCCACCACAGATCCAGGGTGGGATGAGAATGACCTAGGAGATAAAGCTCGAATTGAGCGTTACAGGGAGTGCATCTTGGTATCCTCTTAAAGGGAGAGCCAACACAGGAGGTTGCATCAGGTGCAAGGAGTGTGCCACCTGCCACAGGAAACCCCCTGAGGTTTTGGAGAGAATGCACAGGGCATATCCCCAATAGACAGATATGGATCCACATCCACAATATCTCATTTGGAAGACATTTCTTTCAGTTTTTTACAGTCAGGAGGAAATACAAGACCAAAAAGAGACCTGTTAAATGAGGCAGCAGATGTCCCTTTTGGCGGTGGCACTCACAGGAGAAAGGGGAACAAGAAATCTGAGCAGAGGGTAAGATCCCAGGGACCCAAGAGAGTGAAGGGTGGTCCACAGAAGGGAGACCCCCAAAAGGAGCATGTTCAAGTGAGTCCCTAGGAGGTGCCTATTGTAAGCCAAGAAGGCCAGTGAAAGAAAATTTGCCCCAGCTTAAAAATGAAACTGGCAGAGCAGGAGAAAACATTGTTCATGCTGTAGGTAACCAAAAGTGACAGATGAGGAAAGCTGGGCGTGGAGTCCACTCGGGGAACCAGGCTTCTCCCACTTCCCACCAGGAGCCCTGGATGACTCTTTCTGATTGATACTGGAGCCATTTTCTTTGTTTAGAACACTCAGTTAACTAGTTAACCCAAAAAAGTGCAATGGTGAGGAGAGTCTTCAGAAAGCCTTTCCAAAAACTGTTTTTGCAACCTCTAGACTGTCAGATTGAGGCTACAATTTAAAACACAACTTTATGTACATGCCAGAGTGCCCATTCCTATTGCTGGGGTGATATTTATTAACTAAATTGAATGCTAAAGTGACTTTCAATCCTGGAACCCTGGATATAGAGGTACCACCGCAACAAGCCTGTGCCTTGCAGGCGGCCCTCCTGTCAAGGGATGGAGGAAGCACAACCAGCATTCCTGAAGACATCTTGCAGCAGGGAAGCCTGGGAGCATGGGCTGATGGGAGGCCAGGGAGAGCCAGGATGGCTGTAGCAGTAAAGGTGAAACTGAAGCTGGACCCTCAGGCTCTGAGCTCAAGGCAATCTCCCTTAAAGGAGCAAGCAAAACAGGGATCCAGTCTTTGATAACTGGCTTTTTGAAATACCAACTTATCCATCCCCCTCAGTCACCGTATAATACTCCCATCCTGCCTTTAAGAAGACTGGCACTCAGGACTACCAGTTTGTTGAGGACTATACATCAGAGAGTGGAAGATATTCACCCCATAGTCCCAAAATCCCTGTATTTTGCTGACTGTCTAACATAGAGTCGTTTGTTGGTTCACTGTGCTAGTCTCAAGAGACTTCTGTGTTCCTTTGAGTCCTAAATCTCAAAAGTCATTTGCATTTGAATGGGAAGATCTAGAAACCAAAAGGAAGCAACAATACTGCCAGGCAGTATTGCAAGGACTTGAAAACTCCCCCATGTTATTCAGGAAATTGCTAAAGACTTGAGGGAGCTCCACCTACAGGAGGGAGCACTGCTCAGATATGTGGATGATACCTTCACAGAAGAACTCAGGGGAAAACACTGTGACTACTATGAACTCTTTGGTCAAATGGGGCTATAAAGTCTCTCAGAAAAGAGCCCAATTTCCCAACCCTCAGTGAAATATCTAGGATTCAAACTGACAGAAGGCCAGAGGAATTTGCTCCACGACTGCCAGGAGACAGTAGCCAGGGTGACGGTGCCCACCACCCAAAGACAGTTGTGTGGGTGCCGGGAATGGCAGGATTCTGCTGCACTTGGATCCCCACCTTAAGCTAAGAGTTCAGCCATTGTATGAGGCCCTAAAAGGGGCCGACAATAAGCCCTTAGTGGGGACTGGAGAATGTCAAAAGGCCTTCCAAACAATGGAGGAAAAAATACTGACTGTTCTGGGTTTGCCAGATTTGAAAAAGCCATTTGATCTTTTTAAACATGAAAGACAAGTAGTGAGACAAAGTATTGACCGAGAACCTAAGAAACACCAAATGCCCAATATCCTGGTCAATGTATTTGAGAGTTTTATAGCTGCTACTTGAGATTTGTTGCAAGAGGCAGAGAAATTCACTCTATGACAGCCAGCAATGGTTTATACGTCTCACTCTGTGTTGCCATCATTGAACCAAAAGTGTGGATATTGACCCACTTCAGGTCACTTGGGAGGATCAGGCAATTTTACTTGATAATCCTAACGTGATTCAAAACACTGTGTCCTCCTTAAACCCAGCCACACTGCTCCCCACCACTGTGGGTGGCCTGTGTTTGCAGGCCCCTGCATGATTATTTACAGATCATTGAGCAGCTGCTTGGACCTAATTAATGTTCCCTTGGGAGATCCATACTTGGAGGTGTTCACTGATGGAAATAGCTTCATGGAGCACCAAAACTGAAAGACTAAATATGCAGTGGTAAACTTACAGGAGATCCTAGGAACAGAAGCTTTGTCCTTAGGAACCTTGGCCCAAAAAGCTAAAATTATTGTCCTCACTTGATCTTTACATCTCAGTGAAGGTAAGAAAGCTAATGTCTATACTGACTCAAAATATACCTTTTCAATTGTCAGTGCACATGGGTGTCGGCTTAAAAAATGCACAACGTGAGAGTTGCGGGTTGAGTTTATCTGGGGCAAAATTAGGACTGCAACCTGGGAGACAGCAACCCAGATAGCTCTGAGAAACTGTTCCAAAGAGGCAAGGGAGAAGGTTAATATATATGTATTCTTGGTAAGGGAGGAGTACATACAATCAAATACATTTTTTGGTAAGGGTTTTCTGCTAGTCACGAGGAGCAGATGTCACCATGTAGGGATTTAGTGCTTTTCTAGATATGAGGAGATGCAAGTGTTGGGCTCATAAAACCAGCTCCTGAAAACATCTAACTATCTAAAGACCTATTCCACCCATCCTCCAGAGCACAGAGTGCCTCATTCCTGGTCTCCACCCTGAATTCCCTTCAGGGGATGTGGAAGGTCAGTAGCTACAGCAGCACAAAGTCATTTAATTCTTGTACAGGCAGATGGCAAGTTCCAATTTATAGTTGACAGGGCTTCCTCATGGTCATAAATTCAACCACGCTTTGGGAGGCATTTCATGACCATTTCATCCCACGGTTCTAGGAAGGCTCCTTCCTAGGCCTGATGAGGATCTCGCTGATAGGCCACTCAATGTGCCAGTACTGGGCTAGGTCTTTGTAACAAAAGTCAAAGTTCTCTGGACCATCTGTATTCCTAAGCTGTTATTGCCCAGGAAAAATTCCCTCTTGTTGCATCTTCCCATATCCAGATTTACACTATCACAATTATTGATCACATACAGAACTATACATTTGATCAACTGCTTCAAGTAGCCTAGTCATTTTTGTTGGCAGTTCAGTCACACATTTGGTAATATAAAAAAACAATAATCTTGTGAAACAGGCAAAATACATTATAGCTAATAACATTAACAGAGTTATAAGTAAATACTTAGGCCAAGAGCGTCCCACACCAAACCAGTTTTTGAAGAGGTTAAGACTTGGGAATGGGTCGCTTAAGGCAGAAATGTGATTTTTCATATGCTTCATTAAATGTGTTACATTAGAGGATTCATCAAGTATGAAAACACAGCATTCAGTTTGAATTATGGCACAGGTGCCTCCCTGAGATGTTGTAAGGATGTCGGGGGCCATGCGGTTTTGTAGCACCGCTTTTCTCATCATAGACAGTTCAGAATTCAATAGGCTAATAGCCTGGTTACTATCATTTAAGGCCTGTTGATTGAATTTTGTTAAGGCTTCGATATGGCTAGATATGGCAAAAATAGCTGCTAATGGTCATATTAGCAGAATACAGATCCCTTGACCCATCAGCTCATGCCAGTGGTCTCTAATTTGTTACATATACGACCTTGAGTCCATGGGAATCCTAGGGTACATCTTCCTACCCATCCCAGTGGAAGCCAAGGCCATAAATTAGTATCACAAATCCAATGAGTCCCATTAGGTGAAACCCAGTGAATCTCTGGTCATTTGACTCAGTCAGTTCCATTACCAATCTCTAAGGGTAATAACGTGTAGGCATTGTTCATAAGGCCCCCAGCCCAATTTCCTGATATTACTGGGCTGATCATCCTTAGTATGATTTAATCATTCCCAACATAGAGGTGTTTTTAAACTTAAATTATCGTAGCCTGGTGTTAACCACATAAATCCATCCCATAATTGTGGGAAGTTTCCCTTTAATAGATGAGAGGTAACAGTTTTTGTTTGAGACTTAGCTGTCATTCTGATTGAGCCTGAATGACCTTAAAAGAAAATTTGAACTTATGGCTAGGGTCAGAGCAGGTATTATTAATTGGCCAGGTGAGGGGATCCCCCGAACAGGACCATAATTTTTTTCTCTTTCTCTAGAGTAAATTTCCTAAGGGCCATCCAATTAGAGCCTTAGGAGGGGAGAAATCCACCAAGGCAACCCAAAAGTACTAGTCATAGGTAATTGGCTGCAAGCCCAACAATTGGGTTGATTTTTAAAATTAGCATAGGATTGTGCCCATGATAGAAAAACATTTGATTTATATGTAAAGGTCCAAAAAGTCAAGAAAACATTATAAATGCTCATATGAGTCAGGTCCAGCATCTTGGGGTAGCTGTCTGCTTCTGATGTCAGCTTCTTCTCGTCCTGGTGTGAGTGTAGCTTTTCTTTGTGTGATAAGTGTCCTTCCATCTAGGTTGGAGATTGTCCTTTAAATTACGTCCTTTTTAGTATCCATAATCCCCTGGTTGCAGGTCGTGGGGCATCTGGCTTTCATCCAAAGACAGATTACTGAGATAAGCTTCAGAAACAAACTAAGAATGTCCTTTTAAAAACTCAGTTAGACTTTACATTACTATAGCATAACAGCAAGAAACTATCCAGGGAGTGAATCTTAGTAAATGCAGACCTCTATCAGCAAAACTGGCACATAATCTTTTTTCTCTCTAAAATTACCCTCATTTTAACCCAATATAACCAAATTAAGACTAATTTGTTTGCAAAATAAATCTAGTCTCAAAAGAAACTTGGCCTGATAATTTATTTAACTATAATTGATCATATAGGCTTTTTGCTTTGTTGAAACTTTTATAGAGTCTCAGACTGGACTTTTAAAAGACCTCTCAGGGCTAGGAAAGCCATGCCAAGGGCTTGGGTTTATCACAGATTTTTGCCTAACAGATGTAGGTGAATTCCTCCCTTTCAAGGTTCCCAAAATACCTTGAGTTTTCTATACCTGTTAGTGAGATAGCCTTTCTAATTTACCTGATAAAGCTGCTGGGAACCTAAGAGTTTCCAATGTCTGGAGGGAACAGATAGAGAGAAAAAGATAAATGTTTCAATCCTGTTTTACAAAGGTATAATTTACCAAATTATTGTAAATCATAATTAGTTTGAGGGGAAGGTTTTCCTTACACCTGGAAGACACAGATTTAAACCAGTAATTTTCAGATAGAAACCATAAAATTTATACCCATATTCACCAGTTTACTCAGTCCTAGGTAACTTATCCTTTTTGTTAACAGCTTATGAAGCCATCAGGTTTCTCATTAGGATTCTTCAACTTCTTACTCATTTCAGCATTATGGTCTGAAAGTCAGAAACTTGTATTTATCCAAAAGTCCTTTATATAAATCTTCTTGAAGAGGAAACATTTTTGCAAAGGCATCAGAATAAAACCAGAACCGTCTATAACGACATAAGGCTTGAGAAGGTGTGTTTAAAATCTGATTGCAAGGTCAATCAATTTGGTTATTGTTGTGACATACAACACTTTAAGATAACTAGAATTATGACTAATAACATTTTACCAGGACATATCAGAATTTTAGGAACTCCATATAATTTCTAGAATATCTATATTAATAATAATTACCATGCACTAAAATCTAACATTTATTATTCATTTGACAATACTTCCCATGTAACAATGTACCAAATGAACCTAGTTTATATCACTCTTTGGGATGTTTCGGGGGCCCTTTGAAGCATCCCAAAGTTAGCTAGAGGTCAAAAGGACTTCATCAGAATTTGTTTTAGGGAGTTTTGTCAAAAATACCCAAAAATTGTTTAGAACACTCAGCCAGATAGGCTCACAGGTCACTGTGGAACAATAGTTATTCGCTTAGCCAAAGTAACAAGAACAGATCACTTAAAAGGTAAGGAAACTTAAAATCTGTTACCAAAAGCAGTTCAACATTTTAAGAAAACGTGTCCTCTTAACAGAGAGAAAAGCCAAGTTCAAGTCTTGCACCAGCTTACTTTTTAAATTAATTTATTCAAATAAATTTATCTAAACTTAGTCAATCTTGATCATGCACAAAACTCTTTTCTCAGGGTCCACTTTCCACAAACCTTAAAACTTTCTGTATCATTACTTTATTTCCCATTCAGCAACAGTCACCTGTACGTCAGACCTACTTTGCTTTCCCTTAATAAAATGTAATTCCATTCTTCAGGCCTTCTTTACTGAAAACACACATCTTACTTTCCTTAAGCAACCATGAACTGTCCTTTGTGATAGCATTCTGTAGATTGGTGAACATAAATACCAGTGATATTTTCTAAAAAACATTTGCTTTCGTTACAGAACATGGCACCAAACATATCAATAGTCCTAAATACCCTTTTGTTTCTCTTTAAAAGGAAGCCAATATTCAGTAATTGATGTTTCAGTATCTTATTTTATTTGGGAATGACTTAGCTAGTCAATATGCTTTCATCATTTAATTTAGTGCAACTCTCAAATTTCAAGTTACCAGAATCTAGAGAGACTATTTTAGGTAGATATTCTTAAAGCATAAGTATTCTTAAAGCATAAGTATTCTTCTTAACAGAGTTTATCTAAAAGCTCTTATCTCATTTACATTTTCTTTCCTTAGAAGTTTCTTCACATCAAGTTACTTTCATTGCTGACAAATTTGTAACAGATATAACAAGACTTTATTTAGCTTATATTACACTTAGGCACAATAAAAATTTATATAAAAATTATATTTAACATTGATGACTCTAAAACATGTCTATATTAATCAAATCAACAAGCTTAAGCCATCTTCAATACCAGATATCAGTTCAGTACTGAATTTTCCAGATGCCATGAACCTGAAATTCATTCCGGCCAGATTATTTTCTATTCCTGAGTATTTATATAAGCACTTAATTAATTTTTTTAAAGCCAATTAGAGCTCTTTTATGAATTCGTTTTTGGCACTACCATACACCTACGATGAACATATAGATACATATGAACACACAAACACAGAGGCCTCGTAATTCTAATTCCAAAATTTCAGCACTGAGTCAGGTGCAACATAAAAGCCATCAGTCACAAGGGGTTGGATTCAAATTGGCTTCTAGCAGATGGTCATCTATCTAAAGGTCACCTATCTAGATAGCTAAACCCTTTTACTGTTTACAGTAAAGATACTTAGGATTTCTGTTTATCCTTGACAAGTCAAGTTTTAAATTACTTTACCTCTTTTTTCAAATTTGTATTTAAAAGGATAGCAGAGATAAGGGTTCCTTAGATGACCAGATAAGACATTTACCTCTCAAAGGTACAAGCAAGTTCCTCCTAAGATGACTTTGTTTCCCCTTTGTTTAATACTTACAAGCCTCTTAAGATAAATAGGGATGGTTTCAGGAGTGGTACAAAAATTGGTGGGCTTTGGATTATTTTTGGAGCCACAATTAGATCAACAAACAAACGTTAATACCAGTTATTAATTTGATACTAAATATCTCCCAGTTCACATGAACCTGAAATTTATTTAGCTTAATTTCTCTTGTACTTAGAATTGTTCGATTTGTAAGCACCTATTTTTCCTTAAGCCAATCAAATAGAGCTCATTCACAAATTAACTTCAACAGCAATCAACATCCAAAGACAAAGACACACACTGAGACATACGTATATCCAGACACAACGAGAGATCTCAAAGCTTCATTTTCCAAACTTAGTCATGAATTAGATATCACAATATAAAAACTCACTAGTTTATAAACAGTTACCATAAGAAAAAATTTAAAGGGCTTCTTCCAGTTTTCTTTTTCCTTTTCAATCTCAAGAATTAGAGATGGTTTAGATAAGATATTTGTTCCTGAGAGCTCCGGTCTCAAGGCAGAGGGAAAGAAAATCAGGCTCTCCCTAGTAGGATTTATATTCCCTTAGGGTCAGAATTCAGCAGAGAATTTTTTTTTCCTTCAAGCTAGCTTTTTCTACTGGTTGGGAATTAAATGGGGGTCAATTAAACCTTCGACTGGCATTGCGTACTTAACTGACGCAATTGAAGTTTCATAATTTTCATAGATACCCACTTTTCCTTTTTTTTAATGGTTTTGAAAGCTGATCTAATATAATTTTAAGTAAATAATTGTTGGGTTTCCTGCAAAGAAGTTACCCTATGGTTTCCTCTTTTAGAAGCTTCCAGATATAACAATCAAAGTAAGCATTCCATTCAGTCTATTTGATCTTACAGCCAGCTTTTTTTTTTTCTTCTTTTTTCCCTCTAACAGTGTGTGGAAAAATATTTTTTAGAATATCAAAAGAAACCCAACTTGGTCATTTTAGGTTGAGATCTCTCTTAGTATAACTTTCCCAATTAAGTAGGTACTTGCAAGTATATGTTTTTGTACGTATATAAACCTGGCTGGGGTGTTAGAGGCTGGCCTTCTGACGCCCCTTGTTTCTGTGAGAGGCTCTATTTCCTATTTTAAAGTCAAATTTGTCTGGGATAAAAAACACTAGTGAAATTGTGTGGTGGGCCAGTGTGCTGCTTGTGAGCTTAATTCCTCTAGGCATCACCCCAGAGTCACTTCAGCTCTCTTATGTGCCTCGGTCCTCCCTTCGGTAGTCTACGACCACCACAGGTGCTCAGATCACTGAATGGCCAGTTCTTATTTTGTGACCCCTGGAGAGCAAGTGTTTTAATTAATGAGTGGGTTTCCCTATGGGACTACTGCACGGTATGAGGACTGTGCCTTCACCACTCCCATAAATCTCTGTCACCTGAGAGAGCTGTATTGGCTGGGAGGAGTCTTGTCCCTTGTTTTTGGAGCAAAGCTCTCATGTAATATCTTCACTTTTATCCCAACAAATTCAATTAAGGCAGCCAAATTGAGGAAAAGCATCAGATCAGGCTCTTATCTAACCACTCAGCCAAGACCACTCAGTCTCCTACAACTGAGCAAACCCTGGTATCTTTCAATCAAGCTCCCCCCAGTATCTCTCACCTGGGTAGCTATTCCCTGGTATATTTCAACTGAGCTTCCTCCAGTATCTTTCAACTGGGTGAGAATTCTCCTGGTATCGGTCAACCAGGCCTCCACAGGGTCTTTCACCTTGTGGGTATTCCTCGGTATCTTTCAACCAGTCCCCCCGCCCCCAGTATTTTTTAACTGGGAGGGGGCAGGTACCTACTACACTGCCAAATAAAACTCAGGATCATCAACCAATATGGGAGATCTGAGAACCAGGAGAGACTTACCCAAATTCATCTGGACTCTCCGAGGAGGCAGATGGGGCACAAAGGGCCTCTCCTGGTACCAAGGCTCCAGTTCCTTGTAGAGAAGTCATGAAGAAGAGAAGTCCACTCTGGGTCCCTTCGTGGTTGCCAAAACTGTCAACAAAAAATGCATGACATGAGAGTTACAAGTTGAGTTTATCTGGGGCAAAATTAGGACTGCAACCTTGAAGACAGCATCCCAGATAGCTCTGAGAAACTGTTCCAAAGAGGCAGGGGAGAAGATTAGTATATATGCATTCTTGGTAAGGGAGGAGTATATGTAATCAAACACATTTTTTGGTAAGGGGTTTCTGCTAGTCATGAGGAGCAGACATCACCATGTAGGGATTTAGTTCTTTTCTAGATATGAGAAGATGCAAGTGTTGGGCTCATAAAATCAGCTCCTGGAAACATCTAACTATCTAAGACCTGTTCTGCCCATCCTCCAGAGCACAGAGTGCCTCATTCCTGGTTTCCACCCTGAATTCCCTTCTGGAGATGTGGAAGATCAGTAGCTACAGCAGCACAAAGTGATTTAATTCTTGTACAGGCAGATGGCAAGTTCCAATTTGGAGTTGACATGGGGCAATTTGGAAAGATAGATTGCTCACATCTGAAAGAAAAGAAATCAAACATGCCCCCAAGAAGTTTTACAACTGCTAAACACAGTGCTCAAGCCAAAGGAGGCAGCAGTTGTACATTGCTCAGGATAGCCAGGACAAAAACACCTTTGGTTATACCTCTATTCCTGAGTATAGACCTGACCCAATTTAGCTTGACATACTCACCTGAGAATCTCAAAAGGTCATGAGAATGGGGATTTGAACTTACCCATCTAGCATCAAATGGTAAATGACCAAGGAGTGGTTTTATTTCTTGAATAGCTAATGAAGGAAGCAATTGGATCAATATACCTGAGCATCCATTATGGGCGTCCCGTGGATACAGGACTACATTAAAAGACCAAATATGCAAAGGACAATTCAAAGAGTGTTATGAAAATGTATGATTTGTGCTAAAAATAATTCCAAGACTGGGGACTCCCCCACCCTGCTTGGAGTCCAAGCTAGAGGGGACAGCCTGAGAGAAGACTGGCAAGTAGACTTTACAGTCATGCCAAAGTAAAAAGAAACTTTCCCTACGAATTAGTGATGGCAGACATCTTTACAGGCTGGGTAGAAGCATTCCCTTGCTGGATTGAAAGAGCTTCAGAGGTGGTAAAGGTCTTGCTCAAGGAGATAATTCTGAGATTTGGGCTACCCAGCTCAATTCAGAGTGATAATGGAGGTGCCTTTATTGCTAATGTGACGCAGGATGTATATATAAAGTATGGAATCAAATGGAATTTGTATACATCTTGGAGGCCTCAATCGACCAAACCACACCTTAGAAAGGATGATAACTAAAATCTGTCAAGAAAGTAACTTAACCTGGGCTACAGTGTTGCTGTTTGCACTGCTTAGAATTAGAATGGGTCCTAGAAGTAGACTCCAACTGAGTCCTTATGAAATATTGTATGGGAGGCCCTTCCTCTATTCTGGGCATTTTGGTGAAAGACATCTGACCAAAAGGTAAAAGAACTCAACACTGTAAGATACGTACAAACTATGGGTTTAGTTTTAAGTGCTATTCCTAAATTTGCTGCTAATAAAATGATATTTCCCACAGATGCCCCCCTCCAGTGCTTTAGACCTGGAGACTGGGTGCTCTTAAAAACATGGAAGGATGTCTACCCAAAGGACCAACTCCAGCCCTGGTGGGAGGGCCCTTACCAGGATCTGCTAGTAACTTGCTCTTCTGTTACATCAACAGGATCAAGCTGTGGATCTGCTGCACATGGGTGAAGCTGACTTCTGACCCAACTACAAATCCACACTCCTCAGCAGTTCCAGAAAAGACAACCACAACGCTGACTGAAAGCCAGTGTTCCTTCCTGCAAGCCTGGACTGAGGCTTCAGTTAAAATTTTAAGAAGTATCTTAGATTAGTAGTGAATGACTTGTGGCCATTCATAATAACATTTGTAATTGGCTGGAGCATTTTTCTGATTTATTATTTGCTTATATCCTTTTGCTTGCTTCTTGATTCATCTAATCATTTTACCTGTGATTATACTGCAGTCAATCAAACCTATAATTTGTTGTGATATTGATAATAGGAGATACTTAACCTTTGCTCTATTTTAGTTTAACCCTTGTGAGGATAGGGTTAATACCAAAGTTTAGGGCCACTGCTATTTTCCCATACAAACTATTGGCTCCAACTTTAATGATGGCTCTTGTTTTTCTTTACTGTCTCATCCCACTGGTGTCTGCTGCTTTCTGGAAGGAAAATACTCTAATTAGGTTGTCTCAGGGTATAGCCAGAGGTCGGAATTTAAGTAATTGTTGGATATGTCATTTGAAATCTGAAACCATCCAAGAAAATTATGTCCCAACTGTGATCCCCGTAACTGAGTTTTACAATGTGCCAGACCCCATGATCTACTTTAACATTCCTCCTTCAGGCATCACATTCCAAGTTAACATAGTTCCAGAAGTTGAGAATATACCAATCCCTTGCGTCAACCTGTCTGAAGTAATTTCCATTGAAGGACATCTTACTACTGGTCGCCCGCGGTCCCTTGATTTTCTCCTGAAAAAATGTGATAATGAAAATCCCTTGAAATGTAATGGTAGCAAATGCACAAGGGCTAAAAATGACACTAATTTATGCCAGAGAGCCAGACAAGTTGGATATCATGTAAATGGACTATGGAAGGCTTGTAGTGGCTCTCACCCCTGGCTTGATAACATAATCTCTATAATCCCCAGAAATGATAATATTGATGAAAATACTATGGGAGGTATAATTTGCTCCCCTCCAGGATTTATCTTTGTCTGTGGCTCAGGGAATGACTCAGCAACACAAGGATGGGCACATCGCTGCTTAGACAGCTGGGAAATGGAAGGGTTGTGCTTACTGGGATATTTTAGGATTCCTTTTGCCTTGTATAGCCTGGAGAGCATCACTTCCTTCTCTAAATCAAACACCCATCTTAAGGGAGCAATATTGGCAGGGTATGAGGACAATACAGGACAAAGTATTTTTGGCAACCTCACATCAATTGCCAGAGTTTATGATGTCAATAGAGATATGATTCATAACCTATCTGCCACAATTGGACAAATTGCTGAGGACACAGCTAAAAGCATTGCAGCCCAACAAACATCTTTGAACTCATTGGCTCGAGTGGTCCTTGATAATAGAATAGCCCTTGATTTCTTATTGGCAAAACAAGGAGGAGTATGTGCCATGGCTCACACCATGTGCTGCACATACGTCAATACCTCTGGAGAAGTTGAAACCCGAGTCAACAGAATAATTCAAAAGGCTACCTGGTTACAGGATGTACGTAAAGAGGACACACACCAGGGCTTATTTTCCTGGTTGCCATCTAGAATAGGGGGACTCTTTTGAGTACTGTTACAAGGCTCCATTTGATCAGCCTCCTCTTTGAAATGTGTTTGTTAATTTTCAAATATTTGTCCAGATGCTACAACAATGTGGTCAAAGAGAGAGATAATGTTTTCATGATAGTTTTCAAAATACTTACGCTAGGCCTGGGACTCAAGAATTCTTTGAAAAGAAGGTCCAAGACTTTCTCTCCTCTAATCCTGATGAATTAACGTCGCCCCTGTTCAGCAGGAAGTAGCCAGAGCGGTCATCGCCCCTGTTCCCTTCAGGATTGAGGAGAATGGAAGAAAAGAGGGAACTGAAATTGAGCAGGACCATGCAGGGTCTTCCTGGGTACAATCCCCTCTTGTCCACATTTCTTGTTTGTAGAAAAAGCTTGAGTTTTTTAGGCCTTCCCAGAGTTCCAAAGAGCATACTCAAGCAGTTGATGATTACAGAAGTGAGGAAATGCAGAAACAAAGGAAAAGCAATCAAGCTAGAAAAGTTCAGCCATAAAACAGAATCACAGGACTCCTAGTTCCTCCTCAAGGAGTATAGATAACAATCTGATGCAACATATCTTTGAGTTGTTTTACAGAATCCAGGACCCCATGATGAAAGGTGCTGACCACAGCTGGGGAGACCCAGACAAGTTGGAGCGAGAAGAATGATGATCCAGATGCCAGATATCACTTTGTTGCTTAATACTGAACCAATCAGAAGAATCCACGAGCTAATCACATGCTTAAGACTCTTACCCTTAATTTTAGTCTTTAAAAACCCTGGCCTAAGAGCCATTGGGGAGTTCAGGTCCTTTAAGCATTAGCTGCCCATTCTCCTTGCTTGGCACCCTGCAAATAAATGCTGTACTTTCCTTCATTGCAACCTGTGTCAGTAGATTGACTTTGCTGTGCCTTAGGTGAGCAAACCCAAAGCTGGTACAGTGACAACCTGTGTTTCAGCTGGGAGAGCTCAGTGGTTTTCTTTAACGACTTTTCAGGTTTTTTGACTGTTAGGAGCACTTTCAAGTATACAAAAGAATAAACTCTTATACCCATCACCCAGATTCAAGAACAAGCATCTTCCTCATTTGCCTCATCTATTTTTTTTTTTTTTTTGCTGAAATATTTTAGAGTAAATCCCAGACATCATGCCACTTCACCCTTATAAACTTTAGTATCTCTCTCTTAAAACATAAGGCTGTTTTCTTAAATAAACACAATATTATTGTCCCAGCTAATAAATTTCACATTCCCTAATATTTAATACTCAGTTCATATTCAAAATATTCTGCTCTTCTACAATTGATTTATTCAAGCCAGAATCTAAATAAGGGGCACACAATTCTCTCCATCTGCTAAACTCAAACAGAACCTCATTCCCCAAGTCATTAAAGTATTGGAGTCCTGTTTATGGTCCTATCCAGTGGAATTTTCTTGTTGCCTCCTCATAGCCACATTGAGAGCTTCAAGTATAAACCCTGTTTTTAAATAGTTTGTTTCATCGAGAGGGATAAAACATGTGTGTAACTAATATTAATCATTTTTTATTAATAGCCATTTTTATGCTTTCTCTTTTGACTTTTTCTCTGACTTAACATCTTTCCTGTATGTTTTTTCCTTCACCTCCTGTCAATCATAATTTGATTTATTTTATCATAAATGAATGCAAATTTAAGGCTTTTTAATAGCCACTGTGGATTTTTTATGTGGTTACTGTATTGAATTATGTTTATAAATTATTTACTTTTCAACTCTTCTTGCATTTTTAATGTGGTAAAGTATACATAAGACAAAATTTACCACAAGTATTTTTAAGTGTACACTTCAGTGGCAATAAATACATTCACATTGTCATGCAACCCTCACAGCCACCCATCTCACAATTTTACCATCTTTCCAAATAGAAACTCTACCCATTAAACACTATCTCCCTGTTGCTCTGCTCCCCTCCCCTGCCCCCAGTCCCTGGCAATACCATTCTACTTTCCTTCTCTCTGAAGTTGACTATTTTAGGTACCTCATGTAAGTGGACTCACACAATACTGGTCCTTTTGTGACTGGCTTATTTCACTTAGCATAATGCCTTCAAGGTTCATCCATGTGGTAGTGTGTGTCATATTTTCCTTCCTTTTTAAGACTGAATAATCCATTGTGTGTATATACCACATTTTGCTTATGCAGTCATCCTTTGAAGGACACTTGGGTGGCTATTGTGAATAATGCTGCTGTGACCATGGGTGTACAAATAAATAACTTAGTCCCTGTTTTCAGTTCTTTTGGGCATATACCCTGAAGTGGAATTGCTGAATCATATGGCAATTCTAGTTTTTTTTTTTTTTTGAGAAATCCCCTTATTTTCCATAGTGACTCTTCTTGAACTCCTGAATAAACCAACTTGATCTTGGTGTATCCTTTTAAATAACTGATGAATTTGATTTACTACTATTTTCTTTAAGATTTTTGCATCTCTATATATTTATGAGTTTGAGGGAATAACTTTATTTCCCATTGTCCTCTGGTTTCTTATTGAAGTTAATAGCCTCCTGGAGTGTACTGAAATACTCCCTTTTTTCCCTGTTCTCTAGAACAGTCTGGGTACTACTACGATAAAAGTTGTCTCAATTTTCAAATTTAATTGTGAATGTTGGATAATACTCCCATTTTGTTTATCTGTGGTTGTATCCTTTTTTTGTTCATAGTGTTATTCATTTGTACCTTTTCTTCTAGCTAAGTCAATGCCACACAGAGGTTCGATTTTGTTAACTTTCTAGATCTACTTTTTTAATCTTGCAATTTAACTCAATTGTCACCTATTCTACTTTCCTAATATTTTAAGCCTGTAAATTTCCCTCAATTCACCACTTTTACCACAAGCAGTTATTATTATTGATATCCAATGTTTTCAAATTTCCTTTAGTTTTTGGCTGATGAGTTATTTTAGAATGTAATTAACTGTACCCTTTAGTATTTAAATACCAAACATAGAAATCTTTATCTTTTAATTTTACACTATCTTAATTCTTCCTGGTTCAGTTTTTATGTAATAAGAAATTTTGAACTTCTTGATTGTAAGTATACATCTTTCCTTTACCCTGACATTAATATTGTGTTAGCTGCTCATATGAGTCTTACACCACAACCTTTTTGTAATATAGTAAGTCCCCTACATATGAACAAATTCCATTCTGAGAGCATGTTGGTAAGTCCAATTTGTTTTAAGTCCAACAAAGTTAGCCTAGATACCCAACTAACATAATCAGCTACATACTACTGTACTGCAATAGGTTTTTAATACTTTTCACACGAATAATACATTAAAACAAACACAAACATAAAGAAAACACTTTTCATCTTACAGTACAGTACCTTGAAAAGTACAGTAGAACAGTACAACAGCTGGCATACAGGGGCTGGCGTCACATGACCAGGCAAGAAGAGTTACTGACTGGAGGAGGGAGAGGAGGTGGGAGATGGTAGAGCTGAAGGATCATCAGCAATAGGAGATGGAGGGCAAGCTGCAATTTCACTTGTGCCTGACATTGATGGCATAGGTTTTGGCTCCTTCCTGGATTTAATTCTACCTACCCTTTTGTTTTTGTTTTTGTTTTTGTTTTTTTCCCTCATTTTATTTATTTTTTTTGAGGTACACCAAGTTCAATCATCTGTATTTATACACATATCCCCGTATTCCCTCCCTCCCTCGACTTTCCCCCACCCTCCCCATCCCAGTCCTCTAAGGCATCATCTATCCTCGAGTTGAACTCCCTTTGTTATACAGCAACTTCCCACTGGCTATCTATTTTACAGTTGGTAGTATATATATGTCTATGCTACTCTCTCACTTTGTCTCAGCTTCCCCCTCACCCCCCAACCCCCAAACCTCGAGTTCTCCAGTCCATTCTCTGCATCTGCGTCCTTGTTCTTGTCTTGTCACTGAGTTCATCAGTACCATTTTTAGATTCCATATATATGAGTTAGCATACAATATTTGTCTTTCTCTTTCTGACTTACTTCACTCTGTATGACAGACTCTAGGTCTATCCACCTCATTACATATAGCTCCATCTCATTCCTTTTTATAGCTGAGTAATATTCCATTGTATATACACGCCACGTCTTCTTTATCCATTCATTTGTTGATGGACATTTAGGTTGCTTCCATCTATCTACCCTTTTGAAAAGAGGATCCAGTGATGTCTGAGTAGTAGCTCTTTTTTTCTCAATATGGATGACACATAGCACTGGATTGCATTCTGGACAGCTGCTGCAAACTTCATGTACCATTCTATGTTCAGGTCCTGTGCCTGAAAAACTAACAGTGCCTCATCAAATAAAGAAAACCCCCTTGCTGTTTCCTGTGTCATGAATCTCTTCAGTTCTTCAGTTACTTCTTACTCCTCTTGTCTCTCTTTGTCCTTTCTCTGGGCCTCCAATTCCATCAGGTCTTCATTAATAAGCTACTCCTGTTGCACAGCAAGGAGTTCAATGAAGTCATCCTCTTGTAGATCTAGCTTGAAATAAAGATACTGTACTGCTGTGCTCTACACAGTCTGTACAGTAAAGTACACAAAAGCACAACCACTCTTAGAGGATGCATACACATGACAATGTACACCAGAAACATGAACTAACTTACATGATTGGACATTCAAATGCAGATTTGAATCTTTCAAAGCTTGTAACTTGAAGGTTTGTATGTAGGGGACTTACTATCGTCTCCAAAGTTCCATTTTTTAGGCTTCAGCATTGAAGGTAGGATGTCTTATGCAGATTCTTAAAAAAATTAATAAAGTTAATTTTTTAGAGCAGCTTAGGTGTACAGCAAATTGAGTGAAAAGTACAGAGAAGACTCAAATATTCCAAGCCCCTACACAAGCACAGCCTCCCTCATCAATATCCCACACCAAAGTCACATTTGTTAAAATCAGTGAACTTACATGATACATCTTATCACCCAAAACCTATAGTTTACAGTAAGGCTCACTCTTCATGTTGTACATTCTGAGTTTTGACAAGTGTATGACATGTGTCCACCATTGTATCATACAAAATTGTTTCACTGTCCTAAAAATCCTCTGTGCTCTGCCTAGTCATTCCTCTCCACCCAGCCCCTGTGAAGGACTGATATTTTTACTGTCTCCACAGTTTTGCCTTTTCCAGAATGTCATAGACTTGGAATCATACAGTATGTAGCCTTTTCAAATTGTCTTCCTTCACTTAGTAATGTGCATTTCAGTTTCCTCCATGGAATGTAGTTTGTCTTCTATGAAATAGCCTCTAATCCAATGAGCTGTGTCTTTATAAGAAAAGAAAACAGAAAAGATAAGCACACACACAGTGGGGAGGCCGTTTGAAGACAAGGGAGAGGTTGGAGTGATAGATCTAGATGCCAAGAAAGACTATGTATTCCTGGCAACCACCATAAGCTAGAAGAGACAAGGAAGGATTCTTCCCTAGATCCTTGGGAGGGAGCATGATCCTGCCTAAACCTTGATTTCAGACTCATACACTCCAGAGTTGGGGAAGAATGTGTTTTTGTTTTAAGCCACCTAGTTTGTGGCACTTTGTTATGGCAGCCCCAGGAAACTTAATACACTGGTCATGAACCCACTTCAGCTCCCAAGCTAGTGCCATCCCCTAGAGTGATAACCCATTCCTGCCTAGATACGAGAAATGAAGGATTGGAGAAGTTCAAGCCACAAGAGTCTGCTGACACTTTTATTTACAGTGACCAGATTGAGAGACAAGCCTGCACTTCTCTAGCATCCTCCAACAAGGGATGCTTACATTGACATAGCCACAAAAACTCAAGACTCCCTGTCCTGTGGGACTTACTTGGGGATAGTAATTAAGTTGGTTTTTTTCCAAGGCTGGGGGAAAGGTAAGAATTTCTACTGTAAAAGGTAAACAGTTGATAATATCCTTTAGTTTCTGCTTCTCTATCATCAAGTCTACACAAGGTCCCTCTCCATCTTCCCTTCTATCCTCTGTCCTCACTTGTACTTCCCATCCCTCAGTATTCACCCACTCTAATGGGTATCAGGTAAGTCCTTGGATATATGTGTTTATTCTAAAATACGTCATTTTGTGGATGATTGTATCCTTAGTTTATATAAATAGAATTATGCTTTAGACTTCATTTATTTTCTTACTATTTATACTTGACCAAATTTTTAAAAGATTTGTGTAGGTTGTCATGCACATACAATTCACTGTTTCCAGCTTGAATTTCACTGTCTGCATCCACCATATTTTATCAATTTCTCTAGTGATGAACACCAAGCTGCCTCCAACTTCCCACCACTACACACAATGCTGCCTATGAACATTCTCACCCCTGTCCCTTTAGGGACCTGGGTGACAGTCCCTCTGTTGGCTCCTAAAGTAAGCTTATATTTAATTCTGCTGAGCATTGCCAATTTGTTCACAGTGGCTCTAGTATTGTGACAATGCAGAACCACTCAAATAATTTCTAATTGTGCCATCTTGGGGAGAGGCCTGCCTCTGCCAGGTCCAAATCGCCCACAGCCCAGCTCCATTCCATTTCCACAGGTTTGAACCATTCAGGGAAACTGAAGTTCCTCAACTTCTCTGTTTTCGTGTTCAGTGAAGTATGTGTAGACTCAGAGTAATGGTTACATTTATGACCCAGAAAGCTGTTAGTATAAATACAGCAATGCTCTTCTTGTTTTTTTTTCTTTTTTTAGCACCAGTAGTGAAGTATCTAATTCTTATTTCAACTTAAAAAGGAATAAAATAAATAAAACCAAAGTAGAATAGTGACCAGAATAACAGTACCGTTATAATCACATTAAATAGAAAAGCTCCCATCGACATTTTAAGAATGCAATAATAATAAATGCAGTATGATACATTTTAGAGTATTCCACTCAATTTTGTAATCCATTTTCATAAAAATGTTACTCAGAAGAGAGGCTTTGGACACCCCTGGAAAGATGGGAAATCAGGTTAGAAATACATAATATGCCAGGATTTACTAATTCACTGTTAAAAAGTACCTTATATTTCTCTTAGATATTTTAAATGAATAATTATATATTTAACATATAAGACAAGTGGTACTTCAGCTTTATATCAACTTTTAGATGTACATTTAAATTGTCACATTTTATAAGTTAATTTTCATTTATACTTATTTGAAAGGCTTCCCAGGTTGTTTGCCAGTATAATATTAGGGTCAGCAAATGTTGGACTGCACTACATTTAGTTACATCTAACATCCAATTTCACGTAATATATGTGAAATGTTACACCCCTACGTGGTATTTAGCTAATTTCTTTGAAACAAAAATATTAATTTTATGAATGTGATAAGAAACAACCTTATTCACTGTATGCTTTTTTTTTAATGAGCAGTACAGATAGCAGACATATAACTCCTTACTCTCTGACTACTAAGAAATGAAGCCAAACGTTAGAAAAATACAATGCAAGAAAAGATTCAAGTTAAAAATAGACTCCTTTGGTTAAAAATCATCCCCTTAATAATTTCATTTGTAATCTAAACTCACCATGTCCCACCAGCCCAAAAGTTATCTTCTAAATGTCATTATACTTGTATTATAGTTTTTTTTTCAATCCAGTATTCATAGAGGTCACTGGGTTGCAGCAACAAAATATTTTAACTCTAGGAAGAGAGTATAGTCTTGTTGCATCAGCTCCTCTGACAGATGTCTTTCTTGGAAGGTTTTACTTTAGAAACCTCTGACACATGTAGTTTTCTTCAGATACTTTATATCCAAACTTTTTATAGAAACCAACGTTTTGTGGTAGACATTCAAGGGTAATCTTATAACAGTTCAGTTTCTTGCTTAGCAAAGTAAGGGTTGAGAATAACAATTTGCCAAGCTGCTTTCTTCTGCTTTCATCACTAACAACAGCATCTTCCACTCTTCCTCTCTTAGCACAGGAATGGATGGATTTATATTCTATTATCAGAGTTGCTGTAGCAACTATCTGTCCTAAAGTGACATCTTCCACAACTGTAACATAATAATCCCCAGATTTCTTCATGTGCTCAAAAGATTTCATAAATTGTTCCGGGTTGACAACTCCAGTCTCTGTCAGCTGACCTAGTACCTTAAAAAAACCTCTATTTAAATCAGCAGTACAAAGAGGCCTCAACACCAAACCTTCTCCAGGATGTGTTAGGGAAATGGCTGGAGAAAATGTAGCTGTATTCTGACTCCACTCCACTTCTTTGAGTAGACTTGGGTCAAACATAGGCGTTTCATCAGGCTTCATATATTTGCAGCAAGGTCCGCAGAGGCCGCCGCCGGCACTCAAGCTCTCCAGGCCCGGCGGACTCTTGGCCGCCCGGGGGCGCACAGCGCTGGATCCGGGTCCGGATCCGGCTTCAGCGCCAGCCCCCCCTCCTCCACCTCGCGCTCTGCTGCCTCCCGCGCCGCCCCGACGTGGCAGCGCCGACGCCTCCTGCCCGCCCCGCCCCGCCCCCGCCCGCAGCAATGCTCTTCTTATTTAAAAATATATATATATTTATACATATATGTGTGTATAATGTATATATACACACGTGTATATATACACACACACACTATACACGCACACACACACGTGCGCGCACACACACACACACAAATGGCTCCATGTCAGACATTTGATTAAAGCAAAATATTCCTTTCCCCATCCATAAATTTTGTTTACTGGGCTTGTAAGATATAAAGTAAGACTTTAATGCTACTGTATATCATATTATTTGTAGAACCAATTTCCCATTATTGGACATTTGGGTTGTTTCTTCTTTGGAGTCAGCTGAGCACATGGGCAGCCTGGTGAGGACCAGGGATGGGGGAGAGTGAGGACAGCTGAACCTCTGCTCTGTGTTAGACACCAGGGTGCTTTTCATACATGCATACTCCCCTTTATCATTACTAAAGTCTTCTGTGCTATTATCCCCCATTTTATAGATGACAAAATAAAAAATCATGCAGATTATCTAATTGCTCACATTTACAGAAGTAGATAGCAATATGAATAATGTGAAATTCCAAACGGTTGTCTATATATCTTTTTCAAACTTACGCTTCTTTGTATTTCAGCAAGTTGCCTCTAGGGTTTAAAATTTTACTTTATTTTTAATCGTGGTGGCAATTACCTAGCATTAAATTTACCATCTTAAACATT
The DNA here is from genome assembly GCF_030028045.1 of Hippopotamus amphibius kiboko. Taxonomy (NCBI): domain Eukaryota; kingdom Metazoa; phylum Chordata; class Mammalia; order Artiodactyla; family Hippopotamidae; genus Hippopotamus; species Hippopotamus amphibius. Next base: position 52,986,055 of record NC_080186.1, read on the forward strand.
TTAAAGTGCACTGTTAGTTAAATATATTCATAATGTTTCCCAATAGATCTCTAGAACTTTTCATCTTGCAAAACTGAAACTCAATGGCCACTAATTTCCCCTTCTCCTCTACCTTTGTATTTCCTATTTCTATGTTTGGATTCCGCATATGAGTACTTACCCATCATCCGTACTTATCTTTTTGCAACTTACTATAGTATCCTTACTTCACTTAATATAGTATCCTTGAAGTTCATCCATATTGTAGCATATGATAGGCTCTCCCTTTTCAAGGCTGCATAATATTCCATTGAATGTATTTACCACATATTCTTTATCCATCTGTCAATGGAAAGTTAGGTTATTTCTATCTTAGGTTATTGTGAATAATGCTGCAATGAACTGCTATGAAATTTTTTTGGATATCTACCAAGAAGTAGGATTGCTGGATCATATAGTAATTGTATTTAAAAAAATTTTTTTCAGGAAGCTTGCTACCATTTACATAGCAGCTGTACCATTTTACATTCCCAAATACCTACAGATTTTTAAGGAAATATGAACACCCAAGGGACTAAATCCGCACCCATATGGTGTCCTTGTCTTTATAGGCAGCATATGAAGAGAGTTAGAAGGTACCTGTGGGTCTGAGCATCACTGAATGCTTTGCATCCATTCTCAGAAATTAATTGCTTCCTGAAAATTTGCACAGTCTGCAGAGTCAAAGAAGGCTTAAAGGAAGTGATACCCACGCTAGCCCATGAAGGGTCCTAAGAGTTAGCTGGGGCAAGACAGGAAGAAGGGCTTCCAGGTAGATAGGGCAGCCTGGAAAAACCCAGAGAAGAGAGGTTTGACTCACGCAGAGAATTCCTGTCCCTTCAGTATGGCTAGGGCTTAGAGATCTTATAAAAAAATCTGCAATTTTGACTTTCTATTTAATTATTAGTTTTTCTTTGGGAGTATGCAGACCTTTAAATTTTTCATATGGTAATTGCCCCAGGCAGGCAGCAAAGGCCAGGCTGTTAGAGATCATGATATCCATCTTTCCTTTCATTGCAACAGCAGAAGATGCTAACTGAATATCAAGAGTCTGAACATCTTCTTCACGCCAAGAGACACTCCTTGACCTCATATAGTTTATGGTCTTAGTGAGAAAGCCAGGCATTAAAGAAAGAATTGTGAGTTATATAAAGGGAAGTACTGTGTGCTCTGGGAACCTGTAGAAAGGGGATAGAGGAAGCTCAGGTTTGTCTGAGGAAATGGAAGCAGATAGAGCAGGGAGTCCCCAGAGGAAAAGAACCTGGTAAAGCTTTCTGACATAAAGATGAGCCATTTTAAGCCTTAGGCCACTTTGTGATCTAGGCTGACCACAATGCTTGCCCTTGAAAAGGTCTCAGTAATAATGATCTTAAGGGAAGAAAACAAACTATCATTATCAAGGAAGAGAAGGAACAATAGCAAAGACAACAAATTAGTTGTAAAGACTCCAGTTCTGTTTCAATGGTAAAGATTAGCCAAAAACACTTTCTTGGGCTTTATTGCAGAATTTTAACCCCCCACTCCACCCCACCGCCCCAGCAGTCAACCGTTAGATCCACAGGAACTGAGGGGATGATGATATTGATCTTTCCTGACCTTTGTGATGTCAATCAACTAAAGCTTGGGGCTCTGTCAACCTTTGACCCAGTTCTACGCAGAGTTCCCTCTGCCCAAGCCCCTTTGTGAATATGCATGTACCCTTAGCTTAAAACTTTCCCAATTTTGCTGTTCCTAGAGACACTGCTTTGGGAAAGGTTCCTGGTGTTCTCCTCACTTGCTGCAAGTAACAAACCCTTCCTTCTCCTGATCTTTGGGTTGGTTGTATCTTTTGGCTTGACATCCACCAAGAGGTGAACCCAATTTGGGGATAACAAAGGGAAGAGAGAATAACCCCTAATTTACCACTGATACATCACAGCTGTTATTAGAACATTAATTTTTAAAAATGATTTGCCTTATATACCTTGTATAATTTTAGAGCACAATGAATTTTATTTTTTGCAAGCGTCCCTTAATAAATGGTATCATTTCATTAAAAGGCTTTATCACCGTCTTTTTAATTTCTACATAATTCCTCAAATAAATGCACCATAATTTGTTAAATCTTTCCCCTACCTCTGGCCATTTGATTCTTTTAAGTTTCTAATCAGCATAAATAGAAAGACAGAAAATTTTATGGATAGTATAGAGGAACAAAATGTGCCACCCCAAAATGTGGCTTTTGGGCATGAGGATAAATTTAGTCTGATTATTTATAAGGCCCCAAAGACCAGGAAGAACCTTCTGTTGCAGGGAAAAGTGGGGCAAGAGAGGATGGTCATGTCCCAGGTCTCAGGTGAGTCCCTGGGACACGCTGCCAAGTATGGGCCCTTGGGTGTGCTCAGGAAAGAATTCAAGAGCGAGGCACAGTGAAGTGAAAGCAAGTTTATTTAGAGAGATACACATTCCACAGACAGAATGCGATCAGTCTCAGAGAGTGAGAGCAGCCTTGGGAGAAACACACTCCACAGACAGTGTGGGACACCTCAGAAGGTGAGAGGCCCCCAAATATGGGGTGGTTAGTTTCTGTGGGCTGGGTAACTTCATAGGCTAATGAGTGGGAGGATTATTGCAACTATTTTGGAGAAGGGGTGGAGATTTTCAGGAATTGGGTCACCACCCACTTTTTGACCTTTATGGTTGGACTTGGGACAGTCTTGGCACCGGTGGGTGTGTCATTTAGCAGCTGATGTATTACAATGAGCACATACTGAGGCTCAAGGTCTAGTGGAAGTTGACTTCCACCAAGTCAACCATCTTGGGCCTAGTTGGATCTAACCAGTTTATTTTGTATCTTCAATGGCTATGTTATTCTTTTAAAGGTTGTGCTCTGCCCCCTTCCTGTCTCACTTTGACTTTCCCCAGGACTATCTTAAAGAATGTAGATGAGGGGAATTCCCTGGCAGTCCAGTGGTTAGGACTCTGCCCTTCCATTGCAGGGGGCACAGGTTCGATCCCTGGTCGGGGAACTAAGATCCCACAAGTTGTGCAGCCAAAAAAAATAAATAAACAAAAGTTAAAAAAAGAATGTAGAAAGAGGACCTATTCCAGGAAGGGAGTTATCACCATAGATAATACTATAGTGTGAACTAAGTGGGTAGATAGGGAGGAACCGAGTAAAGACTGTTAAAATTTCTCTCCATGTCCCACTGTCTCCACAGGGCCAGCAAATATTTGTTTACATAAATCCCCTTTGATATCCAATCCAATACCCCTAACATCCTCTTTTGTCTTTAGTTGAAGATGGTATTTAAGGTGAGGGTTTTGGCCATTTTGGTGAGTTACTCAGTTTTTCTGGGTTCCTCTCATGCATACTATGGTTAAACTTTTTTTTTTTTTTTTTTAGGGGGGGTACACCAAGTTCAATCATCTGTTTTTATACACATATCCCCGTATTCCCTCCCTTCCTTGACTCCCCCCGCCTCGAGTCCCCCCCACCCTCCCTGCGGTTAAACTTTTTTTTAATTGGGGTACTGTTGTTTCACAATATTCTGTTACTTTCTGCTGTACAACCAAGTGAATCAGCTATACGTACACATATATCCCCTCCCTCTTGGACCTCCCTCCTACCCCACCTCCATCCCACCCAGCTAGGTCACCACAGAGCACAAAGCTGAGCTCCCTGTGCTGTACAGCAAGTTCCCACTAGCTATCTATTTTACACATGGTAGTGTATATATGTCAATCCTAATCTCCCAATTCATTCCACCCCCCTTTCCCCTCTGTGTCCACGTGTCCGTTCTCTGAATGTCTGTGTCTCTATTCCTGCCCTGCAAATAGGTTTATCAAACTTTTGTTTGGTTTTCTCCGGTCTCATGTCAATTTTTTTTTAATTGATTTATTTATTATTTATTTATTTATTTTTGGCTGCTTTGGGTCTTTGTTGCTGCACATGGGCTTTCTCTAGTTGTGGTGAGTGGGGACTACTCCTCGTTGCAGTGGCTTCTCTTGTTGTGGAGCATGGGCTCTAGGCATGCAGGCTTCAGTAGTTGTGGCACTCAGGCTCAGTAGTTGTGGCTCATGGGCTCTAGAGCATAGGCTCAGCAGTTGTGGCGCAAGGGCTCAGTTGCTCCACGGCATGTGGGATCTTCCCAGATCAGGGATCGAACCCGTGTGCCCTGCATTTGCAGGCAGATTCTTAACCACTGCACCACCAGGGAAGTCCTATCTCATGTCAATATAATTCTTAGAACAGACAGGAGAACCTAGAAAGGTAGAGGAACTTCCTTTCCCCACAACAATAGGAACGTGTCTTTGTTCAGCCTACTCCCTTTGCCACAGAACTCCTACTCTAGGACAGTCTAGCAGGAACGCAATTAATGAATCAAAGAGCAAGGTCATGTTATGGCATTTGCTAAATATTACCCAGATGACTTACCAAAACTGTTAACAATTTAGATTGCCTTGACCGAGAGGGCCAGGTTCTCACCTCTGGCTGCCAACAAAGGGTGTACCATAGTCCCCCTCATCGACGGGCAATTCATTCCAAGACCCCCACTGGGTGCCTGAAACTGCAGATAGTGAAGCCATGCCCCACAGAATTCACTGAAGCGGATAACTAATAGAAATTCTTGAACTTGTCTTCCAGAACAATATATAAGCCAACAGCTTGTTAAAACTCCTTTGCTTCTAAATTGGCCTCCCAGCTTCAAGCAGCTCAGTTGTTTTATAGGAACTTGGAGTCAATTCTTGCCCTGTTTGAGCCAGCTCGAGCTGGTTGGAGCCACGACGCTAAAACTGGGCCTGCACAGGTGTCCAAAGAATAGAAAACTCCACCCTCAGATCAGCTGAGCGCCTCCCTTTTGTATATGCACAAGTTGTAACCCAGAGGCACCTGCACAGAATAGGGACTCCCTCCCCTTTTCCCTGCCTCCAACCACCTGTCCCCTCACCTAAGATCCTCCTGTGTATCCCATAAATATCCCAACTCCTTTGCCTTTAGAGGTGGGTTTGAGAATTATTTTTGCGGTCTCTTTGCTTGGCTGCCCTGTGAATAAATCTCTTGGCTGTACTCCTCGGTGTCTCAGCATTTGGCTTGCTGCAAGTCAGGCAGATAGACCTGGTTTGGTAATAACAGTGCCGAACCCCATATATACACTTAACGCTTAAACAACATGAGTTTGAACTGCAAGGGACCACCTATTCACCTATACATTTTTTTCCAATAATAAATACCACAGTACTGCATGATAGTGGTTGGTTGAATCTGTGGATTTGGAGCTGCAGATACCGAAAAGCGGAGGATACAGAGGGCTTGACTACAAGTAGTACTTGGTTTTTTGACTATGTGGAGGTGCCCCTAACCCCCGTGTTATTCAAGGATCAATGGCACTTGGTTTTTTTTTTTTTTTTCTGTATATGTATATAATATATGTACTCATATATGTATATATATACCAATGATAAAGTTTAAATTATAATTTAGGTACAGTAAGAGATTAACAGCAGTACCTAAAAATAAAATAGAACAATTATAACAACATACTGTAATAAAAGTTATATGAGTGTGATTTTTTTCTCTCTCCAAATATCTTTTTGTATATACTTAATGCCTTTTTCATCTTAACAAAGCACTTACCAAGCACTGTGGCTATAACTTTTGTAATTAGGGGTGCAAAAGCCAAACTAGCACCAATTTCTCTTTCCTTCTTTACAATTACATGGATAGAAGGTTCGTTCTTCCTGTAGATCTTAGGAACATCAGCATATGGGGTTTTTTCTTTCCTTATTAAGTCAGAAAGTTTCACCTTTTCAGTTAAAGGAAGCACTTTATGAGTTCTCTTTGATGTATCCAAATGGCCAGCAACACTAATATGGGGGCCATTATTACATAAAACAGGGTCACTTGAACACAAGCAGTGCAGTACTGCAGCTGGCTATCTGATAACCTAGAGGGCTTCTAAGTAGCTCACGGATGGGAGACGCTGGACAAAGGGATAATTCATGTTCCAAGCATGACAGAGCAGGATATGGGAGATTTCATCACACTGCTCAGAATGGCATGCGATTTAAAACTTATGAATTGTTTATTTCTGGAAACTTCCATTTAATATTTTTGGACTGAGGTTTACTATGGGTAACTAAAACCATGGAAAGTGAAACCATGGGTTAAGGGAGGAAGGGGGCTATTGCTTTTCTGTTTTGTTTTGTTTTTGGCTGCTCTGTGTAGCATGTGGAATCATAATTCCGGACCAAGGATCGAACTTGCGCCCCCTCCATTCAGTGCATGGAGTCTTAACCACTGCACCACCAGGGAAGTCCCAGGACTACTGTAACTAAAAAAACATTTTAATAAGAAAAACGGTACCTTCTAACGTAACTTTCAATGTTGATGTCTACTGAGATCACAACACTTCTGTTTGCACTCTTTCACTGGGTATTATGTTCAGGCACTGCACTCATTTATCTACGTGTAGACTGTGCTTTCACTTTTATGTCTTTCAGTGCTCTTTATCTCATTTCTCCTTGCAGGACTAAAGAGCTGGGCTGTGGGCTCACCTTTCTACCCATTAAATCTTTGATCCCCTCTAGTTTCATTGTTTTACTGTCTTATATTTTGTTTTAGCCTTTGAATCGTTTATGTTAAATATCCTTTACCATATCTCCTTGGGGTTTCCAGTGCTAATTTTTGAATTTTGTTTCTTTTACCTATATTTACCTTTTTCTTATTCTTAATGTAGTTTTAAGTCATTTGTTTCCTTTTACCTTCATTTTCTACTTCACTTTAGAGTTGTATTTGATTATGAGTTTGTTCCCTTGCTCTCCTGTGTTTCATTTTAGACTGCGTTTAGAGCAAGGGCTAGAGAAAACAGTTCCCCAAGGAAGACGTATAGAGAGGTCCCAGTGTGTTCACAAGCAAACTTAGAGGCCACCACTGCCCTTAAACGCCCTCTAATCCTAATCCCTGTCCCACTGGGTTCTCCAAAGCCCCTGAGGGCTCTTGGACCCTCCCCTTACCCACAAGAGGAGTCCCAGGAATTGAGCAAGGAGCCCACCTAGAGAGTCTGTTACTCCTCCCACTGTCTAGCCAACCACCCAGAATTTCCTGGGCAAAGAGCTTGGAGCCCCCTGCTAGTGCTTCCCAGCATCCCTTACCCACACGGCCCCCTGAGCATAGACAGCTGGTGTGAGCATTCCTGGACCCCAAAAGTGGCCAAGGACTGATTTTTTTGAGTGGAGCTGCTAGGGGAGATGTGTGGACGCGTCTGGATGTCCACCTGTGTATTATGAGAATCCTCCAAATTCAAGAATGAGCAGGGGGTAGGGAGAGAAAGAGATGGGCTGTGGGCCAGAGATGGCCCTCTCCCTGTCCCCATATTCTTTTTCTTTTTTTTATTTTTTATTTTTATTTTTTTGGGGGGTACACCAGGTTCAATCATCTGTTTCCATACACACATCCCCGTACTCCCTCCCTTCCCCAACCCCCCACCTCGAGTCCCCCCCACCCTCCCTGCCCCAGTCCTCCAAGGCATCTTCCATCCTCAAGCTGGACTTCCTTTGTTATACAACAACTTCCCACTGACTATTTTACAGTTGGTAGTATATATATGTCTGTGCTACTCTCTTGCTTCGTCTCAGTTTCCCCTTCACCCCCCGCCCCCTCCCATACCTCGAGTTCTCCAGTCCATTCTCTGTATCTGCATCCTTATTCTTGTCACTGAGTTCACCAGTACCATTTTCAGATTCCGTATATGTGAGTTAGCATACAATATTTGTCCTTCTCTGTCCCCATATTCTAATACGGAACTCTGAGGGGTCTGAGAACTCTGAATTCGAACTTGGTGTTTTATGTCCTCATGAAGGAACATTTGTAGTAGTCTGTTGGCTTTATAGTTTTTAGATGTTTAGGTGGGATATTGGACCTCCATTTTTACTCTTGCTCCAGAGTTAGGGGTGAGTCATTCTGATTTACTGGAACCTGGGAGCGCTTGAGGGGTTATTTCTGGGGGATGTCATGACAAAAGCTATGCTCAAAGATTTAGGTGGTGAACTTTTTTTTAATGGGATCAAATGAGAAGGTATCAGGCAGGATGAAGAGGTGGTTAAAACTTAAGGGGAAGCAGATGCCATAAAAAAGATACAAACTCTTTTTACATTTCATTAAATTAAAATACAAACAAATTATTTTTATCTTTAGTTAGAGATAAAAAGAGAATAAGAGAACAAAGGTAGAAGTTCAGAGATTAAGCAGACCAAAGGATGTACACCTTAAACTTATACACAATATGTCATTATATCTTGATAAAAATTTTTTTTTTGCTTTAAATCTTTTTTATTTTTTTATTTTTTATTTATTTATTTATTATTTTTTGGGGGGTACACCAAGTTCAATCATCTTCAATCATCTGTTTTTATACACATATCCCTGTACTCCCTCGATAAAATTTTTTGACCTGAAAATGGTAATAAGTAAATAATTTATTAAAAAGGACAAAATTCAACTGAAATAGAGTTAGAAATAGCAGAATGCATCAAGGTAACGCACTGCAGAGCACTCTCATTTGCTGGAGTTCAATACACAACCTACCCAGCTTTTCCCTGAGTCACTGTGTGACCCGACCTAACAGGATTTAGGCTGATATAAAAATCGAGATCTTAGTATGTAATACTGGGGAGGGTAGATATTGCTAGTAAGTTTTATATGCTACTGAGATTTTGAGTTCATCTTATCAGTGATGCTCTTACCGGCAAAGCCCATTATCAATTCCCAGGAAATAAAAATAGAATCTTGGTAATAAAATGAAGTCTAACTTTTTTCTTTGTGCTTCATCTAATGTCACTTGCTCATGGGGAGGCTGTGTGCAGAGGCCATGCACCCAGCATTTCAGATCAAATTTCCTGGTGCAAAAAGGCTGTGCAGACACCTCAGCTCTGTTGGCCAAGTGCGTGTGTGGAAGTGATGGCCGTGACACCTCAGTTCAAAATGGTGGTGGTGGGCTGTGTGCAGAGACACCGTGCCTCCCCTCGAGAGCTCCACCCCCCCAACCAGATCCCTATAAAGCAGCCCCACCCACAGCCGCAGAGAGATGATGTTCTCTAGCACTTGAGCTCTCACCTCTCTCTTCTTTAACGGAAGAAGAAAACTTTCCTTTGCTTTTGAACTGAACTATTCTATTGGTGGGAGGGACACCAGGCAGAAGGACCTTTATTGGGGACCAACTCAGGAGGGTTGATAACAATGTAAGTACAGATTCTCTGCTTTTGGAAAGAGAAAGTCCTTGGTTCTCACAGGAAAAACAAAACAAACCAAAACAAAAAACAATGAGATTATTATTGGTGTATCCTTCTGGGAGGATAAAGAGCTAGCTTGTTCCTTATAACGGCTCCTTGAAATTGGCCACAAGGCATTGGGTTCGAGTTGCTCCTAAAAGGGCTGGTACGCGTCCTTGCCAGCTGCATCCGCACGCCACCCCCGCCCCTCCCCCCACCCCACCCCACCCCCTGGCCCCATAACTGTACCCAGAGGCCCACATAGGGAAGGCTAAGTTGCCCAGGTCTCTGTTTCCTACTCACCAGAGATCCACTGATGTGTGGATGGAGCTAAGTTTGAACCTATGGAGCTTTTATACAAAAGCATTGCTGAGGGGCAGATGAGGGATGAGGAAGAACACCTAAGACACCAGGCAAAATGTAGATAACTTTGCAGAGGAAGTGGTCCATTTCTAAGGGGAAATGGCTTTCGTCAGAAAATGGCTTTTCTCTCATAGCCAAACTCTGGAAGATTGGGCCCACACTTTGTGATCCATCACAGCTCAGAATCAGGCTGCTTGTAACTAAGCCATTATCAGCTATTTCACCAAAACAACACAGTGGCATTTGAAAGGTGCAAAGTGTGGCCAGCCCAAAGTTTGGGGCCGGATTTTGCTTCTGCAGGCTTCAGGCCATCCACCCCAGTATCCCTACCACCGCCTCTCTTGGAGGGGACCAGCATGAGCCCACACTTTCTGTATCAGCCTCTAGAGATGTTTGTCATCCTTGGACCCTGGAAAATGTGAGGTTGAGGTAACCTGGACATGTCAGGTAGGGTCAGGTGGCCACCTGGACTCAGGCCCCCAAACCAACAGGGTGTCATAAAGTCTTATCAGCAGCACCCCCACCTCCTCAAAAGCTAAAGGCCTCAGAGGCCTGACATCTTTTAAAGAAAAAAAAAAACTTAAAAAACAATTCCTGTTATAAAGTTACCTCTGCTGAGCTTTGTGCAAATTTAAACTCCTTGAGCTTACAGCTCTTATACAAGCATAAAATGGAAACAGACTTACATCTGAATGACAAACAAAGCTGCAAAGCCCATGAAATTAAAAACATTAAGTAACCCTATCCACCGTGTTGTTTTCCTGGAATCCAATAATTGCTCATAGCATGACAATGGTCCGACTGGCTCCAGAACAGGCTTTCTTGAATCTGCCTGTTTTGGGGGAGACTTAATCCTCACAGGGCATCTCTCTCTTCACACCAGCTGGGGACCCTTCCTTCCCGCCCCCCCAGGGTGCCAAGACAGAAGCAGCTCTGACACTGTGAGGCAAAGACCCAGAAGATGCTTAGAGTAAGCTTTCTTCTTATCCACAAAATCAAGTTGTTCCTGAGACCACATGGACTCCCCTAAATCCATTTTTTGAAAAATCCTGAACTCTGCTGGCAAATTGTCAAAAAATGAACACCGCCACATCTGACACAGGAAGTGATCCTCTCAAAAGCAGTATCTTTGCTCCCCGCTCCAGCCCCAGAGCCCCTCTCCCCTCTGCCAGGGACTTAGAAGCAGAAGCCTCTGTGTTCCAAGCAGAGGCCGTGTACACCAGGGGCAGAAAGCTTACGGGTCTTTGGGGACATTTATCATTAGGTGTTCATGCTTGTGATGATTCCAAGTTTGGGAATGACTGCCTGGCAATAGCTCTCTCCAGACTAGGATAGGGCTCTTCTGGCAAGAAAGATATATGTCCAACTCTCTGCATCGAAGAATTTATATTCTAATTAGAGAAATTTTAATTTGAAAAACTGTATGTGCTGAAGAGACAGCCAAAACAAGTTTAAAACTTACAAAAACAGAGATTTTAAAGAGACTGCCCAATTTCTTCCTTCCCTGCCTGCACTTCTCCACCCAACTGTTACAGGAAAGAAAGTGGGGCATGAGAGGATGGTCACATCCCAGGTCTCGGGCCACCAAGTGTGGGCTCTGGGCTTCGCTCAGGAAAGAATTCAAGAATGAGCCATAGTAGAGCGAAAGAAGCTTTATTCGGGGAGATACACACTCCATAGACAGAGTGTGGGCCATCTCAGAAGGCAAGAGGTGCCAGGGTAGGAGGGCGTCAGTGTTCATAAGGGTCGGTAATTGCATAGGCTAATGAGTGGGAGGACTATTCCAGTTACTTGGGGGAAGGGGCAGGGATTTCCAGGAATTGGGTTACAACCCACTCTTTGACCTTTTATGGTCAGCCTTGGAACTGTCTCGGTGCCTGTACGTGTGTCATTTAGTGTGCTGATGTGTTACAAAGAGCATAAACTGAGGTTCAAGGTCTAGAGGAAGTTGACGCCTCAGTTTTGGACCTCGTTGGTTATAACCAGTTTATGTTTTGTCTTCAACGGCTGTCATTCTTTTAAAGTTTGTGCGCTGCCCCCTTACTGTCTCACAACCTCTCGGGACTAGCAGATCTCCGAGTGTACTGTGTTCTCTTTGCCTCTGCCTAGTGCACATGCTGTTCCCACTCCCACAAAACTGTTCTCCTTGTTGTCACCTGGAAATCCGTTCCGCTTAGCTGTCAGCGTCACCTCCTCCAGGAAGCCGTACCTGATGCCCAAGGCCTAAGACCATATGGCCCTTTCATTCTCTTTAAGCCCAAGGCTGGAGGCAAGTACTCAATGTTGGGGCTCAGGCCGGGCCCCCCAAAATCTGCCACAGTTGCATATTGATTATTTTGAATTGGAGTTGCTTGACAAGCAGCTGATGCAAGAAGCAAACTCTGACCCTTGTCTGTCTCCCTGAAAAGCAAGAAGTAAATCTCTCGTGGGAAAGGTGCAGCCCTGCATCTGAAGGTAGGAGGACACCCTTATCATCAGGGATAGGAAATTCCTAGCTGAGAAGCCTGTACAAACAAACCTTCTTACCTCTTTTAATTTACTCTCCCAAGCCCAAACTCTGTTCAGATTCTTCACTAAATTAAGCACCCAAAGCTTGTTTCTTTGTCAATTCCTCACAAATTTATTGTTTCTTTGTTAAAAAGTGTGAAAGCTGCCTGCTTTGGCCATTTCTTAGGTCCCATTTCTATGAGACTTCCATGCACATGAATTAAAATGTGTTTCTTTTTCTCCTGTGAATCTGTTGTGTCAATTCTGTTAATAGTCCAGCTATGAGATCTCAAGAGGAGTGGAAGTGGGAATTTCCCTCTTCCCTGACATCAGTAATTGAAGGGACACGGTGGCAAGAGCTGAATGATGACAGTCGCTTACAGATAGCAGGGTACTTGGTTGGAGCTTCTAAATGCTGTCTGAGGTCAGAATTGGCCCCAAACTGGCAAGTTGCTGAGATGCCAAGTGCGAGTCAGTCGGCCCCACCAAAAGCCTGCCAGCCAAGTGGGGTCTGATAGTGACCAGCTATCAGTTTCCTAGAGAAGCACGTTAAACAGTAGATCCTGAAAATGGAAAGTCCACCCTCTCACCCGCACTCCCAATCTGATTTCTACAAATTCCACATGAAAAATAAATAAATAAACAAGAAAGTCTGAGGCGTTTTGGTGAGTACTCAGTTTTCTTGAACAATGACTTCATCCCTGGCCCGTGAGACTGTGCAGTCCCCTCGCAGCTTCTGTGTCTCTGCCCCCCTCCCCTCCCCTCCCAGCTTAACCTTAATTCCATCTCACAGAGCAAAAGCAAGAAACTAAAGTCAGACTAGCTGCAAGTAAAGTGTCACAGCAGAGCCTGGGTACTCTGTGTGCCTGGCGAGGCAGTCGTCGGCGAGGACACAGGCAACCTTTTCCAAACCTGCCACTTGTCAGGGAAACCGGCAGGCCTGGCCGGGGTGAGTGCTGATAACACTGGAGAGGTCAGGCTGGCCCTGCAGCACTCACACCAAATCAGGGGCTGCTGGACATCTTGGGCTTGCATGACAGCAATGAGGCAATTTTCCAGCAGAAAGGCCCAATTCAATCCACTTGGAATGAGGTGGGCTCTGCCTGGCCATGGGCCCCCAGGGATTGGAAATGCTCGGGCACAATGGGCCTGGGCGCAGCTTTCGTGGCTGGATCCTCGTGCCAATCCTGGGAGCAGAACTGCGGCTGTCCCAAGTCAGTGGATGATACCACCCCATTCTTCTTGCTTCTGTAAGGCAGACTCTTAGCTTTTAGGCAGTAGGTTTACTATTGTATATTTTTTTTGAAAACTAAAATAAGTTTGTCTTCCCAGTTCCTGGTATGCAGAAATGTGTACCCAAATTAAATAAGTTCATATATGCAAGTTATTCTGCATACTGAGTCGTGTTTGGATTTATAAACAAAATGTAAAGGATGGCTGTTGAGTTGGAATTTTAAAACAACAACAGACAAATCTGGAAGCAAGTCACCATGGAAAAGGCCCTGGGCAGCCTTGGGGGAAGGGTGTAGTAGAACTTTTTCTGTGTTTCCATTAAGGCCGCTGCCCCTTCCAGATATCCCTTCCTTTGCTGAGCTCTGGATGGAGGGGCAGGGTAGCCTAAGGAAACAAAGATCTTCTAGATAGAAATGGATTGAGGCCCTTCTCCAACCCCATCTATTAGAAATTCATATTTAGGAAATGCTGTTGGAGTGGATCATGGCACCTTGACATCCAAGGACCCCAAGGGGGAAATCCCATCAACTTGGCAGGGGGAGCTGAGGCCGTGGAGGTGGGCCCATGGGGATCTCGTCTAGAAGACTGTTGGAGAGAACAGGTTCTGGGAGAGCAAGTGACTAAGGCTGGAAGCTTTACTGGCTTGAGTCATGCTGGTAGAGTATCACCTCCTTTTTATGCTTAACAGTGCCATTCTTTCTTTATTCACACATCTCAAGTGTAATTAATTTCTGTTTTACGTTGTTCTAGTAGCTTTACTTCTTCAGGAGTGTGTAGATTGTACTTAAATGGCATTGGGCTTCCTCATATGTATAATTTTTGCTCAAGAGATTTCTACTCACGTGATTTGGCTTGTGGGAGCTCTCCGTGTGGGGTGACTCCGTTTGGTTGCCTCTGCTCAGGTCCTATTCTGGATCCACTGACTCTAAGTAACTTTTTTTTTTTTTTCCTGTTAGTGGATTGGCTTGATTTTGCTACTTTGAGAATGCAGGTTCTAAACATACATGGTGCAGACCCAAGATTCCAACTTCATGATTCCAGTCTGGGAAGACTAACTCTATTTTCTTGCTGAGAACTTGGGCAAGGGAAGGACATTCAGACTCCCGGTTGTGGATGGGCAGTTTGGTCCTGGCTGCAGCTCCAGGTCCTCATTAAATACCAGGCCTGTGGACATTTAAACCCCAGCTCCTGCAGCCTGTCTCTGTCCTTGGTCCTTTTGAGGGGTATAAACCTCCACTACTGCTGTATATATCTGACACCTAGGGAATTCCCTTTTCTTGCCTTTGTGACATGTATTCTTAAACTATTTTAATACTCTAATATTTTAAATAATATTCTGTCTAGCATTTCTATGTTTTAGGCATGGAAGGGAGTGTTTTAAATTGTGCCCAATCTACCATCTTGACCTAAAAGTTTAATAGAAGTTATTTTTAGTAATATATTGCTTTTTAATATTAATTTTGTAATTAATCTCATAACTCACCTCTTTTATTTTTCTAGTAGGTTTAAGCTGTTTCTGGTTTTTTTTTTTTTTTTACTTTTTAGGTATACAGTCATATGATCTATAAATAATGACAGTTTGAAACCTCCTTTCTATTAATTACATTTTTAAATCCCCATCCTTGTCTAATTGCATTGGGAGGAACTTCTAGAACAATATCCAATAATAATGGTACTATCAAGCCCCCTCTTGTATCTGACTTTATTAGAAATGCTTCGAGTGTTTTAGCATTAAACACATACTGGCTTTGATTTTGAGGATTGTTTTCTTTAAGATAAGGGAATACTCCTAAATTTTCATTTTATTAAGAGGTTTATAAGAAATGGGTGTAGGAATTTTATTAAATTTATTTTCAGCATTCATAAAGGCAATCATATGGTTTTTCTCTTTTGACTTATTTAAAATTAATTTATATTATTTCATTTCCTAATATGGAACAATTCTTAATTTCCAGATTCCTGAAATGAAATTCACTTGGAATTGGTGTTTTACTCTTCCAATGTATTTCTGGTTTGATTTGATATATATAATTTATATGTGGAGCTATATATTTTTAAACATTTTCTTTTTCATTTCTATTCACAAGTAAAATTAGTTTGTGGTTTTGTTTCTATTAGGTCACTGGATTAATAATTCGTCAATTTTTAAAAAATGAAATTTCCTATATTTCTCTGTGCTCTTGAATAGTTTAAAAAGCATCAGATATGTATGCTTGTTTAATTCTTGAAAGATTCACATGTGAAATGATCTGGAACTAGAGTGTTTGAGAATTTTCTTAATATGTACTATGCTCTTAACTTCTTTAGGTTTTCCATTTTTCCAATCCAATGTTGCTAATATATATTTTCATAGAAGTGCATCAATTTTATTTGGGTTTTCAAATACACTAATTATGATAGTATACAATAGTCTTACACCTATCTATATTTCCTCTGTATATGGGGCAAGTCTCTTTTTATGATAATTTTGTGTTTTTGTGCTCTTTCCTTCTTTTGCTTCTTCTTTAAATCTAGCTACCGGCACCCATATTTTTCAGCAACCCAGCTTTTAGAGTTACAAATCTATTTTTGTTTGTGTTTTCTTAATCATTATTTTTTTAATAAATTTATTTACTTATTTTATTTATTATTTATTGGCTGCTTTGGGTCTTCGTTGCTGCACACGGGCTTTCTCTAGTTGCTGAGAGTGGGGGCTACTCTTCATTGCTGTGCGCAGGCTCCTCACTGTAGTGGCTTCTCTTGTTGTGGAGCACAGGCCCTAGGCGCATGGGCTTCAATAGTTGTGGCACATGGGCTCAGTAGCTGTGGCTTATGGGCTCTGGAGCACAGACTCACTAGTTGTGGTGCACGGGCTTAGTTGCTCCGTGGCATGTGGAATCTTCCCAGGGCAGGGCTCGAACCCGTGTCCCCTGCATTGGCAGGCGGATTCTTTACCACTGCGCCACCTAGGAAGTCCTAATCATTAATTTCTGATTTTTACCTTACTGCCTCCTTATCCTACTTTCTTTGTTTTTATTTTTTTCCTTTTTTTATTGTTTTTCTAACCTTGAAATAGGTGAGTATTTTTACTTTATTTTTATTTTTTAATTTTGGCCACACCCTGCAGCATGTGGGGGTCTTAGTTTCCCAACCAGGCATCGAACCCTTGCCCGCTGCATTAGGAGCACGGAGTCATAACCAATGGACTGCCGGGGAAGTCCGACTGGTATTTTTCTTCTGTAATGGCAGTTAGTATCACTGGACTTTCCTCTGAAGTAGTGGAAATGCACCATCTGTTGACCTTCCAGGATATTACACCCAAGGGAGATGGCCTTTTGGGATTGATGCACTTTCCAAGAGATTTTGGTACCTTAAACCGGTGGTCCCCAACCTTTTTGGCACCAGGGACTGGTTTGCGGAAGACAATTTTTCCACGGACGGGGGTAGGGGGTGGGAGGGTGGTGGATAGTTCAGATGGTATTGCCAGCTATAGTTGAGGTAGTAATGGGAGCAATGGGGAGTGATGGGTGGGGATTGGGAGGAGCAAATGAAGCTTTGGGGCTTCTGGTGGCACATTGGTTAAGAATTCACCTGCCAATGCATAGGACACAGGTTCAATCCCTGGTCTGGGAAGATCCCACATGCTGCAGAGCAACTAAGCCCATGCGCCACAACTACTGAGCCTGTGCTCTAGAGCCCCCCAGCCACAACTACCTAGCCCGAGTGCCACAACTACTGAAGCCCATGCCCCTAGAACCCGTGCTCCCTAACAAGAGAAGCCACTGCACTGAGAAGCCCGCGCACCGCAACAAAGAGTAGGCCCCCCAACCCCCGCTGCAACTAGAGAGAGTGCGCATGTACAGTAAGGAAAACCCAATGCAGCCAAAATAAATAAAATTTTTTTTTTAAGTGAAGCTTAGCTCCCTTGCCTGCTGCACAGCTCCTGCTGTGCAGCCAGGTTCTTAACGCGCCTCAGACTGGTACCAGTGTACAGCCCAGGGGTTGGGGACCCTTGTCTTCAGCCAAACCATACTGGATCTTGAATCCAAGGCTAAAGTTGAGAGAATTTCTATAGGCTGTGGAGAGCACTTGGTGGGCTTTTTTAGGGTAGAATGCCATAATCGCAGAAGGGATTCTGGCAGATGCCAGGACCAGGGTGTCAGAACCAGCGGACGGGGCAGGACACTAGTCACACCTACATGATCAGAACTCAAGTCGGGATGAACGGAGCTCAGGAGGGTCAGGGTAAAGATGCAGGATGGAAGTGGTTTGCCTGCAAGTAATCATAGAAGTCCTGAGTGTTCTAAGCGGGGGGCCGGGGCGGGGAGTGAGGGGGCAGAGAGGAAGAGTCAAGGATGAATCTTTATATAGGGATTTAAAGAGAGGAGCCCAATTTGTTGCTTTTTATTATTGAATTGTATTTCACTGAATTTATATCCCATATTTTATTTAAATGCCTTCACCGATCGAATGGCATTTGGGTTGTTTCCAACTTTTGGTATTCTGAATAACATTGCTGTTATATCTAAGTGTTAAAAAAATAGAGAGAGAGAGAGAGAGAGAGAGGAGCCCGAGGTGGAGATCTGGAGAGAACCAGGGAGAGCAGTGCTAGAGGCCAAGGGGCAGAGCTGTGCTGGGCGACAGGGAATCACCAGGGTGAAGCTGCCCACAGGTGGAGGAGGGGACAACGTCGGTGAGAACTCCTCTTCTAAGGGCTCCCTCATGGCTAATACACACTAGTGAGTGCTACAGAGCAGAATGGAAGCACTGGTGGGAGGTAGGTTCTGGATGGGCTCTTCACCCTTCAGATCTTCTCATTTTATTCACAATTAACAAACAAAATAATAGAGAGTTGTGGTCGCTGTGGTTGGGACTGGGAGGTCAGATTTCACCTTACCTCTCTGGGTAGCATGTATTCAGTGGAAAATATTAACTGGTGCCTTTTTACAGACAACAGTTTTGTCAAAGAGAAGTCAACTAGAGGGAAAAACAAAACAGGGGATGTAGCCTTCATTTTAGAGAAGATGTGCTACACATTTCTGTTAAACAGAGGTCCCTCTTAGAGTACTGAAAATATTACTCAGTTCACTAAGATGGTGGATATGCTGAGCTTTTCCATGAAATGATGTGCAAAAAATGCCTTGCAGGCCCTCAATAAAGGTCAGTTATCCTCCCCCACCTCCCACTGCCAACGCATTTCCAGGCAAATCAGGCCTGGTGTTCCCGCACAGGGAGCTCCGTTCTTCCTGTTTGGACAGGCGTGTCTGTCTCTCCCAACCAGAGGCTGTGTGCTCATCAGCAGCGGGGACCCTCCAACCCGCTCAGCATTCCCTCCCGCTAGGCCTGCTCATGTTGCCTCGTGTCTGCAGCAGGATCCTCACTCGGGAGGCTGCTGGGCAGGTCTCCTGCTTCCAGAGGGGTGTGGAAAAGGTCACCTGTGCAGGCATATGTGACTGGCCTGCCAGCAAATGCTCACACTGGCCATGGTGGGCTCTGGGAGAAGAAAAGGGGAAGCCTAACCAGATCTTGGGCACCTAGTCTAGCCTCATGATTGAGTCAAGGCTACACCAGGGCCGGAGGAGAGGGAAGGCGGAGGAGGAAGACCAAAGTGCTTCCCCTGCGGTCAGTGAAGAAAAGTCAATGCCAAGAACAGTGAGCGTGCATTCCAGTGAGGTTATTGTGTTGTGTGGTTGTGAGGGATGGGAGCTTCCCACTGCGAGAGTATTTTTTTGCATCCTGATAAGCAACTGATAGGTGTCTGGGCCACCAGCTCTGAGCATCCCCTGCTCTTTCCTCCCTCAGCTGGGCCACCTTTCTTGTGAGAACTGAAACCAAACCATCTGCACCCACACAGTGACTGTCTACCTCAACATGACTTTCCTAATTCCACTCTCTACATCAACCCATGTTGACGATTTCAAGAAACTCTTCCCCAGAAGATGAAAGTGGAAGTAACTATTGTTTCTTTCTGGAAGTTTCAAAAAACTATTTAAATCATCATTCAATTGTTCATCTCTTCAACAGAAAACATCACCTGACCACTTACTCCCCAAGATTCTCTGAACCCTGGCTGCTTGCCTTGCTGTGGCCATCAATCTCAAACTCTTATTTCATGACCCTTACCCAGTCCTGATCGAGTCCCTCATTGAAAGAGCTTCTGAAACCAGACTCCAAAACCTTGTAGATCTCCCAACTTTGCCTTCCCCTCTCCACGACACTACAAAGACTCCGTCTTAGTGAGGAAAGAATGAACTCAGTCGTGTCTCAGCAGGTGGTCCTGGTGCTATTTGTGGGGAAGGCAGCATTCGACAATCTCGCCTGTCATCTCAGCCTCTCCCCGAGTTCTGGAACCTACTGGGATTTCAGACAAAAGGGCTGTGGGTTAGAGGAACGCTGGTCCAGTAGGACAAAGGCCTTAGTCTTATGTTCAACATACGTGGCCCTAAGTGATCTGCCTGGGCCAACATGTAAATCCGATCTATTATTGTCTACTGTTTGTCGGGTCAGGGGCTCGGCAATGGGAATTGAAAGCTGAAGAAGTATAGAGTCACTCTGTCTGCCTTCAGTCCACCGCTTAGTGGAGAGAGAGACATTCAAACAGATAAAGTATATTGTATTATGTGCAATGATATGACACACAATAGTGCTTCTTAAACAATAAGTGGTTAAGAAGCAATTTTCCCTCCAAATCCATTGTGGATCAGTGCTTTTGTAAAATGCCATTGTATTCCTGTTCTTTGGTGCTACAACAAGTTAGCACAAATTGAGTGGCTTAACTCAACAGAAACGTATTCTCTTGCAGTTCTGGAGATGAGAAGTCAGAAACCAAGATGTTGGCAGGGATGTCCTCCTTTGGGGGCTTTAGGGAAGCATAGTTCTTGCTCCTTCCAGCTTCTTGTGGCTCCAGGTGCTCCTGGGTTTGTGGTTACATCACTTTATTCTCTGCCTCCGACTCTGTGTGTCTCTTTTAAGGACTCTCAACATCGGATTTAGGCTTCACCTGGACAATCCAGGATGATATCATCTTGCCATCCTACTTTAATTACATCTGCAAAGACTTTTTCCACATAAGGTCACATTCACGGTTCCGAGGGAATAGGACAAGCACATCTCCTGGAGGACCACCATTCAACCCAAAACATCCATAAAAATGAGTAAGTAGGAAAATGAAACCAAAAACAAACACAATAGGAGCCCACTGATTGCAAAGTGTCAAATTACTGTAAAGTTTCTAGCCACACTTCAAGTGGCACTAACATGGAGCTCACAAGGGCTGCATGTCATCCCTCTGGCTGTGTGGGCATCTGTAGCAGTGCTGGGGGCTGCAGTCACAGAAGGCTTCCCAGAGGAGGTTACACTGAGGTGCAACTTTAAGGAACGGTAGGCATTAGCTGTGAGGAAGAGTGAGAACTAGACGGAAGAGCATCTTAAGAAGAGAGGAACAAAAACATGTGTCATGGGTTGAATTGTGTTCCACTTCCCATCCCCCCACCCCCACCCCCACCCCAAAAGTTATATTGATGTCCTAACCTCTGGTACTTCAGAACATGACCTTATTTGGATGTAGAGTCTTTACAGACATAATCCAGTTAAAATAAGTTACTTAGAGTGGGCCCTAATCCAGGAGGACTGGCATCCTTATAAAAGAAGACATTTGCACGCAGAGATAGACGTGCAGAGAGGGAAGATGATGTGAAGACACACCCAGGGAGAAGACGGCCACATGAAGGTGGAGGCAGAGATTGGAGTTGTGCTGCCAGAGGCCAAGAAGTGCCTGGGCCACCAGAAGCTGGGAGAGAGGCCCTGGCTGAGCCGATCCCTTGGGTCCTATGTCTGTTCCCTACTGGGCTGTGAGTGCTTTTAAGTCTAGGTCGTGTCGATTGGGGCTGGCACTCAGCTGACTTTATCATTGTGCCATCCTGAATTACTGGAGTCCTTGCTCCCTGGCTGGGCCTCTCCTTGGACCACTGACTCCCTCCTGCTGATTCCTGGCTGGGCTCCTGGTGTGCAAACCTTGCCCCTTGGTATGGTCTGTCTTACTTGCATCTCTGTCCACCTGCCTGCCTGACCAGACCTCTGAACCGTGAGACCTCGATGCCCCAAATTCCCCCCCAGGGAGGCCCTGGAACACAACTGCAGAAGGTGATATTCACTAGAATACAGTGAGAAGGCGCCTCCTGGAGTTGCGCAACAGAAGTGACTAGTGTCACTGCAGGCTCAGACATCCTTTGGGTCTAGCAGTGCCCCCTTCAGACAAGATTCCTTCATCTGCCTGTGGCACCCCACCCCTCTTTTCCACCCACTTCACCAACTAGACCAGGTGGGGCCTCATCCACAAGACCAACGTGCTGACCAGGGAGCGTGGGGGACTTGGGGGAGGAGTTCGGGGGCAAGAAACACCGTTACTTTTCTCATTTCCAAGCTGGGAAACAACTGGGAGATGAGACACCAGAGATGTCAACTTTATTACGGATCACAGCTGGAAAGAAGGACGTGGCTTAAATGTACACAGCGAATATCTCACCCTTGAGCCCGGACTCACAGGTTCACTCTAGCCACAGGCAGAGCGGCAGTGCCCCCTGCAGGGTCCCCGTGATATTGTGATTAATAGGAAGAACTATATATTTGGACTTGGTCCCATTTCTGGCACAGAGCTCCTAAAACCCTGGGAATCTCCTAAGTGATGAGAGCCATAAAGGGGTCTTTTGTCATGTTAATGAATGACTTTGCACAGCGCCTAAGGATGGGGACTGATTGCCAGGAGAACCAGCCCCGTGATTAAAGGGTTGGAACTTTCAGTCTTACTCCTCTGACCTCCAAGGAGGTGAGAGGGGCTGGAGATTGAGGTTAATCACCAGTGGCCAATGATTTAATCAGACGTGCCTGTGTGGCCAAGCCTCCATAAAAACCCAAGGACCCGGGTTCAGAGAGCTTCCCAGCTGGTGAACACGGGGAGATGCTGAGAGTGGCGGGCTCCGAGAGGGTGCGGATGCTCCCCACCCTTTTCCCACACCTTACCCCTACGCGCCTCTTCCATCTGGCTGCTCCTGAGTTATGTCCTTTTATGATAAACCCGTGACCTAGTAAGTAAATGTTCCTCTGAGTTCTGGATCTGCTTTAGCAAATTAATTGAACCCAAGGAGGAGGTCATGGGAACCTCTAATCTATAACCTGTCAGTCAAAAGCACAGGTGACAACCTGAGACTCTGTGGGATCGGATGGTGTTTCCAGGTACAGAGTGTCAGAATTACATGGAAAGGTAGGACACCCAGCTGGTGTCCAAGAATGGCTTGGATGAGGGGAAAACGCACACACACTGGAACTGGTGATCAGAATCTTAGTGCCCTAATGAGGCATGGCCGGGCCTGTGCTGCTGAGCCAGCGCGGTGGGTGGAGGCAGGGGGCATGGAAGGCAGACCTGCGTGCATCCTCTCTGCGGGCAGGCAGAGCAGAGACAGGGCCTGGGCTTTGCTCCCATCCTGCTCTGCATCTATAGTTCCCTGTGCTAGCAGGACCTTGTTGTCTCTCATCCTATATATAATAGTTTGCATCTGCTAATCCCAAACTTCCAATCTTTCCCTCCCCGCCCCCACCTCCTTGGCAACCACAGATCTGTTCTCTAGGTCTGTGAGTCTGTTTCTGTCTTGTAGGTAGGTTCATTTGTGTCATATTTTAGCTTCCACTTAGAAGTGATATCATGTGGCATTTGTCTTTCTCTTCATGATTTACTTTGCTTAGTATGATAATCTCTAGGTCCATCCACGTTGCTGCAAATGGCATTATTTCATTCTCTTTTATGGCTGAGTAGTATTCCATTGTGTATATATATATATATACATATATATATATATATATACATTTTCTTTATCCGTTCATCTGTTGATGTATTTAGGTTGTTTCCATGTCTTGCCTATTGTAAATAGTGCTGCTGTGAACATAAGGGTGCATGTATCTTTTTGAATTACAGTTTTGTCTGGGTATACACCCAGCAGTATGATGGCTAGATCATATGGCAACTCTATTTTTAGAATTTTGAGGAACATCCATACTGTGTTGCATAGTGGCTGCACCAATTTATATTCCCACCAACAGTGCAGGAATTCCTTTTTCTCCACACCCTCTCCAGCAATTGTTATTTGTAGACTTTTTAATGATGGCCATCCTGACTGGTATGAAGTGGCACCTCATTGCAGTTTTGACGTGCATTTCTCTAATAATTCATGACAATGAGCACTTTTTCATGTGCCTATTGGCCACCTGCATGACTTTGGAGAAATGTCTATTTAGGTCTTCGGTCCATTTTTTCGATTGGGAATTTGGGGTTTTTTTTGTTTGTTTGTTCATTTCTTTCTTCCTTCCTTCCTTCCTTCCTTCCTTCCTTCCTTCCTTCCTTTCTTTCTTTCTTTCTTTCTTTCTTTCTTTCTTTCTTTCTTTCTTTCTTTCTTTCTTTCTCTCTCTCTCTCTCTCTCTCTCTCTCTTTCTTTCTTTCTTTCTTTCTTCTTTCTTTCTTTCGCTGCATTGGGTCTTCATGCAGGCTTTCTCTAGTTGTGGCCAGCAGGGGCTACTCTTCATTGCGGTGCCTGGGCTTCTCATTGTGATGGCTTCTCTTTTTGTGGAGCACGGGCTCTAGGCCCACAGGCTTCAGTAGTTGTAGCGCTTGGGTTCAGTAGTTGTGGGTGGTGAGCCTAGAGCACAGACTCAGGAGTTGTGGCGTGAGGGCTTGGTTACCTCGCAACATGTGGGATCTTCCCAGACAGACCAGAGATCAAACCTGTGTGCTGTGCATTGTCAGGCAGATTTCTGAAGAACACTATGCCACCATGGAAGTCCTGTTTTTTGGTTATTGAGTTGTATGAACTGTTTGTATATTTTGGAAATTAAGCCCTTGTTGGTGACATCATTTGCAAATATTTTCTCCCAGCCCATATAACCTCAGCTTTAGACCCTTGAGACTGCCCTGGGATGCTGAATGCATTTGTCCAGTTCCTCCTGCCACAGAGATCCCAAATGTGCAATGGTGTAAACACGCTAGAGGATTATTTCTTGCTCACACATCAGATAGGGATAAACAGGCAGGGGCAGATGCGATGGCTTTACAGAGCTGGGGACCTGTAAGCTCTCCTGGTGTGTTATTCTATGGTCACCTCATCTTCGTGAATCAGAGTTACCACTGCCACAGTGCAGCCAGTGGGAAGGGAGACCTGCACTTTCCTTCTTCTTTAATTGCAGGAGCAAGAGTTTGCACACATCGCTTCACTCACATCTCATTAGCCAGAACTTAGTTACGTGGCCACATCAAGCTGTAAGGGAGGCTGGGAGACAGAGTCTCTATTCTAGATGGTGATGTGTCCAGCTGAAAGTTGGGGATTCTATTACTAAGGATGATGGAAACAGCAGACATTGGGGACAGCGGCACCACCATTTTCCTGTCACTCACTTCTGACCCTTGTCCACCATCTAGTTTGTCATCACATCCTGGCCCGAGCCCTCTCCTGATGCCTCCCCCCCAGGGCCCTATTCTTTATCCCTACGGACGCCAGGACGGAACAGCCCTTAGATCTTCATACCTCGTGTCTTAGGAGAATCTTTTAGCAGATCTTCTTGCCTCCAGTCTCTTTCCACCCTCCCTCTGTGATCATTCTAAAGTGCAAATCTGATCATGGGGCACCACTGTTGAGAAACTCTTCACCGGCCCCTCACTGCCCAGAGCAGGGAGATCTGAACTGCAGATTTCTGGGTCCCTGAGATTACATGCATATTTGGCACACGTGTGCATTTTTCCAAAGAGAGCTACAGATTCTTCAAGGAGCCTGTTATTCCCCCTCAAGTTACAGGCTCAAGTTAACATCCCTAATCTCAACATACAAGTGAGATGTGGCTACCAATCTTCTTCTCAAATCTCCTCTCCAGTCACTTCCCCCAAGCAACCTAAACCCAAGTCCTCTTGAAATGACTGTGAAGGAGCAGGCCATGCTCTTTCACATTCCACATCTTTACGCCTGCTGCTCTGTCTAGAGGCCTGGGCAAACTCCTCTGCATCCCTGTGGCTTAGCTCAAAGCCACCTCCTCTGGAGGCTTCCCTGACTCCCTCTGGCTGAGTCAGTCTCTGCAGCACGATTCAGACTTCCATCATTCATCCTGCTGTATAGTCCCTGTCAGCCTATGTCTGTCTCCTCCACCAAACCATGAACTCTGGACCCTAGGACCCAGCATAGATAGTCCACAGATGACAAATGTTTGTTGAACAAATGTCACTGATGCCCCCCAAACCAGGAGTGTTCTTTCTGAAATGCAAATCTGAGCATCAATTTCTATGTTCCTATTTCCTTCAAGTCTGCTTACAGTGGCTTTCTCTCTGGTCTCATCTTGCAATCCTTCCTTTTTTCTACTCCAGGAACATTGGAGAGCTTCTAATGCCTCAAATCAGTGTTGTGTCTTCTCTTGAGGCGTTATGCATGCTTCCTAAGCTCCTCTTGGCCTGGCTAATGCCTAGTCATCCTTCAGATGGACTAAAGATTCCTCAGGAAGCCTTTCTTGACCCTCTCCCCACGCTCGGACTAGGCTGAGGGTCCCATCTATGTGTCCCCATCACACCTTGTACTTTCTCAGTTGCAACATGCATTATTCTGGGCCAGATTGATTTGTTTGTCTTTCTTCCTTGCTAAACGGTAAGTTCTGTGGCTAACTTGCCTACCAGCATGTCCCCAGCCCCAAACACAGTACACGGAAGGGACTAAGTACCTGACAAATCTGTGTTAAATGAAGGTGGTTAGATGGATGCATTTCTCATTCATGAATCAATAGCTTTTCGTTGCCTTTAGAACAAAGACTTATCACAGCTTTAGGGCCACTTATGATCCGGTCCCCATGTATTTTCAGTCTCATCTCTTCCAAATCCCCTCTTGATCTCAGTGTCTCTCCCAAACTCTACATGGCAGTTCTTAAATTTTATTTATTTTTGGCTGTGTTGGGTCTTTGTTGCTGCCTGCGGGCCTTCTCAGGTTGTGCCAGGCGGGGGCTACTCTTCATTGTGGTTCACGGGCTTTTCATGGCAGTGGCCTCTCTTGTTGTGGAGCATGGGCTCTAGGTGTGTGGGCTTCAGTAGTTGTGGCCCACAGGCTCAGTAGTTGTGGCCCACAGGCTTAGCTGCTCCGAGGCATGTGGGATATTCCCAGACCACGGCTCAAACCCGTGTCCCCTGCGTTGGCAGGCTGGTTCTTAACCGCTGTGCTACCAGGGAAGTCCTCCACATGGTAGTTCTACCAACTTGAATGAAGGTCGCCAGATACCAGCTCTCAAATCTTTCGGCCTTGGCAGCACTGGTCTCTCTGCCTGGCATGCTCTGTTTTCTCCTCACCTCTCACTCCTCTTCCTTTTCTGGCTAATGTCCACTCATCTCTACATTTTCAACTAGACCCCCTCTCTCTCTAGAAGCCTCCCTTGACTACCTAAGACCAGCTCTGGTGCACTTTGTTGGTACCCCTGTAGTGTCCTAGGCTCCCTTCTCACCTTTCTGTCTCCCCGAGTAGATGAAGTGGCCACCTGAACGGTGTCACTGCGATGTCTCTAATCCGAGCCCAGCACCTGCACACAGTGCGCACTCCAGAAATATCTGTGGAATGTACTCTCTTATCTGGTCTTATTCTTTACTATTAGTAAGTGTGTCCTGTCTTGCTAAAGCAGATTGCAAGTTCCATGCAGGCAGTGAGGGAAGCTAAAGTACCTGTGGTTCTCTCCCCGGGCCTGAGCTTAATGCCTGTCTCCAGTGAGCCTGATTTATGTTGCTTGGAGGCTGTGCTGCCAGGCACTTGATAAATCAGTGGAACCTCAGCTTAACGTCCTGGAAAGCCTGGAGTTGGGATCATGGTAACCTTAAGACGCGGTTTTCTAGAGGGGCCCACAGCTGCTTTCTAAAAGCCAGTGCTGGGAACAGTGTCAGGCACCTGGCTGGTTTCAGCAGACATTTGTGGAATGAATTCTAGAGCAGTGACAGTGAGAGGGAGGCAGGCTGTGTGTATTCATCTCACCGTGTTGTGGGCTCAGACAGCCCAATGGAATGGAATGGTTATAAGGGATGAGATCCTGTGTTCACGTTCCAAACTCGAGATGAAAAGAAACATTTAAAATCTCAGAGAGGGTGGACAAAGTCTTTTGGATAATGACTCAATGACTTCAAACTCTAGGAAAACCACTTTGCATTCTCTGGTAAATACGCTGTTTTTAATAGCTGGACTGGAATGAGATAATTTTAAAAAATATTACCAAATAAAAGTTGCCAGCCTAACATACGAGGCAGAAACAGACCCTAAATTGGCAGCATAGGACACGGACCCCCTACTGCTCTCTGCAGAACCACAACAGAAAATAAGACCCACATAGCAAATTCCCAAGAGCTGAGAGCAGAGAAATGCAAAGAAACTTTAAGACAAAAGGTTGAGAGGCAGCATGTTACTATATAAACCGCCAGGATGGGCCAGGGCCGTGCTCCTCCAAGTGCGGTGTGGCCCAGCAGCGTCAGCATCCACGGAGGACTGGCTAGAAATGGCGACTCTCCAGCCCCTCTTCCCTCCCAGACTGACTGCGCGCTAACAAAATCTCCAGGTGATTTG
Organism: Hippopotamus amphibius kiboko; assembly: GCF_030028045.1. Lineage (NCBI taxonomy): Eukaryota > Metazoa > Chordata > Mammalia > Artiodactyla > Hippopotamidae > Hippopotamus > Hippopotamus amphibius. Next base: position 53,013,993 of record NC_080186.1, read on the forward strand.
TATGCACATCATAGTTTGAGCACGGTTTGAGAAGCTCTGGGCGGGAACATTTATTCATGTGGGGTTCTGCTCTTAAAATGTGCTTTGAGGTCACAATCAGCCCATTTAAAGCATTTTAGGTCATTATTTGCTCCATCCTCTCTGAGCAACACCGTCACACAGCCGTGTCCTGCTCTGGGACTTTGTGCCTCTCTTAGGAATCACAAAGTTGTACTGAAGTTTGCTGTGCCATTTCCATAGACAGTCATTAGGTATTACAAATGGGATTCCAAAACGTCCATCAACTGTTCCCTGCCCAGCATCCCCAGGAGGTAGGTTGTATGATGATTTCCGTTTTTAGAGATGATGCAACTGGGGCCCAGGGAGGTTCCATGACTCACCCAAGGCGCACCAAGCAAACTGTGTCTGAGTCAAATGAGAACTCAAGCTTTCAAGTTGCCATTGTGAGCTCACCCATCTTTGATGTCTTCCTTTGTATACAAGGAGGATTTTTTTGCATAAGAGATTTTTAAGAAAGCACCAATTCAAAGATCAAGCCATGCACATGTGGGTTTCTATGGGATTATGGAAGCTGAAGAAGGAACTTTCCAGCAGAGAGCTATGTCAGTGCAGAACAGGCCCTGCCTGGCCAAGCTTCCGCGTTCCCGCTGCCGCCCAAGAGTGCTCTGATTGCAGAGCCACCATCCTGTGTTCGGGCACCATCATCCCACGCCTGGAACAACTTCTGCTGCTCTTCCAGTGTTCAGCCTCTCAAGCTTCAGTTCATACTCCAGAAAACTGAATAACCCTTTTGAAATGTTAACAGGACCTTGTATACGCCTCCCCACCCCACCTTCAAACACTTCGTTGACCTTAGGATACATTCAGTTTCTTTTAATGTGGCCTGGAATGATCTGTTCTCACCAGCATTTCCCTTGCTATTGCAACCTCTGTTTCAGTTCCTCTTGCCTCAAGCTCCTGACCCCAGGACATGCACTCACGTTCTTCTTCCCACTTTCGTGCCTAACTCCTCCTCTCCCTTTAACTGCAGACGTGGTGTGTCCTCAGAGAGGTCATTCACGACACCACCATAACCTAATAACCCCTCCTCATCCTGGCATTATGGCTTTTATATTAGTACTTGTTTCTTTGCTTTCACTACACTCAGGCAATTGTGTGTTTATTTGTGTTTTTGTTTGTTTACTATATGGCTCCCCCATTAGACGGCAAGTGTAAAGCAAAGAATGTTGCCCACTCTCCAGTCCTACAAGGAGCAAATCATTAGCCACCACAGTCCCTGAGAGGAACCCAGGATGAAGAGCAAGACGAGGCACTCTGTGCTTTGGAAATAAGCCCTTAGAAAATTAGACATATATTTTTAACACTTTCATAGATTTTTTATGAACTTGTGCAACTTCCCAAACATACAAAAGCACGAAAATCATTAAGTGAGATACTGTCCCTCATGACTGGCTGCAACCTTTTGCTGAGATATATGCTTGACTGCACATGTTCCCCGGACAAAATTATGTTTATACTGGCCTCTTTCCCTTCCTCTTTGGAGCAGTTCCTCAGAGCTGTTTGAGGAACTCATCTCAGGCTGTAGTTCTCAGGAAGGTCCCAGAATAAAACTGAAACTCGCAACTCTTATGTTGTGTGTTTTTCTTTTAAAGTTAACCCAAGCTTCACAAAGACAGGGACCATGACTATCTTTCTCACCGTTGTGTATCCATCCAGCTCTTTGCACATTGCTTGCCATCTAGTAGTTGCTTGGTTAACATTAGTCAAAAGTATTGATTTTTTAAATCATTCTTGATTCTCCAGAGTTGTAATCCTTCCCTCTTTCCTATTACAGAGAGACACGATCGTTTAGTGGTTAAGTGCATGGACTCTGGAGCAAGAACACCTAGATTCAAATCCTGGCTCTTAGAACTTTGGACAAGTGACTTTGCCTCAGTATCCCCATCTGCAAAGTAGCGAAGATGAGGATAACAGTAATACCTGCCTTATTTATAGGCTAACATAGCATGTGATGATTAATTGAATTGATGTAGATGTAAAAAATAGCAGTACTTGGCACATAGTAAAATTAGCCTTATTACTATATCTGTACCTTGTGCATTGCTTTATTCGTGCATGCATCACTTCTTTTTGTAATTATTTTCATACCTATGTCACTCTCTAGGTCATAAATTAGATTGTTGCTTACTTCATATTCATGAGGTCTAACAGTGCCTGGTCAAGTCAGCACGCAATAAAATGAACTTAACTTGGTATATTACATAACAGTGAATTATGAAAAATGTATACTATTTCTTTTTCTTGCCACACTGTCCTATTATTGAATCTCTTCATTAAAATTTGGCTAAAAATGAATAACAAATCATCGAAATGCAAGCTTTTTTTTAGCTTGGGGAAAAGGAAAACAAAGAACAGAAGTAAAAATTATACCTGGAGAGGAAATATCTCTTGGGTTGCAAAATTCCATTAAGCATTTGGAAATATAGACTTCATGATTCTAATTAGAGACGGTTATGTTTGTAGAGGAATTGACTCCTTTCATCTATGCAGTTTCATGTTTGGGACATTCTACCTAACATATTAAATCAGGAAACAATGGCCAGTGATATTATCAAGAATGAGTCTGTACCACAGTCATTCCTAGTAGACCCGAAAGAATCAAAGTTGTACACAAAAACTAACATAAATGGGTGGTCATACCAATACCATACTATGACTTATAATAGTGAGAACAGCCTGTCTTCCAGAACGCAGGTGGGAAGAGTTAAACATGACATGGTGCAGAGACGCCCAGTGGAAAATGATGCAGCTACTTCAAACCATATTTTCAAAGAAATTTTTGTTGGAGACATGAAATTAAAAGGCACAAAAATTACATTATAAAATGGTGCTTTTATCTGGGATTATATATGATTTTAATTTTTATCTTTAATATTTCTAAACTTTCCAAACTTTTACACTTTAATGAAAAAGTGGTTTCTTTTTCCTATTCCTTTTCCTTTTTTACTTTTGGCCATGCCACGTGGCTTGCAGGACCCTAGTTCCCTGACCAGGGATCAAACCCAGGCCCACAGCTATGAAAACACTGAGTCCTAACCACTGGACTGCCAGGGAGTTCCCTAAAAAGTGGTTTCTCTTTTAATCATAAAATGATTTTAAAAACCCATTATTCATTTTATATTTTGGCGTTCATCCCATTATTTTTACTGTTTCTCAAGAGTGTGGTCCGTGAACAGTTTGCATCAGGATCCTGGTGCAGGCAAGGGCACACTTAGGTATCGGAATCTGCCTTTTCACCTCACTGCTCAAGTGAGTCTTCATTGAATACATACTGAGGCTCCAAAACTGCAGATTTAGCAGCTAGGAAAGAAGAGAAAAACCTGTGTTTAATATTAAAGAACCTTAAGTGGAGTATAACCTTTAAAAATTGTGAATCACTATACTGTACACCTGTAACATAGAATATTGTACATCGACTATACTTCAATAAAAATGTTTTTAAAAGAACATCTCAAGAAAGCTACTCACACACATGGCCAGAAGATGGCGCAGGTTTTCCATTTACCTGATCCACGTCATCAGAATGAAATCCTGTTCAAATGAAACTGATCTCATTACATAAACCCAGGAGAGCACCCTCACCCTGAAATGAGAAACTAGAATCTTTAATATGGAATGGGATTAGGCATCCTTTCTTCATAGAAACGACTCTCCTCTAGAGAAAGATTAGTAGGTTAGGATGTGTCCTCTGGGCTATAACAGGACTACACCCCAAAGGAAAGCTCTAACAAATCCCTTGTCTTATCTTGGCTGCAGAGTCAGGGTGGGTTAGAATAGGGTGGGTCTCTGTAGAATTTAGGAAAAGCAGGAGTGAAAAGCAAAGGGAGAGGGTCTCTAGTCCCAGGGCAGGTAGAGATGGATGCAACAGACTCCCTAGCCTGTTCTCTTCTTTTGCCTCCACTTTGAGTCCTGGCATCAGCAGGATACCCACCACCTTGGCACCTCCACTGAAGTAGTGATGGGACCACAGCACCAACAGCAGGTGCAGAAGGTCTTGTCCTTCAAGACCCAGCTCCCTGTGACAGCTTCCAAGAAACCTTGCCCACACCTTCCCCGCAAAGTGTGGCTGACAGCCTTCTCTGCTGTTCACAGAACCCATGCTTGCCTTTACCTTTTCAATTAACATGTTGTATTAAAATTAATCTGTTTACAGGACCTGTCTGTCCCAGGAGATGCTAGACTATGAGCTACTAGCCATTGGCAATCAGCTACTACTTTCCTACATATCAGCCATAGACAGGGAAAATATTTACAATGGCGGTGAAAATAATTATTACCCAGGAATAATATTAACCAAAAAAAAAAAAGGGAAAAGAAAATGTGTAAGAGCTATTTGAGGAAAAAAACTGCCAAAAGTTTAAACTAGTGATAATAACAGTATTAATAGCAAATGTTTATAGGAGGCTTAGCATAGCACTGTTCTAAGCACTTTGCATATTTTATTTCATTTAATCAATGATCCATGAAGTAGGTACTGCAGTATTTCTCCTTTTACAGGAAACAGAGGTACAAAGAGGTTAAGTAACTTGCTTGATGAGATTTCATCTTCACTGCTGGAAAGCTTGAATAACATATAACCCTTCCCAAATTGTTTTTTATATTTAACTCAAATCTCATCAAAATCCCTAAAGAAGGAAAGTTCACTGTTGTAAGGGGTTCATATTTCATGTAAGTACATAAGTCCTAGAAATAATCTGAAGGAATGTGCATCAAATGTTGGAGGTATCTCTGATTCTTTATACTTTCACGTATTTAACAAACATTGCAATATGCATATATTACTGAATTGTGAAAGGCACTTTCACGGAATTATCTCAAGTTCTTCCAACACCATGAGGTAGGTACTATTTTGCCTACTTTACAGATTTTAGAAATGGAAGCACAGGGCTTCCCTGATAGTGCAGCGGTTAAGAATCCACCTGCCAACGCAGAGGACACGGGTTCAGTCCCTGGGCTGGGAAGATCCCACATGCCACAGAGCAACTAAGCCCATGTGCCACAACTACTGAGCCTACATGATGCAACTAGAGAAAGCCTGTGTACAGCAATGAAGAGCCAATGCAGCCAAAAATAAGTAAAGAAATAAATATTTTTTTTTAAAATAATAATTAAAAAAAAGAAATGGAAGCACAGAGAAGTTTGTTATCTTACTCTAGGTCACATAGCTGGTAAAATGGTGGTCTCAACCCAACAGCCTGAATCTGGAGGGGTGAGTGCCTTATTAGCAGAAGCCCCAGGATGCTGGGACTCAGAAGAGTTCCTAATTCAAGCTAGAGGGTCAAGCAAGTCTTCCTCTTAGAGCAGCAGAGGGTCATCAAAGCAGAACTTAGAACAGTGCTTCGCATCCAGTATGTACACACTAAATATTTGCCAAATGAGTTGATTAACCTAGCAAAGTGGGTAGAATTAGGGTGAGGACGGGCATCCCAAGCAGAATAAGTCTTAGCTCCGTCTCCAAGCTAGGTTTCTTCAACATTCTGGTGCTGCAAGTCCAGGAATGACTCTCTCTTTTGGACCTAGGTTGTCCTGGCAGGTGCCAGGGGTGTCGATTTGATAATCAAGCTGGGACCAGGCAAAACCTTCTATTCTGACAGTCCAGACAAGGCTGAAGAGCTGGTCAGACTCAAAGATGAACCAGTGCCATGCAAGAAGCCCAGAGCAAGACTCAGCCTGTTTGCCCAAACTCCCTGGGAAGCTCTACTTCCAAAGTGACTCCCTAGGAGCATTCGGGACCAGGTAGGGGCCTAAGGGGCAGTGGTTTTCAAATACTTTGTTGCTTATATTCCTCACAAAACACATTTTTAGGTTGACATTTAACATTTTTGAATCATAAGTTTAAATGTTGATGGTTTCAAAGGACATATTTTCTAGTGTTTTTATATTCGGAACATACCTTAAGTGTATGTTTTGTCAAAAACATATATAGTTCATCCAGTTTATGGAAAGTGTTCTCCTTATAACTTAATTGGCAAAGCAAGTCCCATCACACAAATCATACTTTCTATCAGGAAAAGTTGGACTTCACATTTCAGTTCAAATAATGGTGTTAACATACATCCTGGGGACATGTATCTCACTTCTGATTCTCAGTCCAATAGAGACAGGGAGGGAGGGAGGGAAGGGTGGTTGGATAGATGAAGGGAAGTATGGATGAGTGGATGGATGGATGGATGGATGGATGGAGAGGCTTGTTGCCTGGATGAGATGAAGTACCTCCACTTCCAATATTTCTCAGGGAAGCCTCCAGGCTGGGCATTTTAGGGATTCCTACTCTCAATCAGATTTTTATACCAGGGGGTAATGCCCCCATAGTAAATCCAGTAATCATTTTGTAAAGAGGGAAAAGAAAGATTGAGAAAGAGACCAGGGAAGGTCATACCTCCGCCACCTTCTCAGAGAGATGGGCTTTAGTTACATATGGAAGCTGAGACCCTGGAAACCAAGCCTCTTAAAACTATTCGAGGGCCACAGCATCCAGGGGTGGGGGGCCATGGCTCCTTGGTCTTTCCCTTAGTTTTTCCTCTTTCACCCTCTTGTACAGACGCAACACTGAGAGTATACAAAGCCAAGGGGAAAGTGGTAGAAAATTCACCATGGCTGTTGCTGGAAAGAACAATTGATAAATGCTCTGTTCTTTTTTAACCCTCCATCTTGCCCGCATACTATGTCTCGTGTAGGCTTTTATTCCTGAATGCTGGCTAAACTTAGGCTTAACCTATCAGCCTCAAAATTATTGGGCAGTTGCATTACCTGTCTACCTCTTTACAACTATGATAATCTGCTGTGTGCTCTTTTTCTTTTTAATGAACACAATGAGTACCTTGCCACTCAACTCTGTTCATGCAGTCACAGAAGAAATACCAAGAAGAAGCCATCTCAGCATTAAGAGCTAATTCCTATCGATGGGGTGAACCATATGTTCTTTCTTAAGACCGAGGAGCTTTACAACAAAACCTGAATGTAGACGTATGAAACTAAGCAGTTGTACGTTTTTGACATTGTAATTTTGACCATAATTAATTTGACTGTCTCTCTTATTGAGATATAAAACAAAATGTAAATTGAACTTTTTAGTTTAATGACCATTAATATTGTAAATGTTCTCAAATATTAGTTATAAAGTATGTTATGATGTGATTTCTTTTGTGTTATGATTCCTACTCATCTTGTGTGAAACTTGTAGGACTTAAGCTATGTTAAGACATGTAAAGTAGTTCAAAATGGAGTCACAGTGGCCAATGTGAACTTCCATATTTGTTGTCTTGAAAAGTCTGCTGGAGGACTGAGGATGTCTTAGAGGGATAAACTAAGAGAAGTTTGATGGATGATGTAAGTCACTGGAACACAAGAAGCAACTGATAAGTCAAGGTCCCCTCCCCTGGGGTAAATGTTATTCCTCAAAATAAGACTCTTGGCTGAGGACCGGACTCCACCTGCTGGGAGCTGTTGCAGAGGGACACTGCCAGAGGCCCTGTCACAGCAGAGGGCCACTTCCCCCTCACACTTTTGTCTGGAGACCCATTGCAGACAGGAGACCACTACTCCTGCTGAGATGTCTCCTGCCCAGGCTTCTCCTTGGAGAGATCCCTTACCCCCTTTTCTATTTTCCCTACTTTGACTGATGTGTCTTGTGTGCTAATTGCATGCAATAAAGCGAGTGATTGGTGAACTGAACATTGGCCATGTTTCGTCTATCTCCAATGCCGTGATACTTGCCTGTCCTTCCTGCTGGGCCCTGTGACAAACACTGGGAACTGTTACCAAACCAAACTTGGATCCGCTCACCTGCATGCAGTAAAGCCAATCTACTGACACAGGGTTGTGGTGAAGGAAAGTGCAGGGCGCCAAGCAAGGAGGGCAGGGCAGCTAGGGCTCAGAACACCCAAACTCCCCGATGGGTTTCAGGACAGGGTTTTTTTCTTTTTTTAGGAAAGCATTTTTAAAGGCCAGGTGAGGAAGGGGAGTCATAGGGTATGTGATCAGCTCATGCACAATTCTCTGATTGTTTGGTGGTGAGGTACAGGACTGTGCCACTTTAGCAATACTCAGCTTCCAGTAGGGCTGGGGGGCTATGTGCTCACGGTCATCAAGTAGTTAACGTCTTCCATTTGGTGGGGGTTTTAGCATCTGTAACACAGCTCGGGAAATGTGCATCAAATACTGTTATCTAGGTACTTCAGAGAGGAACTAAAGCAGAGCACATGGTGGGAGGGCTCTGTTCGAGAAGGCCACATAGAGTCCAGCATGGTTACAGAGCCACGGAGAGAGAGAGAAGTGGACAAGTTCAAGGACTTGGGAATGATTAAATGTTGCAATTGAAGAAAAGAGAGAAATCAAGGTTGACTCCGGGGGTTATGGCTGAAAAAGTTGGCAATTAGTGGTGCCTTTATTGCCTTGAGAGCCTGGCGTCCTGGCGGTGGGGTGGAGGTGGGCCACGCTCAGCCAGGGGCGCCCAAGAATCAGAGCTGAAGGTGGAGCTCAGGAGGTTACCAGACTAGAAGTCAGCAGTGACTGCAGGCTGGCATGAGATGTCAGGAGAGGAAGCAAAGGGGTGCGGACTGAAAAGGGACTGGGCCTAGGAATTTGCACACTCTGCAAGAGGAGGGAGGAGCCAGCAGAAGATAGGGTCAGGCCTCCAGCCTCCTTCCTCACTTTGTTCAGGGCTGCATCCTGAGGCTGGAGCCCCTCTCCAGGTAAGGCTGGCAGAAGCGTGGGGCACGGGGTGGGTGCTGTCCTGGGCCCCCCCAGTTTTACAACCTGCTCTGTCCCTAACTGGCCTGTGAGAAAGGCACCTTCCTAGGCATCCCTTACCCCCAGTTTCAAATTGGGGATATTAAAATAGTAGTGCCATGAGAGGAAAATGAAGACTGGGACGAAATGAGGAAGGACTAGCTTTAAAAACAGTCAGGAGGCAAAACTGACAGTGTCTTTTGGAAGCGATGGTATAAGTGAGAGCTTTGGAGCTTAGGGGACCTCCTCCTCCATTCCCTAGACATGAGGCCTTAAACTTTATCTCCAACTTATTTCTTATTTTTTTAATAAAATGTTTTATTACTTATCTATTTTATACATATTAGCAAATATGTCAACCCCTATCTCCCAATTCATCCCACCCCCCGCCCACCCACCCCAGACTTTCCTTCCCTTCTCGAACCTGTTTCTTCAGACTATTTCTGACTGGGGATAGATTTGAAAGTAGTAACTTTGTCTGCGATTCCTTCATTGTTAGAACAATTGATCGAATTCTTTTTCAACAACAAATGGAATAACATGTTTACTGTTAATCATATAAATTTAAGCAAACACATAGCTAGAAAAGAATGTGTGTGTGAGTACAAAATGGAGTACTTTTCTACATACTAAACTTAAACTTTGAACTCTGTATCATGTGCTTCTCTTGAATTCTAGGCCCTGAGACCCAGCTGCACAGGAGACCAAGTCCTGCTCTGCAGAGAATGTATCCTCCTTGCCCGACAAGGACCCTCAGTGGCTGAGCAGTGGTAAAAAAAAAATTCAACCAATTTGAAGGTCGAATTGGGCAGCATCCCATCTAGCAACTAGACAGGTGCTTCCAGCAATTACACAAAATTAAAGGGTGGGGCAAGGGAGCCATTAAGGAAAGAAAAGTTCAATTTTAGGCCAGAACGTCTTTTGAGGGGAAGGGAATAGCAGTTTTATCATGCAGACTGCTTCTTCCTCTGGGGCACAAGCATGGAGAGGGCCCACACGACAGATGATGTCCTTGGTGCCCATCAGAAAATTCCAAACTGGTCGGCTAAGATTACATTTCTGGGGAAGATGGAAACTGCAAGTAAGTCAAGCATTAAGTCTAGGTTTGGCGTTCTGGGCTTTAGCATAAGTGATGCCATTTTGGGCCTGTGGTTGTTCTTTAACTGCCCGTAAGTCTTGGTAGTTGGGAAGTTTGGTAACCGGAGAAGTGGAGGGAGGTGTGGGAGCACACATGTTTTACAGCGAACCAGGGGAATGGACCTTTTGAACAGATGAGGAGTGAGTCTAGGGTGGGAATCCTTAACCTGGAGCTTTGGTAGTCTGATACTATTAGCAGAATCCATGACATTGTCACCCCTAGAAATCAGAGGTGTTTTCGACTCATTTACAGTTTTGCAGGGATCATGCAACACAGTTTTACACTCTCAGTCAAAATTCAAAAATAGTTTAGATCTGCCACTCGATCTTGTTAACTAATAGGTTAAGAAGCTCCCATATTCTCTATCTCAAGTTATTGTTTGGATAACTGTATCATGCTAAATTCCATTCAGATATGAATGAAAACAAATGTGGTTTCTTTCCTGCCCAGGATCCAAGACACCCTGAAATTCTATCCACTCTGGGTTCAGAATCCCTAAATTAAGGTGGAAAGCCAGGTTCAAACACCCAGGCTAGAGCAAACTTTCAAGTTTCAGGTCAGGCTTGGAGGGCCATCAAAAAGGCTTTAGTATAGGAGGACTCCAGAGGCTTTTATTCAGTGCGGTGACGAGTGCTGATGTATGTTCTAAGGAACCTGCTCTAACAATATACAATAGGAGGGCGGACTTTGGAGACAAGAATCAGGAAGGGTGAGAAACAGCAGTGCACACACCGAAGGCATTGGGAGGTGGGTGTAAATGTTTTGATGTGACTTGTAATCATGTGATTCCTACTCATCCTGTATGACTTTAGGCTATGTTAAGTAGTTCAAAATGGAGTCACAGTGGCCAATGTGAGCTTCCGCGATGAGTGTTTTCAAACATCTGATGTTAGACTGTGAGTGTTTAAGTGTGTCATATTAGTAGTGTTAATATGGATACGGAATTTGTTTGGTAAGGTCCGAGGAAAGACATTACTGGAACAGGAGCAACTGATAAAGATAAGACCACCCGCCCAGGGCTTAACTGGTACTCCCTATTGGAGGCTCCTTAAAAATGAGACCACTGAGCTGAGCGGCTCGAAGGCTCTTGTCTGGGGACTGTGTCTATGCAGTTGGAGGCTCTGTGACTTCCTGCTCACTCTAATCTTGAGACCCATGGGGGGCAGGGGGTGCCTCTTTTATTGGGCCGCCTCATTCCAGATCCCTCTACTCTTTCTTACTTGCATGACTAACTTATGGTGCGTGTGTGATTGTGTGCGATAAATAGAACGATTCATAAATTGAATTTGGCTTTGCTTCCTAGTCTCCAATTCTGGGACTCACCTGGCCTTCCTGCAAGGCTGCACCACCATAAACCAATTTTCCCTTAATCAGCAATGGAAAACAGCTTGTTTTGATTTGTGTTTTCTTGGCTTGTGACTGCCATCATTTCATATGTTTATTATCTACTTGCATTTCCTCTATGCTGAATTAGCTTTTCAGAATAGGCAGCCTGTTCTTACTGTGCTTTTTTTTTCCCCCCCTGAATTTGCTGGCAGTTTCGTGGGCTTCCTTTTCTGGAGAGAAAGAACATTTCCTATTCCCACCCAGTTCTCTGTGACCACCCAAGGTTTGGCATTACTGTATACTTTTCACATTTTAATTACCCAAAACATCTAACAGTTCCTGCTGCCCCTTTCGAGGTGGAGAGGGGGGATATTTGGCCCAGCACTGGCATCATAAGCTTTTTCCAACACTGGAACCAGATTTGTTAGAATTCCCCTGACTACCAAAATTGAGCATAATTTTATCTATTTACTGTCCATTCTCATTTCTGTAGTTTTGTGTTATTTTGAGAAATGGGATTGTACAATCTACATTATCTGCAACTTGTTTTTTCCTCCTATATATCCAGGACATCCCCAACCAGTGCATTGTGTCTCTGATGTAGTGACTAATAGTCACCTACCTCTGATGCCACAGTGGGCATAGAGCTTCTTTGGCTCAATCCTTCTCTTATGAAAGGGCATTGTTTTCTGAGTTTTTGTCACAAAAAGCTCAGCACTAAACCTTTTGTTCATGTATTGTTAAGTCCAGGTGATTTTGCTACTGGTGTAGATTCTCAGGGGGAGAGTATATGTATTATTTCTGATTTTAACAGGTGTTCCAAGTTCTGAAAACTTGTAACTATTCCCACTCCAGTTAGGCAAAAGTCATCCTATTTTTTTTTGACTATAGCCACGACTTCAGGGCTTGGGCAACTTTTCATGTTTAGTTTTCATTGCTTCGCAATTTCCTCTTTTTCAAATTTTAATTTATCAATTTACATGAACTTTTAATATAAGAAACATTAATGATTTTTGTGGTGGTTTAGAATTTGTTATTCTCTCTTCTGTGAAGTACTTCCCTATTTTAGCTTCCTTGTAGTTCAGAACTCTTTAATGAAAATTGTCTGTTCTACATTGTTAAATGGAAAGTTCTGGACATGGAACCTTTTTTAAATGTGGAACATTTTACTGATTTTTCTTTATACTCATCTGATAAGGATTTTGTGTTTGGTTTTCCTTTCTGGATCAATATTTGATTATTTTAAAGTTTTGCTAGGATATCATTTATTTCATCTAGAATTTTTCTTTATTACCACAGATTTGCAAATTTATCTTTTAAAATCCTCACACTGCGTCCCTTTTCATGCTTATTTTGCACAGTATAATTTTTTTCTCTTTAAGGAAAATTCTTACTTGTTTTTTATTTTATTCTTTAGTTTTCTTTTAAATTTCTACTTTTAATCTCAGCCTTTTGTCTTTCTTTTCTTGGTTTTGTGTTAGCCGTGTGGTTTGGAGCACAAAGATATTTATATTTGTGGATTACCATACCTGAAAAATCTTCTTTGTTTCATTTCATACTTTTGACCTGAATTATGCTTTACTGGTCAGTATTGCCTTCTTTGTGCTTTAAGTTTGCCAGCATTTATCTGTACACCTTTGACCTTTTCTCAGTTTTCTTTGGTGTTTTGCTTTAATAGTATTTTTAAGACATATAGAGCAGTCTTGTTACTGAAGTGAACTTTGGTTCACTCACATGATGCACAGCAGTCAATCTACTGACACTGGGTTGTAGTGAAGGAAAGTACAGCATTTATTTGCAGGGCACCAAGCAAGGAGACTAGGCAGCTAATGCTCAAAGGACCTGAACTCCTTGCTTGGTGCCCTGCAAATAAACACTCCACTTTTCCTTTACAATCTGGTGTCAATAGATTAACTTTGCTGCAAGCGAACTTGAATTCGATTATGTAACAATTTTGGTGACCATGAAGGGCCCACCATCCCAACTGGGTGTCTTGCCTGGTGCACATCAGCCCCTGGCAGGAGGTGTCTCTGAGATCTGTCCAGCAGATTTCTGAGCACCTTTGTCTCAGGGATGGCCCTGAGTACCTGCCACCAACTGGATGTTGATGGCCCTCGGTGCTTTTGTGATGAAGGAAACAAGGCACTTGCTTGAGATGTCTCTGCTAAATAGTAGAGCTCATGTGTGACAGCACCAGGGTATTTTTCTTTTAGTCACTTGGCTCTGTCTGTGGTGGGGCATTGATTTGGGGGCTTTTCTATGCTGGATAAGGAATCTGTAACCCTGAGAGATGCCTTGTGTTTGTCTGTTGGCTTGCTTCCTTGACATTTGAAGTGCCAGCTGTGAACAACTAAAGATGGGTAATCTTGTAGCCCCTTAGGGTATATTTGGCAGTATCAGGAAATTTTTAGTTATGCACCTCTGAAAAGAAAACAAAAATGGTGTTCTATTGTGACATTGGTTGGCCTCAGTACTCTTTAGGATCTGGAAAACACTGGCCCTCTAGTGGCTCTCTAATTTATACTAATTTTCAACTAGAACTATTTGGTGAAAGGGGAGGAAAATGGGATGATGTTTCTTATGTACAGTCTCTTATGCTATTGTATCAAAGTGAGTCTATTCAGAGAAAAATGTAACATGGATAGATTTATGATACACAAAGATATTGCCTCCAATAAGGAGCTATTAAAAGCTTTACCCGATTCTCAGGAATCAAGAGATGAGGAATTAATTCAACAAATAAATGTTCCTAGAGCTCTACCACCACTGCCTCTGTATGGTGGGCAGAATGGGGAAGCAGCAGCTGAGACCCAAGATCCCACAGCAGTCAACTCACTCCCACCTGCTCTGGCAGGAGCTGAAGAAGGCGGAGTGGTCTCCCTCTCATACCCGACAGGGCACCCATTTTGGCCAGGAAACCACTGTTGTTCAGGCAGGGCAATTTCCACTGAGGCAGATTCCGTTTGGAGGAATAAATGCCCAAGATCAGTGAGCAGGATTCATGTGGATACACTCTCCCTTTTCAACCTCCGACTTGTGTAATTGGAAAAATAATATGCCAACCTATCGGGATGACCCTACCAGGGTGGAAAATTTATTCTCCTCCATCTTTGCCACCCACAACCCAAACTGGGCTGATGTTCAGAGTTTGCTAACTACCCTGTTGGCTGAGGAAGAGACAAGGATGGTAACAGAAAAGCCCGGAGAAGAGGCAGACAGAATGCCTGTTTCTGCCCCTGGCAAACCCATGCAAGCACCAGCAACAAATGCAATTCCCGCCACAGATCCAGGGTGGGATGAGAATGACCTAGGAGATAAAGCTCGAATTGAGCGTTACAGGGAGTGCATCTTGGTATCCTCTTAAAGGGAGAGCCAACACAGGAGGTTGCATCAGGTGCAAGGAGTGTGCCACCTGCCACAGGAAACCCTCTGAGGTTTTGGAGAGAATGCACAGGGCATATCCCCAATAGACAGATGCAGATCCACATCCACAATATCTCATTTGGAAGAACTTGCTTTCAGTTTTTCACAGTCGGGAGGAAATACAAGACCAAAAAGAGACCTGTTAAATGAAGCAGCAGATGTCCCTTTTGGCGGTGGCACTCACAGGAGAAAGGGGAACAAGAAATCTGAGCAGAGGGTAAGATCCCAGGGACCCAAGAGAGTGAAGGGTGGTCCACAGAAGGGAGACCGCAAAAGGGGAATGTCAAGTGAGTCCCCAGCAGTGCCTACTGTAAGCCAAGAAGGCCACTGAAAGAAAATTTGCCACATCTTAAAAAAGAAACCAGAGAAGGAGGAGGAGGAGGAGAAGGCATTCATGCTGTAAGTAACCAAAAGTGACAGAGTGAGGAAGGCTGGGCATGAAGTCCACTTGGGGAAACGGGCTTCATCCCGCTTCCCACCAGGAGCCCTGAATGACCCTTTCATGGGAAACAAATTGACTTTCTGATTGATACTAGAACCACTTGCTCTGTTTTGAACACCCAATTAACTAGTTAACCCAAAAAAAGTGCAATGGCGAGAGGAGTCTTCAGAAAGCCTTTCCAAAAACTATTTTTGCAACCTCTAGACTGTGAGATTTAGGCTACTAAAAACACAACATTTTGGAAATACTGAGGGCCCAGTCCCATTGCTGGGGTGAGAATTGTTAACTAAATTGATTGCTAAAGTGACTTGCACTCCTGGAAGCCTGGATATAGAGGTACCACCAGAACAAGGCAGTGCCTTGCAGGCAGCCCTCCTGTCAAGGGATGGAGGAATCACAACCAGCATTCCTGAAGACATCTTGCAGCAGGGAAGCCTGGGAGCATGGGCTGATGGGAGGCCAGGGAGAGCCAGGATGGCTGTAGCAGTAGCCTCAGGCTCTGAGCTTAAGGCAATCACCTGAAAAGGAGAAAGCAAAACAGGGACCCAGCCTTTGATAATTGCCATTTGGAAATACCAGCTTATTCCTGCCCTGCTCCACCCAGTCACTATATCATACTCTCATTCTGCCTTTAGGAAGCTTGATTGTAAAGCAATTATACTCCAATAAAGATCTGAAAAAAAAAAAAAAGAAGAAGAAGAAGCCTGGCACTGAGGGCTACTGGTTTTTTCATGACTATAGCGCCATAAATCAGAGAGTGGAAGATATTCACCCTGTAGACCCAAACCCCTCTATTTTGCTGACTGTCTAACATAGAGTCGTTTGTTGATTCACTGTGCTAGTCTCAAGAGTCCTCTTTTTCTGTGTTCCTTTGAGTCCTAAATCCCAAGAGTTATTTGCATTTGAATGGGAAGATCTAGAAACAAAAAGCAAGCAACAATACTGCCAAGCAGTATTGCAAGGACTTGAAAACTCCCCCACATTGTTCAGGAAAGACTTGAGGGAGCTCCAGCTACAGGAGGGAGCGCTGCTCGGATATGTGGATGATAACTTCACAGCTGGCAACACGAAGAACTCAGGTGAAAACACTGTGACTGCTATGAACTCTCTGGCCAAATGAGGCTATAAAGTCTTTCAGGAAAGAGCCCAATTTCCCAACCCTCAGTGAAATATCTAGGATTCAAACTGACAGAAGGCCAGAGGAATTTGCTCCACGACTGCCAGGAGACAGTAGCCAGGGTGACGGTGCCCACCACCCAAAGACAGTTGTGTGGGTGCCGGGAATGGCAGGATTCTGCTGCACTTGGATCCCCACCTTAAGCTAAGAGTTCAGCCATTGTATGAGGCCCTAAAAGGGGCCAACAATAAGCCCTTAGTGGGGACTGGAGAATGTCAAAAGGCCTTCCAAACAATGGAGGAAAAAGTACTGACTGTTTTGGGTTTGCCAGATTTGAAAAAGCCATTTGATCTTTCTAAACATGAAAGACAAGTAGTGAAACTGGAAGTATTGACCCTGAACCTGAGATACATAAAATGCCCTGCATTCTATTTCCCAGAGACTTTAGAGGTTTTAATCTAGGGTTGGTCAATGTATTTGAGAGTCACAGCTGCTACTCTGCATTTGTTGCAAAAGGCAGAGGAATTCATCCCGGACAGCAAACCATGGTGCATATGTCTTACTATGTGTTGCCACTGCTGGAGCAAAAGGGTTGATATTGGCTCACTTCAGGCCACCTGGGAGGATATCAGGAAGTTTTACTTGATAATCCTAATGTGATTCAAAAGATTGTGTTCTTGAACCCAGCCACTTTGGGAGGCCTGTATTTGCAGGCCCATGTGTGATTCTTTGCAGATCATTGAACAGCTGTTTCAACCTAATTAATGTTCCCTTAGGAGATCCAGACTTGGAGGTGTTCACAAGTGGAACCACAGAGACTGAAACACCAGATACCCAGTGGTAACTTGCAGGAGATCCTAGGAACAGAAGCTTTGTCATCAGATATCTTGGCCCAAAAGACTAAAATTATTGCCATCACTTGACCTTTACATCTCAGTGAAGGTAAGAAAGCTAACATCTATACTGACTCAAAATATACCTTTTCAATTGTCAGAGCACATGGGGCAATTTGGAAAGATAGATTGCTCACATCTGAAAGAAAAGAAATCAAACATGCCCCCAAGAAGTTTTGAAACTGCTAGATGCAGTGCTCAAGCCAAAGGAGGCAGCAGTTGTGCATTGCCCAGGACAGCCAGGATAAAAACACCTTTGGCTATACCTCTGTTCTTAAGTACAGACCTGACCCAATTTAGTTTGACATACTCACCTGAGAATCTCAAAAGGTCATGAGAATGGGGATTTGAACTTACCCATCTAGCATCAAATGGTAAATGACCAAGGAGTGGTTTTATTTCTTGAATAGCTAATGAAGGAAGCAATTGGATCAATATACCTGAGCATCCATTATGGGCATCCCGTGGATACAGGACTACATTAAAAGACCAAATATGCAAAGGACAATTCAAAGAGTGTTATGAAAATGTATGATTTGTGCTAAAAATAATTCCAAGACTGGGGACTCCCTGACCCTGCTTGGAGTCCAGGCTAGAGGGGACAGCCTGAGAGAAGATTGGCAAGTAGACTTTACAGTCATGCCCAAGGTAAAAAGAAACTTTTCCTCTGTACTAGTGATGGCGGACACCTGTACAGGCTGGGTAGAAGCTTTCCCTTGCTGGATTGAAAGAGCTTCAGAGGTGGTAAAGGTCTTGTTCAAGGAGATAATTCTGAGATTTGGGCTACCCAGCTCAATTCAGAGTGATAATGGAGGCGCCTTTATTGCTAATGTGACTCAGGAGGTATCTATAAAATGTGGAATCTAATGGAATTTGCATGTATCTTGGAGACCTCGATTGACACCTTAAATAGGACGATGGCAAAAACCTGTCAAGAAATTAACTTAACCTGGGATAGATTGTTGCTGGTTGCACTGCTTAGAATTAGAATGGGTCCTAGAAGTAGACTCCGAGTCCTTATGAAATATTGTATGGGAGGCCCTTCCTCTATTCTGAGCAGTTTTGTGGCCAGACATCTGACTGAAAGGTAAAAGAACTAGACACTGTAAGATATGTACAAACTATGGGTTTAGTTTTAAGTGCTATTCCTAAATTTGCTGCTAATAAAATGATATTTCCCACAGATGTCCCCCTCCAGTGCTTTAGACCTGGAGACTGTGTACTCCTAATAACGTGGAAGGATGTCTACCCAAAGGACCAACTCCAGCCCTGGTGGGAGGGCCCTTACCAGGATCTGCTAGTAACTTGCTCTTCTGTTACATCAACAGGATCAAGCTGTGGATCTGTTGCACATGGGTGAAGCTGACTTCTGACCCAACTACAAATCCACACTCCTCAGCAGTTCCAGAAAAGACAACCACAACGCTGACTGAAAGCCAGTGTTCCTTCCTGCAAGCCTGGACTGGGCCTTCGTTAAAATTAAAGAGAGTATCTTAGATAAGTAGTGAATGACTTGTGGCCATTCATATAACATCTGTAATTGGCTGGAGCATTTTTCTGATTTATTATTTGCTTATATCCTTTTGCTTGCTTCTTGATTCATCTAATCATTTTACCTGTGATTATATTGCAGTCAATCAAACCTATAATTTGTTGTGATATTGATAATAGGAGATACTTAACCCTTGCTCTATTTTAGTTTAACCCTTGTGAGGATAGGTTTAGTACCCAAGTTTAGGGCCACTGCTATTTTCCCATACAAGCTGTTGGCCCCAACTTTAATGATGGCTCTTGTTTTTCTTTACTGTCTCATCCCACTGGTGTCTGCTGCTTCCTTGAAGGAAAATACTCTAATTAGGTTGCCTCAGAGTATAGCCAAAGATGGGAATCTAAATGATTGTGGGATGTGTCATTTGAAATCTCAAACCACTCGTAAACAGTACATCCCATTGGTAGTCCCCATAACTGATTTTGATACTGTGCCAGACCCCTTAACCTTCTATAATCTTCCTCCTTCAAGCTCCACATTCCAAGTTCAGTTAGCCAAGGGACCTCAGAATACCCCAATTCCTTGCTTCAACCTGTCTGAGATTATTTCCATTGCAGGAAAAGTTACTACCGGTCCCCCACGGTCCCTCAAATTTCTCCTGAGAAAATGTGATGCCCAAAATCCCCTGAAATGTACAATTGACAAATGTGTAAGGGCTAAAAATGACACTAATTTATGCCAGAGAGCCAGACAAGTTGGATATCATGTAAATGGACTGTGGAAGGCTTGCAGTGGCTCTCACCCCTGGCTTGATAACATAATCTCTGAACTGCCCAAAAATGAAAGAATCAATGACACTACCCTGGGAGGTATAACTTGCTCCCCTCCAGGATATACCTTTGTCTGTGGCATAGGGAGTGACTCACCAATGCGAGGATGGGCACATCGCTGCTTAGACAGCTGGCAAATGGAAGGGTCATGCCTACTGGGACTTTTTAGGATGCCTTTTTCCAAGCACAGCCTGGGGAGTATCACTTCCCTCTCTAAATCAAATACCCGTCTTAAAAGAGAGATATTGGCACAGTAGGAGGACAATATAGGACAAAGTATCTTTGCCGACCTCACACCAACTACCAGATTTTATGTCAACAGAGATATGATTCATAACCTATCTGCCACAATTGGGCAAATTGCTGAGGACACAGCTAAAAACATTGCAGCCCGACAAGCATCTTTGAACTCATTGGCTCAAGTGGTCCTGGACAATAGAATAGCCCTTGATTTCTTATTGGCAAAACAAGGAGCAGTATGTGTACATGCTGCATATACATGACTATCTCTGGAGCTGTTGAAACCTGATGAACAGAATAATTCAAAAGGCTACCTGGTTACAGGATGTATGTAAAGAAGATATGTGCCAGGACTTATTTTCCTGGTTGCCATCTGGAATAGGGGGACTCTTTTGAGTACTGTTACAAGGCTCCATTTGATCATCATCCTCTTTGAAATGTGTTTATTAATTTTCCTATATTTGTCCAGTTGCTATGGCAAAGTGGTCAAAGAGAGAGATAAATGTTTCATAATGCAAACTACTGATACTAGGCTGGGACTCGAGAATTCTCTGAACAGAAGGTCCAAGGCTTTCTCTCCTCTAACCCTGAAGAACTAACAGCACCCCTGTTCAGCAGGAAGTAGCCAGAGCGGTCGTCGCCCATGTACCCCTGAGGATTGAAAGTACCAAAGAGAAGAGGGAAATGAAACTGAGGAGTACCCTGGAGGTGCTTCCTGAGTACAGTTCCCTCTTGTTCTCCACTTCTTGTTTGTAGAAAAAGCTTGAGTTTTTTAGGCCTTCCCAGAGTTCCAAAGAGCAGACTCAAGCTGTTAATAATTACGGAAATGAGGAAATGCAGAAACTAAGGAAAAACAATCTAGCAAGAAAAGTTCAGCCATAAAACAGAGTCACAGGACTCCTAGTTCCTCCTCAAGGGATATAGATAACAATCTGATGCAACATATCTTTGAGTTGTTTTACAAAAACCAGGACCCCATGATGAAAGCTGCTGATCACAGCCAAGGAGACCCGGACAAGTTGGAGCAAGAAGAATGATGATCCAGATGCAAGATATCACTTTGTTACTTAACACCCAACCAGTTAGAAGAATCCATGAGCTAATCACATGTGTAAGACCCTTACCCTTAATTTTAGTCTTTAAAAACCCTTGCCTGAAAGCTTTTGAGGAGTTCAGGTCCTGTAAGCATTAGCTGCCCATTCTCCTTGCTTGGCACCCTGCAAATAAATGCTGTACTTTCCTTCATCGCAGCCTGTGTCAGTAGATTGACTTTGCTGTGCCTTGGGCAAGCAAACCCAAGACTGGTTCAGCAACAACCTGTGTTTCAGCTGGGAGAGCTCAGTGGTTTTCTTTAATGACTTTTCAGTTTTTTGAATGTTAGGAGCATTTTCAAGCATACATAAACTCTCATACCCATCACCCAGATTCAAGAACAAGCATCTTCCTCATTTGCCTCATCTATTTTTCTTTTCTTTTTTTTTTTTTTTTTTGCTGAAATATTTTAAAGTAAATCCAAGACATTGTGCCATTTCACGTTTATAAACTTTAGTACCTATCTCTTAAAACATAAGGGTGTTTTCTTAAATCATCACAATATTATTGTCCCAGCTAATAAATTTCATATTCCTTAATATTTGATATTCAGTCCATATTCAAAATATTCTGCTCTTCTACAATTGATTTATTCAAGCCAGGATCTAAATAAGGGGCACACAATTCTCTCCATCTGCTAAACATGAACAGCACCTCATTCCCCAAGCCATTAAATATTGGAGCCCCGTTGAAGGTCCTATCCAGTGGACTTGTTTGGTTGCTTCCTCATAGTCACCCTGATAGCTTCAGGTACAACTCCTGTTTTTAAATAATTTTTTTCATTAAGAGAGATAAAACATGTGTAACTAATATTGATCACTTTTTTATTAGTAGTCATTTTTACACTTTCTCTTTCGACCTTAAGACTTAAGATCTTTCATGGACATTTTTTCCTTCACTTCTTGTATATATATATACTTATATATGTATGTATATGCTTATGATAAAGTTTAATCTATAATTTAGGCACAGTAAGAGATTAACAACAGTAACTAAAAATAAAATAGAACAATTATAACAATATATTGTAATAACAGTTATATGAGTGTGGTTTCTTTTCTCTCTCCAAATATCTTGTTGTACATACTTAATGCCTTTTTCATCTTAACTAAGCAGTTACCATGAACTGTGGCTATAACTTTTGTAATTAGAGATGCAAAAACTAAACTAGCACCAATTTCTCTTTCCTTCTTTACAATTACATGGATAGAAGGTTTGTTCTTCCTGTAGATCTTAGGAACTTTAGCATATGGAATTATTTTCTTTCCTTATTAAGTCAAAAACTTTCACCTTTTCACTTAAAGGAAGCACTTTATGACTTTTCTTTGGTGTAACCAAATGGCCAGCAGCACTAATTTGGAGCCATTATTACATAAAACAGGGTCACTTGAACACAAGCACTGCTATACTGCAGCTGGCTACCTGAAAACCTAGAGGGCTTCTAAGTAGCTAATGGATGGGACACACTGGACAAAGGGATGATTCATGTTCAAGGCATGACAGAGCAGGATATGTCAGATTACATCACACTGCTCAGAATGGCATGCAATTTAAAACTTATGAATTATTTATTTCTGGAATCTTCCATGTAATATTTTTGGATTGAGGTTGACTATGGGTAACTAAAACTGTGGAAAATGAAACCATGGGTTAAGGGTGGAAGAGGACTATTGTGAATAAAAAAAAAAATTTAATGAAATAGATAGCTAGTGGGAAGCTGCTGCATAACACAGGAAGATCAACTCGATGATGGGTGATGGCTTAGAGGGCTGGGATGGGGAAGGTGGGAAGGAGCCATGGAAGGGAAGGGATATTGGGATATATGTGTAGTTGCAGCTGATTCACTTCTTTGTACAGTAAAAACTGGCACAACAGTGTAAAGCAATTATATTCCAATAAAGGTCTTAAAATAAATAAAAAATAATAAATAAATAAATAAATAATAAATAAATAAATAAATAAAAAGTACAGAATGACCAGTTGAATTTCGGAAAAAAAAAATTTTAATAAGAAAAAAGTGGTAGGGGCTTCCTAGGTGGTGCAGTGGTTAAGAATCTGTCTGCCAATGCAGGGGACACGGGTTTGATCCCTGCTCCAGGAAGATCCCACATGCCGTGGAGCAACTAAGCCCGTGTGCCACAACTATTGAGCCTGTGCTTTAGAGCCCATGAGCCACGACTATTGAGCCCATGTACTGCAACTAGTGAAGCCCACATGCCAAGAGCCCATGTTCCGCAACAAGAGGAGCCACGGCAATGAGGAGCCCGTGCACCACAACGAAGAGTAGCCCCCACTTACTGCAACAAAAAGAAAGCCCGCACACAGCAAAAAAGACCCAACACAGCCAATAAAATAAATTAATTAATTAATTAATTTTAAAAAAGTGGTACCTTGTAACATAACTTTCAATGTTGATGTCTACTGAGATCACAACACTTCTGTTTGCACTATTTCATTGAGTATTATGCTCAGGCACTGCACTCATTTATCTACTTGTAGACTGTGCTTTCACTTTTATATCTTTAAGTGCTCTTTATCTCATTTCTCCTTGCAGGACTAAAGAGCTGGGCTGTGGGCTCACCTTTCTACCCACTAAATCTTTTACCCCCTCTAGTTTCATTTTAGTGTGTTGTATTTTGTTTTAGCCTTTGAATCATTTATGTTAAATATCCTTTACCATATCTCCTTGGGGTTTCCAGTGCTAATTTTTGAATTTTGTTTCTTTTACCAATATTTACCTTTTTCTTACTCTTAATGTAGTTTTGTGTCACTTCTTTCCTTTTACCCTCATCTTCTATTTTACTTCAGGGTTGTATTTGATTATGAGTTTGTCCCCTTGCTCTCTTGTGTTTCATTTTAGTTTGTGTTTTTAGTACAAAGTCTGGAGAAAACAGTTGCCCAAGGAAGGAGTATAGAGAGGTTCCAATGTGTTTACAAGCAAACTTAGAGTCCACCTCTGCCCTTAAACTCCCTCTAATCCTAATCTCTGTCCGACTGTGTTCCCCAAAGCCACTCACCTCTTGGACCCTCCACTCACCCACAAGAGGAGTTCAAGGAGCTGAGGGAGGTGACCTAGAGGAGCCCACCTAGAGAGTCTGGCCCTCCCCTCACTGTCTAGCCAAACTCCCAGAATTTCCTGGCCAAAGAGCTTGAAGCCCCTTCTATGGCTTTCCAGCATCACTTACGCACCTAACTCTAGAGTACAGACAGCTGGTGTGAGCATCCCTGGGCCCTAAAAGTGGCCAAGGGATGATTTTTTGAGTGGAGCTGCTTGGGGAGATGTGTGGATGAGTCTGGAAGTCCACCTGTGTATTATGAGAATCCTCCAAATTCAAGAATGAGCAGGGGGTAGGAAGAGAAAGAGATGGGTTGTGGGCCAGAGATGGCCCTCTCCTGTCCCCATATTCTAATATGGAACTCTGAGGGGGGTCAGGGAACTCTGAATTTGAACTTGGCATTCTATGTCTTCATGAAGACACATTTGTAGGAGTGAAAGAGAAGGGAAGGGGGCAGGGCACAACCTTTGAAAGAATGACATAGCCTGAGGACATGACATAAACTGACTACAACCCAGTGGGTCCAAGATGGCAGACAAGTCATCCGCCACTAGACCTTGAATCTCAGTCTAGGCTCACTCTAACACATCAGCAAGTTAAGTGACACACCCACAGGCGCCATGACAGTTCCAAGGCTGATGATAAGGATCAAAAGTGGGCAGTGGCCCAATTCCTGGAAATCCCAACTCCTTCCTGATATAGCTGAAATACTCCTCCCACTCAGCCTATGAAATTTCTCACCCCTATAAAAACTGACAACCCCATACCCTGGTGCCTTTCTCACTTTCTAAGATGGCCCACACTCTGTCTGTTGCATGTTTCTCCCTAAATAAATCCAATTTCTTACCTATCACTTTGTCTCTTGCTGAATTCTTTCTGTGATGAGAATCAAGAACCTGAGCTTCATTAAGTCCTGAAGCCAGGTGCATGATCTCAGTTGGAAGACCTTGGGTTTTGCAGGGTTCAAGTCCCGGCCACGTGGGTTCAAGTCCCAATCTGGGTTTAGGCTGAGTCTGAGTCCTGACACGTGGATTGAAGTTCTAATTTGAAGTGCATGGTTTCAGTAGTAGTTTGTTAGCTTTATGATTTTTAGCTGTTTAGGTGGGATAGTGGGCCCCCATTTTGACTCTTCTCCAGAGTTAGGGTGAGACATTCTGATTTACTGGAACCTGGGAGATTTGAGGGGTTATTTCAGGGGGATGTCATGATCAAAGATATGCTTGAAGATTTAGGTGGTGAATTTTTTTTTAATGGGATCAAATGAGAAGATATCAGGAAGGATGAAGAAGGAGGTGGTTAAAACTTAAGGGGAAGCAGACTCCATAAAAAAGATACAAACTCTTTTTACCTTTAATTAAATTAAAATACAAACAAATTATTTTTACCTTTAGTTAGAGGAAGAAAGAGAATAAGAAAACAAAGTTAGAAGTTTAGAGATTAAGAGGACAAAATATGTACACCTTAATCTTATAAACAATGTTATATGCTGTTATATCTCAATAAAATTTTTTTGACCTAAAAATGGCAATAAATAAATAATTTTTAAGAAAGGACAAAGTTCAACTGAAATAGAGTTAGAAATAGCAGAATGCATCAAGGTAATGCACTGTGGAGCACCCTCATTGCTGGAGTTCAATCTACCACCTACCCAGCTTTTCCCTGAGCCCCTGCATGACCTAACAGGGTTTAAGCTGATATAAAAATTGAGGTCTTAGTATTTTACATTGGGGAGGGTAGATATTGCTGGAAAGTTATATATGCTAGTGAGATTTTGAGTTCATCTTATTATTGATGCTGTCACTGGCAAAGCCCATTAACAATTCCTGGGATATAAAAATAGAATCTGGGTAATACAGTCTAACCTTTTCCTTTGTGCTTCATCTACTGTCACTTGCTCATGGAGAGCCTATGTGCAGAGGCCTTGCACCCAGCACTTCAGACCAGAGCTCCTGATGCAAAATAGCTACGCAGAGACCTGAGCTCTGCAGGCCATGTGCGTGTGTGGAAGTGACGGCCATGACACTTCAGTTCAAGATGGTGGTGGTGGCCTGTGTGCAGAGACACTGTGCCTGGCCCTCGAGAGCTTCGCCCCCTTCCCCCAACCAGATCCCTATAAAGCAGCCCCACCCACAGCCTCAAGGAGAGGATGTTCTCTAGAGATTGAGCTCTCACCTCTCTCCTTTATGGAAGAAGAAAACTTTCCTTTGCTTTTGAACTGAACTATTCTATTGGTGGGAGGGACACCAGGCAGAAGGACCTTTATTGGGGACCAACTCAGGAGGGTTGATAACAATGTAAGTATAGATACTCTGCTTTTGGAAAGAGAAAGTCCTTGGTTCTCACAGGAAAAACAAAAACAAACCAAAACAAAAAACAATGAGATTATTATTGGTGTATCCTTCTGGGAGGATAAAGAGCTAGCTTGTTCCTTATAACGGCTCCTTGAAACTGGCCACAGGGCATTGGGTTCGAGTTGCTCCTAAAAGGGCTGGTACGCGTCCTTGCCAGCTGCATCCGCACGCCACCCCCGCCCCTCCCCCCACCCCACCCCACCCCCTGGCCCCATAACTGTACCCAGAGGCCCACATACGGAAGGCTAAGTTGCCCAGGTCTCTATTTCCTACTCACCAGAGATCCACTGATGTGTGGATGGAGCTAAGTTTGAACCTATGGAGCTTTTATACGAAAACATTGCTGAGGGGCAGATGGGGGATGAGGAAGAACACCTAAGACACCAGGCAAAATGTAGATAACTTTGCAGAGGAAGTGGTCCATTTCTAAGGGGAAATGGCTTTCATCAGAAAATGGCTTTTCTCTCATAGCCAAACCCTGGAAGATTGGGCCCACACTTTGTGATCCATCACGGCTCAGAATCAGGCTGCTTGTAACTAAGCCATTATCAGCTATTTCACCAAAACAACACAGTGGCGTTTGAAAGGTGCAAAGTGTGGCCAGCCCAAAGTTTATATAAAGATTCTGCTTCTGCAGGGTTCAGGCCATCCACCCCAGTATCCCTACCACCGCCTTTCTTGGAGGGGACCAGCATGAGCCCACACTTTCTGTATCAGCGCCTAGAGATGTATGTCATCCTTGGACCCTGGAAAATGTGAGGTCGAGGTAACCTGGACATGTCAGGTAGGGTCAGGTGGCCACCTGGACTCAGGCCCCCAAACCAACAGGGTGTCATAAAGTCTTATCAGCAGCACCCCCACCTCCTCAAAAGCTAAAGGCCTCAGAGGCCTGACCTCTTTTAAAGAAAAAAAAAACTTAAAAAAAAAATTTCCTGTTATAAAGTTACCTCTGCTGAGCAAATTTAAACTCCTTGAGCTTACAGCTCTTATACAAGCATAAAATGGAAACAGACTTACATCTGAATGACAAACAAAGCTGCAAAGCCCATGAAATTAAAAACATTAAGTAACCCTATCCACCGTGTTGTTTTCCTGGAATCCAATAATTGCTCATAGCATGACAATGGTCTGACTGGCTCCAGAACAGGCTTTCTTGAATCTGCCTGTTTTGGGGGAGACTTAATCCTCACAGGGCATCTCTCTCTTCACACCAGCTGGGGACCCTTCCTTCCCCCAGGGTGCCAAGACAGAAGCAGCTCTGACACTGTGAGGCAAAGACCCAGAAGATGCTTAGAGTGAGCTTTCTTCTTATCCACAAAATCAAGTTGTTCCTGAGACCACATGGACTCCCCTAAATCCATTATTTGAAAAATCCTGAACTCTGCTGGCAAATTGTCAAAAAATGAACACCGCCACATCTGACACAGGAAGTGATCCTCTCAAAAGCAGTATCTTTGCTCCCCGCTCCAGCCCCAGAGCCCCTCTCCCCTCTGCCAGGGACTTAGAAGCAGAAGCCTCTGTGTTCCAAGCGGAGGCCATGTACACCAGGGGCAGAAAGCTTACGGGTCTTTGGGGACATTTATCATTAGGTGTTCATGCTTGTGATGATTCCAACTTTGGGAATGACTGCCTGGCAATAGCTCTCTCCAGACTAGGATAGGGCTCTTCTGGCAAGAAAGATATATGTCCAACTCTCTGCATCGAAGAATTTATATTCTAATTAGAGAAATTTTAATTTGAAAAACTGTATGTGCTGAAGAGACAGCCAAAACAAGTTTAAAACTTACAAAAACAGAGATTTTAAAGAGACGGCCCAATTTCTTCCTTCCCTGCCTGCACTTCTCCACCCAACTGTTACAGGAAAGAAAGTGGGGCATGAGAGGATGGTCACGTCCCAGGTCTCGGGCCACCAAGTGTGGGCTCTGGGCTTCGCTCAGGAAAGAATTCAAGAATGAGCCATAGTAGAGCGAAAGAAGCTTTATTCGGGGAGATACACACTCCATAGACAGAGTGTGGGCCATCTCAGAAGGCAAGAGGTGCCAGGGTAGGAGGGCGTCAGTGTTCATAAGGGTCGGTAATTGCATAGGCTAATGAGTGGGAGGACTATTCCAGTTACTTGGGGGAAGGGGCAGGGATTTCCAGGAATTGGGTTACAACCCACTCTTTGACCTTTTATGGTCAGCCTTGGAACTGTCTCGGTGCCTGTACGTGTGTCATTTAGTGTGCTGATGTGTTACAAAGAGCATAAACTGAGGTTCAAGGTCTAGAGGAAGTTGACGCCTCAGTTTTGGACCTCGTTGGTTATAACCAGTTTATGTTTTGTCTTCAACGGCTGTCATTCTTTTAAAGTTTGTGCGCTGCCCCCTTACTGTCTCACAACCTCTCGGGACTAGCAGTTCTCCGAGTGTACTGTGTTCTCGTTGCCTCTGCCTAGTGCACATGCTGTTCCCACTCCCGCAAAACTGTTCTCCTTGTTGTCACCTGGAAATCCGTTCCGCATAGCTGTCAGCGTCACCTCCTCCAGGAAGCCGTACCTGATGCCCAAGGCCTAAGACCATATGGCCCTTTCATTCTCTTTAAGCCCAAGGCTGGAGGCAAGTACTCAATGTTGGGGCTCAGGCCGGGCCCCCCAAAATCTGCCACAGTTGCATATTGATTATTTTGAATTGGAGTTGCTTGACAAGCAGCCGATGCAAGAAGCAAACTCTGACCCTTGTCTGTCTCCCTGAAAAGCAAGAAGTAAATCTCTCATGGGAAAGGTGCAGCCCTGCATCTGAAGGTAGGAGGACACCCTTATCATCAGGGATAGGAAATTCCTAGCTGAGAAGCCTGTACAAACAAACCTTCTTACCTCTTTTAATTTACTCTCCCAAGCCCAAACTCTGTTCAGATTCTTCACTAAATTAAGCACCCAAAGCCTGTTTCTTTGCCTTGTCAATTCCTCACAAATTTATTGTTTCTTTGTTTAAAAGTGTGAAAGCTGCCTGCTTTGGCTATTTCTTAGGTCCCATTTCTATTGTTGCAGAAATTGGTCCATAGAGAAACCAAGCACCACACTCGGTGGGTTGGAGAACTCAGGTTTATTAAGCTGGCGGCCCCAGATGAGCTAACACTCCAAAGTTCTGGGCCCTGCACCCAGGGTGAGCTTTACTTTTATATTGCACATGTTTACAGAGCATGGAAGTTTCCAAACAGAAACTTACAAGAGCAGGTGCAGAACATTCCATTTTTAGCAAAACATCTTAAAGTTACATTGGATCCTCAGGTCATCCTGTTTTTCTGTTTTTCTAGGCCCAGCAAGCATATTTCACAAAAGCAAAACAAGCATTGAGTTATTTTTAGCTGAGTGTAAGTTTCTAACTTTCCTCTTCACTATGAGACTTCCATGCACAATGAATTAAAATGTGTTTCTTTTTCTCCTGTGAATCTGTTGTGTCAATTCTGTTAATAGTCCAGCTATAAGAACTCAAGAGGAGTGGAAGTGGAAATTTCCCCCTTCCCTGACATCAGTAATTGAAGGGACACGGTGGCAAGATCTGAAAGATGACAGTCACTTACAGACAGCAGGGTACTTGGTTGGAGCTTCTAAATGCTGTCTGAGGTCAGGATTGGCCCCAAACTGGCAAGTTGCTGAGATGCCAAGTGCGAGTCAGTTGGCCCCACCAAAAGCCTGCCAGCCAAGTGGGGTCTGATAGTGACCAGCTATCAGTTTCCTAGAGAAGCACGTTAAACAGTAGATCCTGAAAATGGAAAGTCCACCCTCTCACCCGCACTCCCAATCTGATTTCTACAAATTCCACATGAAAAATAAATAAACAAGAAAGTCTGAGGCGTTTTGGTGAGTACTCAGTTTTCTTGAACAATAACTTCATCCCTGGCCCGTGAGACTGTGCAGTCCCCTCGCAGCTTCTGTGTCTCTGCCCCCCTCCCCTCCCCTCCCAGCTTAGCCTTAGATTCCATCTCACAGAGCAAAAGCAAGAAACTAAAGTCAGACTAGCTGCAAGTAAAGTGTCACAGCAGAGCCTGGGTACTCTGTGTGCCTGGCGAGGCAGTCGGCGGCGAGGACACAGGTAACCTTTTCCAAACCTGCCACGTGTCAGGGAAACCGGCAGGCCTGGCCGGGGTGAGTGCTGACAACACTGGAGAGGTCAGGCTGGCCCCGCAGCACTCACACCAAATCAGGGGCTGCTGGACATCTTGGGCTTGCATGACAGCAATGAGGCAATTTTCCAGCAGAAAGGCCCAATTCAATCCACTTGGAATGAGGTGGGCTGTGCCTGGCCATGGGCCCCCAGGGATTGGAAATGCTCGGGCACAATGGGCCTGGGCGCAGCTTGCGTGGGTGGATCCTCGTGCCAATCCTGGGAGCAGAACTGCGGCTGCCCCAAGTCAGTGGATGATACCACCCCATTCTTCTTGATTTTGTAAGGCAGACTCTTAGCTTTTAGGCAGTAGATTTACTATTGCATATTTTTTTTGAAAACTAAAATAAGTTTGTCTTCCCAGTTCCTGGTATGCAGAAATGTGTACCCAAATTAAATAAGCTCATATATGCAAGTTATTCTGCATACTGAGTCGTGTTTGGATTTATAAACAAAATGTAAAGGATGGCTGTTGAGTTGGAATTTTAAAACAACAACAGACAAATCTGGAAGCAAGTCACCATGGAAAAGGCCCTGGGCAGCCTTGGGGGAAGGGTGTAGTAGAACTTTTTCTGTGTTTCCATTAAGGCCGCTGCCCCTTCCAGATATCCCTTCCTTTGCTGAGCTCTGGATGGAGAAGGCAGGGTAGCCTAAGGAAACAAAGATCTTCTAGATAGAAATGGATTGAGGCCCTTCTCCAACCCCATCTATTAGAAATTCATATTTAGGAAGTGCTGTTGGAGTGGATCACGGCACCTTGACATCCAAGGACCCCAAGGGGGAAATCCCATCAACTTGGCAGGGGGAGCTGAGGCCGTGGAGGTGGGCCCAGGGGGATCTCGTCTAGAAGACTGTTGGAGAGAACAGGTTCTGGGAGAGCAAGTGACTAAGGCTGGAAGCTTTACTGGCTTGAGTCATGCTGGTAGAGTATCACCTCCTTTTTATGCTTAACAGTGCCATTCTTTCTTTATTCACACATCTCAAGTGTAATTAATTTGTATTCTTAAACTCTTTTAATACTCTGATATTTTAAATAATATTCTGTCTAGTATTTCTATGTTTTAGGCATGGAAAAGAGTGTTTTAGATTGCGCCCAATCTACCATCTTGACTTAAAACGTTAATGGAAGTTATTTTTAGTAAAATATTGCTCTTTAATATTAATTTAGTAATCTCTTTATTCACAAATTTTTTTCTAGCAGATTTAAGCTGTTTCTATTTTTTTTCTTTATAGGTGTACAATCATATAATCTATAAATAATGACAGTTTTGCAACCTCCTTTCTATTAATTATATATTTAAATGCCTTCCTTGTCTAATTGCATTGGGACGAACTTCTAGAACACTCTCCAATAAAAATGGTACTATCAACCCCCGTCTTGCATCTGACTTTATTAGAAATGCTTCTAGTGTTTTAGCATTAAACACATCCTGGCCTTGATTTTGAAGAATGTTTTCCTTAAGATAAGGGAATACCCCTGCATTTTCATTTTATTAAGAGGTTTGTAAGAAATGGTTGTGGGAATTTTATTAAATGAATTTCCAAAATTCATGACGTCAATCATATGGTTTTTCTCTTTTGACTTATTTAACATTAATTTATATTATTAAATTTCTAATACGGGACTATGCTTAATTTCTTGATTCCTGAAATGAACCTCACTTGGAATTGGTGTGTTACTCTTTTAATGCACTTCTGGTTTGATTTGATATATAATTTATAATTGAAGTTATAGATATATATTTTATTGGCTGTGTTGGGTCTCCATTGCTGCACACGGGCTTTCTCTAGTTGCAGTGAGCGGGGGCTACTCTTCATTGTGGTGCATGGGGTTTCATTGTGGTGGCTTCTCTTGTTGCGGAGCACGGGCTCTAGGCGTGCAGGCTTCAGTAGATGTGGCACACAGGCTCAATAGTTGTGGCTCCCCGGTTCTAGAGCGCAGGCTCAATAGTTGTGGCACAGGGGCTCAGTGGCTCCGTGGCATGTGGGATCTTCTTGGGGCAGGGATCGAACCCGTGTCCCCTGCATTGGCAGGCGGATCCTTAACCACTGCACCACCTAGGAATTCCCATATTTTTAAACTTTTTTTCTTTTTCATTTCTATTCACATGTAAAATTAGTTTGTAATTTTGTTTTTATTAGGTTACTAGATTAATGATTTGTCAATTTAAAAATGAATTAAGATATTTTCTATATTTGTGCTCTTGAAAAGTTTAAACAGCATCAGAAATATCTGTTTAATATTTGAAAGATTCACATGTGAAATGATCTGGGACGAGTTTTTGAGAAGAATTTTCTTAATTTCTTGTATGTTATTAACTCCTTTAGGTTTTGCATCTCTTTCCAATCCAATTTTGGTAATATATATTTTCATAGAAGAGCATCGATTTTATTTGGGTTTTCAAGTATACTAATTATAATAGCACATGATAGTCTTACACCTATCTATATTTTCTTTGTATATGGGGTAAGTCTCTCTTTATCATAATTTTGTGTTTCTGTGCTTTCTCCTCCTTCTTTCTTCTTTAAAGCTAGCTACTGACACCCATATTTTTCAGAGTTCCAGCTTTAAGAGTTGCAAATCTATTTTTGTTTGTTTTCTTAATCATGAATTTCTGATTTTACCTTACTGCCTCCTATTTTACTTCTTGGGGGGTTTATTTTACTGTTTTTCTAATATCTTGAAATAGGTGAATCCTCACGTATTTTTTCTTTGTTTTTATTTTTTAATTTTGGCCGCACAGTGAGGCATGCAGTTCCCTGACCAGAGATCGAACCCATGCCCACTGCACAGGAGCACAGGAGTCTTAACCACTGGACTGCCAGGGAGTCCTCTTCATGTATTTTTTTTCTGTATTGGCAGTTAATATGACTGGACTTTCCTCTGAAGTAGTGGGAATGCGCCATCTGTTGACCTTCCAGGATATTACACCCACGGGAGATGGCCTTTGGGGATTTATGCATTTTCCAAGAGATTTTGGTACCTTAAACCAGCGGTCCCCAACCTTTTTGGCACCAGGGACAGCTTCTGTAGAAGGCAGTTTTTCCACGGTCAGGGAGTGGGGGGCTGGTCAGGAGGTAACGCCAGCTATGGTTCAGGCAGCAATGGGAGTGATGGGGAGCTATGGGGAGCAATGCGGGGGGGATGGGGAGCAGCAGATGAAGCTTTGCTCCCTTGCCAGCTGCTCACCCTCCTGCTGGGCGGCTGGCTTCTTGCAGGCCAGACCGGTACTAGTGCACGGCTCAGAGGTTGGGGACCCCTGCCTTCAACCCAAAGGACTAGATAAGAACCCTGGGTGAGACCCGAACATGCCAAAACTGGGCATGAAAAGGTTGTAATAGCGGAGGAAACACTTGAAGAAGTTCTCAGAGGTAGGGAAAGCGTGGAGGTGTTGTCTAGCTGGAGGGTATGACAAATAGGGTACTGGTAGAAGTTTGGAAGCCACACCACACTTGATTTTGAATCCAAGGCTAAAGCTTAGAGAATTTCTATAGGCTGTGGGGAGCCCTTGCTGGACATTTTTTAGGGTACAATGACATGAGCACAGAAGGGGTTCTGGCAGATGCCAGGACCAGGGTTGCAGACTCCAGAACCAGAGTGTCAGAGGCCACAGTGCACACAGCAGGATACCAGTCACACCTGCATGATCAGACCTCAAGTCAGGTGGGATGAACGGAGCTCAGGAGGGTCAGGGCAGAGATGCCAGATGGAAGTGGTTTGCATGAAAGTAATCGTAGAAGTCCTGAGTGTTCTAAGGGGGAGGGGGGGTAGAGAGGAGAGTCAAGGATGAATCTTTATAAAAAGAGATTTAAAGAGAGGAGGCTGAGGTGGAGATCTACAGAGGAGAACCAGGGAGAGCAGTCATAGAAGCTGAGGGGCAGAGCTGTGCTGGGCGACTGGGAATCACCAGGGTGAAGAGGGGAGGACTTTGGTGAGGACTCCTCTTTCTAAGGGCTCCCTCATGGCTAACACAAACTAGTGAGCATTGCAGAGCAGAATGGAAGCCCTGATGGGACATAGGTTCTGGAGAGAGTGGGCTCTTCACCCTTCAGATCTTCTCATTTTATTCACAATTAACAAACAAAATAATAGAGAATTGTGGTCGCTGTGGTTGGGACTGGGAGGTCAGATTTCACCTTACCTATCCGGGTAGCATGTATTCAGTGGAAAATATTAACTGGTGCCTTTTTACAGACAACAGTTTTGTCAAAGAGAAGTCAACTAGAGGGAAAAACAAAACAGGGGATGTAGCCTTCATTTTAGAGAAGATGTGCTACACATTTCTGTTAAACAGAGGTCCCTCTTAGAGTACTGAAAATATTACTCAGTTCACTAAGATGGTGGATATGCTGAGCTTTTCCATGAAATGATGTGCAAAAAATGCCTTGCAGGCCCTCAATAAAGGTCAGTTATCCTCCCCCACCTCCCACTGCCAACGCATTTCCAGGCAAATCAGGCCTGGTATTCCCACACAGGGAGCTCCGTTCTTCCTGTTTGGACAGGCGTGTCTGTCTCTCCCAACCAGAGGCTGTGTGCTCATCAGCAGCGGGGACCCTCCAACCCGCTCAGCATTCCCTCCCGCTAGGCCTGCTCATGTTGCCTCGTGTCTGCAGCAGGATCCTCACTCGGGAGGCTGCTGGGCAGGTCTCCTGCTTCCAGAGGGGTGTGGAAAAGGTCACCTGTGCAGGCATATGTGACTGGCCTGCCAGCAAATGCTCACACTGGCCATGGTGGGCTCTGGGAGAAGAAAAGGGGAAGCCTAACCAGATCTTGGGCACCTAGTCTAGCCTCATGATTGAGTCAAGGCTACACCAGGGCCGGAGGAGAGGGAAGGCGGAGGAGGAAGACCAAAGGGCTTCCCCTGCGGTCAGTGAAAAAAAGTCAATGCCAAGAACAGTGAGCTTGCATTCCAGTGAGGTTACTGTGTTGTGTGGTTGTGAGGGATGGGAGCTTCCCACTGTGAGAGTATTTTTTTGCATCCTGATAAGCAACTGACAGGTGTCTGGGCCACCAGCTCTGAGCATCCCCTGCTCTTTCCTCCCTCAGCTGGGCCACCTTTCTTGTGAGAACTGAAACCAAACCATCTACACCCACACAGTGACTGTCTACCTCAACATGACTTTCCTAATTCCACTCTCTACGTCAACACATGTTGACGATTTCAAGAAACTCTTCCCCAGAAGATGAAAGTGGAAGTAACTATTGTTTATTTCTGGAAGTCTGCAAAAAACTATTTAAATTCAGTTGTTCAACTCTTCAACAGAAAACATCACCTGACCACTTACTCCCCAAGATTCTCTGAACCCTGGCTGCTTGCCTTGCTGTGGCCATCAATCTCAAACTCTTATTTCATGACCCTTACCCAGTCCTGATCAAGCCCCTCATTGAAAGAGCTTCTGAAACCAGACTCCAAAACCTTGTAGATCTCCCAACTTTGCCTTCCCCTCTCCACGACACTACAAAGACTCCGTCTTAGTGAGGAAAGAATGAACTCAGTCGTGTCTCAGCAGGTGGTCCTGGTGCTATTTGTGGGGAAGGCAGCATTCGACAATCTCGCCTGTCATCTCAGCCTCTCCCCGAGTTCTGGAACCTACTGGGATTTCAGACAAAAGGGCTGTGGGTTAGAGGAACGCTGGTCCAGTAGGACAGGTCTTAGTCTTATGTTCAACATACGTGGCCCTAAGTGATCTGCCTGGGCCAACATGTAAATCCGATCTATTATTGTCTACTGTTTGTCAGGTCAGGGGCTCGGCAATGGGAATTGAAAGCTGAAGAAGTATAGAGTCACTCTGTCTGCCTTCAGTCCACCGCTTAGTGGAGAGAGAGACATTCAAACAGATAAAGTATATTGTATTATGTGCAATGATATGACACACAATAGTGCTTCTTAAACAATAAGTGGTTAAGAAGCAGTTTTCCCTCCAAACCCATTGTGGATCAGTGCTTTTGTAAAATGCCATTGTATTCCTGTTCTTTGGTGCTACAACAAGTTAGCACAAATTGAGTGGCTTAACTCAACAGAAACGTATTCTCTTGCAGTTCTGGAGATGAGAAGTCAGAAACCAAGATGTTGGCAGGGATGTCCTCCTTTGGGGGCTTTAGGGAAGCATAGTTCTTGCTCCTTCCAGCTTCTTGTGGCTCCAGGTGCTCCTGGGTTTGTGGTTACATCACTTTAATCTCTGCCTCCGACTCTGTGTGTCTCTTTTAAGGACTCTCAACATCGGATTTAGGCTTCACCTGGACAATCCAGGATGATATCATCTTGCCATCCTACTTTAATTACATCTGCAAAGACTTTTTCCACATAAGGTCACATTCACGGTTCCGAGGGAATAGGACAAGCACATCTCTTGGAGGACCACCATTCAACCCACAGCATCCATAAAGATGAGTAAGTAGGAAAACGAAACTAAAAACAAACACAATAGGAGCCCACTGATTGCAAAGTGTCAAATTACTGTAAAGTTTCTAGCCACACTTCAAGTGGCACTAACGTGGAGCTCACGAGGGCTGCATGTCATCCCTCTGGCTGTGTGGGATCCGTAGTGGTCTGGGGGCAGCAGTCAGAGAAGGCTTCGCAGAGGAGGTTACACTGAGGTGCAACTTTAAGGAACGGTAGGCATTAGCTGTGAGGAAGAGTGAGAACTAGACGGAAGAGCATCTTAAGAAGAAAGGAACAAAAACATGTGTCATGGGTTGAATTGTGTTCCACTTCCCATCCCCCCACCCCCACCCCAAAAGTTATATTGATGTCCTAACCTCTAGTACTTCAGAACGTGACCTTATTTGGATGTAGAGTCTTTACAGACATAATCCAGTTAAAATAAGTTACTTAGGGTGGGCCCTAATCCAGGAGGACTGGCATCCTTATAAAAGAAGACATTTGCACGCAGAGATAGACGTGCAGAGAGGGAAGATGTTGTGAAGACACACCCAGGGAGAAGACGGCCACATGAAGGTGGAGGCAGAGATTGGAGTTGTGCTGCCAGAGGCCAAGAAGTGCCTGGGCCACCAGAAGCTGGGAGAGAGGCCCTGGCTGAGCCGATCCCTTGGGTCCTATGTCTGTTCCCTACTGGGCTGTGAGTACTTTTAAGTCTAGGTCGTGTCGATTGGGGCTGGCACTCAGCTGACTTTATCATTGTGCCATCCTGAATTACTGGAGTCCTTGCTCCCTGGCTGGGCCTCTCCTTGGACCACTGACTCCCTCCTGCTGATTCCTGGCTGGGCTCCTGGTGTGCAAACCTTGCCCCTTGGTATGGTCTGTCTTACTTGCATCTCTGTCCACCTGCCTGCCTGACCAGACCTCTGAACCGTGAGACCTCGATGCCCCAAATTCGCCCCCAGGGAGGCCCTGGAACACAACTGCAGAAGGTGATATTCACTAGAATACAGTGAGAAGGCGCCTCCTGGAGTTGCGCAACAGAAGTGACTAGTGTCACTGCAGGCTCAGACATCCTTTGGGTCTAGCAGTGCCCCCTTCAGACAAGATTCCTTCATCTGCCTGTGGCACCTCACCCCCCTTTTCCACCCACTTCACCAACTAGACCAGGTGGGGCCTCATCCACAAGACCAACGTGCTGACCAGGGAGCGTGGGGGACTTGGGGGAGGAGTTCGGGGGCAAGAAACACCGTTACTTTTCTCATTTCCAAGCTGGGAAACAACTGGGAGATGAGACACCAGAGATGTCAACTTTATTACGGATCACAGCTGGAAAGAAGGACGTGGCTTAAATGTACACAGCGAATATCTCACCCTTGAGCCCGGACTCACAGGTTCACTCTAGCCACAGGCAGAGCGGCAGTGCCCCCTGCAGGGTCCCCGTGATATTGTGATTAATAGGAAGAACTATATATTTGGACTTGGTCCCATTTCTGGCACAGAGCTCCTAAAACCCTGGGAATCTCCTAAGTGATGAGAGCCATAAAGGGGTCTTTTGTCATGTTAATGAATGACTTTGCACAGCGCCTAAGGATGGGGACTGATTGCCAGGAGAACCAGCCCCGTGATTAAAGGATTGGAACTTTCAGTCTTACTCCTCTGACCTCCAAGGAGGCAAGAGGGGCTGGAGATTGAGGTTAATCACCAGTGGCCAATGATTTAATCAGACGTGCCTGTGTGGCCAAGCCTCCATAAAAACCCAAGGACCCGGGTTCAGAGAGCTTCCCGGCTGGTGAACACGGGGAGATGCTGAGAGTGGCGGGCTCCGAGAGGGTGAGGATGCTCCCCACCCTTTTCCCACACCTTACCCTATGCGCCTCTTCCATCTGGCTGCTCCTGAGTTATGTCCTTTTATGATAAACCCGTGACCTAGTAAGTAAATGTTCCTCTGAGTTCTGGATCTGCTTTAGCAAATTAATTGAACCCAAAGAGGAGGTCATGGGAACCTCTAATCTATAGCCTGTCAGTCAAAAGCACAGGTGACAACCTGAGACTCTGTGGGATCGGATGGTGTTTCCAGGTACAGAGTGTCAGAATTACATGGAAAGGTAGGACACCCAGCTGGTGTCCAAGAATGGCTTGGATGAGGGGAAAACGCACACACACTGGAACTGGTGATCAGAATCTTAGTGCCCTAATGAGGCATGGCCAGGCCTGTGCTGCTGAGCCAGCGCGGTGGGTGGAGGCAGGGGGCATGGAAGGCAGATCTGCGTGCATCCTCTCTGCGGGCAGGCAGAGCAGAGACAGGGCCTGGGCTTTGCTCCCATCCTGCTCTGCATCTATAGTTCCCTGTGCTAGCAGGACCTTGTTGTCGATCATCCTATATATAATAGTTTGCATCTGCTAATCCCAAACTTCCAGTCTTTCCCTCCCCGCCCCCACCTCCTTGGCAACCACAAATCTGTTCTCTATGTCTGTGAGTCTGTTTCTGTTTTGTAGGTAAGTTCATTTGTGTCATATTTTAGCTTCCACTTAGAAGTGATATCATGTGGCATTTGTCTTTCTCTTCATGATTTACTTTGCTTAGTATGATAATCTCTAGGTCCATCCACGTTGCTGCAAATGTCATTATTTCATTCTTTTTTTTACAGCTGAGTAGTATTCCAATGTGTGTGTATATATATATATATACATATTTCACATTTTTTTATCTGTTCATCTGTCGATGTGCATTTAGATTGTTTCCATGTCTTGCCTATTGTAAATAGTGCTACTATGAACATAGGGGTGCATGTGGGATTGTTAGATCATATGGCAACTCTATTTTTAGTTTTTGGAGGAACCTCCATACTGTTCTCCATAGAGGCTACACCAATTTATATTCCTACCAACAGAACAGGAGAGTTCCCTTTTCTCCACACCCTCTCCAGCATTTGCTATTAGTAGACATTTTAATGATGGCCACTCTAACTGGTGTGAGCTTTCACCTCACTGTAGTTTTGATTTGCATTTCTCTAATAATTCGTGAGGATGAGTACTTTTTCATGTGCCTATTGGCCACCTGCATGTCTTCTTAGGAGAAATGTCTATTTAGGTCTTCTGCATATTTTTCGATTGGGATTTTTCGTTTTTGTTATTTTTGTTTGTTTATTTATTTATTTAGCTGCATTGGGACTTTGTTGCTGTGCACAGGCTTTCTCTAGTTGCAGTGAGCAGGGGCTACTCTCCATTCTGGAGCATGGGCTCTAGGCTTGTGGGCTTCAGTAGTTGGGGCGTGCAGGCTCAGGAGTTGTGGCACACGGGCTTAGTTGGTCTGCAGCATGTGAGAACTTCCTGGAGGGACCAGGTATAGAACCCACTTTTCCTGCATTGGCAGGAGGATTCTTAATCACTGCACCACCAGGAACATCCTGCTTTTTTGTTATTGAGTTCTATGAATTGTTTGTATATTTTGGAAATTAAGCCCTTGTTGGTGACATCATTTGCAAATATTTTCTCCCAGCCCATATAACCTCAGCTTTAGACCCATGAGACTGCCCTGGGATGCTGAGTGTGTTTGTCCAGTTCCTCCTGCCACAGAGATCCCAAATGTGCAATGGTGTAAACACGCTAGAGGATTATTTCTTGCTCACACATCAGATAGGGATAAACAGGCAGGGGCAGATGCGATGGCTTTACAGAGCTGGGGACCTGTAAGCTCTTCTGGCATGTTGTTCTATGGTCGCCTCATCTTCATGGATCAGAGTTACCACTGCCACAGTGCAGCCAGTGGGAAGGGAGACCTGCACTTTCCTTCTTCTTTAATTGCAGGAGCAAGAGTTTGCACACATCACTTCACTCACATCTCATTAGCCAGAACTTAGTTACGTGGCCACATTAAGCTGTAAGGGAGGCTGGGAGACAGAGTCTCTATTCTAGATGGTGATGTGTCCAGCTGAAAGTTGGGGATTCTATTACTAAGGATGATGGAAACAGCAGACATTGGGGACAGCGGCACCACCATTTTCCTGTCACTCACTTCTGACCCTTGTCCACCATCTAGTTTGTCATCACATCCTGGCCCGAGCCCTCTCCTGATGCCTCCCCCCCAGGGCCCTAT
The DNA here is from genome assembly GCF_030028045.1 of Hippopotamus amphibius kiboko. Taxonomy (NCBI): domain Eukaryota; kingdom Metazoa; phylum Chordata; class Mammalia; order Artiodactyla; family Hippopotamidae; genus Hippopotamus; species Hippopotamus amphibius. The sequence goes on from NC_080186.1 coordinate 53,054,801, forward strand.
TCTTTATCCCTACGGATGCCAGGACGGAACAGCCCTTAAAGCTTCATACCTCGTGTCTTAGGAGAATCTTTTAGCAGATCTTCTTGCCTCCAGTCTCTTTCCACCCTCCCCTGTGATCATTCTAAAGTGCAAATCTGATCATGGGGCACCACTGTTGAGAAACTCTTCACCGGCTCCTCACTGCCCAGAGCAGGGAGATTTGAACTGCAGATTTCTGGGTCCCTGAGATTACATGCATATTTGGCACACGTGTGCATTTTTCCAAAGAGAGCTTCAGATTCTTCAAGGAGCCTGTTATTCCCCCTCAAGTTACAGGCTCAAGTTAACATCCCTAATCTCAACATACAAATGAGATGTGGCTACCAATCTTCTCAAATCTCCTCTCCAGTCACTTCCCCCAAGCAACCTAAACCCAAGTCCTCTTGAAATGACTGTGAAAGAGCAGGCCATGCTCTTTCACATTCCACATCTTTACGCCTGCTGCTCTGTCTAGAGGCCTGGGCAAACTCCTCTGCATCCCTATGGCTTAGCTCAAAGCCACCTCCTCTGGAGGCTTCCCTGACTCCCTCTGGCTGAGTCAGTCTCTGCAGCACGATTCAGACTTCCATCATTCATCCTGCTGTATAGTCCCTGTCAGCCTATGTCTGTCTCCTCCACCAAACCATGAACTCTGGACCCTAGGACCCAGCATAGATAGTCCACAGATGACAAATGTTTGCTGAACAAATGTCACTGATGCCCCCAAAACCAGGAGAGTTCTTTCTGAAATGCAAATCTGAGCATCAATTTCTATGTTCCTATTTCCTTCAAGTCTGCTTACAGTGGCTTTCTCTCTGGTCTCATCTTGCAGTCCTTCCTTTTTTCTACTCCAGGAACATTGGAGTGCTTCTAATGCCTCAAATCAGTGTTGTGTCTTCTCTTGAGGCGTTATGCATGCTTCCTAAGCTCCTCTTGGCCTGGCTAATGCCTAGTCATCCTTCAGATGGACTAAAGATTCCTCAGGAAGCCTTCCTTGACCCTCTCCCCACGCTCGGACTAGGCTGAGGGTCCCATCTATGTGTCCCCATCACACCTTGTACTTTCTCAGTTGCAACATGCATTATCCTGGGCCAGATTGATTTGTTTGTCTTTCTTCCTTGCTAAACGGTAAGTTCTGTGGCTAACTTGCCTACCAGCATGTCCCCAGCCCCAAACACAGTACACGGAAGGGAGTAAGTACCTGACAAATCTGTGTTAAATGAAGGTGGTTAGATGGATGCATTTCTCATTCATGAATCAATAGCTTTTCGTTACCTTTAGAACAAAGACTTATCACAGCTTTAGGGCCACTTATGATCCGGTCCCCATGTATTTTCAGTCTCATCTCTTCCAAATCCCCTCTTGATCTCAGTGTCTCTCCCAAACTCTACATGGCAGTTCTTAAATTTTATTTATTTTTGGCTGCATTGGGTCTTTGTTGCTGCATGCGGGCCTTCTCAGGTTGTGCCGGGCGGGGGCTACTCTTCATTGTGGTTCACAGGCTTTTCATAGCAGTGGCCTCTCTTGTTGTGGAGCATGGGCTCTAGGTGTGTGGGCTTCAGTAGTTGTGGCCCACAGGCTCAGTAGTTGTGGCCCACAGGCTTAGCTGCTCCGAGGCATGTGGGATATTCCCAGACCACGGCTCAAACCCGTGTCCCCTGCGTTGGCAGGCTGGTTCTTAACCGCTGTGCTACCAGGGAAGTCCTCCACATGGTAGTTCTACCAACTTGAATGAAGGTCGCCAGATACCAACTCTCAAATCTTTCGGCCTTGGCAGCACTGGTCTCTCTGCCTGGCACACTCTGTTTTCTCCTCACCTCTCACTCCTCTTCCTTTTCTGGCTAATGTCCACTCATCTCTACATTTTCAACTCGACCCCCTCTCTCTCTAGAAGCCTCCCTTGACTACCTAAGACCAGCTCTGGTGCACTTTGTTGGTACCCCTGTAGTGTTCTAGGCTTCCTTCTCACCTTTCTGTCTCCCCGAGTAGATGAAGTGGCCACCTGAACGGTATCACTGCGATGTCTCTAATCCGAGCCCAGCACCTGCACACAGCGTGCACTCCAGAAATATCTGTGGAATGTACTCTCTTATCTGGTCTTATTCTTTACTATTAGTAAGTGTGTCCTGTCTTCCTAAAGCAGATTGCAAGTTCCATGCAGGCAGTGAGGGAAGCTAAAGTACCTGTGGTTCTCTCCCCGGGCCTGAGCTTAATGCCTGTCTCCAGTGAGCCTGATTTATGTTGCTTGGAGGCTGTGCTGCCAGGCACTTGATAAGTCAGTGGAACCTCAGCTTAACGTCCTGGAAAGCCTGGAATTGGGATCATGGTAACCTTAAGACGCGGTTTTCTAGAGGGGCCCACAGCTGCTTTCTAAAAGCCAGTGCTGGGAACAGTGTCAGGCACCTGGCTGGTTTCAGCAGACATTTGTGGAATGTATTCTAGAGCAGTGACAGTGAGAGGGAGGCAGGCTGTGTGTATTCATCTCACCGTGTTGTGGGCTCAGACAGTCCAATGGAATGGAATGGTTATAAGGGATGAGATCCTGTGTTCACGTTCCAAACTCGAGATGAAAAGAAACATTTAAAATCTCAGAGAGGGTGGACAAAGTCTTTTGGAAAATGACTCAATGACTTCAAACTCTAGGAAAACCACTTTGCATTCTCTGGTAAATACGCTGTTTTTAATAGCTGGACTGGAATGAGATAATTTTAAAAAATATTACCAAATAAAAGTTGCCAGCCTAACATACGAGGCAGAAACAGACCCTAAATTGGCAGCATAGGACACGGAGCCCCTACTGCTCTCTGCAGAACCACAACAGAAAATAAGACCCACATAGCAAATTCCCAAGAGCTGAGAGCAGAGAAATGCAAAGAAACTTAGACAAAAGGTTGAGAGGCAGCATGTTACTATATAAACCGCCAGGATGGGCCAGGGCCGTGCTCCTCCAAGTGCGGTGTGGCCCAGCAGTGTCAGCATCCACGGAGGACTGGCTAGAAATGGCGACTCTCCAGCCCTCTTCCCTCCCAGACTGACTGCGCGCTAACAAAATCTCCAGGTGATTTGTATGCACATCATAGTTTGAGCACAGTTTGAGAAGCTCTGGGCGGGAACATTTATTCATGTGGGGTTCTGCTCTTAAAATGTGCTTTGAGGTCACAATCAGCCCATTTAAAGCATTTTAGGTCATTATTTGCTCCATCCTCTCTGAGCAACACCGTCACACAGCCGTGTCCTGCTCTGGGACTTTGAGCCTTCTTAGGAATCACAAAGTTGTACTGAAGTTTGCTGTGCCATTTCCATAGACAGTCATTAGGTATTACAAATGGGATTCCAAAACGTCCATCAACTGTTCCCTGCCCAGCATCCCCAGGAGGTAGGTTGTATGATGATTTCCGTTTTTAGAGATGATGAAACTGGGGCCCAGGGAGGTTCCATGACTCACCCAAGGCGCACCAAGCAAATTGTATCTGAGTCAAATGAGAACTCAACCATCGAGTTGCCAGTGTGAGGCTCACCCGTCTTTGATGTCTTTCCTTTTTATACAAGGATTTTTTTAAATAAGAAATTTTTAAGAAAGAACAAATTCGTAGATAAAGCCATACACATGTGGGCCCTGGGATTGTGGAAGTTTGAGAAAGAACTTTCCAGTAGAGAGCTATGTCAGTGCAGAACGGGCCCTGCCCGGCCCAGCTTCCACATTCCTGCTGCAGCGCAGGCTGGCAGGTTCTGCCACCAGGAACCTCAGAAACCTCAGAGACTCATGAGGGCCCACAGTCCACGTGTGAGGGTGGAGGAGAAAGGATCCGGGGTTACCATGAGGCCATGGGTACTGCTGGGAGGGAAATGTGGTGGCCTCTGGACAATAACCCACCCCAAGAAGGATGCTCACTGTGATTCATTTGTTTCTTTCACAGATTCAGAAGAGCTGATGTAGCTGGACTCTGCCCAAATACATGCGGTGTGCTTCGCTGGATTGGATAACTTCTTGATTAATTCCAATTTCCCTAGAGCAACGTGGAGCCACTTGATGGCTGGGAAATGGTCAAGACTGTATATCTGACATTGCTTCCAATGTGCTTCTTCCTACCTCATCTGAATTTAAGATTTCTCTGTCAACGTCAGCCAAACAAAGGCCCCGGAGGGGTCTGTTCAGTTTCACCTGCCTGCATGGTGATTCTCCTAGGGTCCTCCAAAGAATGACTGCCAGGGCAGCTGCTTAAATCCCACCCCTTCCCCACCCCCTCCTCTCTAGACACGCATATTCAATGGGACATCTTCATACAGTTGATTAAAAAACAAAAAGACGGCTCACTTTAAAATTCCATGTAAAAAGTATTGCTTCGCTACTGTGCTCCTGCCTGCCTGCTCTCTACACAGTGCTACAAAGGGTAGAGTCACGAGGAATGAGGCTGAAGATGTCTGGGATTTTTTTAGCCAATACCAATGTACCCTGTACCTTGCACCCCTCTGCAGCCCGCAGAGTTTTGGGGCTTGGCCTAAGGCAAACTACAAAGCATCCTAATGAGCGGAATTATACAACAGGAATGTATGTGCATATTTGACATAGTTTCTTCTCTTGCAGGGCGGCCCTCTGGCTATGACCCGTGCCCTCTCCAAGGGCGAGGGAGAAGTCCAGAGAAGGCGCCTTCTGTTCCTGGCTGCCAGCTCTTCCACAGCCCCTACGGCCCCAGGGACCTGCCCTGCTTCGCGTGGGCCTGCAGCAGCCCTGCAATTTCCACATGGGCGGGCGATTTCAGAACGATGGACAATGCTGTTCGGCCAGCCTACGGGGAAGAAAGAAAAAGAAAAACAAATTTTTATCTCATCTGCCTCCCACCACAGAAAGGAAACGTGAGTTGGGAACAAGGGGTATGCATGGGACATAGAAGTCTATTCCAAGTATTCACAGAGAAGAGGAGACTCGACCCGCACGAAGATCAGAAAAATGGGCCCCTTCCATGGAAACATCATTCATTCCTAGCAAATCTGTGCCAATGAAAATAAAGAAGTATTGCTTTGTTTTTAATTTTTTTTTAAAAAAAATTGGAAAACAGGGGCTTCCCTGGTGGTGCAGTGGTTAAGAATCCACCTGCTAGTGCAGGGGACATGGGTTCGAGCCCTGGCCCGGGAAGATTCCACATGTCACAGAGCAACTAGGCCCTTGCGCCCCAACTACTGAGCCTGTGCTCTAGAGCCCATAAGCCACGACTATTGAGCCCATGTGCCACAACTACTGAAGCCCGCGTGCTGACAGCCCTGCTCTGCAACAAGAGAAGCCACCACAATAAGAAGCCTGCGCAGTGCAATGAAGAGTAGCCCCTGCTCTCCACAACTAGAGAAAGCCCCGGCACCAATGAATACCCAACACAGCCAATAAGTAAATAAATAAATACATTTTTTTAAAAAAAATTGGAAAACAGGAATGAAAACAACTCTTCTTCCATTATTCCATTACACAGACCTAAATGGGAGTTAGCATTTTGGTAAATTTCCCTCCAGTCTTTTCTCCTGTGCAAATGTATTGCTGGTTTTTAAATAGAGGAATGATAATGTATATCAATTTTGAATGTACTTTTATTTTTAATTCACTATGATATGCTATAAGAATTTCCCTGCTCTTACACAGTCATCAGAACATACAGTTTTTCTTATTAGTTGTATAGTATTCCATTACTTACTGAACTATTTTTCTCTTATTGGAGATTTAGGCTGCTTCCAAGTCTTCACCACCATAAACTTAGTGCAGAAAACATCCTCCCATTCCTAATTATTTCCTAAGGATCAACTCTTTGAAGTGGGCTTGCAGCCCAGAAGGACACACTCATTTTTACCTCCTAATGCATGATACCACACTGCTTTTCTCACTGCAGCTGCAGTGAAAGAAGCTGCCCATCCCGCTGTGTAAAGAAGCTGCAAGCAGAGCGGCTCTCAGCAGGCAGCACTGGCCCTTCCCTACATAGAGATGAGGGGAAGGGCTGCCGTGATGCAGTGAACACTGAGCTCCACGAGGGCTCGATCCCGTATACAGAATTCTTAAATCTAAACAGCTCCAAAAACCACTTTTTTGGCAACTCCTCTGGAGGCAAAACCTGAGGTTATCTCTGGTCCTTACTTAGCCCATGTAAGTGCAAATACTTTTACATTTTGCTGCATAAATATGAACGGGTTTGATGCATGGGGGCTGCCCAAGGCCCCCCTAGAGTGTTCTCTACTCTACCGCAGATGGGAGAAGCTACTTTCTAAAATGTGGAAAATCCAAAGAAGCAGGTGGGAAGTGCTCACACTCAGCTAAAAACCCTTCAGTCCCTTCTCTGTGCTCCAGGATGGAGTCCAGCTGCCATGGGGGCTCCACACGTGTAAATAACTATAATGTAGGGCCAAAGGCCAAACAAGCCAGCAAAAGAACAGAGCCAGCTCAAAGGACAGGATGACCACCCTGTGCGTATGGGGGGAGGGCGGGGGGCGGGGAGAGGAAGGAAGTGGCATTTCAGCAGTCAGCCTTCACAAAACAGATGAAGTTCTTTCCCTGAAAAGGCCTCATGACTCCTCGTACCCCTCCTTCTACCAGTCTTTGTAAGTTGGGATTTGTGGGGTTATTTGATCAATCTCAGTCTCCACAAGGTCAGGCACGGGATCTGGCCTGTCCTGCTGGCCCAGCCCCTGGCTGCGTGCCTGCGGTCTGGTCGGCCCTCAATAAGCACTGCTGAAAGAGGGAACGCCGGATGACAGCAGAGAGTATTCATTTCAAGTTGGTGAAGAACCTGAGCCACCTAAATCCTGATAAGCATGTTAGACTGGGCACGTCTGGAAGGAAGCAAAGATTTCCTGCTTCCTGAAGATTCTAGCGAAAGCCCCACCAGAGGGTCCCGGGTTTATTTAGGCCTGTCCCCTGCTGCACTTTGTCAACCCTGAGGCTCCACGTAAACACGAAGACAGTGTGATCAACGTTACTACGGGAAAGAGCCACAGGGCCGATCCCAGGGAACACGTGTGCCTTTGAACAGGGCCCACCTGGAGATGACAGCCTGCATCGGTGGGCTCTTCAGCTGCAGACGTGGAAAGTGGGGACCCCATTCAGTTCAGAAAGGGTGGCCAGAGAGACCACCTGGGGACAGCGTTTCCCCGAGATGCCTGCCTGAGCCCTGGGAACAAGCCCACGGCACGCAGCTCCGGTGGGAGTCAGGCACGGCAAGTCCCTGCCCAGCAGCGCTGCAGGCCCAGAGAGACCGGAGGGGCTCAGGCAGCCAGCACACCTTGTGTGTGTGTGCGTGCATGTGTGTGTGTGTGTGTGTGGCCGGAGGTTATCTCTCAATATGACAAGAACTCACCAAGAAGTCACTATGTATCAGGCAAAGATGAGCACGGCATAGTCTCTGCCTTCAAGAAGCTTTCACTTTGATGGGTGCTTTGGAGGCACTGCCCAAAAGAGTCCTTCAAAGGCCCTCAAAGATTCCTTGCAGGCCAGGGATCCGTCCTCACCACCACCTTCCCGTATTCATCACTCTGGCAGCCCCAATAGGCTGGGTGACCAATTTCTCGAATTACCTTCTAAACATGGGGAAGGCGCCTTGCTGGCTGTTTCTGGGGGTTCTGCATTTACAGCAACCTTTACATGTTGGTAAGATGAGAGAAACCAATTTCAGGACATGATTTCTCTCTCAGTTTTCCAAGGGAGCATCTAAGTCTCCACAGGAAAGTGAACATTGAAGCGAGATGGTGATCATGAAAAGGGCTGGACGCCACCCTTCAGTGCAAAGCTGGAAGCACGGGGCTTGGTGCTTGCTAGGGCCCCAGTCGGCTGTCCGCATCTCACACTGAAATTTCTCACCCAAGTAACCTTCGGGAAATTTGGGTGTGACTCCTGAGTCAACCCTGTCCCCAGCAGGCAACAGGTGATTGCGCTTTGAGCAGGGCCTAGAAACTTCTGTGGGCCTGCCACCTGCACTGCCCAGGCACCCCTGTGCTCACCGGGCATCCCCTAGCCATCTCCACCTTCTCCTAAGACAGGTTTCCGCCACCATCTCCGGTTTAGCTGCCCAGTTCCTACCTCCCAGGCTTCCTGCTTCTCCGGCTGCCTGGAACTGCAGCTGGCCTGGTCCTCGACCCTGGTCTCGCTCTTCCTGAACCAGCACTTGCCTGGGACGGCTTCTCGTGCCACCTGGATGTCAGCACTCACCTACACCAGGGTTTCTCGGCTGCAGCACTGCTGACATGCTGGGCCAGCTAATTTGTAATTCTTCATTGTTCCTGCACCTTGGAGCATGTTTAGCAGCATCCCTGGCCTCTGCCCTCTAGATGCCAGGACGGCCCCCTGCCCGCCCCACACATGCTTATGACAGATAAAAATGTCTCCAGACACTGCTGAATCTCCCCTGGAGGGCAAAATCACTCCCGAATGAGAGCCACTTCTCCCTTTGGGGACCAGCCTCCTCTGATTGGCTCCCCTAACTGCAAACCTTCATCCTCCCCACTCCCCGCAGACACTGCCTGCAGATGCCCAAGTCCCTACCCATCCATGCGGTGGCTGCTTTGTATTTGCTATCGTGGTTCCCCTACTGACAACAGTAACAGTAGTCATCAACTGAGTACCTCCTAGATGTCAGATGGGGCTTCACAAACGTTACCGTCTTTAGGTCTGGTCTATGACTCTCCTCATTTACAGACAAGCATGCACAGGCTCAGAGTGGTTAGGTGATCTGCCCAAAGGCACACAGTCACGGAACCCAGTTTCAAACTCATGAATGTTTAATTTTAAAGTCCGCACTTCTAACAATCACTCAGTTTGTGCAAAGTACAACAGAGCCCTACCTTCACCTCCTGAAAGCAGCCACTGAGCTCTCTAATCTGTGACAGTCTCCAGGAGACGCTCTCAGTCTCACTGCTTGATAACCCTGGCTGACCAGAGACGTCTGAAGCTCCTGCCCCCTCAACCCCCACCCTGGTTCCACAGGCCTGCCCTTTCAGGCCTCCCCTGGCCAACTGCAGTGGTCACTCCTGAGAGGTCCCTGGGCCTGTTCCAGATTAAGGGGCCACCTCCTTCTGCCCCAGGGCGGCCCTGCAGGGAGCTCGCTAACATAGAGCCTTTGTCTGACTGTGTTGCATTTGGAAAAGGAGGCTCTTATTTCCAGAGCCCACCACTGTTCGCACAGGCATTTCAACAGGGTCTGTGCTCTCTAATGATCACAGAAATGGCTCTGGGCAGAGCTGGGGTTCATGGGACCTGAAGACATTGAGCCTGGGTGCCTGCTGCCTGGGTGTGGTGGGAGGGACCCAGCCGCTTGAACTACTGACCAAACAATGATAGGGTGTGCAGACGTGGCCTGGGAAGAGAGGCTGTCCCTGGGAAGAGAGGCTGTCCCTGGGCAGAGAGGGGAATTCTCTTTTCCTCCCCAGGCCTTCTTTTTTTTTCTCCTGTCTGTGCCGCGCGGCATAAAGGATCTTAGTTCTCCAACCAAGGATCGAACCCATGCCCCCTCAGTGGAAGCGAAGCCCTAACCACTGGACCACGAGGGAATTCCCTCTGAACTGTGGATGTTAAGAAAATACAGAGAAGTCTGTTTAAAGCATTATAATGTCAGCATTAAGAACACAGGAGTCAGACCTGGGCTTGAATTCTTGCTCCAAGAATCAGCCGCTTGTGACCTTATGACAGCTACGTAGGTGCTTTAGGCCTCTGTTTCCTTAATACAAAAGGGGGATGGCACTGTCCACCTCGCTGGACTATTGCGAGGATGCGTGCAGCAATGCATGGAAAGGGTTGGCTCCTGGGAGGGCTCGTAGGAGTCTGCTGGAGCTGGTTCTACTAGCTGTGTGATCTGGAGTATATTACTTAACCACTCAGTGCCTCCGTTTCCTCATGAGCAAATGGGTGGCATCAACAGAGTCAACCTCATAAGACTGTTGTGGGATTTAAGCGAGATGGTCTGTGGTAAACGCTTGGCACCGAGCCAGCACACGATACAGGTTAGCTCTGGTTACTATTGTTATCTCATCACCGCCGCCACCACCACCACCACCACCATCACCACCACCACCATCACCTTACAAGAAGCATGTGTCTGGCATTGCAACTTCCAGCACGGTGGCTTGATGAAATGGGCCACTCTGTAACATGGGTCACAGTCCAAGAGTGAACACGATTTGCACTTGGTTCCTTCATCCAGCTTTTTGGGAGCCCCATGGGCAGCAAAGCTTCCCTCCTCAAGCTGCTGCCTCATAACCCACATGCTGTTTTTGCCATGACCAGATGCGGTTCAGGGACAAGACCAGGCCTGGGCACAATCCCTCAGGATGGTGTAAAAAGTTAGTATTTGAGGTTTCTCAGCTCCAAGTCTCCCAGCATTTACATGGATCATCTCATTTAAATCCAACAACAGCCTTATGAGGTCAATTCCCTTCCTACTGCCATACGGTTCCTTGTATTCTACTGGCTGGCAAGGCACTTTTCAGGAAGGGAAGTGAAACACCCACTTGTTAATTGCTTATAAGTCTCACCTTGTCAGTCAGCCTGCTGTCGCAGGCCGGGTGTGCCAGGAGCAGCCGTACCATGTCAACGTTGCCATGGCGACAGGCCAGCATGAGGGCCGACGATCCATCATGGTCCTGCAAGTTGACATCCGCCTGGCAGTTCAGTAGGGCCTGGACCATGTCCTCCCTGTCGTGGCTGACTCCCAGCATCAGCGCCGTCTGGCCTCCCTGCACACAGAGAGCAGGGCTGTGGTGAGGTTGTGGCTGACGGGAAGGACCCCCTCTGTACCCTGGGTATAATCAGGAAAGACTTCTCTGGAAAATGACAGTTGACCTGAATCTCCATGGTCTGGGACGCATCCTCCTTGGCCTGGCAAACTTCTCCTCTTCCAAGACGCTAGTCAAATGCTACATCCTCTCTAAAGCCCTCTACTAACACCCCAGGCACAGGGTTCATAATACACCATTTACCACTTGGTATTTCAACCTGTCAGCCTCTCTCTTTCTCACGGACTGTGGCATCTTTGATAGCAGGGACTAAGTCTTTTATATCTCTCTTTCCAGCACCTAGCACCAAGTACATGCGGATAAATGTTGAATGATGGAATAAATGAAGGGTTGAATGCTTCAGGACCATGGCTTCTGACTCCCTGCCCCAGCTTAACTTCCGCCAGGAGGCCTTGGGCTGCTCTGAACACCTCTGGTATTTCCAGCTGAACGATACCCAGAACGCTCTTTTCTCAACAGGCTTCCTGTTTACATGGTCCTGTGGTCATTTCCAATCCACAGCATTGACAACAATCTTTCACATGCTTGTAATCAGCAGTGCACGTGCAATGGATTAGAGTCAGAAAGTGAGACCAAGCTCTGGTTCTGCTGTTTCCTAGTGCGTGACCCTGGCCATGTCCCTGTGTGTCCCTGAACCTTGGTCTTTATTTTCTTAAAAATTAATATAATTATGACCTGTCCTGTATACCTCACAGGGCTTTTGTGAAAATCCAATGAGATAAAGAGTATAAATATAAAAATGTGTGGTAGTAATTTTTCCAATTACAAAATGATCATTTTTCCCGGACTTTCCTGTATATACATAGTCCTCTTTACATGATGTGATTATATATTTTGCCCTCATGGCTCTCTTCGGGGTTCCAGGCAGATCAGGCATGTCGCTCTGACTGAATGTCAGGCTTTGTAACTCTCCTTTCAGATCCCCTGTGGCTCTGAGCACAGCGCCTGACACGTAAAACGTGTTCGCGGATGCGCTCCCTGATTAAAGCTCCAGTCTGCAGTCACTGATGGATGATGCGCCTCTGCCCGGAAGGCCGGGGCTTAGGGAAGAGAAAGGGGATTGCAATCAGAAAGAGCCTGGCTCTGCCGCACTCTACACTTATGTGACTCTGGACAAGTGACGCTCTCGGCGACTTTTCCTGATCTGGCGAAACAGGAACACAACGACCTTACCTGCCTTCTGGGGCTGGTGTGAGACCAGAGTGCGGCACAGGGGCTGTGTACACTTCAGCTAGTGCTGTCTTTATAAGCGTCAGGGATAATGTGTGACCATCGCCGGGTACGTGGGAATGTATCATTCGGTGTCCCGCTTCCCCATTTCTCTGGAACCCAGACAGACCTTTCCAGAGAAGCCTGTTTGCTCTTTGGTTTGCTTATACTCAGCCCTGAGGCCATGTTGTTTACTGCACTAACCAGACCATAGGTTTCCCTGCAGGCCCCTCTCTCTGAGCGGTATTAAAGCCAGATGACATATGCAGATGTCTTCCTGTCTGCCCCCTGCCTGACTTGGGGCCCCTTCCTTCCTCATTTCCATCCTGGTCTGGTTCCATACAATTTAATTCAACAACCATTTACAGAGCACTGCTATCGGCCCAGTGCAGCGCTGACTACGGAGATACAGAGAGAAATAAGTAGTTTAGCCCAGGAGATTCCTGGCCTCCCAGCTCACTCCTATTTAACGTGGTACCTGAGGCTCCCCTTGTACGTGACGCCCCCAGAGGGCGCTGAAGGATGCAGCTGCACTATGAATTCCCATCACTGCCTTGGTGACCTGGGACGGGTTCCTTATTCTCCTAGAGCATCAGTTTCTCCTCTACAAGGAGGGCACTGATTTTGATCATCGTGAGCACCCCTCCTTCAAGAGGGCCAATTTTGGAAAAAAGATTTACTATGTTTATGGAAAACTTATTATTTAAAATGAAAACAGCTTTATTGGGTCCTATGGAGTAGGAGTCATAGGTGGGTGAAAACACTTTGAAAACCAGAAAGTAAGCTCCAAATGTCTGTTTCTTGCCACCAGTAGGACTGCTATTATGTGAAGTGTGCAAAGTGACTTGGCCATCAGGTTAGGCTGCATTCACCCCATTGGGGTGGGATGGATAACAGAGTTAGATTGTTGAGAGACAATTTTCTATGGGTCTTTCGACTTTCTGCACATCTCGTGAGTGAGGCAATAACTGGCCTTTGGTTCTAGACTATCTTTTTAAGGATGAATGTACAAGGAACAGCGTTGGAAGAGAGAGACACTCTCTCCTCCAGAACAGAGGGCAGACACGCTTACTATCCAGTAGGAAAGATTCAGGTTCCCTAAGCTCAGGGTTCCTCTGCAGTAACACAACCCACTCTGCACGCAGGAATCTGGTCTTCCTCACACCGCCCTGTGGCTACTGGGACTCCCAGAATGGGTATAAATACCAGTACTCTGACGACTGTTACTGCTGTGAGTAATACACTGCCCTTTGTCTCCGGCACAAGAGTCCTGTGTCTTCTGCCAGCATCCATGACGCTGTGGCAGGCTAGCTTGTAGCTTTAAGATAGAGTAAAATCTTAGACCCTTTACAGTTCTTGAGTTAGGCCACACTGATGATCACTCTGGGAGGAAAAGGAGAGTGGAATGCACCCTACTTGTCCTCCTATTAGCCAAAGATGGGTAAGTGGCCTTTTGAGATGCTCGCATTGTTTCATATGGAGCTTTGTCTAACTCAAAGCCCTACCAGCCAAGGGCCATACCCCTACTCTGTGTTCTCAAGCAGATGGGCCCAGAAGCTGAACAGATACATCCCAACCCTCTGAACTGCTTTGTAATTTATGATCGAGGTAGGTCACCTGCTGGGGCTTTCCAGAGCACAACCAGCAATGCCTTCTCAAGGTGCTAACTGTGGGAACATTCAGTTCAAGGAGTCAGACCCAGATGGAATTTGCCCAGTTTCAGACCGGGACGTAGCTTACAAACTCACAACCTCTGTCCCAGCCTGTCTTGGTCTCAGGAAGCTCTGAGGAAACCACATGTCCAGTCTTTGGACAGATGCCATTAGGAGGGCCCAGACATCTTGGGTTAAAATCTCTACATGGACCTGCATGGAGTTTCTCACCCCACCAGCAGAATAAAACTGGGAGGTGCCATCAGTCATTAAAGAGGAGATTGTGTTCACACCTCCTACCTGAGTAGCTTGGATGTTCACATTTCCTTCTCTTAAGAGCTTCCAGACAACAGCCATGTCTTCATCGGTCTCTGCAGAAGCCAGAGGAGTGATCATCACAGCAGTGTAGCCAGCTTTGTTCTGATGGTCCACGTTGCAGACACCTGCAAGAGAAGCACCAAAGCTGGAACAACTCCCAAGAGGCTGGAAGCCAGGCTTTAGACTGCTCAACAGGACACTGCCTGCTGGTTAAAGCACCACAGCATAGAACAATCCTTTCCCAGTGGTGGAATCTCTGTTCTACATTTTCAGTAGCCTTTAACAGTGGCCACTTTTCTTTACAAGTTTTCTGAGGATATCCAGCAAGAAAGGTCTACAGGAGAGTCAGAGATGATGAAGGGGGCTAATGACCTTGACTTCATTTTGTAAAGTGGAGCACAGACATTATTCCCTTTATACAGATTAGAACCGTGAAGGTCAGTGAAGCTACATCAATTGTCCAAGTGAAGGAGAAGTGAGACCAGGACACAGGTCTATCCAGCACTAGAGCCCATCACTCACACGGCCTCGCGTTGCCCACGGGCGTGTATTTCAGGTCTGGCTCTATATCTATATGTAACTCTTAAGCCTCTGGCAGTGGTTGTAGGTCTTTTCAAAGACTAGTGATATCTTGTGCAATAGACAAGGGGACATGAAAAACTCCCCAGGATAAACACAGGAAATCTTCTGGGAATAACCATTTCATTTGAAAAGCAGAGCGGAAAAAAAAAAACACTTCACAAATTTTTATATTAAAGCAATTAAGAATATACACTTCACAACAGAATGAAAAACTGGAATATTTTTAAGATGAAGTATTAAATGAGAACTCAAAAGAAATTTCTGCTTTCTAACCCTGGGGATATGCATTCATAACCGTTCCCACCAAAGGAGACACAGGAAATCATCAGCCTGTTACCTCTTGTCTGAAGGCCCCCACCTCTTAAGGGTGGTACAGTGTGGAAAACCAAATCTTCCCTGCACTGTTGCTCATATGAAAAATCTATGTGTCTCTTTGGGACAATAATAAACCTATCTCAGTAGAACAAGTTTGAGACTTTCTTAGCATTTCTTCTGTAAAATGGGGATCATAATGGAACCTATAAGGTTACTATGAAATTTAATGAGTTAATATATTAAAAGCACTTAGAGCAGCACCTAGCACGTAATATACAATCAACAAGTATTAGCTCTTATTACTAATTATTACTATTATTGTCCAAAATGGTATTCTTGTCTTTACATCCTTGCTACTTGCTTTGGAAGACTTAGATATTCACTGTAACAAATCTGGTTTATGACAAAATGTCAGTTAGGGTTACTTATAAGTTCTGTGCAAGGGGGAAAAAACCCAACAATTTGTTGACATTCCCTCCACTCCACCCCAAACAATTTTTGAGAAATGTGTCATAGTGGACCCGGATGCTAGTAGATACAGTGGGGCTCATGTATCAGCAGTTTCCTCCCTGAAGCCTCTCTGACCACTGTCATGACGAGCTGGGCTATGAAAGCCGAGTAATAATTCCATGCATCGCCTCACAACTCTGTTCTGACAAAGTCAGGAATATTTGCATTGCCTCATTAATGACTTTAAAATGTTTACCCCATGACTATTTTATGCTTGCTTTTAAGATGCGTAAATGAGCCTCAGGTTACAATTCTTTATACACTCTTCAGAAATGTAACCTATAACTCAGTGGAGTGAGGACAAACTCCTTCCCAGGGGCTCTGAAAAGGGGCAAAGGACCCTCTGGCTTTCACAGCAGATGCTTCTGAGCAGTTCCAGGATGTAAACCAACCCTCCCTAGAGGTGAGGGAAAGGCTCTTGACTGGACATCCTCCAACTCAGTCAGCTTCCTCCTCTGCAGAGGCATCCTGGCAAAATAGAGGATGGATCACAAAGGACTAAGCTGGTGGAGGTGCACTCATGGCTCTATTCTCAATAATGATGAGACTTCTGTGCAGCCCTTTGCGGTTTGTAAGATACTTCCTGATACTTCACAAATGGCTGGGAAGGTAGCCCAGTTTGGAGTGGGATAGAATCTGCCTTCCTCAACACCCCTTCTACAGCGAGGGAAAGGGATGGCACTTTCGGACCATCTCTCCAACCCCATCACCCTTCATTCTTTATGCTTGTGGCTGTTGAGCTATTTCAGCATGTTGAAGAGGAAAGCTTCCAAACCACTTTAGGGTTGATGAGTGTTGACTGGATCTCAGACGACATCAGCAGAAATTTAAAACAATCAAATCAAAGGTTGTGAGTTCTCCAGCCTGGCCTGGCCCACCCGGAGGACTTCAACAGGCTGCAAGTCTGTGAGCTACGTAGACACGAAGGTGCTACATTACGGGTCTTAGGGGTTTTGTGCACATAGTAGGTGTGCCTAAGGTCTCACCGTGTCCCTGGAACCTAGTTTCGGGTAGTAGAAAAAGCCCAGGCTGGGAGGATGACAGATCATGGTTGGAAGTCTGGCTTAGCTACCTGCTGGCTCTGTGACCTTGACCACATAACCTGACCTCTTTGAGCCTCAGCTATCTCACTTGGAAAATGCATTAAATATCTGCTTCACAATCACCGCAAGGACTGCATATGGTAGTGTAGCACTGTGTCCAGGTTGGGGAAGGCACTCAAAAAACTATCGGTGGTATTGTTATTCATGGTCTATAATGAAAGGCCCCAACGTTGAACACAGGAACTGTAACCCAGAAGCATGCACCTTTAACTATATGCCTTTCTCAACTGAGCTACCATTTTTATGGTATCCATGAATCCGTGAAGAATGTTAGAGCTGTAACTTCATCTTCCTCTGATGATGTGGGAAGCAGAGAGAACCACAGGCTGTCCATGCAGGTAAAGAGTCTCAAGGCTGCCTAATGGAATTTTGGAGAATTGGAATGTTACTGGAATTTAACTTAACTCCAAGGAATCATCTGTCCACTCGTTCGTCTAACAAATATCTTCACTCGACACCCACCACCTGCCAGGAACTGGTCTAGGTGCTGGGGATACTGAAAGGAAGGAGACAGACAAGAGCCTCTCTTGGGTTAACAGAGTTCTGTTAGACTCAGATAGAAGTGACAAGCAAATATCTTCTAAGGAAAGACACAAGGAGAGAGCTGGCCTTCAGGCTGCTCGAGAGGGGTGCGGCAGCCACTTTAGATGGAACACCAAGAAGTCTTCTGAGGTGGCATTTGAGCTGTGACTTGAGTGATGAGAAGGAGCCAGTCATGAGAAGAGTTTCAGGGAAAAGGGTCCAAATGGAAAGAAAATGCAAAAGTCCCAAGGAGGGAATGAGTGTGACAATTCTGAGGCCACGTGGCTGGAGTGGAGGGAAGGAGGGTTCATGGTGGCAGCAGAGAGAGCAAGGGCAGGCAGGACCAGGCCATCCAGGATTCCTAAAGGCCAAGAGCAAAAGGAAGCTGTGGGAGGGGTTTAAGCTGGGGGGGACACGATTCAAGTTGGGGGGAAGCTGTTGGATCCAAAATTCAGACTTCCTGATGCCTATTTAAACTCCCCCTCCAGCTTCCTAAGTAAGGGTGTACAGTTCTAGCACGTGCTCCTATTCCTGGATGCCACGGTATCGCTTCAAATCTCAGCAACACAGTTACTGTGTGATCTGGAGCAAGTATGTTGACTTTTCTGAGTGTCACTTTCATTACCTATAAAACAGGGATAACTGTCCTAATAACAGGATTATCATGACAATTAAATGAGATCTCAGGTGCCAGGTGCTTAGCAAAGGGCCTAATATGTGGAGATCATTTGGGGTTTTATACCTCGTATAGGTACCCTCCTAGATATCCCTCATACAGTCTTCCTAAACTCACAGATGACATTTGCCTGGGACCCATGCACCTTCAGTCGGTCCCATCCCCCACTTGTCTGCACCGTCACTCCTAGGCTGCTTGATGCTGTCACACGCTCTGCAGAAACTCCACTTTAAGCCCTGTGGTGTCATCTCAGCAGACGCAGCATTCTTTGTTTGACTATTAATCACCCTTTCCAGCTCCTGAGAAGATCAAGGCTAACTGCAATGATTCTCCACCAGAGGGAAGAGTCTTCCCTTCCTCTAGACTCTTAATAATTAAGGACCTAATGCTCACTTCCCTTCTCTCCTTAACATCTCTCTGGGCCTTCAGCGACCCTCCTTTCCTTTTGCTTCCACCTCAGAGGAATAAATATCCCAGCAGCTTTTCTAGGCTGACCTCATCTGCCTCTGCTGTGGATTCCAGGTTTTTCCCGCTCCTCGAAGACCTTGCTCCATCAAGCATCTTCTCTCCCATGTATCGTTAATCTCTCTCTTTCTTTGTTTCTTTGTCTCTTTCTGTCTCTGTCTGTTGCTATCTCTCTCTCTCTTTCTCTATCTTGGATTCTTCTTCTCAGCCAACAAACATATTCAGGTCTCCTCCATCCCCATTCACTCAAAAATAACTCTCCACAGCCTCTCCTGCCTTCTCCAGCTATTACGCTACATCACTGCCTTCCCTATCCCATGCACTTCACTCCTTTCACCTCTGCAATCTGGTTTCCTCCCAACAAGCCCCTGAAACAATTGTTTCCAAAGTCACCAGTGACCCCTCCCCAAATCTGCCAACCCCAGGCAGCACCCTTCAGAGACACTACAGTACAGTATTTGACCCAGTGAACCATCTTTTTTCTTCTTGACATTTTCTTCTTCATTGGCCTGGGACTTTTCTCTGTCTGCCGGAATCTATCCACTGCAGTGCACCTTTCCTGCTCTCTAAACAGGGTATTATCTCACTTGTTCTGAGTCCTGAAATCACATTCTGCATCTCTCTCTTGTAAGCCATCATCCTGCTCCACCCTGACCGTCAGGCTGTGAGCTCCTGGACAGAAGAGGGCTCATACCTGGCTCACCTTTGCATCTCTGATGGTAGCTAGTATGGACATCACATGTAATCCACACATTATCTGGTGAAGGATGAATGAATCAAATTGAGTCAAATTGACCAAATGGAGCCATGCCTTTAGTTACAAAGTACGTATAAAGATGGTAAAATGTGACCTTTCCTAGAGGCAGTGTGTTATAGCTCTGGAGTTGGACAAGCTGAAAACAAAGTTTAACTCTACCATTTACCAGCACTGTGACCTGAGCAAGTTTTATAACTCTCTGAGCCTCAGTTTCCTCATTCGTAGCATGAGAATAATAATATCCACATCACAAGAGTGTTGTGAAGAATAAATGACATAATAAAGGCAAAATGGTTTAGCCCAGCTCCTAGAATACAGAAGGAACTCAGAACAGTGAAGAGTCTCCTCTCTGGAAAGACGTGGGAACAAGAACTGCCTGTCACAGAGGGACCCAGACTGCACAGACGCAACCGTTTCTGACCTGTCTCCAGCAGCAGCTTCACAATGGAGAAGTTGGAGTGGGACACGCTGTAGTGAAGAGCTGTGTTCCCGTTGCCATCAGCCAAGTTGACAAGCAGCTTTAGCAAGTGTGGGGAATGAGGCTGGACTTCACGGAGGTAGGTGGCCACCACAGCAGGGCTGGATGACTTCCGGCTAGAGATGCGGAACCACTCTTGACTGACGGTGTTCAAGCTCTGCTTCTGAAATACCAACAGATTCCAATTCCAGGAGGTTACCTAACCGGGTGCTCCAGCTGGGGTGTTAGTTTCCACTAGGAAAGGTCAGCTTAGGAGGCTTCCACTCCTATCCCGTCAGCTCCCTCCAACTCTCCATGTCATTTACTCCTAGAGGGCTCAGAGCTAGCGGGGTCCCCAAGCCGCAGCACACTTTGAACCTGTGCAATCGGCCCCCCATGTGAGGTAGACAGGAGGATTGGGAGAGCAACACAGTAGCCAGTAACATAACCCATTACTTGGGGACCGTTTGAGACTACCGTACGTTCAGATCACATTCCCCATATGCACAGGATAGCCACAATCCCCTCTTTCACGCGGCTACACCAGCCTATGTTGACCCTAGTCCAGACTCCACCAGGGCACTTGCATGTTTTTAACAGGCATAGCTGGAAAGTCACATTTTACTAATGGGAAAAATGCACACTGAAAGCTAAGACAAACAACATGCCCAGTTTATCCTTGAAGTAAAACCCAAACAGATGTGCTTGAATTATTTTTGGCTTTTAAGCTTTGCTAGGACCTTCAGAGAAAATGGTTTAACAACCCATGGCAGGACCCCACCATCTGCAGTATCAGCTCCTTTAGAACCACAAATGAGGACAGTCCCAGAGCAAATGACACCAGCTCTGCATGTGACATGACCTAAGTGTTTAAAATGGAAAATGATTAGATTATTTTTCTAAAGGGGAGGAGAAACAGTGAGGTTGTGATTATTAGAGATGATTTCATATTCATTCTGGAAAGGGCAATGAATTAGGAGTCACTAAGTCCGTGGGGCCAGGCTTAAGTCCTGGCTCAGCTGTATGACCTTGGAAGTCCTATAACCTTTTTGAATCTTTCTTCCTGTCTATATAATGGGGGGTGAAAAAAGGGCTGGGTCCCTAATCTCCCATGCTCCACAGAGTGAGGTCCTTGCATAACCTGCTTTGTCTCTAAGGTAGGGAGGTATCCTGTGCTTTGATCCTAAACGTGGGTGAGATGTCACATTTGCATGTCCTCTGATCACTTTTCTAGGCAGAAACAGTGGAATCTTTTGTGACTGAAACACTTTTTACATATCAGAATATCTCCTTTACCCATGGAATCTTCAGAAGAATCTGGAGAAAGATCTTAATATTAAGGAACACGGTGGTAGATTTTAAATGAAGATCCAGAAAACAACTTAGCTCTGTAATTCATTTAGGAATAAGTAGCAGGAGTTTTAATCAACATCCACATCACATATTGGTTCTTTAACAATCTGGGAATAAGTTATTTGCCAAATCAGCAAAGATAAAATACTAACAAAAATGGGCTAATCGATCGTTTTTACTCCTAAGGCTTTTCTGCAAAGGAGAACAAAATGGGCTTTAAAAATGCTTACAAGCTGTTACACATTGGGTCTTATCAGTTGCTCTCACAACTTGGGAAAATATGTTTGCACCAGTACCTCTTGACTCAAGCAGAAAGTAATCCTTACATGTTTAAATCTCTGTGGGCCGTGACGGTGTTAAGGAGAAAGCAGACGTATTTTCTTGCTTTGGGTCTCTGGACCCATAGGTGCACTTCAAGTAAAACAGTGAAGACTACAGAATGAAATGCCAGAGCCTGAGGGTAGTGGAGACACATGATCCACCACCTTCATTTTATTAATAAGGAATCCATGGCCCTGAGCATTGAACTGCCTCGCCCAATATCTCACAGATGGTGGTCCTGGGAAGAGAACCATGGTCTCCCTGCTCTTTTCCACTCTACCTCCGGTTCTTTCAAACTACGAGGCAATTTTGAACCTAAGCGGCAAACAGTTCTATGACACACTGAGGGTGGGACACGTAATGACACTTGGCAAATGCCTCTGAGCCCCAGGCCTGGTTCCTGCGCACATGCATGGGATCTGCTTTCTCAGCACAATACATCACCTTGGGCAGCAGAGGTTGGGCAAATGAGAGAGCACCCAGCCGACAGGGACCCAGGCACACCCACACTGCTGCCTCAGGCACGGGACACAAGTCACCCAGGTGAGACTTAAACAGGATACCAATCTTTACATGATGATGAAAAACTCAGAGTACCAAGAGCTGGTCAGTGGCCGTCCCAGCTTCTGGCAGATGTTGGCTCAATGCCCGGCATGCATTAAGGAATTCTTCTGAGGGTTTATATCTAAAGAGAAAAGAAAAAAAAAAAAAAAAAATATATATATATATATCAGTCTCCATGTTGATTAAAAAAAGAAAGTCCCCTGCCTTGACTTTCACTTTCATCTTTTACTTCTCAGCAACTCAAACACCCAAACTGGGCAACTTCCCAGGGTCAGAGGCATTCCTCAGAAATACTGGGTGAACACAGCCTCCTGATGGGGAGGCTTGGCTTCTGAACTCTTCTGAAGAGTGAGTCAAGCACATTGCCCTTTGGATCCTGCTGTTTTCAGGAGGGCGGGAGCAGACCACCAAAGCATTTTTTGGGGGGCCACGGGCCCAACTGCCATTTCTGACATGCTGGGAAAGGGAGGGTTATCTTTCTGACTTTGGAGCAAGCATTTTCTCTCTGAGTGACTTGAAAAATCCAAAGGACCCACTTCATAGCAGCAAATTTCTCCAGGTTATTCTTCCATGAAGGATACAGTAAGTGCTAATAGAGTCAATAAAATGAAAATCGATTAAGCTGGGGTGCTCTCAATGATACGCACTCCTCCTGCACTAGCATAAGAGCAGACTCAACACTGAGAAGCCTAGGTTGGGAGTCAATGGCATTGGTCACCGAGAAGCTCTGCTCTCATCACATCCTTACGGCACTGCTATGCTGGACCAGCCCTGCGGCCCTGCTGGACAGTCGGCCGCCATTCATCACTTGTCATTCCTTCAGCAACGAGGCCGGGGATGATGGTGACGATAATGCATGGTACTTACTATTCTCATTTCTCCCATTTATCCAGAGCCTACTATGTGGCAGGCACTGCAGTAAGCACTTTACATACTTTTTTTCATCCAATCCTCAGATCAAACCTATCGGGTTGCTACCATCCGTATTTTACAGATGAGGAAACTGAGGCGAACACAGCTTAAGTAGCTTGTCTAAAGTAGCACTGTAGCAGACGTAAGATTTGAATCCAAGTGTGTCCGACTCCAAAGACAGTACTCTCTTCATCATGCCACGTGACCTCTCATCACTTTAAAAGACAGGGTTATGTCAGCATGGCTAACGGGAAAGGCAGAGAAACATGTGGGAGCATCACAAAAGACCTGGTTGAAAGACCCACTCTGCGAGCTGTGTCACTAACTTCTGGAAGCCTATGTTTCCACATCCGTAAAGTGGGGCTTATAATAATGTCTACCTTACAGATTTTTAGAGGATTACATCAAGAGAATACCTGTAGAGTCCTTCACATTTTCAGGGCTAAGACCATGTTAGCTTCATATGCAGAGCTCTGTCTATGACAGCGTATACCATGAAGGCAGGAGTTAGATCTCTTTAGTTTAACCAGTGTAAAGTACCTGGCATAGATGAGAAACTCAATAAATATTGGTGAATGGATGGGTAAATGAATTAAATAAACAAACAACTGGATAAAAGGGTGAATAAATGCCCTTTCTCTTTCTCAGAGGATCAAGTGCCCATCTGTCCCCATCTGACTCACCTCTCCGCCTTGGGATGGGAGAGTTCTTCCCCAGGCCCACTTTCCTGGTCTGTGTCCCGGGTGCCCTCAGGGATGCCCTGGCCCCCCTTGCCGCTGAGGTGGGCATCCTTGCCCCGCCTATATTCTGGGCCATCACATTTCTTCTCAGCCTCGCTGTCAGACAAGTCTTCTGGGGAGCTGTCCTCACCGCTGGTCTCCTCACTCGAGGTGGTCTCATAGCTGGGAAAGGAGACAAGGTCACTCATTCTGTGTTTCTTGCCCGACGCGCGTGTCAACACAAACGAGAGCTCGGTGGGCTTTAGGTAACACTTTTCTGCTTGCTAACCTCATCCTCCATTGTCTACACCTGCAGGGCTGGGCAAGGGGACTCCCAGGAAACCTACTGTCAGAGGAACATGCTTTTAAGAGCTCTGATTCTAATGCCTGAGGCCATTTGGGGGAGAAAAAGGTAATAACTAAGCTCTTTGCAACAAACACACAAAAAGCGCATGGCGTAACTGGCCGACGCATTCAGATGATCCAGACAGGCAATCCGAGGTTCCCACGAAAGCATTTGATTCTGGAATCCTAATGTCCTGTCTAGAGAGGGACCCAGATCTACGCAAACGCCCCCCACCCCCACCCTGAGTTCTCTGAATTTCCTGACCAGTCCTCACATCTCTGGGCGATTGTTTTAAGCCTCCCTTTGGCCCCCGTTCTAGCCCAGTTTACACTTGACAAGGGAGGAACCGTGTGTGTCCACTCCTGGCAGGGTTCCATGGGACACGTGAACAGTTGGGATATTTGAACTGAGCACCTGCCTTTCTCAGTTGCTGTTTCAACCACGGCTTAAAACAGTGAAAGTGAGGCTGTGGACCGCTTGACTGGCCTTCCTTCTGCAGCAATGATCCTTGTGGTCAGTTACACGCAACTTTATTGACGTGGCAGACCAGAGACCACGGAGGAGAGTTTTGGAATATTTATTGATCGCTCTGCTGATGGTCTCCAGGAGACCTCTGATGGAGGATGTTCCAGTTAAGATGAAGATCTTGGGTTCTTGGCCCACAGGACACTGCCACAGAGACCAGGGGAGCCCAGTGGCCATGGCTTCTACTGAGCCCCCTCATGCCCTCTCTCTGAATGGTGGTCCCTACATAAGGCCCCTGTGCTCACTGGATTTATAGACCCAGCCTACTCCCTGGTATGCTCACATTCTGTCTTGTTCAAATCCCAGATATTTCTTCCTCTACTGTGCTTGGAACAACCTTTTGCTTTTGTGATTAAGAAAGTGAGGGATGTATTCCGTTTACCAAACAGCTCTTACCTTAGAATTGTTTCCGAAAAACCCCGCCCGGAAGTTCATTCATTCAACAGACATTTATTGAATATCTACTATGTGCCAGGCACTGTTCTAAATGTTATAACCAAAGTCCCTATCCTATCTGAGCTCCAATAAACAGGGAAAGGCAAAAAATAAACACAAAAACAATATATTCAGTTAACGATAAGAGCAATAAATGAACTAATAACAGGCCATGGGTTAGTGTGATGGGAGGAGGGGCTACTTTAATTCAAGCAGAACTTTTTAACATTGGCCGCATGTTAGAATCACTTGAGGGTGTTTCAAATTCCCAGTACCTGTACTGCACCTGAGACTAATTAAACCAGTCTTCCGGGAAGGGACACAGGCGTCAGTATTTTTAAAGCCTCCCCCAGAGTTTCCAAGGTGCCGTCAAGGTTGAGAACCACTGCACCAGGCTGACAGGAACTGAGGGTTATCTGGGAGAGGAGCACTTTAGGTGGAGGGAACAGCAAATAGAAAGACCCCAAGATCAGCGTGACTAAGCATGTTTGAGGAAGAAAGGCCAGAGCCAGTGGCAAGAGATGAGTACAAAGCTGGTACTTTTGCAAGTATTTAAGCAGGGGAGAGCTAGGACCTGCTTTAGACTTTGAAGTTAGGCTGAGTCTCCTTTCTGTACACAAACTGGTGAAAGCTCAGGAAAAAATGGTTTCTTCTCAGGCCCGTGTCTGACAGCAGCAGGAGTGGGAACAGCAACCCTCCTGTGACATCTCATTTCAACCTGACGTTTCCCTCTCAGAACCTGCAACCGTGGTGACGTCACCCTTGCCTGAATCTGTTGTCTTCCTTCTGGTCTCACCCAAATTAGCAGGGGTCCTGACCCCTTCCGGGCAGCCCCCTGGGCCCACCCTGGCTGGGCCCGATGCCCCTGCCCCGGGCTTTCCTACCATCCTCCGCTTCTTGCTCTGCCAGAGTTCATCTCAGCCTGTCAGCATTCCCTCTTTACTTCTGTCTCATCTCTGCCCACGTCCAAACTGTGAGTTAAAGGCAGGGACCATGATTTCCTTGACTTTTGTATCCCTACCACCAAACACATTGTCGGCATTTAATAAATGTTTGTTGAATGACTGATTTGGAAACTATTCTAAATCCAGTGATTTCCTCTCTACACTCTGTAAGGTCTGGTTTATATGTTCTGAGTCAAGAGACACTGGTCATTTTTCTTCATCCTAAAAAACATTGGTTTACTTTGCTGTAAGTTAGTTAAAGGAAGGAAAAAATTAAAAGAGTGAAATTTGAAATTCTACAAATTAAGAGTTTGTCCTAGATTCGGTGTTGTGGTTCAGATTAAACGTCTTCCTCAAAGGGCTCATGTGTCCCCCAAACTCCCAGAAGGCACAGGAATCCTGGCCGGAGGGAACACCAAAGCCAAGACATATTAAAAGCATAGGATCCAACAGACCACCACAGCTGGCAAGGAGCCAAACACATGCAAACCCGAGAGGGAGTTTTAAAGGGCTGTTGAGACTAATTCCCTTGAAGGAGAATGAAAACCGGATGCATCCGCCTAGGAAAAGAGAGTGCTCGAGACAACAGCGGGAGAGGTAGTGTGGGGAGCAGTCCGGGCTGCACGAGCGATGCTTACCCACCGTTAACCCCAACAAACTGAAGGTTCTTTTTGGTCCCATTACCTCCTGCACGGAAGCCATAGTCTTTCTTTTTCATTATGGATTTAAGGCTGGTCGACGGGGAGATCTCTAGGCAGACACAACATCACAGGTTAGCATATTTTGGGGATGCCCCCAGAATGCAGCAGAACTGCAACTCTTGCTTTGAGGGGACACAGGTTGAAGGTGTGTGAAGAGGCAGAAAGGGAGCTAGATAATGTAAATCAAATATACTGAGGGTCTTTGAGGTGCCCCAGCCTTCCGGCCAAGGCCAGACAAATTGTTCCTGTTCACAAACCCTCTACGTGTGGATGACAGTAGAGTTATTGGAGTGTCCTTGAACCATGTGGCGTGGGTGCCATTATTGTTCCTATCTTAGTCTGGGGAAATCTGAGGCTCAGATTTGCTCAGTGAATGACAGAGCAGGAACAGATCTTAGGCTTCCCCACCCCTGGTCCAGCATCCACTTCTGCTCGAGGGCACCTCAGCAGTCCTTCCTGGCTCACAAGCCAGTTGACACTTGTGATGTGGGGTAGGCACAGAAAACACATGAGCAAGCGCACAAGTCTTCTTTGCTGGGCTCAAAGGGACAGGAGGCAATTCACAATGGGTAAGACTACAACTAGCCCCAAAGTAATGAGAAAACAGCTCATTTGTGATCTGTGGCAGGAAGCAGACTCACATGCTGCTGCCCGTTGAGCAAAGCAAAATGTGGTTCCACTTAACAGAGAGGAGTGTGTGATCTGTTATGGGAGGAAATGCCGCTCAGAAAAAGGGTTGACTTCCACATGTGAGTATCACTCAATCTCTCTCTCTCTCTCTCTCTCCTCTCTCTCTCTCAAACACACACAAAGAGAGAGGAGAGAGAGAAAACAATTCAGTAAAATATTTCAGATCTCAGTATAGTGTTCCTCCAAAACAAGGCTACAAAAAAACCTTTAATGTGCAAGAACTGGGGAGGACCACAGGAATGCAAGAGCTCAAGAAACAATTAAGGAAGGCAGAGGTTTAAAGCACCCACAGCCAGGGCTCTTCTTCACCCTAGACATCGCCTTTGCACAATGCAATTGAGAAAGAGGCACCTCTCTAGGCAGACACAGTACTGCAGGCTTGGCAAGTGTGGGCTGGGTTTCAGCTCCCATTTACCCTCTGGCATCTTTGCGCCCTGTGCTATCTGAACAGCTGCACATGGTGGCCCTGCAGTCAGTCCCAATGTTAAAACAAGGACAAGAGTAGGGGTTCCAAGCCTCCACTGTTAACAGAGATCAGTTTTTATTCCACTGGGTTCCTGGATGTGCTTAAATCTTTAAAAAAAAAAAAAACAAAAAAAAATAAAAAACAAAAAACATATGCATGCAATTAAAACCCTTTTCCCCTTTGACTCATCAAGAAGAAATGGTTCCCTGTCTCAGGCACCAGTATTTACCCATCGGCGGGGAGGAGGAGGGGTCCGGGGGCTCCTTCTGGGGCGGAGCCTGGGCTGAGTAGGCAGACAGCAGCAGGTTGAGGGAGCTCTGTAGCTGGTTCTGGATGCTGCTGAGCTTGGAGGCAGGCTGCTTGATGGCGCGGGCCAGCTCCGGGTACCCGTGCTCCAGGCAGCTCCACTGCTCCTGCAGGAGCTCCTGGATCTTCTTAACATACTGCCCAAGAGTGGCATCGGTGGGTGAGCTTGGTGGCCTTCCTGGGCGCTCCTTCCCCGGGAGCTCTGAACCGGCCTCCTCCCTCCCTGCTTGGGGAGCCTTTCTCTCGCTGCTCCCTGGAGAGCCCCCTGCTCCCCTGACCGGACCCTCTGCTCCCCACTGAGGGCCTCCCTCCTGCTCAGAGCCTCCTTCTTCGATCCTGAGCTCAGTGGAGAGGCAGCTATGTAAAGAGGGGGTGAGGACCATCTCGGATCCCTGTGGCAGTGACAGCTGGGGTGGTGACACAAGTTCTGCTGGGCTCCAATCCCTCACTTTGTGATTTTCCTGCTCCCACAGGAAGCCATTCCCCTCTCCCCTGGCCCCCCAGCTTTCAGATCCCGTGCTGCCCAAAAGGTTGACCCCAATGCTCTTGTCACACGACTCCCTGGTCAAAAGTATGTGCAGAGGGTCAGCGTTGACCATGGCATCAGTCTGGCCCTGAGCATCTTTGGTGTTCTCGTGGCTAAGCTTTTCTGTCAGTTGAACTACAGTGCACTCTAGCTCTCGAATCCTCTGCCCCCTAGCCTTGATTTCCTCCTCCTGCCGCTGGAGGGCAGCTCTGACTTGGGCCAGTTCCTCAGTTCTTCCAGACAGTTCGCCTTCAAGATCCGAGACCAGCTGCTTCAGGCTGGAGATGCTGCCAAGATCCAGGGAGGCAAGGCCCAGGCTTTCCTCCGTGACCCGGACCCCAATGCTTCTCACGTCTACCTCTACAGGTGGCGGCGGTGGGATCTCGCTGATATTGAGCTCGATTTCTCCTAGGGGGAGCTCATTCTCAGGGATGGGTGACGGCAGAGGTGGGGGGCTTGGTGTTGGGGAGCCGGGGGTCGTGACCACCACGCTGGCTTCTCTGCTTTCCTGTTGGTCTTCTGCATCCTCTAGAACTGCACGTGCATTCTGGGATGAGAAAGGAGGACTTGGGAAAAAGAGGTGATTTGGAGCCTCTTCTTCACCCTCTGGAGGCTCAGGCCCTTCCCGGATCAGCTCCGGAATCCCTGGCACCAGGTCTCCAGGCTCTCTGACTTCTGGTTGGGTTGCTGCTCTCGGGGTGGAGCTGGAAAAACCTGCAAATCCTTCCGCTGGGCCAAAGGCACCATCGCAGACACCGCCTTCTCCCTGAAGTGGGGGGAGGGCGGGCGGGGTGGGGGGACCTGAGGTCAGGCTCGGGTCCTCTGCGGCCCTGTTTTGCAGCAGCGTGGCTGGCATGCTGGACGCTCTCAAAAGCTGGGGCCGCCCACTCCCGGAGGCGAGCTCCGCCTCCCCAGGAGTAGCGGCCTCCAGCTGTCTGGCGGTCTCCGCCAGCAGGGCCTTCCGGTGGTAGCTCACCTCGCTCCCGCCGGTGGCTTGGAGGTGATCACCGAGCGGCAGCGGCTGGGCTCGCGCCTCTGTTCCTAGCGACACCTTCCTCGGCACCGCTGGGGACCAGTTCGGGTGGGAAAGAGCAGCATGAGGGCGAGCCCCGCTGTCGGGAAGGCTGAAGTTTCGGGGCAAAGTGCTAAACTTGGCCTGCTTGGCCCTTCTGTGGATAGGAATTCTTTTGATGGTGTTTCCCTTCTCGATGTCATCCACATACTTGAGGAAGTCCAGGTCTAAATGGAAGCCATAAGGGGTCTCCACGGAGTAGGGGTGGCTCTTTGGAGGGTCTTTCTCTGCCTTCCCCGGCGAGGACGGGTCTTTGGCTGGGAGAGATAAGACATGTGAAAAAGAAGCACCACGTTAATAAGGACACAGGGTGCTGAGGCCTGATAGCTCTCGCAGGAGTGTTCTCCTAAGTATTCCAGCCTCTGAATTCTGCTGAGGGGCTCACCAACTTTTGGCGGTGCTGAGAAACCCTGTTATTACATCAATGTGGACTTAGCCAATGTCTGTTGGTAGAGGGAATAGTTTCCAATGTGCAGTATGTCATTTCAGTTACTACTGTGGCCAGGAACTTGCCAAATCAGGGTACTAATTGGTAATTATGAATATGGATGTTTTCAAAGGATGAAATACACAATTGTCTCAATATTAAAAAAGAACCTTGCGTTATTCAGATAGGTACTAGTAAATCTTGCTAAAGTCAGAGATATCAAGGCGTCATGCCTTCTGTGTTATTTAAGCTCACTCTGATGGCTGAGCCTCTAGGTACATGAAGCTCAGAGAGAATGGGAACGCATAATCGCGCACAGCCTATGCTCTTCTCCATCTGAAAACTGCTTAGTGCTTAGCAAACAAATTTCACTTTCAAAAACTCATGCCAGGTAAGGAAATACCACCTTTTTCACAAACCAGATAAAAGGTGGTGGAGGAAAATGGGACAATTAATGTCAAAAGGGACATTGGCAAACATCCTCCAAGAGGTGTGAGACATGATTTTTCAGAGCAGCCCAAAGTATTGGGGGAACATCACGATGAGAATGGTCTCTGTCTCACCAAGGCACCACTCATCTTAACTCCAACAGAGGGTGCTGAAAACAAGTCAGTCCTTTGAATATTTGAATCCATAGGAATTTGTCTCCAGTTAACCTCTTCCTCAGGTTAAACAGTCTGTTCTTTTGATGTTCCTCACGTGACACCCCTTATTATCTCTGTGACATTCTGCTAAACATGCACTGAAAATGCTGAGTTCAGGACAGACCATTAGTGGAGAGCACAGAGGCCAAGAATACGGACCCTGGAGCCTGGTCTATATCACAGCTCTGCGACCTTGGAGAAATTACCTAGCCTCCCTGCGTTTCATCATCCGGAAGATCACAATAACAATAGGGAAGATGAGATTGTGAGGGCTGATTAATTAATACATATAAAGTGCTTAGAACAATGCCTCCACATGATAAACACTCAATACACACTCGATATTGTAGTTATTAACCTTGTGGAAGCCCAAATTACAGAGAACTGGAGCCCCCTAATGGAAGCTGATTTGCTGGGTACACTGGAGGGGATCCTCAAATTCTTTGTGTCTGACATTGCTGGACTCCAAGAGTAATAGGCCCTGGGGACAAAATGACAAAATAGCAGTAGCTGAATTCACTTTCCTCAACCACTATTTATTGAGCACCTGTGCTGGTTGCTAAGATAGATCCTAAGGACACAGAGATGAATCAGGTATAGCCCAGCCCTCAAAAAAAAGTATGATCAAGTAGGAGAAACACCAACAAGTATGATGCAATGTGACGAGGATGGTAACAGATACATGCTCAAGAACCAGTCTTCAGACTTCCTAGGTGGTGCAGTGGTTAAGAATCTGCCTGCCAACGCAGGGGACATGGGTTCAAGCCCTGCTCTGGAAAGATTCCACATGCCACGGAGCAACTAAGCCCGTGTGCCACAACTATTGAGCCTGTGCTCTAGAGCCTGTGAGCCACAGCTATTGAGCCTGTGTGCCACAACTATTGAAGCCCACGCACCTAGAGCCCATGCTCCACAACAAGAGAAGCCACTGCAACGAGGAGCCTGTGCACCACAATGAAGAGTAGCCCCCGCTCTCAGCAACTAGAGAAAGCCCGTGTGCAGCAACGAAGACCCAATGCAGCCAATAAATAAATTAAATAAATAAATAAATTTATTTAAAAAAAAAAAGAACCAGTCTTCCTTCCTGACTTATTTTCCTAGTTTCTCCAGAATAACTTTCTTAGACTTGGAGGCTAACTCTGCCTTGACTGAAGAGGGATGACTTCATAAAAGTGACGTATAACTGGGTGTTAAATGAATAAAAAGCAATTTGCCAGGAGAAAAAGAGGGTGAAAGACATTGTAGCTATTTATCTCCAAGATGGCCATTATCAATTCCTACGTTCTATAGATAGGCAAGGGAATCTTATATTAAGAGGTGGGGTCCATTTCTCCACCCTTTTGAATCTCAGCTGGCCTGTGACTGCTTTGACCAAAAGAAAATGGTAGAAATGATGCTGAGAGAATTCCAAGGCTGGGTCATAAGAAGCCTCTAAGTTCCACTTGGGTCTCTTAGAATGCACACTCAGTGGGAAGCCAGATGCCATGTAAGGAGTCCAGCTTCCCCAAGACTGCCATACTGTGAGGAGGTCCAAGTAGCCTCATAGAGAGGTTGTGTGAAGAGAGGGAGAGAGATGCCTAGCCAGCCTAAGCTGTTCCAGATATCCTAGCCCAGGTGCCAGGCATAAATGAAATAACTTCAGATGACTCCAGCCTCAGCCATCATCTGACTTCAATGACAGAAGGGATTCCAAATGAGAACCACTCAGCTGAACTTGTGTTAATAATGCATGATTGTTTTAAGCCACTAAGTTTTGGGGTAGTTTGTTATGCAGCAATAGATGGCCAGGACAGATCAGCTATATATCAGAGAATGGGCAAATGCATTAAGGTGTGAAAATCCACAGTAATTCAGGGTTCTGTAAACGCAGTTCGAAATAGTTGAAACTTAAAGTGTGGAAGAGAAGGGTGAGGAGCAGGAAAAGACAAAGTTGGAAAGGTCAGCCACAGCCAGATTAGGGAGCCACTTGTATGCATGCCAACAAGCTGTGACTTCACTCTCTAGGCAGGGGGAGTCATCGAAGGGTTTTACACAAGGAAGCGGCTTAATCAAATGTGATTTCACAATAAGCATTCTTGCAGAGGATTAGAAGGACAAACCAAAGGCCTGAAGACCAGTTGGGAGATTGCTGACATGGTCAAGGTGAAAGAAGCTAAGGGAATGCAGGGAAGGGGCAGGTTCAAGAAGAGGTGCAAATGATGGCATCACCTGGGGCACATGCAGGTCTGCTTTTCCCCTAAGGTTGGTGACATATTTGGGCTGAGCTCTTCCCACTTGCCTGTCTGATCTATCCTTCTGGCCAGTGCCACATGCTTGGGGTACAGGAACTGTGCTTAGAGAAGTACAATTATCTCCAAAGAACCAAAGAAGCCAAGTAGACGTATGAAGGCTGAACCCTTGGACACTGACACAATCGACCCTACCAGCCTCGATGCTAAGTAAGCCGCAGGGTCTGTGGGTAAGTCACAAACGCAGCAGGGAATAGAACAAGGCAGTGGTGCTGATCCACAGGGTTCGTCCAGAGCTTCTGTGCAGATACCTGGACTCCAGGCAGATAAGGAGTAAACACTCCTCCAGCACCCAAAAAACTCCATAAGTTCCCATTCACCCACATGATTTTTTACCAACCTGCTTTCTCCCAAAGAGGCACACTGGTAGTCTCAATAAATGACAATAATTGCTCTCTGTTAGTTTCCTAACTGCACTTGGCTATGCTCTTAGGCCTATTGGCCAATTCAGCAGCCTCCTGGATTACAGGAACAAGCCAAATCAGAGAGGAGGTATTTGTCTAAAGTTAAACAGGGAGCAGATTTATGACACAGAAGGCAAAGAACACTCCAAAGGAGAGACTGCATTATTTATCTACTTATTGCCTCAATTCAGTAGAAATGCACTATTTGCCCATCAGCCTCTGGGAGCAGGTCCAGAGCACAAATACAATAATAGCATCAAAAAAGAAACAGCAGATTCAAAGGGAAAATATTCCACAAGGGAGACTGAGGTGAACCGAAGAAGTCTGTGAGACTGAGCAGTTATCCAGGATGATGGGTTTAATAGATGCTTTCCTAAGCTACACTACGGTGTCTCTGTCTCTGTCTCTGTCTCTCTCTCTCTCACACACCCACACACACACACACACACATATTGTGCTGCTGTGTCTGCCACCCACTATTCCGCATTCCTTCGCTCTCTCCCAGTGCATGAGGAATGCTGGACCTCAAGTGAGGGAGCTTGATGTGATATGCGGGGAGATCTGTGCCCACACTACGTTCTGTTCCTTTTAATTCTACCTGGTGATAGGTATGCAGGAGCTCAGAATTCCAGGCATTGGGCCAGGGTGAGAATTAATTAGGAGGACTGTCTCTGCTCAAAATGAGCTTCAGATCTGACAAACCAACACACAGCCAAACTGGCTAGAGTTGAATCCTGCCTTTGTCACCTCCTACCTCTGTGATTCTGGGCAAATTATTTAAATTCCCTATGCCTCAGTCTCTGCATTTGTAACGTGGTGATAACAATACCTAACTCACAGAGTTGTTGTAATTATTAGCACCGATGCAATAGAGAACGTGGCACAGGTACTCAACAAAAGGAACAAAAAGCAAGGATGGGCTGGTTCTGAATGGGGCGGGGGGGGTGGGGCGGGGTGGGGATTTGCTGAGAATGTGTTCTCTCTTGGAATATTTAGCTCTGTGTCAGGACTAGAGCCTCAAGAGGGAGTGAGAGTCCAAGAAAATAATTCTGGAGAAACTGGGGAAAAGGAGTCAGGGGAGAAAAAAAATGTAGAATATATGAGGCTCAGAGCTCCCTAGAATTCCCTAGAGTCTCAGTCTGAAAGCACCCCAGACACTAGACCCTTGGAAGAGACCTGCAAACACAGTCATGACACCTAAGCGTTACATGTAGACACGAGAAAGGGGATTAGAAGGAGACAAGGGAAGGAGGGAGGTGCCCCAGCCATTACCCTGAGGGACACAGTGAAGTGGGGGGCAGGTAACTGAACCCATCAGAGGGATTTAAAGTGAGAAAAAAAGCCTATAAAAAAAGCCTCTACTCAGTTTCTGAAGGAAATGGGAAAAACAGAAACTAGTGAGAAAGTGGCCAAAAATACAACTGGAAAGAAGGGGAATTAAATGAACCTCTTGAAAAGGCCAAGACAGCGGAAGCTGTCTTTTCCCTCCTCTGCCTTTATTGTGTGAGATGTGTGTGCTTGAAGGAGGGGTGCCTTTCTTAGCTAGTTGTGGGTGATCACGTGGAGAGCAGCCACCCCGGGGATGCTGAGCAGGGACAAATGAGGCGAGCAGGAATGACAGGCCCCTGAGGCATTAAGGGAATTAGCTGGTGTTCTGTGGGACCACTTTCAGGGATGCGCTGAAAAGGCAGCTCTCTGGGGAGGGAGGCGGACTTTTGAAATATATGGTAACTGCATTTAGAAAGAAGCAGGGCTGGAGCTGCTGTCCAGTCCTTAAGTCCTGCACCAGTGAAGGGCCATATAGGCTCTCCTGTTTCCCAACATTTGGTGATCTGGAAAAAGCATTTCATTAGAAGTCAGGGGATCGGGGTCTAGTCTATAACATTTGGCAAGCTTCCCGGGGAAGGGAAGAGGGGAACATTCATCAAGACATTCGCTGGGCTAGATAGTTATTACTCAACAACCTCACATGCATTAGCTCATTTAACCCTTTACCAACCCTGAGAAGTAGATATTAATACCTGCTTATAGAGGGCATGTGGCAGACTGTTTGCAAAAACAGCCACAAATATAACCCACCCTGGGTACCTCCCTCCCACACTGACCCTAGGCTTGGCCTTGTGACTTGCTTCAGCCAGTGAGTCAAAGCAAATGTGACATATGCGGAGACTTGAAAGTTGCTTGCACATTGGAGTTTGACTGTTCTTGCTCTGCTCGGAACCCCTCTGTCCTGATGTGAACAGAGCCCAGCTAGCCTGCTGGGCAACAAAAGACACATGGCCAGATCCTCACCAATGCCCCAGGTGACATGGGGTCCACCACCAGACATGTGAGTGTGGCCGTTCTAAACCATCAGGACAAGTCACCCAGAAGACCACAGGCATGTGAACAAGTCCAGCAGAGATCAGTCACGCTGGCCCAGCCCAGAACAATGGCTTAGCCAACGCACAGAATCTTTTGAGAAATAATAAACATCTTTAAGTCAATACATTTTTGAGCGGTTTGTTACACAGCAAAGCTGAGATATGAGGGAATTGAGGCTCAGAGAAGTGAAATGCCTTGGAGGATCACACAGGTATGAATGTAGGCTCTTTTACCACGTTGCGCCTCTTTTTTAGACCTCAACTTCCTCATCTCTAAAATGAGGTTAATGAGTGAGATCATCCTGCTCCCTTCTTGGTGCTTGGAAGGGATGAGAAACAATCCAAATATTACACAAGTCTAACATAAACATAAAGCTTCTTTTCATTCCCTACCACCCTCTCTTGTTCATGCCTGAAATACATGGTTTGGGTTTCCCAGCACCACCTATTTGGGGATGGTCTCCTGTAGGCCTCCCCTGAGCTATTTCCACGATTTATGGTACTAATCCCTTTCCAACCCACGTGCTCACCGTAGACCAGGGAATACAAAGGAGCCTGCCTACCGTCTGTCTTCTCCATCTTGGGGAATACTGACCGCCAGTCTCTTAGGCACTCTTCATCCAATAAGTCTGTAAAATTCGTTGGAAAGTTCTGAAAGAAAGAGGGGTGGAAAAGTGGAGAGTCTCATTACAATTAGAATAAGTATCGAAGGAACATAGCACCAAAAAATAAATAAATAAATAACACCCTTCCTTGCCTTTCTCCCAGGG
The DNA here is from genome assembly GCF_030028045.1 of Hippopotamus amphibius kiboko. Classification (NCBI taxonomy): domain Eukaryota; kingdom Metazoa; phylum Chordata; class Mammalia; order Artiodactyla; family Hippopotamidae; genus Hippopotamus; species Hippopotamus amphibius. The sequence continues at coordinate 53,090,919 of NC_080186.1, forward strand.
TGCCCATGAGCTCATAACTCTCCAAAAACGGAAATTTAAAGCCTGTACACACTCCTAGAGTCCAATCTTGGGTGTGTCTTCATGGAATGTTAGCAGTGGTTGACACCAAAGGAAGCCTCCAATCCAACCTGGCAGATGAGGAAACCAAGGCTTAGCAGCTAATTGTTCTGTGCAAGGTCTCTCAGCATATTTGTGAAAGAACTGGACCCAGGGCTCCGACAAGCAGCAAGGTGCTCTTTCCAAAATATCAAGAACTGAAATCTACTCACTTCCATCACAGTAAAAGAATTATAATCCACCTTTTTTTTGAAAAGCTGGAACCAGAGTACCTATAAAGATCTGTGACCTCCAATCAGAGTCAAGACCAAGATGAGCTAATTGGAAGGACGGACTAGGAGCTAGTAGTTTGGGGTGATTTCTAACCACGGGCAGAACAAGGGGGAGTTCAGCCCCGGTGGCCAGAAGACATCAGTAACTATGCAAGCAGAATACTCTCCTGACTCTGAATTAGGGTACCTTGAGGTTTGATCATAAATTCTCCCCAAAGTTTCAATCCTTTGCTAAGACTATTTCTTCAAATGGTAAACAACCTGGCTCCTGCCCCCGATACAATAAATCACCCAGGAAACTGGCTTTTTATGATTGTAACTCCACACACAGCAGAATAACAAATTAATGTGACACTTCAGCAGTGGAAGCGGAGCTGTTTTAGGAATTCCAATGCGCTTGACCACAAGCTCCAGATCAGAAAAGCATACCAGGGATGAGGGAAGAGTTGGGAGGACGTGGGAGTGAGAGATGGATGAGGCGCAGCCCCCAGAAACCTGGGATGGAAAATGGGGAACAAGTAAGGAAACTGGAGAAGAGAGCTGGGAAATACCAGGCCTGCCCAAATAAGAAACCTGAAGTCGGCCTGACACAAAATTTGGTGTAGCCTCTTTCTGTGAGTGCCGCTACTGCCCCCAAAGCCATCCTCCTGATCTCATCTGGGTTCCCCCATAACCACAATCCACGCAGCGGCCAGAGGGCCTTTGCCTATGTAGGTGTGACGGAGTCTGGAAGAGCAGGCAGGGTTTCTATAGGCAGAGACGTTCCTTGCAGAAGGATCACAGGCACTAAGTACCTTGCTTACCTTTATGGCAACAAGTACTTGAATTTGGGGGCAGCATGGAACTGGAGTAGAGAAGCAGTGAGGGAGAAGGAGGATGAATGTGGACGGTCCTGTAGGCTAAGGGTGGCCACTACGGAGGCCGACAGTGGAGAGACATGGAAGGTTCTAATCAGGGGTTAGGGAGGGTCACCCTCGTTAGAAAAAGTAGGTTCTGAAACAACCTAAGTGTCCATCGACGGATGAATAGATAAAGATGTGGTGTGTGTATATATATATATATACACACACATACAATCGAGTACTGTTTGGTCATAAAAAAGAAGGAAATCTTGCCATTTGTGATAACACGAATAGACCCTGAGGGCATTGTGCTAAGTGAAATAAGTCAAAGACAAATACTGTATGATATCACTCATATGTGAAATCTTTATTTTAAAAAAAAGAAACTAATAAGATATAGAGAACAGATTA